>NC_083224.1:67974658-68574658 GCF_032191835.1 Heteronotia binoei | reverse complement strand
TGTCATGTTTTCCATTTAGTTCGGTAACCTCTGGGCCTATTTGGGCATTGGCAGTGGTAAATGATAGCACATGCTCAAAGAAAAGCACAGGCTTCTAGTTTATTCATAATTAAAGGTGTGTTCATACCTGAAACCCTCCAGATGAGGTAGAACACTTTAATTAACCATAAGAATTCACATTTCCTCATAGTTACACCTTGTTGAGATGATGCAAACCAAAGCATTTTCAGTGAAAAGTACTGGAAGTTCACATTCTCTCATCTACTGTGAAACAATTACTAGCTTTAAATGTGCTTCACCTTTGCTGGTCTCCTTCAGTCCACATGCGCTAGAAGAGACCAACGTAAGATCAATCTGTGGCTTGTATAGGGCACATGGCTCACTGTCTTTGATAAGCATGAGGCTGTGGAGAAATGTATCTGCATTTCTCAGGCACGCTAACCACATTCCCAATTGTGTACACCAATGCGAAACTGAACCATGGAAGCCGCCATACTGCTGGGTCCTAAAGATTTTTCATTGAGTATTTCTTTCTGGGACCGATTCATCTAACCAAGTTAATGCAACAGTCTTAATACCCCTTAGATAAATATGACTGTTTTGATTGCTTGTGTTTATAAAAATTACGAGTGCTACTTCAAGTAATGGAACATGTTATAATACACAAACAAAATCTCATTTTTCTGGAGGAATTGTCTGATGTGGGTCTGTTGAACATGGGTGAGGCAGAAACTCAGTGCTGCTGAATAAACCACTGTCCTAGGAAGTAAGCAGCATGAAATCTACTTCTGGCAATGACTTCCGTATAATTGTAATACATTAGCATACATTCAGAAGGCAGCAGAAATGCAAAGTGCTTTCTTTGCAATGAAATCGTGAGTGAATCCCTCCCTAGCAGAGAAGCAGGTTTGTTTGGAGCAGGAGTATAAGGCAGGAACCCTTGTTCAGCATTCTGCCTGTTTGAAGCAGCAGGCAGTTCATTCCAAGTAACATTCACTGGTGCCAAAAGGGAAAAATGGATATCCAAAATAACCTAATATTGACTTGACAGTAGGGCTGCCAGCTCTGGGTTGGAAAATACCTGGAGACTTTGGGTGTGGGGCCAGGAGAGGGCAGGGTTTCATGAGGGGAGGCATGGTCCACCCTTCAAAGCAGCCATTTTCTTCAGAAGAGCTGATCTCTGTCAGTTAGAGACAGGCCCCACCTAGAGGCTGGCAACTATATTCGACAGCTTTACAAGGTTTAAATGTGGATAGTCATCTTTAGGTTCCCAGGGAAGCTCTTTTGCATGAGATGTTTCATTATAGTCACATTACTGATATTTAAGAATGGTGAATTTTTAAAATCCTGGCCCCAAAGATATCTGGCTGTCCTTGGCCAGGGCCTCTTTGGCCCTGGCTCCAACGTGGTGAAATTCTCTGCCAGCTTTCACCAGGGCTCTGTGAAATCCATTGCAATTCCCCAGGACCTGTAAGGCAGAGATGTTCTGCCAGGCTTTTGGCTGAGGACAGCAATGAATTTCCATCATAACTGGCATCCTCCTCTTTTCTTCTGTCTTACCCACTTCAGCCTCCTCCTTAACCTGCCTGAACAGAAGAACAGTCTGGAGTGGGTTTTAGATTAAATTATGGACACCATCTGGAGACTACTAAATTCGTATTGACTGTTGATTTTAAGGTTTTAATGTTCTGTTTTAATAATGTCATGCTGGTGTTTCTAACCTGTTGTATCGCTCAGAGCCCTGTGCAGTCAAGGATTGGGAAATTTAAATATAAATAAATAAAATATAAATTAAAAAGGCCAGCTATTACTTTGAGCCTTGCAAAGTAGCAATATACAACCCCAAAGAGAAAACTTTGTGCGTCTTATTAAACAAATAATTCTATAGCCTAAGTGAATGGCAGACCCTCTTTAAGAGATTTCTTGCCATTCTTCTTGTACTTACCTAACTCATTATAAAGGCTGGGATCCAAGAAGCATTTTCAGGCATCCCCAGAGCCAGCATGATATAGTGGTTAAAAGCAGCACACTCTAATCTGGAGAACCAGGTTTGATCCCCCACTTTTCCACATGAAGCCTGATGAGTGACCTTGAGCCAGTCAGAATTCTCTCAGAACTCTTGTCAGCCCCACCTACCTCACAAGATGCCTGCTGTGGGGAGAGGAAGGGAAGGCAATTGTAAGTTGCTTTGGAACTCCTTAAGGTAGAGAAAAGAAGGGCATGAAAATCAACTCTTCTTCTTTTCACTTGAACACTTCTATCTCCATGCCATACCACAAACAGCTTTTTTTTAATTAAAAAAAAACCCATTTTTCAGAGAAGTTGGCCACATGAGGTTGTTGGTTGTGGGACAGTAGTTTGATGAGCACACAAGTCCAAAGGAATGACACACAAAACTTGTGTCATTCTTTGGATCCTGACTGAGGTATACTAACATTTCCTCTCTGAGGTTTAATGATATGGGAAGTGCTACCATCTTGTTTCTATAAGATGGGAACAATGTCACAGAGAAACTAAGGGATCAGCATATCTTGAAGATGGGGTTAAACCATAAAATATTGAATGTACATCCATCAAAGTATTCACAAGGCCTGTTCAATTTACCCAAATCTATCTTGTTGACTTAATGTTGTTGGATGAGTCTCTTGAGCTTCAGGGAGTCTGTTGCATCAGGAAATAGCATCTAATTTCTAATTTAATGATTTTATCTGACCATCTTTAATGTTTAGGCCACAGAACAGGTGCAATGCTTTAAGGAGCCTGAAGTGGTTAATAACTTAAAAGTTCATGTGGCAGCTCTGTGCACAGTCCCCTCATAGCCTCCAGCCATATCAGTATGTCAAGCATTACCTATATCTCTGTATTCGCAATTAGCTGCTGTGAGAGCATGATATTACTAGCCTCACTCAATAGCAAAGGATTGCAGATGATCACATCTCCACATGTGCTAAACTTTCAAGTAGCTACTGGATGAGTAGTGGCCATCTGAAATGATGCTATTGATAGGAAAATAATAACATTCATTTATTCAATAGAAAAGAAAATCTAGAAGCCCCCACACTCTCCTCAACACCTGTCTGACAGCTGAATTATTTTCGAATTGCTAGCTTCCTGATGTGGCTTGGTGGTTAGGCCATTTCCTATTGCAGCTTACCACTCCCCCTCCCTGCTCGTTTTCCTATACATTAGCCTCTTAAGCCTGCAAAAGAAAAATGCTTTTTTTCTTTTTATATACTAAGCAAGCCAAACTGTTATAAATCTATGATATTTAGCATGAAGAGTAGGGTAAGATATGGTACAAATAATTAGCCACTAGGGCAAAATTATTTTTAGAACTGTATACTCAGTTGGATCATGCGCATTGCATAGATAAGAGGTGTCAGAACTGGAAACATCAAAGGGCACCTGCAAATGTTTATCCGTCACCCTTCAGTGGTTAGTGTTTGTTTGAAATGTAGAATCACAGGGTTAATGAAGTTCACAAATATGGAGTCAGTTGTGCTAACTGAATACCATTTTAGCTAAGCATATAGATAAAGTTACAAGTTCTGACAAAAGGAAGTGTTGCTGGGCGGAGATATTTGTAACTTTTTACCTTATATGGCCAAACCTCTGAGCCAACGGCCGGTCAAGGTAGATTGTGAGCTCCAATGGCAAACAGCCACAGAGCTAGATAGGGTGTGACGTCGGAGATGTCTTATAAGGCAAAGGGCTTGGCCAAATTGGCAGAGAGGCGGTCTCATGGCTGGCCTCTCTCCACTCTCTGCAGAAGTGAAAATAAAGTAGTTTTCTCTGAACAACAAAGCCTCCCGCCTGGTGATTGTTTCTTGGGTGGGGCACTGCCCCAAATCCGGTTAACACTTTGAATGTATTTGACATTGCTCTGAAACTAAGATTTGTGATATGTCAGATGAACTTGTATAACCAAAAAATGATGTTAGTACCCCTTCATCCTTCCTTGGCTTGTGTGTGTGTGTTAGCAACTGGGTGAGGACTGCTTCCCACAGAACTAGTTTAGTCCATGGGTATGCACCTATTATTGTGAATCAAATTATAAACCTGGGAAAGATTTAAGCCCTGTTTATTCATGAACCAGACATGAGTATGGCAAACAATCCAGAATAATCTAATGAATAGACCAAGAAAATAACTTCTAAGTAGCTTCCTCTTTATTTAGTATATTTATTCTCTTCCTTCCTCTAAAATCATTGACCAAAGAAAAACTATCATTCATAACAATAAAAAACCTTAAAGCATTAAACTAATTTAAATAAGATTAAAATATGGTGCCTTTATACCTTGCAGAAGTGCTTTGGTGAACAGATACGATTAAGTAGCCTGATTTTCTTGAGTAAAGTAAGAGAGGTAGCGTGTCCAGGAGCTGGTGTATGGACCCCCCTGCCTATGCACTCATGCTTACAAATAGAGATAACAAGACACATAATTTTCAGTCTCTCTGGCTGGAGTATCCAACACTAACAATGGCAAATGGCTAAGCCCAAGTAGCTCTGGTCCTCTGTTAACTGTGACGTGGCCAGGGTCTATCAGCTCTATTCATTTTGCCACCCCAAATAATTAGACCATAGTATGAGAGAAGACTTGTTCCCCCAGTGGTTTCCATGAACTCCCCCTGCTCCAGGCAGCAGTGCAAGCAGTGAGGGGACATGCACTTCTCTGTACATGCTGCCTTAGCAGGGATGCAGAGAGATTCTGAAGTACATTGAAACTGGGCAGTCTGGGAGGGAGTGTCATGTCATCTCCTGTAGCACACCTGCTAATTTTGCACATCAAGTGGCCTGGGGGGGGGGGCGTGAACTAGTCCTGGATGGGGTGTAAAAACATTGATTTTGCAACCCTGAACAAAGAGTCACTGTAAAGCAAGCATCTGTTCTATATTCATGCTTACTAAAGTGATTGAACTGCGAACAAATTGGCTGGGGAGGTGTCTCCTCAGCTTTAAAATATGTGCTTTTAAGAGCATGGTTCCAATGGTTGCAAAGCTTTGTTTGTTTTATTTTCGATTAGGGGGTTTGGGGATCAGGGTGGTGGAGAGCAAAAATCCCTTTGGACCACTGAATGATGGCAAATATGTGCTGGGGTCTCACACAACTGGTCAGATAAGTCATCTGGATGGAATAATGAAATGTCTTGTGTTACAACAAGAGCTGTAACATCAGCACTTTAAATGGATACATGATTCTTCACTCTTTGGCTGGTGATGTTTTATTTAGCATTGTGCCATGTCACAATTCATATACCAGTAAGTGACTGACAAACACTGGGTTGGGTCCTGTGAACCCTACAGTGTAAGGAGTCATCCCGTGATGCAAGAGACTCAAAGAGGAAAGTACTACTGCTAGCAGAAGAGATCTATGTGAGTCAATCTAGTATCAAATGAACATATGATACATAACAAATAAATGTCAAATATAAGGATTGCATGACAATGTATGAAAACAATAATTTCCTCCCTCATCAGTTAGCATTCTAGTTTGTTATGAATAAAAAATTTGACATGCCATTTCCTACTTTGAATATTTTTGACTTCCAGCATTACTTATGATTTTATAGTCCATCTTTCCAATAATTTCAGAATGCTCAAGAGGCACATGGAGTGGCTGTTCCAACACCATCCGTGCCAGAAGGCTTTGAAGAGAAAGCAGCTCCAGGTAAGATGATGGTTTTAATTGGGTCACCCAAGACTTTGTATTTGCATGCGATTCATTACAGCTTGCTACTGCCTTATCTCAAACTTTGATCTTTTGTACTAACAAGCTTCTTTCAACATCACTGAAGCTTCTTTGAAGCATCAGCTTAATTACATATGCTGTAAATGCACTGTTGCAGTGATTGGTATATCCCATCCATACCATTTCTTTCGTGGTTAGTCTGATTATATATGTCCAAGTACACATCCAAGCATTTGGTTCAAGGACCCATCATATTACTGGAAGACACATGCAACAGGGACATTACTGAAGCAAAGCAGGTTTGGCTTTGCTCTGTACTTGGATGGGAAGACTCCTAGGAACCTTGATCTCCATAGTGTAAGAAAGGTGATAGTGGTACACATGCAACAAACATCTGTGATTGCATCAGTGCAAGCATATAATAATTTGTTCCACAATGAAACAATATAGCAAAAAAACAGCCCAGTGTCCAGATCACCCCTGAGCACTGCTAGTGTGGGCAATGATTGTATCCATCTGCAGTGCCAATTGTGTATTTGATATATAGTCAGTGATCTTTAATTTACTTCTTACTTTTTTATAACCTAAATCATAAACAGCAAACCCTCACCCCATGTGAGGAGAACCTAAAATTTAGTTATCGTGCATCCTAACAACAGCTCCCAAAAATGTTGCCACACACAGAATGGTTTTTTATCTTTGTCTCTGAGTAGCCAGGATGATTCTGCTTTTTTGGAGAAAGATAGTTTGGATTAAATAATGGAGAGATCAATTCAGCTCTTAGTTCTGAGAATTTAGGACACTTGAGGAAGATGTGGTCAACAAAGTCAATCTTCTTGCAGCCACAATTGCAGAGTCTATCTGACTGTTGCTGTTGCTGAGTCCAACTCTAGAAATATCTGGGGACTTTGGGGGTTGAGTCAGGAGCATGGTTGTGACAAGCATGAATGGACTCCAAAGGGAGTTCTGGTCATCGCGTTTAAAGGAACACCTTTTAAATGCATGCCTTTTAAATGCACACCTTTTAAATGCATTCCCTCCATTTGGAAATAATGGAGGATAGGGGCACCTTCTTTGGGAACTCCTAGAAGTGGACCTCCTGGTCTTTTTGAAACTTGGGGGTTTTGAGGAGAGACACCTGTTGTAGTGCTGAAAATATGGTGCCTGTGCCTCAAAAAACAGCCCCACCCCAGTCCCAAGATACCCACAGATTGATTCTCCATTGTACCCTATGGTTGGGGTGGCCAGATTTGCTTAATGTAAGAGCCACATAGAATAAATGTCAGATGTTTGAGAGCTGTAAGACATGAACATCAGATTTTGGAGGGGAAGGAAGGAAGGAAGGAAGGAAGGAAGGAAGGAAGGAAGGAAGGAAGGAAGGAAGGAAGGAAACTGCAGATTTATACCCCGCCCTTCTCTCTGAATCAGAGTCTCAGAGTGGCTTACAATCTCCTTTATCTCCTTCCCCCACAACTGACACCCTGTGAGGTGGGTGGGGCTGAGAAAGCTCTCCCAGAAGCTGACCTTTCAAGGACAACTCCTATGAGAACTATGGATAACCAAAGGCCATTCCAGCAGGTGCAAGAGGAGGACTGGGGAATCAAACTCCATGGTTCTCCCAGATAAGAGTCTGCGCACTTAACCACTAGACCAAACTGGCTCTCTAAAGGAAGGGGAGAGGGGGGGGAGAGAGAAAGAGAGAGAGACAGACAGACAGAGACAGAGAGAGAGAGAAAGAGAGAGAGAAAGAGAGAGGAAGGAAGGAAGGAAGGAAGGAAGGAAGGAAGGAAGGAAGGAAGGAAGGAAGGAAGGAAGGAAGGAAGGAAGGAAGGAAGGGAGGGAGGGAGGGAGAAGTGGAAAGATAGCAACTTTAACCTTAAATGCATTCTCCAAGCTGCCTGCTGGCTTGGCTTGGAGAAGTGATTTAAAGAGAGAAATGCCTTCTCCAAGCCAGCTAATCAGGTGGTAGGGGCTTTGAGAGCTACACAATATGTGTCGAAGAGCCACATGTGGCTCCTCGGCCACAGTTTGGCCATTCCTGACCTAATGGAACCAGTCTCCATAGAGTATAATAGAGTGTCCAGCAGACATTTCCCTCCCCTGCTTGCTTTTTGATAACTCTGAAGTGGGGGGGAGGACCTCCAGACCAGGGGATCCCCTGCCCCAAATTGGAGATTGGCAACCATAAATGAAGAAGAAGAAGAAGATATTGGATTTATATCCCACCCTCCACTCCGAAGAGTCTCAGAGCGGCTCACAATCTCCTTTACCTTCCTCCCCCACAACAAACACCCTGTGAGGTGGGTGGGGCTGGAGAGGGCTCTCACAGCAGATCCCTTTCAAGGACAACCTCTGCCAGAGCTATGGCTGACCCAAGGCCATGCTAGCAGGTGCAAGTGGAGGAGTGGGGAATCAAACCCGGTTCTTCCAGATAAGAGTCCGCACACTTAACCACTACACCAAACTGGCTCTCTCTAAATGAAATTCCACTTAATCTTCCTAGCATCACTGCTGAAAGTAGGGAATTCAGGTGCGCTAGCATAAAAGCCCTTCTGTACTTTGGAATAGTTAACTTAACTCAGATGGATAATTTGGTATTTTTGTTGGAGGGAGAATGCCAACTGAGAAGCATAAAAACACTCTGCCGGCTTGGATCAGTGTGCTGACATGATCAAAGTCCCTAGATGACTTCTAGTGAGGTGGGCCAGTTCTTGACTACTCATTGTTTCCATCATATCCTGGGTAACATCCAGGAATGGCAATCCCAGTCACTTATGTGGCAGTCCATCTTATCTAGTCCAAGGAGGCTTGATTCTGAATTTGAATATCCTAAATTTCAGATCAAGTGCTCTTCCCCAGGCCTTTGCTTCAATGGGCATCTCCCCAACTTCGACTCTCATAGCTATTCCAGAAACACATGAGAACTCTTAAGATATTTTGCAGGAACTTTAGTAGTGGTTTATCAATATTGTCTATTACTGTTCTAATCCAGACTCTGGCAGCATATAGCATCTGCGCAAGAACTCAAGTGTTGAATACTTTAACTGCCACAGGAACATATTGGCTTGTATAGGAATCGTAGAATCTTGAGATGGCTTTCCTGGTATTCAGAGCAGCTTTTACAATGGAGTTCAGGTGCACCTTTCAAGAAGATTTGCTTGAAAAATAATTCCAAAATATTTGAAATGGTCTACCTGCTCCATAGGTTGATCTGATACTGCCCATTTGTATTTCTTTACCCTTTTTTTTTTTGCTGAAGAGAAGAACCTTTGATGTCATAATACTGATATCTAAACCCTCATTGGAGCAGTACTTTGCAAAGGAACCTATAAGCTTGTGAAGGCCAAGCACAGATCTTGACAGAAGAGCAGTATCGTCTGCATATAGGAGACAGGGTATTTTGACATGAGCCATGCGAGGTGAATGAAATTCATTTCCAGCAATCAGCATAATGCAGATGGAATGGGTTACATATTCATCCAATGCATAACTCAAATACTGATTAGCACTAATGTAGATGTAACTTTAGGTTTTACTGTATTTTTAATTATTGTATGTTAGAGTTTTAAACATGGTTATATTAACCCATATATGTTGTAACCCACTGTGAACCTGCTTTGGTGGGGAGGGCGGGATAGAAATAGAATTAATAAATGAATAAAAATAAATCTGTATGCTGCTCTTTTCTTGCACAACCAGTGTGGTATACTGGAGACAGTACTATCTTTGGGCTAGAAAGATCATAAAACTCACTGGTTGGCCTTAGGCAAGTCATAATCTTAGAGGCCAACTTACTTTTGTTGAAAAGGATGAAACAGGATAACATTATGTACATTATTGCCATAAGCTGCTTGAAGGAAGGGTTGGGGATACTGATGTGCGATGCATGTGATTCCTGCAATCTATATGTTAATTTATCTAAGATTTAAGATATAGCACAATGTAAGAATATTACAGAAAGCCAGAGTTGTACATTTGGATAAAGGAAATTTAGGTTAAAATCTCAACCATTAAGCTCTGTGGATGGTTTTGAACAAGTTACTCTTGGTTTCTGTGGAATAGATTGAGATTTTCTTGAATTTCTTGGAGATGAGCAGGATAATACAAGTGTGATAAATTTAAGAATGAATACCCCTATACCTTCATCTTGTCCTAGTTTCCTAGTTTCCTGTCTACATAGTATTATGGCAACAACTGCAAGCCCATTGCTGGGTGCCTGCAGAATCCAGCCCATAGTGAAAGTCCATGGGACAGAGAGTTAAGCATGTTTTCCCATTTCTCCCACTGAAATTAATGGGACTGTATAGTGGCTAACTCTAGGTAGGTCATGCACTTCTATCCCATAGTGTATGAGGTAGTTATTCAGCTTTTTTCCACTTCCCCGCTCTGTGTAGACTACAGTGAAGTGTGTGTTAAGGAGTTTAGGCTACAGAACACACACATCCCACACATGTAGTTCTTTCACACATTACAGAGTCGAACCACCAAAGCAGGTAGCTTCTAAATCTTTTAGTGGTCATTCATATTTAAAAGATTGAAGTAGGCATCTGGTTATTTTACTAAAGGATGAGGTGAACCCAAGTACACATTGCTGTTTTTAGAGCTAGGTAGAACTACTGATAATTTTTGTTATCACAGAAATCCAGTTTAGCAACACGAAATGGTTGTTGTGTTGTTCCATGAAAAAGACAGAGAGGACGCACCAGCTCTATCAAAAGTGCATAGAGAGAAGATTTTAGAATGCATAAACTTCTCACAAATGAAGTGACAAATCCCTGCCTGGAGCAGACTTCTCTGCAGTTCAGAATCCTTGGTTTCCTTCTTTGTTGACTCAGTTTGTCAAATATGTTATCAGAAAGATTAGCCTAGAAATAATGGGCACAGTCCCAGTGGGCCATTCATCTACACAGTCCCTGCTGAAACTCTGCAGAGCCTCTGTTCTTTGCAATGGAACTTGTGCAGGAGAATTTCCTAAAAGATTATCATCATAGATATTAATTCCCCTATGGTGATGGCCAAATAGAACACTCCAGTTGGCTGATGGGTGCACTCAACAAACCATTGGCCCATCATGCATCACCACCTCTGAATTCTCATTGGCTGACTCCCCTGTCTTCCACCTACTGCAGGCCCGGGGACACTGAACAAACTGCCAAAACAATCTTACCTCAGAGACAGACACATCTCCGATGCTTCTTTCTGTCCTCTCTGTCAACCGCCTCAAAAAGGGCTGCTGCTCTACTGCAGCTTCACAAAGCATTTTCTCGGAGGCCATGGTGGCCACCTCTTTCTTGTCACTCCCTCCCTCCCTCTGGGGAAGCTGCTAGCCAGAGACTGTTGCTAGGCAAACAAGGTTGCCCTCCGCTGAATATAATGCCTTAGAATTCAACCTCCAAAGTAGTTATTTTCTCCAGGATGGGAAGAGAGATCTGTTGTCTGGAGTTCAGTTGTGATCCCAGGAGTTCTTCAGGCTGCATCTGGCTACTCTAGGCCTGGCAACACCCTCTGGGTGACTTGATGCTACCTGACTGGCATGACTTAACTAGGCCTGGCTGCTTGCTCCTGTTCAGTAGCAGCCCTCTATGACAGTTCGTATGATTTAACAGTTGCCAACTCCAGGTTGGGAAATTCCGGGAGATTTGAGGTGTGGAGCCTGAAGATGGTCAGTTTGAGGATGGGTGGGACCTCAGATAGGTACAATGCCATAGACTCCACCCTGTAAACCAGCCATTTCCTCATGGGGAACCATTGTTACCAATCTCCAGGTGAGGGTTGGAGACCACTTAGAATTACAGGTGCTCTCCAGATGGCAGAGATCAGCTCGCCATGAGATTTATTATTTATTATTACGTTTGACTTATACTGTGGATGGAGTCAATGCCTTCACTTGAGTGGGTGGGAAAACAGCAAGGGGAAGTTACTCCCCCAGAACCTCTTTCTATAGCCTGTTGTATTCCGCCATACCCACAACAGGCCTTATTCCTAGTACCTAATATGTTCAGAATGAAGGCCCCAAAGCTGCAATGAATATTTATAAGTGGCTTCCAGTAGTTTTTCACATTTTACAAAATTGTCAGTTTCTTTAAAAGATCATTTACAATTGTTTTTACACTATTGATCTTTGACATCTGGCTTGTCTATTCATTCTATACTAGTTTTATGGTTGTTCTAGTTGAGATATTTCAAAAAACCTATGAAGGACTCTTAAGGTTGCTACTAGGAGGGATGGGCATGGAGTCACAGGTGACTATCCTTAAACTGAACCAACCTCTTCAAAAGCATGTTCAACTAGTTTCTGCAGTGAGGCAACCACGACAAGTATCAAACATTTAGAGGAAAATATATAGTCATTTCCCGTTCATGAGCAACTCAGGCTTATAGCAGTCCCCAGTTGATTGGGAAGCTGGAATGTAAATTGGCTTGCTTATCTGCTTTGCTTGTTGATGGTTGTTGATAAGGTTGCCATTTTTTTGGCTCCAGTATCCACTTCTCCAATCGGAAGAACATTTCCTGGGCATCAACTAGCTGGGGTGGCATAGTGTAATGGGTACAAACAAATGATTGTTTTATTTTCACTAAGATCGTTTGTTTGATAATTTGTGAAGGGCCAAACTAGACATCAGGGCACCAGATTCCTGCATAAGAGCTGCGCGGCTACTTCATTTATATAAAGTAGAGGGGGGAGGGAAGAGGGGAATTAAAGTTCAGCATATACAGGAGGAACTGAAACACTACCTTTGCCTGGGCTTCTGTCCATCTCAAGGAGTTTCATTTTTTTTCTCCCAGTCAACATATGCATTTGCCTTGAGTTGATGTAGATCAATAGTGTAATTTCTGACTGGGGGTGGCTCTCCAGCATCTCAGACAGAGACACATCTTTCCCAACACTTGTTACCCTAGGGCGAAACTAAATGTGATGGCATCTTCATGTTTGCCTTGGGGACACTGCCAACATTTTAAAAGTAATTTAAAAATACAAGGAGAGTCCAACCCACAATGCGGCTGGCTGTGATGCTCATTTCCTGCCCCCCATGCCTTATCAAGTGCAAAAATGGCTGCACCCCACACCAGCCCACCACACTGTGAGCCAAATCAGGATCAAGTATTTGTGGCATCTTTAAATAAGTTTAAAATGGCAGAGGAGTCCAGAGACATGAGGATGCTGTCATGTCTAGTCCTGCCCTAGGATACTTTAATATGAGGCTTGAACCTGGGGGATGCATGCAAAGCACTTGTCCTTCTGGTGAACACAAGAGTTGCTTCTCTGAGGGAAATTCCCCCCCCCCCCCTCAAAGAAGAAAAATGGCTGGGAATAAACTCCATGAGAATAGATCAAGCAGAGGGCAGACAGGTTAGTTCCTCCTTCCTGCTTACACAAACTGTTGTTAAAATCACCTTCATGTTGACAATTGGATTATAAGAATTTAGCACACTCTATACTGCATTACATTATACTAGTTTTGCTACCTGGTCTACAGCTGCAAAAATCAAAGGACACCAATCCAGTCACATGTTCCAGGTAAAGAAGCTATCTACATTTAAATAAACCTTTTCTCCTCTTGCTGCAGGGAATTCCAACAGTGTTGCCAACAGGCCTGGAGGGGGAAAAATAGTAACACCTGGTAAATAACATCCATTAACACTGTATTAAAGAACAAGACAGTTTTACTCAAGGCAACCTTTTGCAGATCTGAGTAAATGTGACAAAGAAGTGCTGTGTAGTTTCTTCTGTCTTGATGCTTTTTATTTTAAACATATTTCAGTTTCTTTTGCTTAAGAGACTTGTACATCTTGAGTCTAAGTGAGAAAGGCACAGGATAAATTAAGTCAATAAATAAGCTAAGCAGAGTTACAAATATCTATGTCCATTGAATTCTAAGAACTCTGTAGCTGTCACCTGGATGGTGCAGACTAGCCCAGTCTCATCACATCTAGGAAGCTACGCAGGGTTGGCCCTGGGTGATACTTGGATGGGAGACCACCAAAGAAGTTCAGGGTTGTTATGCAGAAGCAGACCATGGCAAACCACCTCTGTTTGTATGGGGCCACCAGAAGTCAGCTGTGACTTGATGGCACTTGTCTCCCACAGAAGTCTGTGACTCTGTTTAGGATTGCACTGTAAGTTAAACACCACAAATTCTCCAGTACTTGTAGATTTCGATGTTTAAAAAACTTGGGAGCATGACTGGCTGGACTTTTTCCCCCCCCAGCCTTATAAAAATGTTTGTTATTGCTGCCTAAGCATGAAAAATTGCCACCTATATGCCCATTGATTTGTGCAATTTGCAATTAAAGGAAGGCTTAATGCTACTATGCTTTATCCCTAGGGCTTGGTTCCCAAATCAATGGCAGTTACAGAAAATACAACTCAGTTGTTGATCTGAGGCCCAAGGCATTTGAAGATGACTACTTGGCTGATGATGAGATTCCACCACCACCATCAGTTCCTCCTCCACCACCACCACAACTGCCATCTTCAGTTGACCAATTACCACCTCCAACTTCAGTGGAAGCTCCATTACTACCTTTGGTGGAAGTTCCACCTCCACCACCAGTGCCGCCGCCTCCACCTCCACCAGCAGTATC
Source organism: Heteronotia binoei (assembly GCF_032191835.1). Lineage (NCBI taxonomy): Eukaryota > Metazoa > Chordata > Lepidosauria > Squamata > Gekkonidae > Heteronotia > Heteronotia binoei. The sequence continues at coordinate 68,560,382 of NC_083224.1, read as the reverse complement.
AGCTCCATCTCTTTCATCCCTGGCTCCACCTTCTTACCCATATTCTAATTTGTCTTCTCCTACCACTCCATCTCCACCAGATTTCATTCCTCCTCCTCCTCCTCCTCTGGCTTTTATGGATGGTGCAGCCTCTCTTACAGCTTCCCTTTCACAACCACTTCATACCCCACCTTTCTCAAATGGTGTCTCCAAATGGAAATCTGAAACAGTACTAAATCTGAGGGAACCAGAAAAAGGCACTTACAACGCAAATGTGACTGTTTCACCCAGTCCTACTCAAAAAGAGAAAGAACTGCCCCAGACTAGCTCAGATCCTCATCAAACCTTCCCCAGGTCATTTAAAATACCTCCCCCAACCCCTGTGAGAACATCATCTATTCCCTCAGGAGACAAAGAATCAAGCCCAAGAGATGAGCAGGCCCCTAACACGATTCCTCACAGCCGACCTACACTGCCACCTAACTTTACAGTACGGTCTGCAACTACAGTTCACTTAGAAGGAGAAGATGGAGAGAAAGTTCCTTTGGAAAAACGAATAGTAGAAAAACCTTCTGAGTTCATTACAGAATCTGGGAGTCCAAAACCAACACCAGAGCTCAATGGCTCTTCTACCTCCCCATTGAAGTGTAAGGTATCAAAAGAGCTGGTGCCACAACAAGCAATATTAAAGGAGTGTTCTCAAAAACTAGTAACTCCACATGCAGAAGAACCACAGCTTCCTTCTCCAGACTGGGCATCCTCTGATGATGAAGACTGGAAGGAACGTGGCAACCTGGACAAGCTAAAGCATGAACTGTCAGCTCTGCTGTCCTCTTCCTATAGAAAGGAAGACAGACAGCTGGAAAAAGTTGTAGTTCCCAAGAGTAAAACTAACATTACTGATAGTTCCCAGGTCAGTTCTGAAGAATTAAAACAAGCTAAGCCTACCATGACTAACCTGCAATCATCAGCAGGGACAGACACTGAGAGACAAGACAAAATACCAGGAAACACACCATCTGCTGGCAAAGTTTTGACCAATAATGTTAATTCCAGTCCAGATAATAAATCTACCAGCATGCAAGCAAACTGTGTTCTAAAATTCAAAAATGAATTGGAAGCTTTGTTGTCTCCAACTAAGGATGGGGGGCCACCCTTGGCTCTTGCTAATCTGAGGCACAATCCAGAACCAAAGAAGCAAATTACTCTTCAGTTTGGTGGTGGTGAGTCCAAGATTCCAAAATCCACAGTAAATCAAAATACATCAATATCTGAAGTGACGGAAAAGGAGCCTAAGTTTCCTAGTGCCCCTACTAATAACTCCCCATCTGGAAACCTTTCTAAGCCCCCAGCCTCTCCTCTGAAATCCAAGCCTGAACTCTTGGTACCAGCTGCACCTTCACCAGCCTTTTCTGGAATTGCCTCACCAGTTCGAACTCTCAGCACAGACCTCTCTCACCTACAGTACAAAACACATAAGACAAGATTTGCCTCCACTGATAGCCTGCCCTCTGTGACATCTTCCCAAACTGCAGAAGATGGGCTGATCACCACAAATAATAATGAAAACCAAAGAGACTCAGTTAAGCATGGGTTCTCAGAGACACCCACAATAATCAGGAGCACAGAGCAATCAAATAGTAATGTTTTAATCCATCCTGTAACGGGAGAGGCAGTTGAAAGAGGCTCACCAATGGCTCTCCTCTTGGCTGCACAACAGCGGGCCCAAAGAGGCAGGTGTTCTGTCTCAACCTCACAACAAAACAGTTCTTCATCTGAGAGGCCTCAGTTCAAGTTATCAGAAAAGTTGCACAATAGCAGCCAATCAGAGACTATGTCATCCACCATTTACTACAATGATACCAAGCCTAACACTGTCAGGGTTGTTCCAAAGGGTCTGCAGAGGGAATGCCATGCAGCATCAGAAAATAAGCAACCTAATGGGGTAAGTCCTTCTGATAATGAAATCTGGGGCTTATCCAATTTAGGGCAGAAAGAGCATAAGCCACAGTTGTTCTCTAACACCTCAGAACAATTCAGGGATTTGTACAAACTCAGGGAGAATGAATCTCAGAATCTTCCTCCACCAAATAAATGTGATGCTTCCATTTTAGTTCCAGGCTTTTTGGAATCCAGACACTTGAAGCAACAGGGCTCTTCCAGCATGTCTGATACCCACCTCTGCTCTCTTACTAACCCTCAAATCCGCACCAATAACAATGGAGCAGAAGAAGGCTTCAATTATGAGATTATTCCACCCCCACCAGAGTTCAGCAATGATAACAGTGGAGGCACAGATGTTTCTTCAAAGGGTGAAGAGAAGCTGAAAGGCTTCAGCACCTCAGCAGATGATCAAGCCTTGGATGAACAAGTTCATAGTTATACCTATGGCAACAGTTATTCGCCAATATCAAAACCTGCTATAGAAAGCAGTGAGAGGCCTAGTGGATATACTCACCATTACTCAGGTGGAAGTTACCCTGCTGGCTACCTCAGTAGTTACTCCAGCAGCCGCCCTCTGATTAAGAAGCGGCTTTATGTGTCAGAGCCTGATGGATCATATGACAGGCCATCTGTTTCCACTCGCAGCATAAACACACCCAGTCCCTACAGCCACAATACATTGGCTTACAATTCCCAGTTTATGGAAGGGATGCGGCGGAATTCTACTCACAGGAACAGCAATGCACAGGGAAGGAGGATGTCCTTGGAAGTACCTGGGAAAATGGTGACTTATAACAATACTGCCAATGACACCAAGTATAAAGGACAGAATGGAGAGTATTCCACCAGTATTGGCAGGTATGTTCCCCTTATCATAAATACAAACATTGTGAGCCGGGAACAGCTGGGAAAAGCTGCTAGTTAAATGTAAACCCAAACAGAAAGGAGAAGTAATGGGCAAAACAGCAATGGAAAACAAAACCACAGTCCTGGTTTTTGTTATCCATTGCTGGTAAAATGTAAGCAACAAATGCCATCTTGTTTGGTGTAGTGGTTAAGTGTGCGGACTCTTATCTGGGAGAACCGGGTTTGATTCCCCACTCCTCCACTTGCACCTGCTGGCATGGCCTTGGGTCAGCCATAGCTCTGGCAGAGGTTGTCCTTGAAAGGGCAGCTGCTGTGAGAGCCCTCTCCAGCCCCACCCACCTCACAGGGTGTCTGTTGTGGAGGAGGAAGGTAAAGGAGATTGTGAGCCGCTCTGAGACTCTTTGGAGTGGAGGGCGGGATATAAATCCAATATCTTCATCTTCTTCTTCTTCTTCTTAAAATCATTTGCTTTCTGTTGTTTGATAAACAGAGGGACTTTTCTGCCCTCCAGATGATAGTGGGACCATCTCAACTCTATTTTTATTGAGGGTTACGTCTGTTTCACACAACATTTTCTCTGATTGTGGCAATCCATAATGCCGCAGAGAAGCAGCACTACACTGGACATATCAGCAGGATAGGATAGGGTTGCCAGGTCCAACTCAAGAAATATCTGGGGACTTTGGGAGTGGAGCCAGGAGCAAGGGTGTGCAAGCACGACTGAACTCCAAAGAGAGTTCTGGCCATCACATTAAAAATGACAGTGCACCTTTTATATGCCTACCCTCCATTTGGAAATAATGAAGGATGGGGTACCTTCTTTGGGGGAATTATAGAATTAGACCCCCTGAGCCAATCTTTTTGAAACTTGGTGGATGCTATGCTGCAAATTTGGTGCATGTACCTCAAAAAGCAGCTCTCCTAGAGCCCCTGATACCCACAGATATATTCTCAGTGCTTTTTTGTAGAAAAAGCCTAGCAGAAACTCATTTGCATATTGGGCCACACCCCTTGACACCAAGCCAGCCAGAACTATGTTCCTGTGCGTTCCTGCTTAAAAAAGCCCTGCATATTCTCCATTATACCTTATGGGAACTGGTCTCCTTAGGGAATAATAGTGTGCCCAGCAGAAATCCCCCCACACACTTTCTGATGTCCCTGAAGCAGGGAAGAGCCTCCAAACCAGAGAATCCCCTGCCCCAAATTGGGGGTTGACAATCCTAGGCTAAGAACAAGTGAATGTACCAACAGATGAGTCTTTCCTTTATGTAGTTCATAAACTGATCAACAGACATTGGCTCTTGGAAGCAGTTAGCAGAAGTGACTGCCACACAGTTCAGTAAAGCATTAGGAGTGCAAACTGAAGTACAGTATTTTTCCCACTTCCTTCTCACCCAGCAGCTAACTTTACCTTTATTTGTCCCCACCCAGTTGTCCCTCCTTTTTTCACTCTGACATCCTCTGTGAAAACTGTGGCCTAGTTGTGCAGTGCCAGCTACCAGGTTAAGCCCAGTTGTAGGTACCAGCTCACATTCCCCTGTATTCCCATCCCTGGTCCACTATTTCCTTTTTTTCTCTTCCTGGCAAGCTGTATATCTTCACCTTTCCCTGCTCTTTTCTCTCCTTCCCATCCACCCACAAACTGGCCTTTTACCTGCCCCTCTTCAGCTGTATTTATTGTTTATTTAGTGTAAGTGTACCCTGCGTTTCTACACAACAGGGACCCAAAGCAGTTAATATCATTCTCCTGCCCTCCATTTTGTCATCACAACAACCCTGTGAGGTAGGTTAGGCTGAGAATGTGTGACTGGTCCAAGATCATCCAGTGAGCTTCTACAGTAGAGTGGAGATTCAAACCTGGGTCTCTTAGATATAATAGGAAACTCTAATGACTAAACAACATTAGCTTTTGTGGGGTGGCTGCTGTTGATCAATAGCAAGCAGCCAGGACTAGGTGAGGCATTATGTGGTAACAAGTCACCTGGTAGTTGCTGGTGAGCCTGGCCCTGATGAGTCCTGAAAAGGGCCCTCCCATCCCCTCTGTCTTTTACTTACAGAAACCAAGGCTTGAAGGCTTACTATACTGTTGTGTGTGCCTAGCATCCCCTACAATGGCCACTAAAAGGGCATTCATTTCTTAAAGTTACAAGTACTGTTTCTATTTATTTTTTTTTGTAGGGGGAAGTTAACCCCTGAAAGAGTTCAGATTTTTCTTCAACCTTGGAACTTTTCTCAGGTTTGTAGAAAAATCTGTGATGTCAATCCATGGTTTCAATCTCAAGATTTAAGCATCCACAGTGCCATTTTGAGAATTAGATATATTGATCTCTCTCTCTCACACACACACACATACACACACACTTCACAGGCACTCTAACTGAACTGCATAACCCAGAGTTTCCATTCATTTGATTGTAATTTTTGTTTTTGTCCCCCTCCCCCTCCTCTTCAGACCTTCCCATGGAAATCTACAGCATGGTGGGACTACAAATACATTTACAGTCAGACCTGGAACAAGACAACCCATTTCTTATGCATATCAAGGTGGTCTTCGATAACTAGTAAACTGTCATTTCACATGCAGCTTGGACAATGCATCACAGCACTCCTCTTCTAAGCTTTGCTGGGGCTCTTCCTCAGATAATACTTAAGGGAGATACAAGTGCCTGCAAAGAGGTTGTCCCAGTACCTTCTTGTCAATAGAACTGTTGTAAGTTATTAGGGCCAAGGGTAAGTCTTTTGAACTGATAGCCTGCTTCTAAAGTCTTCTGTGCATTATGACTACCAATGCAAGTGACAGCATGCAGCGATTCAGCAACACTTGCTTAATTTATATGCTTTAAGCAATTAGATCACTTCCTTGTGTCTACGACTAGTTAACAGGTGACTTATCAGTATGAAACATACTTCCCTGCACCGCCTTCATGAATGTGCTTCAGTCACTCCAAAAAGGAAGCAAGGACATCCTAATCTCAGGCAAGGGACAGACAAGAAAGGTCCAGCAATAGAATGATGGGAAAGGAAAGGAAAGGAAAGGTCCCCTGTGCACGCACCAGTCGTTTCTGACTCTGGGGTGACATTGCTTTCACAACGTTTTCACGGCAGACCTTTTACAGGGTGGTTTGCCATTGCCTTCCCCAGTCATCTACACTTCCCCCCCAGCAAGCTGGGTACTCATTTTACTGACCTCAGAAGGATGGAAGGCTGAGTCCACCTTGAGCCGGCTACATGAAAACTCAGCTACTGCGGGGATTGAACTCAGGTCAAGAGCTTAGGACTGCAGTACCGCAGCTTTAACACTCTGTGCCACGAGGCTCTTAAGAATGATGTGAGCAGGGCTTTTTTTGTAGAAAAAGCCCAGCAGGAACTAATCTGCCTATTAGGCCACACACCCTGATGCCAAGCCAGCCGGAACTGTCTTCCTCTGCGTTCCTGCTTAAAAAAAGACCTGGGTGTGAGCTTATAGTCCACGGGTCATGATAAGATGGACAGTTGAGGAGCAGCAGCCAATTAAAACACAGAACTCTGAAAAATCCCACAGCTATAGGAATGGAGGAGGGATAAGGTACTAATCAGGCAGAGTGGCTGAAGGGGACAAAGGTTGCCTACAGTTTGGGAAACTTGAATTTCTACACAGCTAAATTATAAAAAAAAATTAGGAGCTGAAATCTGGTTGCATAACCCAAGACTTGAAAAATTTCCTCTGGTTCTAGAGGCCAGGCCAAAACTCCAGAAGCCAGGCTAATATTTCAGTCTTCAGCATTATGTGTGAACAGGGCTTTTCTTTGGTAGAAAAAGCCCAGCAGGAACTCATTTGCATATTAGGCCACAACCCCTGACATCACCATTGTTTCACACAGGGTTTTGGTTTTTTTTAGAAAAAGCCCAGCAGGAACTCGTTTATATATTAGGTCACACCCCCTTATGCCAAGCCAGCCAGAACTGTGTTCCTGTGCATTCCTGCTTAAAAAAAAAAAAAAAGCACTGTGTGACCGTTATGTTCTAGTTATTGCTACCACAAAAATACTAGGTGCCACAATGAAATTTCTAGGTGCCAGGGCGATCTGGTGCCTGGGATTTGTCAAGCCCTGGTACAGTCATCTTCAAGTCCAATAAAAGTTGCTTACTGAATTTGTGCTTGTTACATAACTGTTGAGCGGTACAAGAACCCTGACAGAGGCCACCACAGGAGAGGTTACGCCAGCTGGTCCTGGACCTATTGGGAAATGAGAGGGCTTCTTCCCTGTTTCTCCACTGCCTTCACTCATCATTCCTGCAAGGATGTAAAACTAGTCCTACTAACTACTGCAGGTAGGAGAAGGCAACAGGAAAGGCAGAAGATGAGAGGGAAAATGACGGTGTCTTCTTCTGTTGCCTTGAAACTTTTAAGGAGAATAGCCTATCCCTTCTGCACGTAAAATGGTATAGGAAGTCTATGTAGGCACTGGATGCTTGGAAAGTCCATACTCCTTTTGTTTGAACACTTTAATAAAGATGTGCTGGCACTTATAAACTCAGTTCCAAGGTTTATCTCAATGGAAAATTGTTGTTGAAGCATTACAGTCATAACACCCATCTGTGAACATTTGATTCTTGAAGCATGATATGTTTATTTTGAATAACATCCCATTCATTCAGTAGGATTTCTTCCGAATTGTATAAATTTGCACCTAGATTTCATATTGATGAGGACCCTGAAGTAAATTTCCCATAAGAGGTGGGACAGCTTCTACCAATCTCCCCTCCCACTACAGACTTATAACTCCTCCCTTCTACAGTTCCTGGGAGGGGGCTGCTGTCCCCCAGGAGAAGGCTATATGTAGAGGGAAGCAAGATGTCTGCTTCCATTGACAGAAATGCCTTCCATTAGCGGAGACTTATTTGAGATTTACCATAGGCTCCAAGCTGTATGAGAGAGGAATTCATAACCTGCCAAAAGAGGAATTCTGGAACCTCTTCTTCATAAACTAGTCCTATTGGGGGGGGGGACCCTCATCCAAACTCCTACACCTTTTTTGGTAGATTATCATTTTACATTTTTTCCAGTCTTGTAAATACTATTGTAAATTTACAAAACATATGCAGTCATCCCTTTTCCTGACAGCAAGCTCTCTTTCACGTAATATAGTGTTTCTGTTCCAAAGAGGTAACTTTTTTAGGTTGCTAGTATTGTTCTTGAAGCCTACTTTGTATGTACGTCAACCAAATGTACCCCGAACTGTTAAGAATGATGAAGGAAATTGCAGAAGGTCCACTTTCCTTCATTCTTATAGCACTATGACATGACAGGCTACCTCTTAAAGATAGTAGAGCTCTGTATATGTGTATGTTCACTATAGGGTTGCCTGCTCTGAGTTGGGAAGTTCCTGGAAATTTGGGGAAATGGGGGGAGTCAACTGGGTATAATGCCATGGAGTCCACCTTCCAAAATAGCCATTTTGTCCAGGGAAAAGGCTACTATAGTCTGAAACTCAGTTGTACTTTTGGGAGAGCTTCAGGCTCCACCTTGAGGTTAGCAGTGCTATTCCCTACACTTGTCTGTATGCATGTATCCATAATGTTTAGGAGCTTGCAGATATGTTAGCTTTCCCCCCATATATATATAAAAATGGAGAGCTATCTTACTGGGTAGTTATTTGTGTATAATGGGGCACAAGAGCATCCTCCAAACAATACAGCGCATATACAGAATACTGTGGTGTGGGGGAAATATGAAGCAGTCATCTACCTTTGATGCAGGTAAATGAGTATGTACGGGAATCATGGAAGTAGCTTGGAATAAAGAAGGAATCTGTATGCTCAGCATAAGTTTTCATCTCATTTTGAACTGTAAAAAACCTCTGTCTTGTAAATACTACTATCAGTTTACAAACCATATGCAATCTTCCCTTTTCCTGACAGCAAGCTCTCTTTTATGTAAAATAGTGGCTATATAGCACCATAAATATATATATATATATATATATATATATATATATATATATATATATATATATATATATATATATATATATATATATTTAAAAAAAATTACGCTAATCTGAAACACAATATTTTGCTGAGTGCTAATGGCTCAAAAAGCCATAGTACATTTACCTGTAAATGATAACTGATAATATATGGCTGGGTCAGATGATGGAAAGAAAACACTAGATAATGGATTGGATCCATTATGTTTGTTCTGTGAAGGAGGCTTCTGCTGATGCAAGCAGCATCAGTGCAAGGCTTCTTGTGCCAGAGGAAAGGACAGCTGTTAGTGGACTGGATCCATAAGAGCCATTCCTAATTACTAAGAATGCAAGGCTTTACTAGTGACTGCAATCCAAAGAAAGGCTGCACATGGAAAAGGAGGGGGAAGGTGTGTGCATATACCAGAAGAGTTATGTGCTTTGATCTGACATGTGGGAAAAAATAATACTGACAGCCATAACATCCATATGATGTTGGCAATCCTCAGCAACTGTTTGTAAAAGGTCTGGTCTTTAGAGTGTTATCAAAGCAAACTGAATTCTCCCAAAACAATGAACTTTCATCATATCACTATTCCTCGTTCCAATCAAACTCCAGCTGCTTGCCTTTGGTAGCATTAAATAGCCACAAGGAGTATTAAATAGCAGCATAGCACAAAAAGAATACATGGTACAGCTGTTTTTAAACATTAATGATCTCTAAAGGAATCATTAACTTATCCCATATAAATTATCAACATAGCCTGCAATACACCTGTAGGCTGGCAATACTAGCTATGTGCGCAATTTCAACTCTCAGGAGGAAGTTCCATTTATGGAAATACCTTAAAATACAATCTCTCTGCTTGTAGGGCCAAATTCTATATTTTTGAAAATTCAGATGAACTTTCAAATTGCTAGGCTTGCATCTAAAAACACATTTAACACCCCTCTCCCCCTATTATTTGGTTTTAGGGCAGAATAGGCAAATTTGGCATTGTGATGCACAACTCTTTTAAAAACTAAGCTCCTGATTACTACTGCTCAATTAGAAATCAGACCTTGCCATGATATGGAGCACCAGACCACAATAGCATGGAATCAATCCACATTACTGGAGTTACATGGGATCAAGCTACGGAGAAACAGCAGCCATGAATCCATGATTTTGCTATATGCATCTATGTGTATGCTGTAGCATTAGTTAACAAGCCTTGTGAGCAGAAAAATGAAGCCTGATGAAGAGCCATTTTTCAGATATAAAACAGGTTTGTGCTGGTATGACTGCCTTACTTCATACAATATATATATATATATTCTATGTAACTAAAATACAGATCATTCTATGCATTCTACCAAATTCGGCTCCCATTTCATTGTTTAGCTACAGGACAGTCCTTGCTCTTCTACCGAAGGGCTTGAACCATTTCCATTGTTAAGAAATCTAGTTTGTAATTGAGCTTTGGGAAGATGGTCTAATGATGGAAACAGTCTGGAAGTAGCAATGCAAAGACACTTAACTGCACCAGATAAAACCTTTGAATGAATCTTGTTTCACTTCCTGACATTCAAGGAACTAAAACCAAATTCTACACAATGCAGTATTGTGTGTGCCACATCAAAGGCAAACTCCTGCATTATTGCAATGGCACAGCTGTCAAATCCCTGTAACTGCATCCCCACAATGACATCTGCAATGAGGAAAATGAATCAGGCAAATGACAGAATTTACCACTCCATTATATTGCAGCCAAGTGGGATACAGCCTCAAGCTTTCAACTAGCAGGCTGGTTGGATAGTATGTAAATATGCCCTTACATCCCACCAGGTTGCCTATGGTTGATCCTGTATTAAGTCAGCCTCTGCCTACCTTATAGCTGTCTTTAATAACAAGACTGAATGAGTCATCATCAGAGATGCACACTCCTGAGAGCTGGATGGGGCACATGGGCAGCAAAGCTGGTTCTGCTTGCCAAAGCTCATGCTATAAATAGTACTCTTAAAAGCTATCCATACAGCTCCTTTCAGCAAGTTCCAACATGAGAACCTTTAAAAACTGAAAATATTTGCATTAATCTTCTGACAAACCTCAAACAAAAACAATGGTGAAGCATAATGAATACCACCATGCTGTTTTTCATAAATGACCTCTTAAAAGTACCATGTATGCATACACAGAACATTACACAAACTCTCTCTTAACTTCTGAAAATAATGTTTTTATAGAAAATTTTTTTTTATATCTTGATACTAATTGGGTAGGGAAAACAAAGAAGGGAAAGAAACTTAACCCAAAAACTGGAATAAGAAACCTAAAAGGTTAATATGCAATTAAGGGGCCAAACATTAAAAACAAAGTGTAAAAAAATCATAAATAAAATACATGTATTTATTGTTGAAAGCTAAAATCATTTAAGGGCCCATCATAAGCCTCTATCCTATGTAAAAACATAAAATCTCAATGGAAACCCACTCAACTTGACCTGATGTGTTTCAACCTAAATGGGTCTTCTTCAGAGGTCAGAAAGGTAAGTACACTTATTGGCTCATAATACAGAACAGAATTGGGTAGGACCAATAAAAACCTAAACATTATGGAAATATGCCTGTATTTTCTTACTTCCATAATTCTGCACAGAGATGACAGATAAGAATGTGCAACAAGCTGCACCCACCTCTCGCAGTCACTGGAAATCCTCTGTCTTTGGAAATCTGCCCACAATGAATGCCAATTTTAGAAGCCAAAAGGACTAGAAACATGAAGAAAGCTGTGATTCTTAGGATGTCGAAATATTGCAGCTTTTCTTGTGCTTGTACTGAATTCATTCCCCTCCAGATAGAAGCAACATGTCTGTGCTTTGGTTTTTTAAGGCTTTTGGGAATTGCATCTTGTATGACAGTGGCTCCCAACCTTTTTGGCACCAGGGACCAATTCTGTAGAAGACAATTTTTCCATGGACCAGTGTGTGTGTGTGTGGGGGGGGCGTGTGCTGGCATTTTTGCCACCCCAGGCTTCCCCCTGCCCATGCTCCATTCCTGCCCCCCATGGGGGTCTTTAAATGAAGGGTAGACAAAGGTCACTGCCGCGCTGCCCCTTCCACCTACCCAGTATCCAGGTGGATTAAAGAGGTGGTGCTTCAGAGCAAGATTGCACTGCCTCTTTCATGCGCCTGGGCCCTGGGCAGGCAAAAGGGGCAGCGGGGCTACTCTGCCTCATGCTGAGAGCCTCGAAGTGAGGCCACACTGCCTTTTTCATCTGCCAGGGCCCTGGGCAGGCAAAAGGGGCTGCAGGGCTGCTCTGCCTCATTCCGAGGCTGCCTCGGAGCAAGGCTGCATTGCCTCTTTAGTCTGCCTGAGTCCTGGGCAGGCAAAAAGGGGTGGTGCGGCACCTCTGCCTCACTCCGCAGCCTGGTTGCTAACAGGCCAAGGACCAGGACTGGTTCGAAGCCCGGGGGTTGGGGAACCCTTTTGTATGAGACTGCAACAGACTTCATAATGCCTTGGTATTGAGTTTCCACTGTGACCCTGCTGAATTACCTTAATGCAGGGTTTTTTAAGCTTTCTATATTCAAGGTTTATATATCTGTTCTACAGCAATCTTGTCTCAGAAGCCACACATACTAGCAGAACATTCTGGGATGTGTGCTGCAATGCATACTCTTGTGTACTAAGCCTGTTGAATCTCACCTTTATCCTATGGGAATTCTGATTAGCCTGAAATATCCTCAAAACACTTCTACAGCTACATAGTGCAAGAGAAGACTGGTAACAGTGGCCAAGCCGGGTAACCATTAGTGATTTCTGAAAAGCTCTTGATAAGCTGCCAAGAGCCCTAGGGCTCTCCTGAACACAATTAAAAACGACTACTGTAAGGAGCCGCACTGGAGCAGCTCGCTCTGCCACATATTTTCCATGTGACCCTTCTCTATCTGGTGAACAGAGATAAAAGCCCCCTTGCCATCTCACAGTTACAAACTGAGAATACAATGGAGATACATATATGCTGCAAGAGCAAAAGATAAACCTGAAGGATACCTTGGCACTCACAGATCCATTCTGTGAATAGCAGCACTTTACCCCAGTGCAAGGACCTCTGTGCACAAGAAATCCATATGGTATGACCCCTAGTATTACTGGGCAGTTCGGTGAATCTGGCACACTTTAAAATGTAAAGGATCACTATTTTCTATGAGAATGGACATGGCTCCATCTTCTTTGATAGAAGACAACTGTCTTTTATCAGGACCAGGTGCTGCCATGAAGGTTCCTTCTTTTTGAAAGTGAGGACACTCTGAGACGCTTGGGTTCCTCTTCGCACAGTCCCTGGAGTCAGGAAATTTATTACATTTCCCCCCTCTGAGGGGAGTAGGAGCCCACCCTCAGTCTAATGACTTCCAAGCTGATAACAGTCCACAATGTTTGTCAAACAGACAAGGCTTAGAGAACCCTATGAAACAAACCAAGGTAAAGCATTAGAACAGTGAAAGAACTATGAACATAGAAAATGGCAGTCAGTCACCCTTTAGGAAGTATAATAGGCTGAATAGGGACCCTCCAACTAGAGGGGGCCCAGAGTGTCCTCCTTGTCCTTAAGAAGGAACCCGCACAGTAAGTCCAATGTTCCATTCTTTCTCAAGGGGAGGCAGACACTCCAAAACGCTTGGAATGTTACAAAGCTCATCTGATGCAGCCCAAGCACAAAGATAACAGTAGGACTAGACCACTTGTTGTAGGGACTTTCTGCCCAAATGCTGCATCCATCATGGCGATGGAGTCCATCTGATGGTAGCCTGGAAACAGTTCTTGTCAGATGATGCAAGAAACAGCTACAACCAGCCACCCTGGATCTTCCTCAAGTATTGTCCTTCCTACATAATGGAGTCTCTAAGAGGAAGCCCCCTCTGTCACCACATAGCTGCTCTGAACATCATACTTCAACAGCTAGCAGTGCACCAGTCTCCAGGTACCCAGTGGTGAAGAGATTTCTAAAGGGAGTTTGTCTCAGCCCCCTATAGCCTGCTTTGGAACCATGTTTTTGTCAAGTCACCAGAAAACATGGATCTGTGATTTTTTGGGTGCAAGCTATGGCCATGGACTTGATATGTGATTTGATGGTGAGATTTGGGTGATCCAATGCAAAACCCATGAAGATCCAAACAGGATCTGTGCTTCAGAACCATGTTTTTGCGCTATAGTGTTGCCACATAGCCATGGATCTGTTTTTTGTGGTGCAGACTCTACCCCTACACATATGTGATTTGATAGTTTGCAGTGACTCAATGCAAAAACCTTCAGGATCCATGAAGATTCGTGCTTCAGAAACATGTTTTTGTGCCATGGTGTAGCCACCAAACCATGAACCCGTGATTTTGTAGGGCTGCGTATAGACTAAGACATGGCCTATAGTATGATGGTAGTTTTGTTTCAATGTAAATATCATGAATGCATGCGCATCCATGCCTCAGATCGTTTTTGTGCAGCTGCAGTGCAGCAGAGTTGGAGCCATGTTTTTAATGGTCCAATCCATAGTCTTAGCTTCCACATGTGATTTGACGTTTTTTTTCACTTTTAAAAAGTGGGGGATTCATAAGATTCCATGCAGATGCAACTTTTACTTTCCCCCAAATTTACTAGTGCAAGGCCATTTATGAGAGCTGAAGACTGGCCATATTTGTTATTTGAAGCTACACCATACTGCATACCAATAATTTGTCTTTAAAACTAACCTGCACATTGGTCACGACGGAAGATTCATACATCAAAACAGGAATATAGCCAGCATCCTGTCTGCTGTGTGTCTTTTGCAGCTTGAATTTCTTATAGCATGTCAATTTGCAATATTTTTCCACTGCCAACTTTTTTAGATGTGTCAATGCAGTTGTATTCAATATAATTGTCATTGTTAATATTGTAAAATGTATTCTTTGATAGTGTTCTTAATCATTGTTATTGCTCTGTAATTTGGGGATTACAATATTTTTTTCATATTTTTGCATTTTTTCTTCATATATGCACCTTCATTATTCCTTCTTATATATATTATAATTATTTTCAGACCTCTGGTACCCAGTACCTCCTCCTTTATTCCTGTCTCATCATGATCCAAGCCCGATGATTCATGGCCTATGGCTCTCGCCAGGAGTTCTGCTGCAGTGGAACAGCTGGACAAACAGGTTTGCAGGAACTCCCTACTCCTGCTACCTGGGGATCACCTCCCCCAACACTACTTTGGAGGAGGTCCCATGGTCAGAGACCCCAGCTGCAGACATCATGGTGACTGAAGCAGCAGGCAAAAGGCAAACAGCTTCGGGGAAGACAAAACTAGAACAACAAAGTTTGTTTTATAAACAAAGGGAGAGGCCCACACACCTGAAAAGACAAAAACAAAGTGCAACCAAAGGAGCTCCTTAAAGAAAAATCTCAGTTCTTTAAATCCACAGCTCTCTCCAGCAGGGGCAAGAAAAAGCCAGAGGGTGGGCTCCTCTCTCCCCCCTCAGATGGCAAGTATAATCAATTTCCTGCCTCCAGGGATTGTGGGAAGAGAAACCCAAGCATATCAGAATGTCCTCCTGAAGAACAGCTGTTTGCCAAGGCAACTTTCTCCATCCTACCCCAAAACCCTCCTAAAACTTCAGATTAATTATTGTTACCCCCAGAATTCCAGGAGTCTTTTGAATCACTTTGGGTGTAGCCAAGCTAACCCAAAACAGCCATTTTGGCGATCATTTTTGGCTTGAGTATATCCAAATGTATACCCCTAAAAGCCAAGGCAAGTTTTGGCCACAGCTAATTCTATCATATAGCTCCTGCAACAATATTTCAAAGCTATCCCATTTTCTTCACTGGTAGTCTTCAGTATAATGCAGGGGTGGCCAACAGTAGCTCTCCAGATGTTTTTTGCCTACAACTCCCTTCAGCCCATCAGCATGGCCAATGGCTGGGGCTGATGGGAGTTATAGGCAAAAAACATCTAGAGAGCTACTGCTGGCCACCCCTGGTATAATGGAAGAGTCACTCACATTTAATTAACCCTATCTGTACTTAAACAAGGTAAAGGTAGTCCCCTGTGCAAGCACCAGTCGTTTCCGACTCTGGGGTGACGTTTTCACAACGCTTTTACGGCAGACTTTTTATGGGGTGGTTTGCTATTGCCTTCCCCAGTCATCTACACTTTCCCCCCAGCAAGCTTTTTTACCGACCTCAGAAGGATGGAAGGCTGAGTCAACCTCAAGCCGGCTACCTGAAAACCCAGCTACTGTCAGGGATCGAACTCAGGTCGTGAGCAGAGCTTAGCACTGCAGCTTTACCACTCTGCGCCATTTTCAAAAAAGACAAAATGAGCCTGTATTCGGGTAGGAAACTTTCTATGATGAGACTTGAACAATAAACATCTGCCCCCGTGTGGCACAAGGAAAAACACAGCATATATAGCACAGACTGGGGCTTCCACATTTTTTCACTAGGCGGCCTCATGATCAGAAATCCATGTATGTTGGCTTTATGCATTTTTATTGATAACCATGGCAAAGCACAGCCTCCTAGCTATTCATAGAATCAGAGTTGGAAGGGACCCCCAGGGTCATCTAGTTCAACCCCCTGCATAATGCAGGAAACTCACAAATACCTCCCCCTAAATTCACAGGATCTTCATTGCTGTCAGATGGCCAACTAGCCTGTTTAAAAACCCCCAAAGGAAGGAGAGCCCACCACCTCCCGAGGAAGCCTGTTCTACTGAGGAACTGCTCTAATGGTCAGGAAGTTCTTCCTAAAGTTGAGCCGGAAACTCTTTTGATTTAATTTTGATTTAATTGGTTCTGGTCCTACCTTCTGAGGTCACAGAAAAAAATTCCACACCATTCTCTACATGGCAGTGCTTCAAGTGCTTGAAGATGGTGATCGTATAACTTCTCAGCCATCTCCTCTCCAGGCTAAACATCCCCAGCTCCTTCAACCTTTCTTCATAGGACTTGGTCTCCAGGCCCCTCACCATCTTTGTTGCCCTCCTCTGGACCTATTCCAGCTTGTCTATATCCTTCTTAAAATTTGGTGCCCAAAACTGAACGCAATACTCCAGGTGTGGTCTTACCAGAGCAAAGTAAAGCAATACCATCACTTCACGTGATCTGGACACTACACTTCTGTTGATACAGCCCTAAATTGCATTTGCCTTTTTAGCCACATCACACTGGACTCATGTTCAGCGTATGGTCCACTAGATCCTTTTTGCACTTACCACTGCCAAGACAAGTCTCCCCCATTCTATAACCATGCATTGGATTTTTCCTACCTAAATGCACAACTTTACATTTAACCCTGTTAAAATTCATTTTGATTTTAGCCCAGTTTTCCAGCCTGTCAAGATCATCCTGGATCCTGTTTCTGTCTTCTACTGCATTTGCAACCCCTCCCAATTTAGTATCATCTGCAAATTTAATAAACATTCCCTCTATTCCCTCATCCAAATCATTTATAAAGTTGTTGAACAAAACAGGTCCCAGGACAGATCCTTGAGGCACTCCACTTGTCACTCCTCTCCAAGAGGATGAGGAACCATTCACAAGCACTCTTTGGGTGTGATCTGTCAACCAGTTACAGATCCACCTAACGGTAACAGGATCCAAACCACATTTTACCAACTTGTCAACAAGGATAGTATGTGGAACCTTACTGAAATAAAGATAAATGATGTCTACAGCATTCCCCTTATCCAGCAAGGTAGTCACTTTCTCAAAAAAAAAAGATCTGGTTAGTCTGACATGACTTGTTCTTGAGAAACCCATGCTGGTTCTTAGTAATCATAGCCATCCTTTCTAAATGTTCCAGGACTGTTTGATTATTTGTTCTAAAACTTTTCCAGGTATAGATGTCAAGCTGATGGGTCAGTATTCAAAAATACCAAAGCAATGCCCAGAGCTTGGTCATGTTGCCAGAAATTGTAGGGTACTTCTGGGATTATGTTTTTATCCAAAATTCCAGGGATGCTATGGTGTTCTTCATGGCACTAGTTCACTTTCAGCTTCATCAGTTCCTCTTGAAACTAGCCATGCTTGTAGGAGGGGGAGATGTTTGTCAGTAATTCTTCACTTTCATGATGTAATCAGGCAGGCTGAAGCCCTGGGTCAGGTGGACTGCATGTGGTCTGTAAGTCGTATGTTGGATATCACAGAATCATAGAGTTGGAAGGGACCTCCAGGTCCTTGGTGTAGACAGAACTATTTATATGTATCTTTTAAAAATAATAGACTTGCCTTTCTTCCAAACAACTAGAGTTAATGAGACCCTAGTTCAAACACTTATTTAACAGGTACTCCAATTTGTATAGCAGAAGAGCAGACACACACCCTTGTAACCACACCAACTGGTGAGGCCGCTGAACAGCATCACTAAGCACAAAGAAGCTGCATGGGATAGGTTGCCATACAGTTTATGCTAGATGCTGTGTGAATGCAAAGCTGCAGAGGGAAACTTTTTTCTCACCAGCTACAAGCTTAAACCAGGCCTGAGACCAAAGCAGATGGGTGGCACAGAACACATTAATGTGAAAAATTTAACAGGGTAACTCAAGGTCACCTTTATTGTCACTGAAACCCATGGGACCAAATTCACATGGGCAGCCAGGATCAGCATGTCAAGTGTCTTCAGCATGCCTGTGGGATCTCACAGATGGGGCTCTGGATGTCTCCTTGGTGACTCATGTTCTGAAAACTTGACAAGAGTGCACTGCAGGGTCAACTGGGAGCTGAGAATCAGGTGTTGGAAGCTCGCCAGTGAATTTATTATTCCAACCGACGTGAATTACTTTCAACTGTACTGAGGGGTGGTGTATTAGCATTATTTTTAGGTTACTGCAAAGAAACAATGAGAGGCCTAGAAGTGGTTGAAGTCAACAAGAGACTCTTCAAATGAATGAATAATTTTCTCACTGATCGTGCTGTGTGGTGCTGCAATCAAAGCTTGTGTTGTCTGAAATTGTAGTAATACCCTACCACTGATTCCTGATAAGGTTTCTTTGCAAATACCATTTCATCTCCCATCATCTTTCAGACATCTGCACATAGCCGAGTGGCTAGGCACTTAAAATGGCTAAAAAGTGTGGCACCTACATGCAGATTCAAAGGAAGCAGAAATGAATGAATCATTGAGTGTGATGCAGCGAGTGTGGGCCAAATCAGTGACAGAGTTACAGCAAGCATACACCTGTTTAAAAATGAAAAGGGGTTTATTAAAAAACAAACTACCTTCCTTTTCCTGAAGTCATCTCTGTTCCTTTCATGTGACAAACAGGTCTTAGATTAGTGCTTATTATCAGCAACAAATCAGCATAATTTGTCCTTCTTTGCTCCAAAACATCACAGCAGAAGAAAAACAAACACCCCTCAGTAAGTTCTTCTATAAGTATCCCATGACAGTATCATGATGTCTGACATCAGCATGCCCATTCTAAATATTCTACTCCACCATGGAACTGTGACATGGATAAAATTAACAAAATAAAACGCTTGACATTGACAAGTTAGCCTATTTACCCAGAAATAGGCTGCAGGGTAAAAAAAAAGTTGGGGTTTCACAGAGCAGTTCCACAGGAGGCCTACAAAAAGATAAAAGCTGCCGGATCTCCTTTTGTTTTTAAGATCTGATAACCACATACTGCAGGAGAAGTGACTATCAGCTATCTGCCTCACAAAGGGGTCACAAATCACCAAGCCTGGTTGACCCACATAGTCTGGTGTAAGGGTTTCTGAGATCTACAGAGCAGTCTAACACACCTCTACCACCCAAAATAAAATTTCACACAATAATCTAGAAATGGTATGTAGTCGAAATGAAACAACCAGATTCAAAACAATATTTTACCACCGATGAATACTTTGCTCTCTTTGAGGATACATTAAAAAATAAAATAGTATCTTAAGTCTGAATGCCCCCCAAGTGTCCATGCTGCAGTAGCAGGTGAAGGCAGAATCCTCCAGCAGTAACCAGAATTCAAGAACTCTATGCAGACTGTCAGATATTACCAGAGCAAGTTGCAGTTGCTCAGCACCTCAGAAGGGATGAGAACACCCTTTCCTTCATATTACACATCCAAAAGCCAGAAGACACAAATGAAAAGAAAGCGTCCTCCCTTGTAACTGTACAGCGAGCCAAATGGACCATTTTCCCCTGGTCCTTCCTGAACCAGCTTTGCCTTCAGTATAGACGTGGCCTCACAGAAGGCAAGGGGCTGGGATTCAAAGACCCAGACAAAGGTTTAGGTTCAACCAAGCAGACGTTTTTGCTTCTCCCCCATCCTAGTTCTTTGAACAGAAGGTCCCTATGCTATTGTTTCCAAGCAGCATGGGGACCTGTAGTTCAAGAAATATAAATCCCAAGAATTTTTTGAGTACATGGAGCAAGTTCAACTATTCTATTCACCTAGGCCACAAACATCTATTATTCCATGACAGGGGTAGTCAAGGCAATAAACCCCCCCTCCCACCATTACATAATCTGATGATGAATTTTTCCTCTATAGAGCAGTTGCAGAAGAAAATTCAAATCTCTTAGCATTACAGTCATGGCTAAGGAGTGCTAGAAAGACTGTCCAGAGGACATTTTATATATGGCTCATGTTTTTATGTTTGATGTATACATCCCCATCCCTGCCAAGAAGCTGCTGTGATTACAAAGCATTGCATTCTTAAGGCAGAGCCCTTTAAAGTGATGCTCTCAGCAACGATGGGACCAAGATGGACGCTGACAATGGCCAAGTCTTTCAAGGCTTCCTTTGTATCATCTCTGTTCCTGTGGCTGATTACTTCCCTATTTCTTCAGTTTAACTCAAATACCTATCCAAAGTCGGCAGGTAAATTCAGTTTTCATTTCCTCATTAAAAATCCTCATCTTTTCCTAATTGGATGTTTTGAGAAGTACAGTGAAATTTAAAAGACAACAAATACATGACTTTTGCAGACAGATGCTCAAGTAGGCCTGTACCCTGCAATGAAATCTCTATTACAGGCAGATTCAGACTGGTGTAACAAGCAGTTGGTATGAGGCTAGCCCTCATCTAAGATGAAATAGTTACAGGACCTTTCTTCTAAACTGCAAAGACAGTTGTGTTCAACCCCCAGGACATGACAAAACAAAACAAATGCTATTCCAGGGAGAAGGACTCAAAAAAGAACATATAAAAACTATGCACTAATGTCATTATTTGTAGAAGGATGGCTATTCTGTGTTGGAACTACATGATGTAGAACCTGATGGTCCCATCCAACAGTCGTTAAGGAGCCTTTGTCTGACGGTGACCATGACAACCCTTTCACAAAATCTCGATGAGAGCGGTTTCTGAAACTGAGAAGAACATGAAATAATGTGCTGTTATTTGGTGATCACAATGCCACAGTCACAACCCACAAGCAATCCCCTCCCTAATTCTTGGCGTTACTAGAAACTGAATATATCTAACGCATGGTAGAGCTCACTGATCATGAGACCTTTTTTATCTGTAGGCTGAGGGGCTAACAGGCCTGTTCTGGAATATCACTGAAATAAATTCCAGTCCACGGTTTCCCAACTATCATGTAATCACTCAAAACAGGGAAGTCAGTGTATGAGGAGGGACAGAGACTGCCTTCCCTGTGTGATCCCTCCAGTAACTACTTTAGAAGACAGTCCATCACTCAAGTTGTCCCTGTAAATTGACAATAGTCCTAATGAACCATTCACAGGTTCCCTCCCTCCTTCCTTGTGAACCAGCAATGGTTTGGATGGACTGCAAAAAAATCTCCATCTCTCCACAGCTCTTCACCCATTTCAGCAGATCTGGAAATGGGCTCAGCAGTGTGCCCTGTTTTGCCATGCTCTTCAGTGGCAGCCAGGTTGATAACCCTCTATTGGCCCTCCAATCTACCTCTCTCCAGCAATGCATTGTTGATATCTGGCTACCCACTGATGCTGAGAGCCATGAGAAAAGTAACTTATTGTAAAGAGTGTCATTCTGGATTTGTGAAAGTTTAGATACCTCTCACAGGAAATGTCAAAATGAAATAATGCAATTTATTGGAAACACAAACAAGACTGATTAAGGAAAACGAAATCTCAATTTTTGGCTAGCCAAAAGTACTTTCCTGCTGCCCTTTCCCCTTGCCAGAGTTTAAACTGTTTATTAACTGTGCTGTTACCCAAATCAAACACCTACACATTAATGTCTAAATCATGCCTAATAAGATGGCAAGGAAGTACTTTGTACTCACATTTCTGAAAAGCTGGAGTCAAGAACAACTACAGAGCAGTCTTCACTGATGGAAGCTAGAAGGGGTGAACTAGAGACAGGGGAAAAGCTCATGAGCACATGCAGTGACTGGCATTTGGTCATGGTGGGCCACACAAACACAATGAAAAGAAAACAAAGGTCTGCACCAGTTGGAGCAAACTGATGAAGAGAAACTGGTTTAGTGGAGCATCACATTCTACAGATCCCCTGAGGAAGCTTAATGGAAAACATGTAGGGGTTACTAGTATTTTGGAATAAAGTTTTCTTCCCACTGCACTATTGTTTTTATTTCATCTCTTTGCACACGAAAGCAGGCCAAGGATAGTCTGCTACATTTTTAAAATATTATGTAGTGCCATCAGCATACTTGGGCTATTTAGAGTAACACAAGCAATAAGAGACAGGTCACAGCCCCAGGGTGGGGTGGTCTTTATGCCTTAATGGTTAAGGCAAAGCCTTCACAAAGCAAGTAGGCTTTGAAGGAAGAGATGTAGGGGTTATAGTTGGGAGGCAGTAAGGGAAAAATCATGGAATAGTTTTAGGCTAGAGTTGGTGGAATGCTTAGAATGCCATCCTAAGCCAATCTATTCAGAATCCTACTCAGGTCTATTCACTGGGGCTTATTCCCAGGAAAATGTTCTTTGGATTGCACTGTAAATCAGTTACTATTGCTTAAAACTGAAGATGCAGGACTATGCAAAGACAGACTAGCAATGAACAAAACTGAGGCTGATAATACTAATGATTGGATCTAATTTTAGTGAAATCCAACTTTGCTCCTCCTAAAACCTTTGGTTCAAATATAAAGCATTTTCAATGTGAAACAGATACACTGGATCTGGAAAATCAACCTGCTTCTAGGTGTCATGATTTCCAGAGAGGAAAAAAAGGAAACTAATATTTCTGTTATCACTGATTCTCAGCGCAGAACACTGCTTCACTTGGGAAATAATTTAGCTACTTTCAACATATAACTGAACTACATAAGTATGCAGTGCATATAAATAATTTCCTTTTGAGGAAAATCAACTGTACTCTACAAGGGAAGAAAGGAAATCCCAGCTTCGAATGAGCATCTCATATATCACATGGACCTACCCATCGGAAATGATGCTGTCTATTCAAAGCTGGCTTTACGGTACTTGCATTCATGGCTACAAATGCCAACACCTGCTTCTAATATGGGTCGTACCTATGTGCAGAAAAAGCAAATCCTGTAACACTTCGAGAGTGTACAACTGTGCTGAGTGCAGAGTCTGGTTTCTTTGTGTCTACAAGGACAACAGTTCCACTTTCATCACCTTGGAAAGGGTGAGAGAGACCAGCATTATTGTCAAGTCAACTGGAGAGAAACCAAATTCAACCATAATGTCTAAGTAGCAAGAACCAAAAAGTGCTCCTTACCCAAAACAAAAGTGTCATTTTGATGTGGATGCCACACCAGCGAGGTAGAAAGGTTACTAGAGGCACTGCAGGCTACACAGGACAAAAAAGAAAGAAAGGAAATGCAGTAAGTTTATTCTTATTTTATTTCCTAGCAGAACTGATTGCTTTAAACCAGAGAGGCAGAAAGGGCACAGAAGCCTGGTTTTTATCGACTTCTTCAGTCTTAGAATATATAACTATTCTTCCCCCAACACTGTCCATTTAGTTCCATCTAAGTTGCAGTACTTTGGGGAAGGGTTGTAGTAAAAAAATTGGCATCTTACCTACTGTACTACATTGAGCTTCAAGAGATCTTACTCTTTGGCCACTGAAAATTCAGGAGGATCCAAGATCCTTTTGCTGGGCAGCAGTTGCCTACATTTTTTTGACTTGCAGTAGCTAAACTAATCTGCCTGTATAGTGCTAACCACCACAAAAATTACATGTCTTCCCAAAGTTTAGTGTTGCACGGTTTGGACAATGCCAAGATGTTTTGCACATTTAACAACACTACCAAAAACAAAGTGTTTCCTTGTTTAAAAGCATTTTGTTTTAAGTATAGAATTTAAATGGCTGAACTAGATTTATTTATTGGACATCAAGCAAGGCTGCTCTATACAAAATACTGTTATAAGTAATGTAGACTTAGCTGGTCGGAAGCCCTGAAGGAAACAGGCTTTCAAGGAAGGTTTTTTGTTTTTTAATCACTGGGTTCCAATACAGTCCTAATTGAAGCATGGCATAAATTCTTGGACACATTCCTTCCACCTTGCACATAATTGCAACTTTCTCTTCCATGACTTGCTATGAAGTTCACTTAACCTACACAGGCACTAGAAATGATAACAGGTCTAATGAACCAGCCTGAGGCAAGATGGCCTGAAATCATGGCTTAAATTGTCAGCTGTGATTTTGGGCAATCCTACTTAGCCTTAACCATTATTGGCACCAGGCCTCGAATTCAGTGGGAGCTCACAGGAGCACAGCTCCTGAACCTGAGAGTTCCACCTCCTCCTTCTGAGAGTTCCACCTCCTTGTCCATTGAATAGTATGTGCAGCTGCATAACCATCCCTAGATGAGCTCCAGCACCTATTTTTTTACAAAATGACCCCTGATTGGCACCAAAGCCTGAACAATATGAAATTCTGGTTATTGCAAACCATGGAAGGAGAAATTTGCACACATGAGGAAAGGAGGTACCATGTAAATCCAATCAGCAGGTGAGTAATGTTGAGGCTGTATTGGATTCTGTTGTTTTCCAGCTTCCAGAAATGATTTAAATGTATATAAATACATTCAATGGTTTTGGTGGTAGAACAGTCCTGGCTGACATTCAGGTCAAGCATCTATAAGACTTGTAGCTGGAAATGGTTTGCTTAATTATCACTCTTTAGGCAACTCTCAGGTTAAGCAGTGTGGAATTTCTGCAGGGCAATAACCTTTTAAATTGACAAGCTGATTCCTCTAACTCCTAAACAAGGGAAACACAAAGAACATTTGGCAACAAAGGACATACTAATGCGAGTTGCTGGTTTTGGAGACCTGGTATCCCAGAGTAAAATCCTGCTATCCTAAAAACAAAACAAATGGAAGTTATTTTTAAAAGCAAAATCAACAGCCAAGAACACTTTTAAAGGAGTAGCTGTTTCAGCCTTGCCAGATAACCCCCTCTCCCCATGAAACTTATGCTTACAATATTAGAGAGATCAAACTTTGCTTTCAAAATCATTAAGAAGCAGAAACAAGAAGCTGGCTTTACCTCAGCACAGGACAAGAACATGGTGTCCTTTCCAGGGCAGGATGCGACACATGTCACTTGACCGGAATGAGCTAGGAAAAATTAAACAAAAGGAAATAAAACTTCAGTTAATATGAACACATCTGGCTGGTCAATCCAGGCCCAGTGTCATATATGTAACTTTTGTCTGCTAGGCAGTTTAAGGAGAAAAAAGGACCACCAGCTAGGATGGTAAGAGAAAAATCCTGGTTAGCATCATGGCTGCCAAAGCAATACACTAAAAAGCCTCAAACGGCAGCAGCAGAGACTCAAGCAGTTATCACAGCTTGAGAACACCACAGACCTCAGGGACATAGCTTGCATTTGGCAACAAATTAACAAAATGAGGGCTTTGGCTGCCCCTGCAAATTCCATTATGAAAGCTTAGATGAGATATATCCTGACAGTCGTTGGTGATAATGGAGGGAGGCTGTAGGGGTCTGTTTGTGTTTCTGCTACTACAACTGCCAGATGACTCCTAAGCATTAGTGAAATCACCTTAACAAGCCCTCCCTATTTTGAACTGTGAGGGTCAAGCTGGAAAGACGAAGACAATTTTTACTCAGAGTCAACACACCAAATCTAACAACCCAGAAGTGAAAGAACTCCTCCAGCAATTTTTATAACAGCAACTAATTTCAGAGAGATCAGCATCTGAAAGTAGCAATGCATCCCACATAAGAGGGGGAGAAGCTTTTATCACGTGGTCTGCTGAAATGTCAGCCATTGAAAAACAAATGTTCCTTGTCACAGCCAAGCCTTCTCTAACTAGAAAAACAAACTCACACATTTCCCTTCCCTCTTACTGCTTTCTTCCATCTATCTAGCTTTCAGCAGAGTTAATTTTTACTTAATGCTGTGATGAGCCCTGCATATGAGAGTTTGGAAGTATGCATAGAAGGGGCTGTTGTGGAACTTACATCTTCTTAGCACTTTTAACACACAATGTTGAACATGACAAAAAAGCAGAAGACCATCAGAATGTTCAACATGACCAAGAGGCAGAAGAGTCACAGGGAGAAGGTAGACCATGCAAGCAACACTGCTCAGGAAATGAAGATTCACCCCACTCTTGATCGAAATACACTTCCACTTAAAGAAGAGTATTCACAGTCTGAGTGATGTAGTAGTCCCAGTGATTCAGACGAACCACCAAGTAACAAGTAGAGAGCCTTTAAACTGTTTGGGCTGGGTTGCCAACTGTGGCCCTTCCTTTAAAAGTGAGATTAGGCTGCAGTTTTCCATGTTCTGGTCACTTCCAGGTTGAACTGCTGGCACACATAATACATGGACTGCTTCTGAAGATAGTCCATTGGTTGAAGAGTTTTATTGGCTGTCCATTAGTTTTTGGGTTGAATTCGAAATGCCAGCTTTTATCTGTGAAGTTGTAAACCCCCCAGTACCATGAAAGCGAAAGCAGTGCGTGTCACCTGAGCCAGTCTGAGCTCTAAAATCATCCTCTGAAGCCCTGCCCCACATGCCCCCAAAGTCTCAAAAGTTAGGTGGGTAGCCAACTATTAGGGACAAGGTCTTTATTCCCATGTTGCCTGGTTTGCAGAACACCTCATCCCCAGCCTTCAATAATTTTCTGACACCATGCAAAAGCTTTATTTATTGGCCCAGGAAATTATAAATTGTTAATTTTAGCATTCTGCAGGATTTACCGAGTCCTGCTTTTCAGGGCTTTAAGATCTCACATATATTTGCCATAATTTATAGTAATTTATAGTAATAAAACTACTTTTTTCCTGCTACTCTTTATTTTTAATAGGTTTTTCATTAGGGTACAGACACCTTTTGAAATTGGGCATGTCATTGTAAATGTGTTTATATAGCGATAATTCGTAACCTATTACTAAACAAAATATTTTATACCCAGCTCTTATGCTGTTATTATGCCCTTTACTGTAATTTTGCCTGTTTCTAAACAGATTTGTTTCTAAATAGTTCCCTTCTTAGGAGAGTACAGCACAAACACATTAGCTACCACACAATCTAATGGACTACTGTTTTCCTGCCTCAAGAGCTTTTGGTCCAATATAGGCTAATAATAACACTGACTGAATAATAGCAGCAACAATAATTTTTAAATAACCAAAATGAAGACTGCAACTTGATCAGAAGGCCAACAGGGAAGGCACACTATTGAAGTTTTGCAAAAGCTACTTAACTTTAATCCTGCTTAAAAGTGACAAGTGTGAAGAGCAGAAGGAATGCAAAACCAGGAACCAATGCAGTGCCTGTACTTAGACCCTGTACTTAAATGGAGAAGACCTGGCTGCAAATACCTGCTCAACTATGAATCAAACTAGGTGACTTTGAGCCAGTCATTCTCTTTCAGCTTAACGTATCCTACAAGGGCTGCTGTGTGGGCTGTGCAGGGCACTGTACCTTGAGCTACTCTTATGGAAGGAAAGGGCAGGACAACCCCGCCCCCCAATAAATAAAAGGAGGGAAACAACCAAGCTTAACACTCACCTCTGTAGGAATTGAGCACTGTTTCCTGAGGGATGTCCCAGATCTTCACACTACACATAAAATCCAAACCATGTTAAGAAGAAGAACAGATACTTTTGCATAAAGTAGAAAAAGCAACCCCACCAAGAGTCACCTGAAGTCTTTGCTGCCGCTGACAGCCTGTGTGTTGTTGGTGAGGACACTCACTGTCGTCACAATGTCATCATGCTCATACTTACAAAACTTATTCACTACCAGAGTCTCATTCTCATCCAGCTCCCAAAGTTCCAGAGCACCTGGAGAAGATGGGAACAAATTCAGCAGACTAATTCCTATGAAATCTCAAACATGCACATGAAAGATTACCCCCTCCATTACTTACTGTTCTTGGTCCACCTAAAGACCCTCTCTCAGTATTGCCTACTAGACCACATTCATGATCCCCCCACTGTAGGACCCCCTACTGATGAACAGGTTGCATTCCAGAAAATCAGTTTGAAAGTCAGAATACATTTTCCCAGAAGTACATGAAAGTTTGCAAGCAGGGCTTTTTTTGTATCAGGAACCCCTTTGCATATTAAGACATACATCCCTGATGTAGCCAATCCTCCTGGAGCTTACAGTAGGCCCTATAATAGGAGCCCTGTAAGCTCTTGGAGGTTTGGCTACATCAGGGGTGTGTGACCCAATATGCAAAGGAGTTCCTGCTACAAAAAAAAGCTCTGTTTGCAATGAAGAACAGTAGAAAACAATAATGTTGTAATTCTGTGCAGTAATTAAATGAGACAAGCAACAGAATTAACTGTAGAATAAGATTTTAAAAACTGTCCTTGAATGCTGGGCTTGCTTTAAGTACAGAAAGCAGGTTTAATTAGCAAACATAAAGATGTATGGTGTAGATTTGCACTTTGAGGAAGGAAGAGAGAGAGGGATTTCTTTAACTCATGCCTGAACAACTAACAGAAAATACATTAAAAAGGGGGAAGGGCTGAAAATACATATCAATGCATCATCTCCCTCCACTTCTCTTTGTGCAATTCTCGTGCTTCTCCCCGCTTCACTCAACACTCTCTCCACTCTTTGTCACTCCCCTCACTGCCTTCCATGTACACCTCCTGGTCTCTGCTGTGTATGTAAGTACAGGCTGTTTGTAACTCAGAAGCTTACTGCACATCAAAAGTCCCCAAAATGCTATTGTTCCTTACAGAAAATAACATCTTTGGAATTAAACACAGCTTTTGAAGCCATTTACAGTGTGAACTTGGTCCTACAGTGACCAAGTGAAGTCTCAGGAAAACTGAAGGCAAACACTAATTCATTGCTGGAAACGTAAGGGGGAAAAAGAGACAGTTTGCTACACAAGAGGTCCTTAATATTCACCTGAATCAGAAGCTACCAAGATGCCTTTATTATCCACCCATTTCAGATCTGCTATGCCTGCTTCAGTTTGAACACCTGCTGAGCAAAAGCCTTCATTAGGAGCTTTTGATGGATCCTTGAATACCCAAATAGAACCAACCCAGCACCGTCCACTTAAGCTGGATGCTCCCAGGAGCAAGGCACCATCTGAAAAATATGAGTTACATAAGAGTTAAGTGGCAATGAAATATCTATATGTTTTTATCATCTAGCACTAAACAAATGGAGAAATGTTACTAGTGATTATATAACATTGAAATTAAACTAAGTTAAGGAATGCAGCCTCTTTTCAGAAGACTCACAACCCACACTACACTGGACAATACTAGACCAGAAACCTCTTGTTTTGAGCTTTTTTGGGGAAAGGCAGACAATAAATGCAGTAAAATTAAAAGTAATTCAAGTCCAAACTTTGCCTAGGAATTGTTCTAGAATCCTGACTGCCAGAAATCTATACCCTCTATGGACCAATGTCCTAATAAATCAACAAGACAAGGACAAATACCATTTGAAAAGCAGTGGAAAATCCTTCACAAATTCATTAGTGTAACTGAACCGGTGTTTCAAAAACAGCGCTGGGGATGGTTTCAGGATGTGTAGAAGAGAAAAAGAGAATTTTACAAGATACAAAAAAAAAAAAAATCAGACTAGGCATGCATATCACCATACCCCAAG
The DNA here is from genome assembly GCF_032191835.1 of Heteronotia binoei. Taxonomy (NCBI): domain Eukaryota; kingdom Metazoa; phylum Chordata; class Lepidosauria; order Squamata; family Gekkonidae; genus Heteronotia; species Heteronotia binoei. The sequence continues at coordinate 68,530,635 of NC_083224.1, read as the reverse complement.
ATATTTGGGGCGGGGTGGGAGGACAGCCTTCCTTGCACCTATTATACAGGGGAAGGAACATCCCTTATTATTCAATCAGAATCAGACCACTTCAGCATAAGAATAATAGTTTCTTTGTAGAATCACTGAACATGCCTGCTGGGTGAGTAGGATGCCTTCTGCCTAGTCAGAGCAAGTACAATTGAATTAGCTGCCGAATTCATAGAAATATCTAAAGGATCACTCCTCCCTATATGAACCCATGTGTCAGTTTTGATCAGCAATTGCTCCTAGCGCTGCCCTTACTGCAGCTGGCTCTTACTACCACTCATTCAAGTGCCTTCTCTATTGCCACCCCCTCATGCAAAGTGTTTACAGGATAAGGAATGCTTTATCCTCCCTTACAGTCTTCTAAGAAGCTGGCAACTCAAGAATGCAACTGGATGAAGCTAAATTCCGATGCTGGTGGCAGACAAATAGTTTTCATGGTGGACAGGGATTGTGTGATGGTTAGTTTATTATGCAAAGTTGATTTGAGTGCTTCTATACGGTACACTGAGTTACTTGGAAAGGTAGGAGATGTTACGACACAAATGGCTGTGTAGTTTGAAAGGATTGAAAGGATTTGCATGACTGCAACCCTCTGAAGCAAAGGGATGCTAAAATGACCTAGTTCCATTCCCTCCCACATAGGATTTCCCCTCCATTTCCCCCTCTCTTTCTTTCTGGCTGAGCAGTCCGTTTATCTGTTTTTTTCTTTTCTGAAGATCTATGGCTGTCCCACCCTGTCACTTTATTGTATTTTGATGCTGTCTCAGTCCAGGAATTTGAGGGAAGAGGCAAAATCATCCTCTTAATTTAACCTTCTGAAAATAGCACACAAGAGGCTTTAGAATGTTCAAAAATAAACGAGGTGTTTATTCAATGAAAAAGGGGAAGGTCAGGTGAAATGTCTAAGGTAAATCAATAATGAATGTTGAGGTAATGTTGAGGTAATTTAGTAATTTCACAGTCAAATGGTTCCAACAGAACCATTTTTTTATACCGTCATCACCTGTGACTCCTTGAGCGCTTTCATCAGCACTGCCTTCGCACCATCCTCAACATCCACTGGAGTGACTTTGTGACCAACACTGAAGTCCTCAAGAGGGCGGAGGTTACAAGCATCGAGGCACTGCTGTTGAAGACGCAGCTGCGCTGGGCAGGGCATATTTCTAGGATGGAAAACCACCGCCTTCCCAAGATTGCTCTGTATGGCGAACTTTCCATCGGCCATCGAAACAGAGGGGCACCAAAGAAGAGGTGCAAGGACTCCTTGAAGAAATCCCTTGGCACCTGTCACATCAACCATCACCAGTGGTCTGACCTAGCCTCAGATCGCAAAGCATGGAGGCACACCATCCACCAGGCTGTCTCTTCCTTTGAGAACGCACGCATAGCTGGTCTTGAGGACAAAAGGAGATTGAGGAAGAATCGCACTGCTACAGCACCAACCACAAATCAGACTTTTCCCTGCAGCCACTGTGGCCGGATCTGTCTGTCCCGCATTGGTCTTGTCAGCCACCAGCGAGCCTGCAGCAGACGTGGACTACTGCACCCTTCTTAAATCTTCATTCGCGAAGTCAAGCCGGGAGAGAGAGGTTCCAACAGATTAGAGTTTAAAGCTTTTAAAGTCTTAGAATCTCAGAGGTGAGAGACTTCAGTTTTTCTTAAGACACTCCAGTTCACTTTCATGAGTTTAACTTTACTCTTCAGTTTTCAGAAAGCAGGGATACACTACAAAGTACCAGAACTGCTTCTCTAAGGGATCACCAGGGATTACTCCATTCTTCAAGCTATCTCCCTTTCCAACTGGCAGGGAATTACTTCTCTATCTAGAAGATTGATCCCTTTTTCTGGCCAAAATGGGGGTCTTCACTGATCCTCCCACTCCTTCTTGCCAACCTTCCCAGTCCTCTGTCAATATTAAACTTTTCCCAATCAATGCTAATCTCTCCTCAGTCAGGGCTACATTGTTTTAGTTCTCAGTCAGAGTCAAATCAGTCCTCTTCAGCAGTCAGTTCCCAAGTCCTTCTGCTCAACTGACACTAACCAATTAAATCTCTTTGAGCAGCCTATCACTGTAGGCTCTCTAGCTCTGTGAGGCATTAACTCTTCACAATCCTTCACATGTTTACGCAGCACTTATGAGCTTTTCCAGCAGTCCCTCACAAATGCCAATTTGAGGAGCTTGGTGCCTGCTCTCTCTGTCGGGTGAGTACAGGTGCAAAAGGGACAAAAGGGCTACAAAGTCACTGCTACCACAAACTAATACCCAACATATGCTACAATATATTACTGACAGGCTTTACCTGGGACAATTGTACTTGCATTGTGGTTACAAAAGTTAACAGCAGGAGAATAAGCACCAGTAATCCCTTTGCTCACCTGACAGTCTCTTGATGACAGAAAATGCACATGAGGTAAGCAAGTTCTCCACTGACTGACATTAAGTGTGCAACTGAATAACAATTCACAAGCATTCTAGGGCCTGCGGCCTGTATTTTGGACCACAGACTACCCTCTCCACAAGCTAAAAATGTGGGGAAATCTCCATGTTACAGAAATGGAAATAACCAAGGTGAGCAGCCACCAGTAATCCAAATGCCAACCAATCCAAGTGCACAGATATATCACACTGCATAGAAACAACTGCACAGAGTGCTCCTGTGTCTATTTATTACTTATTGAGAGACCTCACATGTGCCAGTTACTAATAAGTGACCCTCAGGAACTAGTGGTTGCAGTTAAGCAAATAAGTTTCCATGTATTGGCTCTTTGTCGGTCTCTCTGAACTGCAACACTTTGGCTTTTTTATAATACGCTGTAGCCCCTGCAATAAAGCAACCCAGAAGCATTTTAGCGTATAAGCAGTTAGCTACAAGGGGCTTCTAAGTGCTGAGAGTCAGTTTGGTATAGTGGTTAAGAGTGGTAGATTCTAATCTGGAGAATTGGGTTTGATTCCATACTCCTCCACATGCAGTCAGCTAGGTGACCTTAGGTCAGTCACAGTTCTCTCAGAACTCTCTCAGCCCCACCTACCTCACAGGAACTCTGTTGTGGGCAGAAGAAGGGAAAGTGATTGTAAGCTATTCCAGGACTCCTTTGGGCAGTGAAAGGTGGGGTATAAAACCAACTCCTCTTCTTTGCATTGTCCCATAAACGTATTTCCCTGATAAACACTGGCTATATTTTAAGTGCTTTGAGATCATTTTGATATTAAGTCAACAGTATGAGGGCTCACCTTAATTAAGCTCCCAACCCTATTTTCTTTCTCCTGTCACACAGCTTGAAACCCAATATTACTCAGTTTAAAAACGAATCACCAAGCCTCTTAAGAAAAAAACGGTGAGTGCTGCAGAAAACAGTGACAAGAATCACTGAAAAAGTTAAGGCTGCATGCAGTACACAGAAGGCTACAAGGGCTCCTGCGAGAACCGTGAGTTGAAAAGGGAAGCTATGTACCAGGCGTTTCTGTTCTGCTTTTCCTCTCCAATTTTATTCTCACAACCCTGTAAGGTAGGCTAGACTGAGGGGCGGAGACTGACCCAAGGTCATCCCACGGAGTTTCAGGGCCCAGTCTTCCTGACGACCGGCACTCTAACCAAATAAAGACAAACCGTTTATAGCCGGGGAACAGAAGCCTGACCATCAGCCCAGCTCCCACGTAACCAGGGCACCGACTCGCGATGCCCGGTGGAGAAAAAAACCGTTTTGTTTGGAACCAAAGACTGCAGGTGGTGCAGCGCTTGAGAGAAGGCGCGAGGGCCGCGCGGCTACGAGAAGGTTGGCGCCTTGACTGACTGGAATGCACCGAAGTCAGAAGTGCCCAGAGGCGGCCACACTGTTTAACAACGGGACACGCTCGAGGCGACTACCTGCTCGATAGTGGGCTCCGTCAAGGTGCCGTTCCATGCAGGCGGGCGCGTTGGGTGGGATGCTCCACTCGGACCCGGCCTCTCCATCCACTGCCTGCCCGAGATTTGGCTTCGCTGTGTCCATGGCGGCGGCGGCGGCGGCGCACGATTCTAACCGAGCCAGAAGAAACTCAAAGCGCACCCACGTGCTCCCAAGACACCGTTCCACGCCCCCCCAAGGAGGTCACGCTAACCTATTCTCGCGAGAACTAAGCGTTCACACACACACCCCGTCATAGAGAACAAGAAGTGTAAGGTCAGAGTGGACGTTCGTTGGTCTCGTGATATGAAAGGAAAATTGCGAAAGGAAAATAATTTCTCTTTTTTCAGTTAGGCCCTTCTCATTGAATTAACCGCGGCCACTTGTGTCAAACCTAGATGGCCTCTGGCTGAAGGGGTATAATGTAACGTTATTATTTTGAGCGGAAGTAGTCATTGTTCTCAGCCCCATACTCCTCTCCTGTGTTGTGTTCTCGCGTGGATTTGCCAGCACTCGCGGGATTGAATTCAATCTAGCGTGTTCATGACGGCCGCCCAGTGACAGAGGGGGAGGTTCTCGCGAGACTTCCCTTGTGGGGGACGCCATCTTGTTGCTGCCACAGCCGGCGGGGGTCACAGGGACAGGAAGGGCAGCGCTGCTGGAGACGCGATGCTGGCCCGGTTGGTTTTGCGTGGCTTGGGTAAGCGAGGCTCATACGGGGTGGTTGGTGGAGAGAGGGTGCTGTCCTTCGGCTGTCCTATGATTAGCTGTTTCCTTTGTGTTCTGCAGCCCCTGCCGCCTTGAGGAGTTTGGCGCCCGCTCTCTCCGTGGGGTGAGTACAGGTGCAAAAGGGAGCTGGGGGTAGTTGGACTCTTGGCGGTGAAAGGCGGCTCTTGTCGGCTGTCTCGTTCCGAGTATCTGGGTTTATCGCGGGTGATTGGCATGGGCTTTCCCACCTTGTTTCTTTTCTGTGCGGTGTGCTTAGCCGTTTGATAGGGGGCGCTGTTTCCCAGTTGTCGAATCTCTATAGAGCGCTTATTCGGGCCTTTGGGCTGGGGGATGGAGGATTTAGTTAACGCTGTTCTCCCAGAGACCGAGGCTCAGTTTCTGAGTCCATTCACTGGGCTTTAGATTAACTGTGAAAAAAGATTAGCAAAATCAGTAAAAGTCATTTTTTTAAAAAAAAAAATCTTAGTTATTAGAATCGTAGAGTTGGAAGGGGACCATACAGGCACTGTTCAGTGCAGATCAGCCTAGAGCAACTCCAACATGTGTTTGTTTAACCATTTCTTAAAGACTGCCGGTGAGGGGGAGCTCACCACCTTCCTAGATAGCTGGTTCCACTGTTGAACAACTCTTACTGTCAAAATGTTTTTCGTAATATCCAGCTGGTACCTACCCGTTTTTAATTTAAACCCATTATTGCAAGTCCTGTTCTCTGCTGCCAACAGGAACAGCTCCCTACTCTCCTCTAAGTGACAGCTCTTCAGATGCTTAAAGAGAGCAAATGTCCCACCTCAACCTCCTCTTCTCCAGGCAGAACATTCCCAAGTCCCTCAGCCTTTCCTCATAGGGCTTGGTCTGCAGACCCCGATCATCTTTGTCGCTCTGTTCTGCACCCACTCCATTCTTTCCACATCCTTCTTGAAGTGAGGCTTCCGAACTGCACAGCATACTCCAGGTGCAGCCGGACCAATGCAGTGTACAACGGAACTATGACATCTTGCAATTTGGATATTATTTCTCTGTTGACACACCACAAGATGACATTAGCTTTTTTTTGCCACTGCATCACACTGACTGCTCATATGTAACTTACAGACCACCCATACCCCAATATATTGTTCACACATGTTGCTACCCAGAAGCGTATGTAGAACTTGGCACTTATCGTTAAATTGCATCTTGTTTACTTCCACTCACTTTTCCAGTATGTTCAGATCTTGTTGAATTCTTTATTTTCTGGTGCATTCACTTCTCCTCCCAATTTGATGCCACTGAAAAGTACTGGGCCCAGAACCAAGCCCTGTGGCACCCCATGAATTTTTAAAAGGACGGGGAGACCAAAGTGGTCAGTTTCTCACTTATTGGATTGAGCCAAGTTGGAGTATAAGTATCAGTCATCAGGCTGTAGAGAAAATTGGTCATCACTGATGAACGAAAGTTGGATTCTAAAATTGCTTGCTAGGCCAAATGTTTAAGTAACGTAAGACCAGTTTCTAATCTGAGATCCATAGTGAATGTACATCTAGGCACTTTAGGAATTGATGTCAGGAATTTGAATTGAATTAATACAAGAGAAGAAGTAGCCACCAGTATTCAAACCAGAGCTGTGTATAGAAGCTGATTTTGCAATTTTAGTAGTAAATAATTGGAGTTCTATTGGAATATACTGCATTCCCATCGCCCCAACCTCCCTTTTGGTCTTAACTAGGATTGATGCACTATTCAATGTCCAACATAACATCAGAAATAATCCTAAATTATTTATATGATGGAACCTGTTCAATTTTATATTTTCTTATCACCCAGCTATTTATTGCGTGAGACAGTTTCAAAGGAAATTACTTTGATCTTACCAATATTTATAGAGATTTCTTTTTCAAAACAATAATTAAATAATGTCTACAAGGTTGTCTTTAATACAATTTTTGTTAATGAAATATATCGTCTGCGTATAATAGAGTAGAAATTCTTTCATTGCCCAATTGAGCATATACAATTCTGTGCCTGAAAAGTATTTGCTACATCACTTAAGTACAAATTTCTCAGGCAACATAGAATAACTTATCCCATCTTGCTCTCATATCTTTCTTATGACTTTGAGTTTCTGCCTTCAGTTTACATTTAATTATACAGTAGTCTTGGGGGATTTTTCTTGATCATATTAAGAACATAAGAACATAAGAGAAGCCATGTTGGATCAGGCCAACGGCCCATCAAGTCCAACACTCTGTGTCACACAGTGGCAAAAAATTTTATATACACACATACACTGTGGCTAATAGCCACTGATGGACCTGTGCTCCATATTTTTATCTAAACCCCTCTTAAAAGGTGGCTATACTTGTGGCCGCCACCACCTCCTGTGGCAGTGAATTCCACATGTTAATCACCCTTTGGGTGAAGAAGTACTTCCTTTTATCCGTTTTAACCTTTCTGCTCAGCAATTTCATCGAATGCCCACGAGTTCTTGTATTGTGAGAAAGGGAGAAAAGTACTTCTTTCTCCATCCCATGCATTATCTTGTAAACCTCTATCATGTTACCCCGCAGTCGACGTTTCTCCAAGCTAAAGAGTCCCAAGCGTTTCAACCTTTCTTCATAGGGAAAGTGCTCCAGCCCTTTAATCATTCTAGTTGCCCTTCTCTGGACTTTCTCCAATGCTATAATATCCTTTTTGAGGTGCGGCGACCAGAACTGCACACAGTACTCCAAATGAGACCGCACCACCGATTTATACAGGGGCATTATGATACTGATTTGTGTTGGAAATTCAGTTTAAACTTCTTGTAAATGGAATTAATATTGCATCACTCTGCCTTTGTTACTGCAGAGTGGTGCATATCTCAAGACCACTTCACACTAGTCAACAGCACTTGGCTCCAGTGCCACCTCTGCCTGAGACAGGAGGTAAAATTCGTCATGGGATAATCCCTGAAGAGTTTTTCCAGTTCCTGTACCCTAAAACAGGAGTCACAGGTTAGTATGCCTGCCAGCATACATTCTTATATGAATGTTATTATGGGGAAAAGCAGTTCCTGGCTAATGGTATTCACAGAGTTGGATCTAAGCACCACCAATGAAGTTAAGCTGGTAGAATGGGAATTCCCTGCCCCACTTGCTGCATCCCACTGAACCCCTAAAAGAGTCTGACTGAGGATCACAGGAATGGGGAGGGGAGCGTGAGTGAGAATGGTATTAGCAAAAATTACACTTTCCTTCTTCATAAAGTGCTATGCTGTCGTTTGGAACTGTCCCAGAATCTTTTTAGTGTGGTGGTTTAGCATGGTCCTCTGAACATATGGTATTAAATGTTAACAACTGACAAAGTGAACAGAGACAAAAGATCTCTGAGAAGTCATTCAGTGTTAGTGAAAAAACACCTTTTTCAAAAAACTGCCAGGTTAGAAAGCACACAGTGCAATCCTAAGTAATGGTCCACCTTTATAAGTCTATATAAGTCCATAGAATTAGAAGGATGAAACTTTTCTTAGCATTGACTGAGTGTTCTATCGTGACAAATCTGCATGAATGTGGATGATAGAAATTCTCAATGTTCCTATACGATAGCTTTCTTTTTTAAAAGCTCAGTTTCTGTTATGCAGAGTATCTTGCTTGTTTATGTAAGGTGGATTTTTTTCCCCGTTTGCTTGCTTGTAGGCCCCTATATGTTGGGAACTGGGCTTCTGCTCTATTTACTTTCCAAGGAAATTTACGTAGTTAACCATGAAACACTTTCTGGAATTTGTATTGTGGGAATCATCATCTATGGAATTAAGAAGTATGGTGGAAATGTAGCAGCTTTTGCTGACAAGCTCATTGAGGTGAGAGAAGAAACTTGTATTACTGTCACTAGTAATATGTTGTTGTTGGTATTTTGCAAGTATATTGTAGCCTGCATTATGCATGAAACACCAAAGCTTTATCAGCCAAAATGTGTCCCTTTTTTTGTATTTGTAAATAATGTGAACTGTGCATGCACATCTCTAAACTTAACACTCCCCACTCCTCCCACCCTGGACACATAATGATTAGGCTTATTTTAGTACACTAATTTTTTTTCAGTGCAATTCAACAGTTATCCTTTAGTTCAAATTCTGGTTTCTTTTTGTTTTTAATAAGCATGCAATCTCAGAATATCCAAAGAATGAAGTGAATTTTAATTGTACATTACAGTAATAAGAATTTTAAAATCCTTAAAACTACTGAGCTTTCAGGACTTTGAACGTTTTAACACTTTAAGGTTAAATCTGTTTTTCATGCTGTATGTAGAAGCGCTGTTCAAATACACGTTTTTTTGTTGCATAACACCTTGTAAGATTTTTTTTTTATTTGCTGGCACAGTAGAAGAAACTTCATTGTGTAACTATGGCTGACTCTGCCTCTTGTGACTGCATTCATCATGCTGTGTCAGAATTCCAAAGGTGCCACAGGCTGAAAAAGGTTGGGGAACCCCATTCTACAGAGTAGGAACAATATGGAGATTCCACTTAGCATCTGATAGTAGCCAGATCACAGTATTCTGTACCAACTGGAGTTTCCATAAGTTGTTTTAAATTAGTCAGAATGAGAAACTTATGGCAAAAGATATTTTTAGGTTGTAGTTTCTCTGTGTAGGTAGAGAAAACTAAGTTGGAGTATTTGAATCTGTTCTTCTAAAGGTGATACTTCCCTCCAGCCAAAAAGACCCTTGACTGATGAAAGGTCCAGGCTTTAAAGAAAAGCATTGCTGTTAGCAGAATGGATCCACAGGAACTAATCCTGTAATAAATGTACCTGTCTGGTTTTGGGTTGTTTGTGCTCCTTTTGAGTACCGCTAAAAAAACCCCACACACATCTAAATCAGATAGCAGTACTACAGCTTCTAATTTTTTCTGCTGCTTCTAATGTTGCCTGGAAGATAGGCTGTAAATGCCAAGTTAGAAGTTGTTCAAATTAATCTGGTCTAATCTTTCTCTGTTTCTAGGAAAAAGTATCTAATTTAACAGCTGTAAAAAATAGTATGATAAACGACTTGGAGAAGGCAATTGAGAATGAGAAGAAAGAACAGTGGAGGGTTGAGGGTCGCCATTATCTTTTTGATACCAAGAGGGTACAGTATTGCAAATATATAAGCATTGTCTGTAATTTTACATGTGTTGAATAGCATTATGGAAAGTTATTTTGAGGGAGCCTCTGGACTTCATCCAACCATTTTCTAGAACAAAATATAAGTTCTTGTTGAACTGGTGTTTTGTCTTTTCTCTAAATCCCAAATTCTTCTGAATCTTTATTTTGTCCTTGTGTGATTACTTTGAACCTGTGATAGCACCGTATAGTAAACTCCTGTGAAAAATATTCTGAAATTTTGTTGGGAAAATATTTTGTTGGGAAAAGACTACTTATCTTTGTATACAAATAGAGATTTTGTTTACAGCATCAAAACATTAGCAGAAATTCTTAAATAAAAGATTTCCTAGCATTAATGGCCAGATAACATAATTACAAGATTTGTGATAAAAAATAGCCTGGGTCATCTGAGCTATTAGGAGAATGCTAAAATTCTAATCTTTTAAAAAAATTCCTATGGAGATATAGTGGAGAAAATGAATAATTAATTGCCTGTTTGTTCCCTGCCATCCCCCCTCCATCTCTATATTTCCAGATTTGGTTTGCTTTATTTTGTGTTGTTAAAAGGTCTTCTAGTTTTCGAGAAAATAAGTTGGAAGTACTGTTCATGGACATTATGGATATTTAGAAACAACTTTGGGGATTGCTATTAGTAAAGAAACAATTAGCTATTAGTTAAATTGGGGTCCCCAATGTGTCCAGGCGCAACTCGTATCCAGCAGAGCTTCTGTTTAGACATTGAAACTCTAATTGGCAGTGCTGATCACAATAATATTGCTTTGTTAGCAGCTGTTACCACAACGTTGGCTTTATTCTCTGTTACTGCTCTTTCCCAGTATATATTAAAAATTACACCTCTTCTCCCCAGTGCTTTTGGACCCATTTTGGTATGTAGATGGCTCTTCCTCCCAGGGCAGCTATTCTGTGGTTGTGCCTACCACCTGGTGTTGAGATAACCCAGACCAGGATGTCCAGACTCTCTTTATTTTTGGCACTGGAACTTCCATGATCTTCCTGGTGGCCATTTTTGAGATTCCTAACTTTATTTTCTGATGTTATGCCATCTACAAATGGAAAGATGGATGCACTCGTGGATCCTTTTATTATTAAAAAATTTGTGTAACAGCAAACTGGGGATCTGTATCTCATTAGTTTTATTCCATAATGTGAGCAATTTTGATGCCATTGAGGAGACAACTGATGTGGAACATTGTTAGCGGTAGAAAAAAATGGTGTGTTACTGGAAGAAGAGACATACAATGTATGAGGTAGCTATGTTTAAATTGACTAGTAGTATCTGGTACAGAACTGTTGCCAAGATAGATTTTATTTCAAATTTATCTTCATTTATGATGTTTGTTTACAATATCTATATGTAAACTTTAAGGGTATTTAATACTCTGTGTATGAATCGTGTAGTGAAGTAAATATTATTGGAAACGAAGTATGTCATACTGAAGCAAATATTATTGGAAGAACTGCCCTTGAAAATTGGTTTTCTTTGCCCATTTAGAACATTGTAGCTATGCTGCTGCAGAGCAACTATAGAGAGAGGCTGCTCACCGTATATTCTGACGTGAAGAAGCGGCTAGACTATCAAGTAGCTATGCAGCATTTCATACGGCACATGGAACAAGAACACATGATCCGTTGGGTGGAGCAAAATGTTAGGAAGAGTATAACGGCTCAGCAGGTAATTACAAAATGATTACCATCGTGTATGTCTCCTTGTAACTGATACTTTATCCCTACAAAAATTGCTTTACCTCTGGAGAAGCAGCAAATTGCACTTGGTCTACTGAAGAGAAGGGATGTTATTTATGTATTATTATTATTATTAGGGCTAATGTTTAGGTTGTTGCATATGAATTTTGCTGTGAAGAAGATGGATGCCATTGATTCAGATATGTCTGAAGCTGATGTTTGTATTCCTACATGTATTGATAGCTTCAGGTAGGAAGCTGGAGACTGACAAATATGAAATTATTAGCTGATCAAATTATTACAAAATAGAAAAATATTTTATATTCGCTATAAATGACAGAATTTGTGTTCTGATTACAACATATTTGAACAAATTAAGTTTACAGTAATACTCAATGATTTCTGGATAACATTGTTTAAGGCATTACAAAAGAAGACCATAGTCCAATTACTCCTTTGTTCATTTCAGTGAGTTTAGTCATGCCTAACTTCTTTTGTAGCTCACTTACACAAAGCTTTATAGAAAATGCTGATTTGGTGCAGGCCAGCATCTTTACATTGTTCCTGAAATCACAATGTATGAGGAAGCCACATATCTGTTACAGAACTGAGGTACAGAGTAGTTTGTTATTTACTTATTGAGGAAAAAGTCAAGGAATGCACAAAGAAGCCCCAGTTGAGTGCGTTTAAATCAGATGGGTTTAAACCTGTCCCTGGTCTACTTCTATGCCTGCCTGCTCTGTATGTTTGCAGAGCTTCATGCAGGCATCATACTCCTAGCCCCTTAATTCCAAAAGGGAAGACCTTGTCCAGGGATACTTTTTCAGGGTTGGGCTAATAGGTTTTTCTTTATCTTCATGATACTTGAAGAAGGCTTTGTAGATCCAATATAATTTTTGTATGTCCTTAAACATATCGTAAGTATTTCTAGGTCTCTGTTGATAATTTTTTCCATAATGCTCACATGGGCAAAACCTGAGGAAGCCTTGTCTTGAATGTGATGGGATTGCGTATTCTTTCAGAATTGTTCCCTACTGTATGGCATATAACTTCAAAGCAGTGTGGCTTCATACTAGGTTGCCTTAATTTTTTGCCAGTTCCCTAGTATAATCTGGTGACAACTGCACTTTTTTCTTTTGAAAGCCTCTTTTCTCCTTCTCCCTCCCCTCGTGTCTCAAACTGTTCATTTTCTTCTGTGTTGCAGGAGAAGGAGAGCATTGCCAAATGCATCTCAGACCTGAAGTTGTTGTCTAAATCTGCACAGGCAGCTGTCTAAATTCGGCATTTACTTGCAACCCAATAAACTGTATGATTGATATTCTTAATTAAAACATCTGTACTATTGTTGTGCTCTCATTCTTGCAATTGTAGAATAAGTTGCATTCCTTCCACTTGTTCATCTTACGGCAGTTTAATTTTGGCTCAGGGATGTGTCTGTGGCTTGAGCAAATGAATGAAAGTGCCAAGAAGTGAAATTAATACAATTGTTTTAACTTTCTGTCCTCAGCCTTTTAAACTAAATGGAATTTGGCACACATTACAGTTTTACCAAAGTGATGGCTAATGAAGGACATATTAGCCTCAATACATTGGAGTAAATGGTCCTTGCTTTTTTCTTACCCTCAACAGTATTGAATGTCAGTCTTGTGTTTGGATTTTGGATTCCAAGAATCATCCACTGTTTGTGTCTGGCATTAATCCTCCCCCAGCTTTGGGAAGTAGACTGGTGAGGAGGGTGGGTGATGGGTTCCTCAGCGGATCCAAGTGAAGCAAACAGCAAGGAGCTCCTGCCCCACCCCCTCCCCAGCTGTGGCTGATGTGAAGAAGGGCTTGGCCCACTGAGAGGAGAGGGGGTCCCAAGGTAGGGGTTCTGGCACAAGAGGAGGGAAGTCCAATGAGAAGCCATTCATGTTAAGGAGCAGGATGGGGAGGGGTATAAACGGGAGCTTTTTCCAACAGGCAAGGGAGGAAGAAGAGCTGGCAACTCCAGTTGCAAAGAGGGGTTATTGTCAGGTGAGAGGACAATGACACAGGTGGTTTAACTCCCTCCCCTCTATTTCTGAGGCCTGGGAGTCTTCACACTACTCAGCACAATGGCAGAAGGCAGCGTTATCCTAAGGATGGTCACAGACTGTGACAAAGCAAAATGGAGGAATCCATATTTATTGGTAAAATAACTGGCATAAGTATTTACATTTCACAGGTATAACTTTAATAACTTCAGTTATAATACTTGTTGGGTCAGTTCACACATTCAGCTGTGAGTCACAATGTCCTGAGCAATAGTATGTATAACATGGTATTAAGCTATGTAAACTCCATTACTGTTATCTAAAATGACTAATGATTGCTTCACATAATGAGAGCATTAGTAGAATCGAATAGGTATATATAGAGGAAGTATGACAGTACTTAGTACTTTTTTAAAATGTGTAATCTAAATTGCTCCCATTATCAAAAGGAGCTTATTTAGAGTTCTGGAGGGAAAACTCAAGGCATATGAAGGAAGGGACGTTGGGAATGCTCCAGGATGTGTATGGAACATGTTCTGAACATCTGCAATTTCTCACAGCTCTGCAATGTTCATTAAATTATATGCATAATTGTGAATGTGGGTATAAGCTTTTGTGTGCATGCACACTTCATCAGATAGGTGGGTTAGGTAGAGAGACTGTGTGTGACTGGCCTAGTGTCACCCAGTGAACTCCATGCTGGAGTGGGGCAGAAGGCTGAACCTGGGCTTCCCATGTCCTGGTACAGCCCTCTAACTGCTACATTCTGACACAATTTTCCTTTGTGAAGAATCAGTAGTAGTATAGCATCAGTGCTATGTATTCTAAGGCATAGAGTAATGCATGAAAAAGGTAGGTCCCTGCTCCAAAGACCTTACAACTGAACTACACTATAGGAGGGAAAAAATGAATAAAAGTATGGTAAAGAACATGAGTTAATCAAGCCTTGAAAATATAAAACTCATACCTGCCCAGTTTTATGTCTTTTTCTAATGTACTAGAGAGGAACTAGCACACTGGTAGAGAACTTACTTTGGGTAAGTAAAATCCTAAGTTCAGATTTGTGGCATCCAGTTAAGAACAAGCTCCCACTGGCCTTAAAATGTGTTCTGGCTGCCATATCAGAGAGCCAGTGTTGTTCAGTGCTCAGCTTGCAGGAGCAAAGGTCTGACAACTTCCCATGTTAAGATGTACTGTTAAGTGCGTGTTCTGGATCCTTGCATAAGATATAAATTCTTAAAATCTGGAAGCATGTTTCCCTGAATTTCTTTATCTTGAAAGCATAGACAATGGGATTCATGGCTGAATTTGAGTGGGTGAGAAGGATGCCCATATACCACACATGCTTGGGGATCTTAAGAGCAGGGTAGAAATAAAGAATACAGTTCATGATACACAGAGGAAGCCAACACACAGCAAATAAGAAAAGGATCAGAGCCAAATACTTGGCTGTCTTAAACTCTTTCCTGTAAAATGTTCTTCTTCTTCCAGCATCTGTTGACCATTGCCTTAGCTTTGTTCGGATGATACAGAAGACTTTTCCATAGAGGACAACCATGATGATCAGTGGGATGAGGGTGCTGACAAAGAAGCTAAGATAAACCATGTACTCCATTTTCATTACTCCAGTGAAACTGCATGTCTTCTTGCTTGAGTTTCTATAGTCTGTTGACAATGGGTTTTGTGCCCATCCAAAGATAGGTGTAAACCCCACCAGCATAGACAACAGCCAAACTGTTCCCAGAGCCACCTGAATTCTTTTCTGACTGGTTATTATTGTATACCTGTTTTCAAAGGGAGAAAACTGAATTCCATATCAAGTAATCTTAAGAGTTCCAGTTCATGTGCATTTGTGTTTATGAGTGACTGCTCTTGGCCATATTTTTTTAAAATTTATTTTTTACAAAATTCTGCCTTTCTGCTCTCACAAGGGCTACAAAGGCAGCTAATAAATTAAAACATAATAAAATCTAATGTTACAAGCAACCAAGTTATTAAACAATTAAATCCATATGTTTAGTATTGTACCACGTGGTTTAAATCTGCTCTCTCTTAAGAAGCTGATCTTGGGCACTTCTAGTAGCTAGCAGTATAATCTGCCCTCATTCCATTGTGAAGAAATAGTTTGGGTGGGGCAAATGTTCGTTGTATGTTGGCTTGATCTCCATGAAAGAAATAAAGGCATATGACTTTTATACCCAATGTTTTAAAAGTTCTCAAGTCAAAATTTGCCCCTCTTGAGTCAGTATCTTAAGCAATTCCCTTTGTTACAGTTTTATTCCATTGTTCCTCCAAGTAGTTCAGGGCTGTGTTCTTGAGTCTCTCCCCTTCATCCCCCCGCCCCCACACCGTAAGTGAAGCAAAGCTGAAAGAGAGAGATTGGCCCAAGGTTGACAAGGTTCTGGCTGAGTGTGGATTTCAGCCCTCTTCCTCTTTATTTCGCAATCATGGTTTGATAATGGAGAGTACAAGCCCAACAGGTCAGACATTCAAATAGTCATCTGCCAACCATAAATGCAGACAATCCTTTGCATATTATTCAAATGTTTAAACCCAAGTATCCAAGCCATCCTTGGAACAGTATCTTCAACAAGAATTACTCACCTGGTAATGAACCTCACTCTCAGGTATCTGTCAACCGCAATAGTGAGTAAAGACATGACCGAGGTTTGTGTAACAGCCACCAGCAGGCAACACATGAAGAGGCAGGCTTCAAATGGGAGTGGAACATCTAAAGCCACCACGATGGCCATTGGCATCACAAGCCCAACTGCAATATCTGCCAGCGCTAGTGAGGTAATGAAGTAGCAAGTGGTTGTCTGAAAAGCTGAGTTCAGCTTCACTACCCAAATGACAAGGGTATTGCCCAAGATAGCAAGCAACGCAATCACAGACTCCAGGCATGTATAAGCCTTATCAAGATCCATATTGAAAACAGAATTTCTCAAAACAGGAGGCATAAAATTGGAGCTTATTCAGCAGCTCTGACACCAGTTAGCCATAAATACTAAAGCACAGTGTTGCCAGCAGTTCACACTCATAAATTTCTGAGAACTAATTGCACTACCCCGCTAAGTGCTTTGATATTCTTCGGAAGTGAGGCTTTGAAGAGGAAGCAACACTTTGTGGTTTCAGGCCTTGATGCTAGATAAAGTTTTAAAGGCACTTTATATTTCATAACTATAGAATGACCCCTTATGGAGCAAGCGGATGGGATTCTGTGGTGTAGTACTTCATACTATAAGGACGTGGGTAAGGGGGGGGTTGTACTGTGAAAGCACCCTCATCACTTTGAAAGTTATATAATTGAAAACAGTATAAACATGTTGATAATTAAAACACACGGACACAGTCTAGGTTGGTTCAGTGCATTCTCTTGATGTAAGGTGTCAAGGAGACAGAAGCTCACACTGCAGGTTGGTTGTGTAACTTGGAGCTCTGCCCACTCATACCAAGGGGTCCCTGGGTTGGGACTTTTTGACAAGGTATCTTTAGTGCAAAGACTCTTGTTTCCTGTGCCAAGGGGAAAAATAATTTGTTAACTTGGGTTAAAGGTATGCTTTATGTAAATAAATATTTGTGGCACTTGAAGCACTTTTAAACAATAGCTCATGTACATCTTCACAGCTCCTTACATTGAATTCTTAACTATGACTTTTCAACAAGAACTACAATGGTTATGTGTGATTTTCTCTACCTTCCTGTGCAGTCTTGATACTTATAAATTCTTCAAAAATCAAATACATATAGTTTGTCTTCCACCTACATTTGGCCACACCTGGCCCACCCAGGGCTTTAATCAGGCCCATGGGGCTCTTTCCTCCCTTCCTCCACCTCCTGTCCTCATCCTTTGAAGCTCCAAGGCTGATGAAGTTCCTAGCTCTTTCTGCTTTGTCTTTGCTGGCTGCAGCATAGAGCAAAGCTGCAAGGAAAACATGAAATGGATTTTCTATTAAGGTCTATGTGTCCAGATAGATAGGGCCCAAAGACTTTCATGGAAAATCCATTCCACATTTTCCTTGCAACTTTATTTGTGCTGCAATGTGTTTCAATGGAGTGGAGATAGTTTTTCAGCTGAAAAACTCATGCTTCCTGGAGTTCTTTGCAAATAAAGGGTTGATGCTTTAAGCCAGCTTGCCTCTGCTGAATGGACCTGACTTAGTGAGTACTTTAACCTGGGGACCCATGGCCAAAGGGGGCTATTTCACTGAAGAGCCATTGCCAATCTGAGTAGACCCTGGGGTGAGGCGAGAAGCTTGCAATGTCATTTCATTGTTTTCCCAAGCTTAGCATCTTATATTTTTAGTTTCTGCTGTGGTCCTTGTGTTTTTTCTTGATGTTTTATTTTTAACAAAATGGATTACCAGATCCCACTATTCCAAATACATGTTTTCCCAGGCTCAGAGCATGTTATATTTTTAGTTTCTGCTGTGATCCTTAGGCTTTCTCTTGATATTTTATTTTTAAAATTGCATTGCCAAATTCCACTATTCTCCCACTTTCCATTTTAAACAAAATATTGCAAGAGTTTTAAACATGTTTGTATTTTAAGTTAAAATATAGTATCTTTAATTGTGTTTGTCTGTGTCCTTCATAAAGTTCTTTTTATCCCCACTACCTCACATTACATTTTATGGCACACATGGCCTGGCCCCACAAAGCCTCATTTGTGTCAGATGTGGCCCTCCTAACAAATGAATTTGATACCCCTGACTGATATGTTATCATTCAACTCTTTCACAGCTACATGTTCACCATGGTTGCTTTGCAGAGTTGGGAGTTTGCTCATATAAGTACACATGAGCACATTTTCAAGGAGACACATTTGGACTGCTTGCAGAATACATGTCCTCAGGTGTTAGCAGGCTTTTCAGCTGATATACACCCAGCTTCTTGGTATCATCTTTGGATTCCAGCTTCCATTCCCTGCCAACAAGATTCCAGCTTCCATTCCCTGCCTTTGGGTCATGCCTCTAGCACAGGGGTCCTCAAACTTTTTAAATAGGGGGCCAGTTCACTGTCCCTCAGACTGTTGGAGGGCCAGACTGCCGTTACTGTACAAGGCCGCGGGCCGTCAGTTCTCCGTCTTCTGTATCTCTCTCCCTTCCCCACACCACACACCCCGGCCTGGGAACTCACCTCACCTCGGTATCACCTCACACTCTGTCTCCGCCGCCCTCAGCCCAGTGCCGGAAGTGTGCGTTGCTAACGCGAGTTTAGGTCGAACGTCACTTCCAGTCTGATTTTGCCATAACCTGGTGGGCCGCATAAACGTCCTCAGCGGGCCGCATCTGGCCCGCGGGCCGTAGTTTGAGGACCCCTGCTCTAGCAGTTATTAGGTCTTGTGCCCAAAGGGATTGCTGCTAGAGAACTGAATGGAGAAATGTCTATCCTTGAACTCTCCATAGACAAGATGGGTCATTTGTACATAGAATATAAGCATAATCTGGTTTAATTAATTTTATTACAGACAAAATCTGTCATAGGACCAAAGACCTAATGACAGAGAGGTGCAATTCCCAGTTCTGCTCATAAGAAGTGTGCAGCGGGGCAAGCAAAACATTCCCCACAAGGTAAGCAGCCTAAATAGCCCAGTTTCATTAGAACTTACCAAGGCATGGAAACTAAGCAGGTTTGACAATGGTTAGTACTTAGAAGGAAAACCTCCAAGGAAGACTGGGGGTACTATTTATTTATTGAATTGCATTTATATGCTGCCCTCCCCTGACAGGCTCAGGGCAGCTAATAACAATAAAAACAACATGGTGCTAAAATAAAATCACAATAAAATCATTAAATATTTCAAATAATTTTGTACAATTTAAAAGCATCCTTCCAGTTTCAATTTCATTCCCTAGAGCCCAAGATGGCATGGGTAGTTTTTATTGAGCACTACATGTAATAATGATGTTAGGTGTTGCTTAGTGCTCTACATTTATAATGGGATGGGTTCAAATACCAGTGCTGTGGGATGGTGGAATAGTGGTCGCCTCCCCATTAGATGTTAAATGCCAGCCTAAACAATTCTGTCTTGCAGGCCTTGTGGAATTGTGGCAAGTCCCGCAAGGCCCTGATGTTTTTGGGGAGTGCGTTCCACTGGGCAGGGGCTGCCTGCAGACTATGCAGAGGAAGGCAATGGCAAACCACTTCTGCTTGTGTCTTGCCTGGAACACCCGATAGATGGAGTTGCCATGAGTCAGTTGTGACTCAATGTCATGTTCTTCATGACATCCAAAGTGCTGACAGCTCTCTAGAGAGCCAGTTTGGTGTAGTGGTTAAGTGCGTGGACTCTTATCTGGGAGAACCGGGTTTGATTCCCCATTCCTCCACTTGCACTTGCTGGAATGGCCTTAGGTTAGCAGAGGCTGTCCTTGAAAGTTGCAGCTGCTGTGAGAGCCCTCTCAGCCCCACCCACCTCACAGGGTGTTTGTTGTGGGGGGAGAAAATAAAGGAGATTGTAAGCCACTCTGAGTCTCTGATTCAGAGAGAAGGGCAGGGTATAAATCTCCAGTTCTTCTTCTATTTCCATCACAAGGGTGCTAGAAGAATTGTTGCCTTGGGTTCTTCAACTGAGAAAAAGTCTTGACTATTACGCTGTCATAGTACAAAGCCTCCATCATGCTGACAGCTTTCTTTAAAGTTACATTGAGTGTCTGATTTGTCCCCCGAAGATTTCTTTGCACCCAAGGAATGAACTCTGCCCTAACTAGTCTTAGATATTTCATAAGTACATCTTGCCATTGAGCAGGGGTAGTTTTAATCAACAGGCCACAGGGGAAGGTGCTGTGGGCTTCATGCAGAGTGAGGGTGACTGATAATGACCCCACATATCCTGATGGAGAGGGCAGCTGGCTTGATAGCAGTGGCTGCTTCTGTCTGCACTACCCAAATCTCGGGCAGATGGCTTCCAGTGGTGGAATGAGGGCTCTTGCTTGGACCTCAGTGGGGTAGGTGCAGCTGGGGGTTTGGTGAGATGATTCTTGGACCCCATTCTGCCCAGGATGCTGGAATCACCCTTCCATATATATTTCTATATATGACTATATACATCTCAAAACGAACATTTTGAAAGGGCCTTATGAAATTGCCCCATATCTGATATCTAAGCCTGCCACAGTACTTTGCAGTTGTAGTTCCCTTCCTTGTGAATGGATCACAAATGCAATGAACAACTCAGTGGCTGGTGGTTGGATAATGAGGAAGGAACCAGTGATACTAACTGAGTCTCTGGTATGTGTATTGAACGCTGTCTAGGTTGAAATTGTTCAGTTCTCCATATTTACCTCCCTTTCATCCATCCAAACTGATTTGCATATTAGGCCACACCCTCTGTCATAACCATTGTTTCACACATGGCTTTTTGTAGAAAAAGACTAGCAGGAACTCATTTGCATAGTAGGTCACATCCCCTGACACCAAGCCAGTCGGAACTGCATTCCTTTGCGTTCCTGCTCGCCCCCCAAAAACAAACACACACCCTTGATGTAATGGTGAATGCTGTTCAACTTCAAAAGAAACAGCTCACTGCTTGCATTTCAGAACATAAAACAGACCAGCTTTTGAATTTTAAAAAGTGATCCATAGGTTTTCTTTCATAGTGTGCTTCCATTCACCCTATCAGAGGTCCCTCTGCTGAACAGCCGTATATCTGAGATGGAATCAGATTAAAAATATTCTTCTGAACTTTCTACATATCAGTGCTGACATCAGAAGTTGGTCAGGTTTTCTCTGAAGTGGCCATCTTGGGAGAAGACAAACAGATTTCATAGTGCTGGATGAATGGGTAAGAAGATAAAGTTGCCAGCTTCCAGGTGGAGTCTGGAGATCTCCTGCTATTATGACTGCCCTTCAGACAATAGAAATCAGTTCCCCTGGAGAAAATGGGTGCTTTGGAGAGTGGACTCTACAGCATTGTGCCCTGCTGATGTCTGTCTTAGGGGTGCCAGCCGCCAGGTGGGACCTGGGGATCTCCTGCTTTTATAACTGATCTCCAGCTGGCAAAGATCAGCTCCCATGAAGAAAATGGCTGCTTTGAAGGGTGGACTCTATGGCATTGTACCATGCTGAGGCCCCTCTCCTCCCCAAACCCCAACCTCTCCCAGATCTACCCCTGAAGTCTCCAGATATTTTCCAGCACAGACCTGGCAACCCCAGTCTGTCCCCAGCTCTACCCCCAAAATCTCCAGGTATTTCCCAACACAGAGCTGGCAACTTTAGAAACAATGACTTTTTCACTGGGTGATCAAATCTTTTTAAAGACTTATAACAGACTGATTTCCAAAGGTGTCATTTTTAGGAAAGTCCCATCAAACTTGAAGATAGTCCAAAATGCTAAATCAACTGTGGTGTTAATATCCTCCTTATGGTGTATGATGTGAGTAAGGCAGCATGTTAGATAACCAATTCATTTTTCACTTTCAGTATTTGGCCTATGCAAAGTTAGTGAAGTTAAGCCTCAACACTACACTAAAGCAGGCAACAAATATGCATGAGTGATAGCACCCCAGTGCATGAGCACTTCTCTGCTCTAGATTCTCCCTTCCCAATGTGGATTAAAAAAAAAAAGTGTCAAAGCCCATCATCCTATGTGTGACAACAAAAAGAGGAGTTATTGGAAAAGATCAACAGAGCATCCTGAAAGGTATAATAGGGAGTACTTGAGTTCATTTTGAGTTATAAGGCTGAAAATGTTTCCCATTTCCCAATTTGCAGTTTCTAGTGTTCCTTATTCTTCAATCAAACCAAAAGTAACATCTGTACCCCAAAACAAGTTGTGGATTACTCAATCCAAACCATAGACTTCTGTAATGGACTCTGTAGATTGTACCGTGCAAGCTGCCACACAGGGGAGTCTGCTCCAAAGCCTGGTTTTTGTGCACAGTCAATGGAGAATTTTGCAAAAAACACGAACACGCTAGGCCTTGAACCGGGGAAATAGGCGATGTTACTTTTAGAGCAATCTTCAGAGTCTGAAAAAACCCTTTTCAGTCAATCAGTAAATGGATTACAAAACATGATAACATCAAATCAGTTAGCAGATTACAAGATTAAAAAACATGTGAATCTAACAGCCAAGGTTCCTAGTACAACAGAGGGAAAAACCAATGCAAGCAAATGTATCTGATTAAGGCAACAAGACAAACATTTCAGGAAAGACTTTATCTCTAAGAAATATCACCTCCTGAGCTGAACCATCACACCACAGCTTTACTTTTCTGCAAGAATGTCCATCTGAACAATTCTGCATTTTGCAAAATGATAGAAGCACAGGGACCTTCCTAATACCCTCAGGCAAACCATTCTGTAATGTAGAAGCCACATAGGCTTGCGAAATCTAGGTTGGAAAATATCTGGAGACTTTGGTGCTGGAAACTGGGGAGGATGGTGTTTGGGGGGAAGGGAACCTCAGCAGGATATATAGCAGGGATCCTGCTAGTAACCTGGTAAGTGGTAACACATAGAACAAGAAGACAGTATGACTCACAGCCAATCTTCAAGTACGACCAGGCCCTTAATATTTGGGACATTATGTCCAAGAATGAAAATACTGACTTGAAGGGCTAAAACACAAAGTCTAAAATAACTTTAAAATAGCAGTGTAAAAAAAATAATTGACCTCTACTGCTGAAGCAATCTGACCTGGATATCCCTGGCTAGCCCAATCTTGTCAATTCTCAGAAGCTAAACAAGTTTGGCCCTTGTTGGTATATTCAATGGGAGACCACAAAGGAAGTCCAGGGTTGCTACACAGAGACAGACAATGGCAAACTACCTCAAATTTATGATGAGTCTTTTTTGAGAATCCGGTATCTTTATTGGCTTCTTCCGTTTTGCCCCACCGTGTTCTCACTGCACTGACCACTTGAATAAGTCATGTTCCAATAATTATTCGTTTATTACATCTTCGTTGTAGGAATCAGACCTTCCCAATTTTTTTGCTCATGCCTGCAAGTGATGAATGGATGATCAGTGCAGTGAGAACTTGGTGGGGCAAAATGGAAGAAGCCAATAATAAAGACACTGGATTCTCAAAAAAGACGCATCATACATTTATATCCCCTTGAAGAAGGGACGAAACGCACTACGTAGGCATTAAAACTACCGGGAGAAATTTAATAAGCACTGTTACCATAAGCTTTGTAAAAATTATTTGAGTTGATTATGTCATAGCTCTTCAAGTTGAATTTGTGATGAATGGATGATTATATATTGTAACACTGGTGATATTGTCATTTGGACTGTAAAATTGTGTACTCAGTATCCTGAAAATAATGAATTGTATACTTAGGTACTAACATTTGAGAAAACAACAATACATAGATATTTTTGTACACTGAGAATTTACTTGGTATTTTGAATTTGTCACTCCCATGGTTTTTGTATTTCTTGACTACATAGAAAAATGACAGTCTTTCTTCACAGTGGGGGGGGGGAACCAAAGCATACATCATTTCCCTCTCCCCCTGTGTGATCTGAACAACAACCCTGTGAGGACAAGTTAGGCTGGAAGTGTGTGACTGGTCCAAAATCACCCAGTCAGTTTCTACAGCAAAAACCTGGGCTTGGCAGATCCTACTCTGAAGCCCTTATCTCCTATGCCACAGTGGCTGTCGTAGGGTGGCTGCTGCTGAACAATAGCAAGCAGAAAAAAACAACTGTGTATAAAACACGCAATAAAAATATAAATATGTAAAGTCTCTCTTGTTTGTCTCTTTTTGTTTCTAATGATACCAGATACACAATATACAAAAATATATCGCAAAAGGAAAGTAACCACAAAAATTCAAATGTCCACAGGATTTATAGTCCTTCACATCTCTTATTCAATTCCGTGTGGTATCTAGATTCCATATAAATCCTGGCTCCAAAGGTTGTGTTCCCTTTATGTGCCCGTCAGCTTGGATCACATTTTGCATTGAATGCTTCCTCGAAGAGCCAATCTGCTCAATTTTACTTTTTGATGTCAACTAAGACCACTTAATCAAATTTCCATTAGACAAAAGCTCCAAAAGCCTTGCTGTCTTCCCATCCACCCAAGTGAAGGCATTAACTCCCCAGTACACACCTCAAGGGGAGGTGATCTCTGCCATCTGGAAGTTCCTAACTTGGAGTTGGCAACTCTGCAGCCTAGGCTTGCCAATCCCCAGGTCCCAGCGAGGGTTCTTCCACTTTCCCAGGCTGCTTCCCGCCCCCAGTCAGCTGCCCGGTGGGGGGGAAGCCCCGCCCCCAGAGGACCATGTGCATTTCTACGGAGGCTTCCTCTTGGGATGGTGTGTCTGTGTTACCTTGAAGATGTTGGCAGTAACTCTTGAGTAGAGAGGCCAATCCCTCGCTTCAGAGTCACCAGAAACCCGGGGGGGGGAGGGAAACGTCTGCTGAGCACTTCATTATTCCC
This sequence comes from Heteronotia binoei, assembly GCF_032191835.1. Taxonomy (NCBI): domain Eukaryota; kingdom Metazoa; phylum Chordata; class Lepidosauria; order Squamata; family Gekkonidae; genus Heteronotia; species Heteronotia binoei. Next base: position 68,505,778 of record NC_083224.1, on the reverse strand, counting down.
TATGTGGAGATTGATTCTCATAGGGTATAATGGGGAATTGATCTGGAAGTTTCGGGGGCTCTCCCCAAAGTATCCCCTAAGTTTTAAAACAATTGCACCAGAGGGTCCAATTCTATGAGCCCCCTATCCTTCATTATTTCCTATGGAAGGAAGACATTTAAAAAGGTGTGCTATCCCTTTAAATGTGATGGCCAAAACTCCCTTGGAGTTCAATTATGCTTGTCACATCCTTGTTCCTGGCTCCACCCCCAGTGTCTCCTGGCTCCACCTCCAAAGTCCCCAGATATTTCTTGAATTGGACTTGGCAACCCTACTGCAGCCTCTAAGGAAAAGGACAGTCTTTCTTTACAGTGTGTGTGTGTGGAGGGGGGAACCAAAGCAGCTGACATCATTCTCCTCAAGGCTTTTTTTGTAATAGGAACTCTTTTGCATATTAGGCTACACACTCCTAATGTATCCAATCCTCCAGGAGTTTACAGGGTTCTTAGTACAGGGGCTACTGTAAGCTCCAGGAGGATTGGCTACAAATATGCAAAGGAGTTCCTGCTACAAAAAAAGGCCCTGATTCTCCTCATTTCTCTCATCCCTTTGATCTGAACAACAAGCCTGTGAGACTTCCCTATCTCCTTCTCAGGCAACCATCTTGGAGCAAGGCTGAGGGAAGGAGGGAGAGAGGGAATGAAAGAAAGTAAAGGTAGGACAGCCATACCCTCTGAGCCAGTACCTAGGGTTGCCAAGTCAAATTCAAGAAATATCTGGGGACTTTGGGAGTGGAGCCAGAAGCAAGGCTGTGACAAGCATAATTGAACTCCAAAGGGAGTTCTGGCCATCACATTTAAAGGGACAGCACATCTTTTAAATGCCTTCCTTCCACTGGAAATAATGAAGGATAGGGGCACCTTCTTTTGGGGCTCATAGAATTGGACCCCCTGGTCCAATTCTTTTGAAACTTGGAAGGTATTTTGGGAAAGGATACTGGATGCTATGCTGAACATTTGGTGCCTCTACCTCAAAAAACAGCTCCCCAGAGCCCCAGATACCCACAGATCAATTTTCCATTATACCCCATGCAAACCAGTCATTTTCCTCCCCCCCCCCCACTTTCTGATGATCCTGACGTGGGCGGAGGGCCTCCAAACTGGGGGATCCCCTGCCCCCACCTGGGGATTGGCAGCCCTAGCAGTACCAGGCTCCCTTGCTATTGCAGTGGCCTTCAGACGCTATGTGTGCTGGGAGGCTGTCTGTGTGGGTTGTTGATAGGACCTTTCGTGAGGCCACAGGAGCTTTGCAGCCCTTTCTGAGGCCAGTTGACAGAGAAGAGCTGAGATGTGACTGTCTCTGTGGCGAGACTGCTTCTGGCAGTTTGTTCAACATTCCTGGTCCTGCAGGAGCCAGGGGCAAGGGAGTTAGGCAATGGGAGGCCAGAGATGGGTGATCAATGTGTGATGGACCAACAATGTGTTCCCACAGTAACTGCCAGAACTAAAGCTGGTTGTGTTTTATTGACAGAATCAGCTTTGCTGGCTGGCAATAGCCACTTGGGCAGGAGAGAAGAGCAGACTCAACCAATGGCATACAAGTACTCTTGTTTGATAGTTTGATGGCCAAAGGCTTGTGCTGTACAGTCCCATTGAGCCCCAACAAATTAGGATTGTCAGAATTGCTACTACACCTGGAAGGTTATTTGTAACAGATACCCTACTTTTCCTCTGTAATTGGGATCCAAAGTAGCTTACATCCTTCTTCTGTCCTTTATTTTATCTCTGTTTTATACATGCCATCAGGTGCCATCGATGGTCTTTGGCCATTTACGTTGGCCACATGTATTGAGAACATTCCACCCTTCTGCAGGTTGAATAATAAGAGCAAAATGTTGTAGTATTTTAGCAGAAAAGTTTTAAAGGGAAACTCAGTCAAGCTTCTGAGTAGAAATTCATATGCAAATCTAACATCACCAGAGTTTGCCTTGATAAAGACTTATGAGATTACTATAGAAGCAATTTTTCCTCCTTGCAGGTTTATTCACACTCTTCAGAGTGACCTGTTTTGATAATATATGAGTAGCTGGGAGTGGTCCACATAGGGTTGCCATATCCCTCCAGTCAGCTGATGGGGGAGTGGGGGTGAGCTTACCAGGAGCTGAGAGTTTCTTTGAATATTTTAGTGATGTGTCCATGCGACAGAGGCACATCAGAGACATTGAGGTGATGGTTTTGATGCAAAAATTCTATGGTAGAAATTAATTCTGCCACAGAATTCTACCAAAGATTTTTGCCCCTAAAACAGAGCATTGCCCTAATGTGCCTATGCCACTTCTGGGTCATATTGAAGTCACATAGGCACATTGCTGAAATGTTGGGCATTCTTCCCTCATTTGGGAGGTAATTCCCCCCTGCCAACCAGCTGATCCACAGCAGAGAGGTGGGGCCTGGCAATAGGGGACTTCCACCCCCCACCAGGGGGTCTACCATCCCTAGGTTCACACCTACCCTGAGGTTTCCTGAAAGGTCAGTTTCTGATCTTGGATCATAATAAACTGACTGATTAACTGACCTATCCTGAGTGGATTGATTCCTCCTTCAACTGGACATCATTTTCATTTGTTCTCTGCAATGTTATGTCACATACCATGCACTGGAAAGACCAGGCCCTCTGGGCCTTTTTGAAATTCTGAATATAAATACAGCTGCCAAATAATGCACATTATTCTGATGAAGCAGGCTCTGGTTCATCAAAACTTATAGCACAATACATTTGTTTGTATCTTAGGTACCACTAGGCTCTTTCACTTTAATCATTATCCTGGAAATTTTAATAAAGTATTTCTATTATTTTTGCTGGTTTTGAGGCTTCAGGCAGTAGGACATGGGTGCAGAGTAGGACATGGGTGGAGAGAGTTTACAGAAGATTTCACACATGCTGAATAATGCACTTTCAATCAACTTGAAATGCACTTTAGTCATCATTTGGAAGTAGATTTTGCATTTTATGCTGCAAAATCCAGTTGAAAAGTGCACTAAAAATGGATTGAAAGTGTATTGTTCAGCATGTTACATCAAGATCCTTTCCAACAACAGAAACATTCACTTTCTTGATTTAGATACAAGGAGAATTGAATATCAGTAGTTTACTTTTCAGGGTTTTAAATTTCAGGGTGTCATACTGACATTGCTTTGAAACAAGACCTAACTGTCTATGTACTTCCATCCCATAATAACTGTCAACAGATAATCTATTCTAGACTGGAAAGCATTTTTTCCCAGTGACATATAGATAGACAGAATTGTAGAGCTGGAGGGAGGAATATTGAGTCTCCTCACAAAAACACTTGCTTTGTCTTAATAAGGCCAGTGTTGTATAGTGGTTAAGAGTGCTGGACTAAGACCTGGGAAACCCAGGTTCAAATCCCCACTCATGTCATGGAAGATCACTGGGTGACTTTAGGCCAGTCACACACTTTCACTCTCACCTACTTTTACAGGGTTGTTGTGAGAATAAAATGGAGTCACTTTGGGTTCCCCCTGAGGAAAAATGCAGGGCAAAATGAATTAAATAAATATATACATTTATAAAATAACGCTGATATGCTAAACATTTGCAAACAAGCAAGTTATTTAATGTCAATAGACTCCATAAAACTCCAGTGATACGTTCTACCTTCCAAGGACATCCTGTAAAAGTTCATACTACTACTTGAGGGGAGAGGGTGGATGTAGAACATTTGGCAAGTTATGACATTTTGAAAGTGCAGCTGAATTTAAACTGAAACTGGAATACCAGTATAAGTCCTGAAAATGTCCCCTGAAACATTTCATTAAAAATTTAAGTTGTAACTTCCTGTGAGGTTAGATTACAACATTTTGTTTCTGCAAGTTTCCTCAGTGCATCTCACAGCAATTTGTAGGACGTTTTTTCTTTCAAAAACACATTTTCTGTATTGAGTGGTATTTGTATGTGTGCATATAGATGCCTAAGAACCTCTCAGGAGAAGCACATAGAAAGTTTACCCTCAAGCAGATTATGGTAGCTGTTGCCAGAAGCAGCATACTTTACCATTAGGAAACCCACTGAAGAAACTTATATAATTGCTTCCTCTTATGGATTTTAAATGTACATTTTATTTTTGCTACTTTAGTATTTTCTCAAAGAGACTGGACTGATATCTTTTATTCACATGTACTGTTTGTTTCAGGGTGGAGAGCCAACCAAACCTGGAATCTAGGGGTGCTGGGACAGAAACAAGAGTATGCCTCTAGGAGCAATTTGGTTCTGCAGATTCCTCTACAAAAGCTGCTTTTTTGAGATACAGAAAAACAGCTCATCTGACTTCTGTAATTTTGTATGAAGTGAAACTCTGGGAGTGCTTGAAGTGGATTATCATCTCTACATCAAACTTTTCTCTTGCTCTGAGAACAGCACTTAGATTTTAGGGGAAGATGACCAAGAGTAACTTGTCCAAGGACACCCTGCTTATTGCCTACATTGCTATTGAGGTCCTAATAGCAGTGACTGCCACCTTGGGAAATGCTCTGGTAGTCTGGGTGGTGAAACTGATCCCAGCCAACCAAAATACCACTTTTTACTTCATTGTGTCTCTGGCTCTGGCCGATATTGCTGTTGGGATTCTTGTTATTCCATTGGCCATTGTAGTGAGCTTAGGAATTACAATGCACTTCTACGTTTGCCTCCTTGTCTGCAGCCTGTTGATGGTTTTTTCTCATGCATCCATCTTGTCCTTGATGGCCATAGCAATTGATCGGTATTTGAGAGTCAAGTTTCCTACACGGTGAGTATCATTACATTGTGGCAAGGGATTTCATTCCAGAGTGTGGTAGCATGTTTCTTTCATCAATATGTTCATGGCTCCTGTAGCTTCCTCTTTATTCTTTCTTCCAGTTCACATAGATTCAAAAATCAACCTGTCTACAATCTCAATAACAAAGAAACCAGATAGATCCAGGTGGGCAGCTGTGTTGGTCTGAAGCGATAGAACAAAGTTGGAGTCCAGTAACACCTTTAAGACCAACACAGTTTTATTGAGAATCTTAACTTTCATGTGCTGAAAGTGCACTTCATCAGATAATAGTATGGGGTGGAATTAGCAGTCCTACATATAGAAAGAGTGGGCAGTGAATTAATATGCAAAATAGTGAAAATGTTTTTAGCAGATTAAAAGAATGACAAGTTGGGGGAAGCTTACTTTCTCAATAAACTTTGTTGGTCTTAAAGGTGCTACTGGACTCTAACTTTGTTCTAAAGAAACCAGAGTACATACTCAAGGGGAGCTAACCCTTCCCACCTTTTCTTGCTGTACTTCATAAAATGTATGTTTCCCTAGGCAGACTCCAACAGGTTAGTTAAAATAGATGAAGCAGAGTGAGCAAAACACAGCAAGGGATAGGATAGGGTTGAGCTTGAGCCTGAAATGTGGAAGGAAAGATCCCTTGGGTGATAGGTGAAGTCCTGTGGCATTTATTCCAAATGCTGGTTGTGGTGGTAGGGCTATACATGGAAATATATTTCCCTTTGAAACCTGGAAACGATTAATAGATTGATTTCATTATGCATCTAGATTTGCTCACAATGTTGAAATAAAGTCAAGTAAAACCATAAGAGCTAAATCCAAAGCAAGATGTTTTCAGCATAGTCCTACCTTTCCCATGTCCCATTGTTTCAAGAGCACGCAAGAGGATGCCTTTCCCTCTATAAATGTCCGAGCAATCAGCTAAAGATTCATTGCCTTATATCAAGGGAGTTCATAAGCTAAAATATGCAAACCCCATCCAGCCATGAAAACTCACTGAGTGACCTTGGGCCAGTCACTCCCAGCCAGACCTACAGACTGATGATGTAAGGGTAAAATGGAAGGGGGAGAAGGAGTAACTGCTGTGGGTCTCCATTTGGGACAAAAGCAGGGTATAAATATCTAAAATAATTGAATAATATAAACTACAGTTGTAAAATCCCACAAGCACACTGTACCAGAAGGATTGAAAATTTTACTGGAACAAAAGAATGGCCTTTCCTGGCCTCTACTTGAACAAAAACTAACAGCTAACAACCAGCAGAGGAAAGTGAAACTACATTACAGTATATGCTTTTCAGTGCTAAGGGATCAGAGGAAAATAACTAAACAGTTCAATAAGGGAACATCACTAAATTCACAACTGGTCATGATACAACGTCATTTTAATAATTTTTCCTGGTTTTGATAATAATTGGCAAGAATAACTATTATTTTATTTGTGTTTTTTATTTTAGTTTGATAGTTTAATAATCCCTCTGTGCCCAGAATAAGTGTCCTAACTGCCTTTGATGTTCCCATCAAAAACAGATGAGGCAAGACAAACCTTACTGTTTTTTTTATTTCTCCATTCTCCCTCCCACACACACGTTACCATCCATAGTGTATTTTTGCAAAATTGCCACATTCTTTTGTTCCCAGCCTACTATTTCTTAAATCTTCGTTCACGAAGTCAAGCCGAGAGACTATTTCCCCCACAATATTGTTTTCTTCTTTGCCCTTTCCCCTTTGCTGCTCTTTCTCAACATGAGATTCCCCTTCAGTCTCACTGGCTAGGGACCAAGTAAGGCAAGTTGCCATTTGACTTCACAAGCTCATGGGCTCTGTAAACTTAGTCAGCCTCCAATACCTTTATGATCATGGAGGTGTGAGGGAAGGAGACTCAGGGGTTTGGTTGGAGCTTAGGAACAGCAAGGCATCCTTTTAATCAATTGGCTTCATAGTATGAATAGGAGAGGGTTAAGGATGACATGCTGGCACATATTCATCTGTAGGGTTGCCAGGTCTGTGTTGGAAAATACCTGGAGACTTTGGGGATGGATCTGGGAGAGGGTGGGGTTTGGGGAGGGGAGGAGCCTCAGTATGATATAATGCCATAAAATCCACCCTTCAAAGCAGCCATTATCTCCAAGGGAGCTGATCTCTGCCAGCAGGAGATCAGTTGTAAAAGCGGGAGATTTCCAGGCCCCACCTGGAGGCTGGCAACCCTACAACCCAGAATGTCCAAGGTTCAGTAAGACAAGAGTGGGGAAGTGTATACCATATTAAGATTCCATTTAAATATGAATGGTTGCAACAGATTTCATGAAACTTGGCTATAAAAGAATTGCAGCTGATATGTGTGCTTGCTTTTTTTCAAAACAGGTACAGGATAATTGTCACACGGAGGAGAATCTGGATGGCTCTGGGAACTTGCTGGTTCATTTCTCTCTTGGTGGGTCTTATGCCCATGTTTGGATGGAACCAAAGGAACCCCCAAAATCCCAGCTATTTGGAATGTTATTACCCAAATGTGATGAACATGGATTATGTGGTGTACTTCAGCTTCTTTTCCTGGATCCTTGTCCCACTGCTGATCATGTGCATCCTGTATGCCAAGGTCTTCCACATCATCCGAACAAAACTGAGGCAAAATGCAACATCCATCAAAGGATCAAGAAAATTTTATAGAAGGGAGTTTAGAACAGCTAAGTCTTTGGCCTTGGTCCTTTTTCTGTTCATGGTGTGCTGGCTGCCATTGTGTATTCTGAATTCAGTCTCATATTTTTGCCAAACATGTAAAATACACCTAGTGTTATTATATGTAGCCATTCTGCTCTCCCATACCAATTCAGCCATGAATCCCATTGTTTATGCCCTCAGGATCAACAAGTTCAGGAAAACTTACATACTGATTTTGAAAACGTACATCTTGCAAATGAAACACAAACCAGATGTGCCTGGTGCTGAGAATGTTTCAACAGACCAGTTGTCAGAAGATCAGCTGTCAGAAGATAATCTCTGAAAGAACAAGTGTTCAATTACTCAGCCTCAGAGAGAGTCCGGTTCACATAAGTACTGTATCAAATGCAATGGTTGTCTATTTGCAACCTAGTGCTCAAACTGTTCTCCTGATATACTCTGTCCTCAGGCAGCCTTTTCCTGTTGGAACCCTCACCTAGGATGGTCCATTTGGCAACAGTTCTGTCACAGGCATTCTCTGTGATAACTCCATTTGTCTGGAATGACCTACCAGAGGGGGTGTGGCAGGCACCTTTAGTTGCCACATTCAGGAAGGCATGCAAGAGTGTCCTGTGCCAGAGACTAAATTGTTTTAGTGGGGCCAACTCTTTGTGGTTTTAACTCCATGCTTTAATTCTGCATTGGTTTTAATTTGCTGGACCCTTGTGATGCCTATTGTAGCTTCTGCTGTTTTCTGCATATTCTGGTGTTTTGTGTGTTCAATATGTGGAGATGAGTGGCATAACTATTTTATTTTATTTTTTTTAAGACCATCAAAGTTTTATTCAGAATGTAAGCTTTTGTATGCATGCATACTTCATCAGACAATGAAATAGGGTACACTGCCCACCAGCTATATGTACCCTACCTGCCTGCTTTCTTTTGTGGTTCAAACAATTTTATTAGTAACATATGGTAATAAATTTCAATTTCTTACTTCATTAATAATTACTTTTTTAAAAATCTATCCCATATATTACTTTCTACCCACCCCTCCCCCTGTTACTTGACCCCCGCCAGTGTTATATATGTAAAATCTTAATATTAAAGGTACTCTTAATTAATAAGAACCAAAATTAATATCCTCCTCCCTCTTGTACTTAGTCATTATCAAAAATTGTCCAATGTCCTTTTATTTTCCATTCTTTTTCTACGTATCTTCTGAACTTTTTCCACGCCATCTTAAATACTTCTAAATCATAGTCTCTTAAGGTTCTTGTTAACTTGTCCATTTCACTCCATGTCATAACTTTTACAATCCAATCCCATTTCTCTGGTATTTTTTCTTGCTTCCACTACTGTGCATACAATGTCCTAGCAGCTGAAAGCAAGTACCAGATTAAAGTTCTATCTTCTTTTGGAAATTTTTCCATTTGTAATCCCAACAGAAAAGTCTCTGCAACTTTGTTAAATTCGTATCCCAAGATCTTAGAAATCTCTTGTTGAATCATCTGCCAATACTTTTTCACTCTATCACGAGTCCACCACATATGGTAGAAAGAACCTTCATGTTTTTTTCATTTACAACATCTATCTGGCATCTTATCGTTCATCTTTGCCAACTTTTTAGGAGACATATACCATCTGTACATCATCTTAAAACAGTTTTCTTTAATACTCTGACATGTTGAGAGTTTCATAGAGTTCTTCCACAAATATTCCCATGTGTCCATCTGTATTTCTTTATTTACATTAATTGCCCACTTAATCATTTGAGATTTCACTGCTTCATCTTCCGTAGACCTAGTGGCATAACTATTTTAAATAAATAAATGTCTTTGCTTCTACAATGGAAACAAGAGCCTGCAACTCTGCAGTCACTTGGCATCTTTAGCACTAGCCAATCCCCAACTCCACCTTCTTCTCTGTTTTTGAAGGGAAGGGCCTGGAACCTGGACCGTACCACCAATGGCCATGGGCTGCATGCACATGCACCCACAAACTTTATGTTGTATCTCTGTGTTGGAAGACACTTGAGGGAACAAATCTGGAAATGTATAACTGCATAAATAAATAAAATACCATAACTATAGCAAAGCTATTTTTTCCCCACGGTTTTATAAGTTTTTATTGTTGTAAAGAAAAACACACATACTGATACACTAATATACAAACATATGAACCACCTACCATCACCTATACCACCACCTACGCACCCACTCATACAAGGAGTTTAAGGGCATTGCTTTATACAAATTCTATTGTCTCATCACAAACCCAATATTTTTTGCCCATACATATTTTGGTTCCCAAGTCTTTTTACACTCCTGCAAATTCCCATCTCTTAACCTTATAGTCAAAATGTCCATTTCGGCAGTTTCCAATAACTTAAATAAAAATTCTTCCTTATCAGGAATTTGGGGGACTTTCCAATACTTTGCGTATAATATTCTGGCAACAGTAATCATATAAATTAATCACTTTTTTCAGATATAGATAAATGTTCTTTGCATATACTCAATAAATACAATTCCGGAGAGTGCTTGAGCCTTTTTTTAAAAAAAATTTTTTTGAATCCAGATGTTAATTTGAATCCAAATTTTTTTGGCACTTTCACATTTCCACCAGATATGGTAGAGCGTCCCCTTAACTTTTCTGCATTTCCAACATTTGTTTGTATAGCTTGGATACATTTTAGCCAATCTCTTCGGGGTAAGGTACCATCGATACATCATTTTATATAAATTTTCCTTAAAAACCGATGATTTGGTCAACGTTATATTTTGTTTCCAAACCTTTTCCCATTCCGCCAATTCAATAGTATAACTGAAATCCTCTAACCATTTTATCCAACTTTCTTTTACCGATTCGCTTTGCATCTTGACCTGCAGTAACCAATTATAAATTTTCGAAATAAGTTTTTGGGGATCATGGATCAGTGAATCAAATTCATTTAATTCCAAATTTTTGGGAAAACCTAATTCTTTATCGGATTGATACCTTGACTTTACTTGACATCTGACCCACCAGTCCGATATTATATTACCCTCTAATTTTAGGTTATTTCCAGTATCCAACAACGTACCATAATTGTAAGAGTTTCCCCAATCATAAATTTGGATGCATGGCTGCCTCTACCGGGGATACCCAAAGTGGAGTATAAGTATAAAATTTACTTTTGATTTCCGTCCAGACCTTATAGATTGCTTTTCTTACTTCATGGTTCAAGAAGTTACTATTTCTCTGGGGAGTCTGGTACCAAGTATATGCATGCCAACCTTTAACCAGCCCTGCACCTTCAAGTACTAGCAATCTTTTATTTTCCAGTAGAAGCCAATCTTTTGCCCAGGTTAAGCAGCATGCTTTATAGTATAGACTCCAGTCCGGTAATGCCAAGCCACCTCTTAACTTACTCTCTTGCAGTACTTTTAATTTTATCCTCGGCTTCTTGTTTTGTCAAATGAAAGCCGTAACCATTTTGTTAAGTTTTTGGAGGAAGGATTTAGGTAAAATGATTGGAACCATCTGAAACAGGAAGAAGATTCTGGGCAAGATATTCATCTTGACTGTGGCTATTCTCCCCAGAAGAGAAATTTGCAAGTCTCTCCATCTATCCAGATCTATTCCAATTTCTTTTAAGATCTTCTTGTAATTATCTTGTTGGACAGATTTCAGCTCATTTGTTAAGTAAACACCTAAGTATCTAATTTTCTTTTCATGTTTAAATCCGGATCTAATTTCTAATTGCGTAATTTGCTCCTTGCTCATATTCTTGGTCAGAAATTTGGTTTTTTGTATGTTGACTTTAAATCCAGATACTTCTCCAAATTGTTTTAACCTTGTCTTCAAATTGACAATTGAGGAGGTAGGGTCTTCCAATATAAATAGCAAGTCATCTGCAAAAGCCTGAATTTTGAGTTCTTCATTTTTAATTTTCGTACCTCTAATTTCAGTATCATCTCTTATCTTCTTTATCAAGAATTCTAGCGTTAATACAAAAAGCAAGGGGGATAAAGGGCACCCTTGCCTGGTGCCCTGTTCTATTTCAATCAGTTCCGAGTTACATCCATTATGGCTGTTGAAACATTCATTTGACAAACCCTATAGGGGGTGAAGCACCAACTAGAGACTTAAGAGAGATCCATGAGTGACCACATTACTGAAACGGGTTATGCAAAGCAGATAAGTTTATGTGGTCAAATGAGAGAATGGGGCTGTCACAGGATTTAGAAACCTGGAAGCATTAGGCAGAGGGCAGCCAAAGCTTTACAGCCAGAATAAAAAACCTCTGTCAAAACATCTAGCCAGGCACTAGGGTTGCCAATCCCCAGGTGGGGGCAGGGGATCCCCCGGTTTGGAGGCCCTCCCCCCCACTTCAGGGTCATCAGAAAGCTGGGGGAGGGGAGGTAAATGTCTGCTGGAAACTCTATTATTCCCTATGGAGACTTATTCCCATAGGAAATAACGGAGAATTGATCCACGGGAATCTGGGGCTCTGGGGGGCTATATTTTGAGGTAGAGGCACCAAATTTTCAGTATAGCATCCAGTGCCTCTCCCCAAAACACCCTCCAAATTTCAAAAAGATTGGACCAGGGGGTCGAATTCTATGAGCCCCAAAAGAAGATGCCCCTATCCTTCATTATTTTTTATGGAAGGAAGGTATTTTAAAAGGTGTGCGGTCCCTTTAAAAGTGATGGCCAGAACTCCCTTTGGAGTTCAATTATGCTTGTCACACCCTTGCTCCTGGCTCCACCCCCAAAGTCTCCTGGCTCCACCCCCAAAGTCCCCAGATATTTCTTGAATTGGACTTGGCAACCCTACCAGGCACCTTGCTGAAAAAACATGAATTGGCAGAGCCTTGGAGTGTCCCAGTCTTGAAAATGTAGCAGAGAAATTCAAAGCTGGTGCACAGTGATTCATAGAACTGCTGAAATACCTTGGAGCTGCTAGCCCTATCTCATGAGGATAAGAGTGGCCTGAAGATCAATACCTTACACAATTCATTAAACTTGGACCTACGGAATATACTGAAGGCTGATTTTCTCACACTGCTTCTGGGGGAGCATGGTGCCTTCTCCTTTTATTTCTTTTCAAGAGAAGGGTATTATGAATAACACCTTCAAAAGATTGTCTTTGGTCTTGTGCTGCCAAACAGCCTTTTACTCTGATAGTTAATGTAACAGTTGACTGTTGCTCCTCAAAATGTATTGTATCCTTTGCTCAGCTGAAGTTTTACTCAAAGTCCCTTTCACAGTAAGACACCGGAAATTGCCTCAGAATGATTAGCTTGAGGCAGATTAAATGCTGCAACCAGCCACAGTATTAAGCAACCAATGATTTCAAAATAACATTTCTTACTAATGTTACATTTCTTATTTGTTGCAAGTCTAGGAAATGTTAGGGGCAGGGCTTAGTTGCTTTTGGGTGACAGAACATGAAGGGCTTATGATGTCTTTCTAATATTTGCTTTATATGCAAACATTCCAACAGAGAACAGTGAAGTCAAATACATTGATGCAGCAGGAACTCCTTTGCATATTAGGCTACACTCCCCTGCTGTAGCCAATCCTCCAAGAGTTTACAGGGCTCTTCTTACAGCACATGGAGGTGACTCTAAGGTAAAAGGGCATCCTTTATAATAAACAGATTTTCTTAAATGTAAAATGAGTCAACAAGTGGAAACCTGCAGGAATTTTTAGGATGCATCTCAATTTCCCCTCCCACACTATTTCCTCTTTCCTGAAAACTCACATAGCTTCTCCCTTTCCCATGCTTCCTCCTTTCCTTTAATGGCTGCCATCCTCTAGGTAGGGCCTGGAGATGTCCTGGAGTCACAACAGATTTCCCAGCAACAGAAATCAGTTCCTCCATTAGGTTTACCAGCCATCTCCAACTTGGGAAATTCCTGGAGATTTGGGAGTGGAGCCTTAGGAGGGCAAGGTTTGGGGAGAGAAGCAATCTCAGAACGTTATAATGCCATAAAGTCCACCCTCCAAAGCAGTCACTTTCTCCAGATGGACAGATCTCTGTCATCTGTACAGCAGTTGTAATTCTGGGTGATTGGCAACCCCAATTCCAATGGACAAAATGGCTGTTTTGGAGGATGGAGTCTATGACATTTTATACAATTTCTGAGGTCCCTCCCCTCCTCAAACTCCACCCTCCCCAGTGTCCACACACCAAATCTCCAGGAATTTGCTAACTTAGAGTTGTCAGCCCTATCTCCTTCCCATCCAACAGCCAACCTACTTTCACCTGCCCCTCCGTATTAAGCTTTCCCTCTCTTCCCACAGACAGACACTAACAAAGAAAACTATGCCCCAGTTGTGTGGTGCAAGCCCACTTGCACAGCAGGGAATCCTTAAGGACTTGTGGGGGAATGCCTCATTTTTCCCTGTATCCCTCTCCCCACACTATTTCCTATTTATCTCTCCCTGGCAACTACCATATCTTCTCCCCTTTACCTGCCTCATTTTCCCAGCCATTCACCAACCTACATTTTATTGGTCTCCTGGGGCAGGCAATGGCAAACCACCCCGTAAAAAGTCTGCCGTGAAAATGTTGTGAAAACAATGTCACCCCAGAGTCGGAAACGACTGGTGCTTGCACAGGGGACCTTTCCTTCTATCTTCAGTTATATTATTATTTTTACTTCATTTATACTCCTCTATAACAGTGCACCTCGCGGTCTCACTGGATCACTTCTATATGCGGCTTATGGCTACCCCAGCCCCTCTTCCGCCTCAGTTCTTCCTGTTGAATTTTACCTCACGACTATGAAACGCAAGGGGTGGGTGTAATATGGATTTCTCACTACTATCTTCGGGGGTTTTGTTTTGCTTTCAGATGGATATAAACTCAATTTGTAGGGGACCACAGCGATTTTGATAGTTTTCCCAATATACTGGCACCAGAGAACTTTAAAGTAAATCACAGAAATTTATTAACATACACACACCGTCTTCAACTGGGGAATGGGAAATATATACATGGGCTATATTGTATCTCAAGCAGTTAACAGTTTCTTTGTCGTTCAGGCTTTATAATATCAATTTCGCTTAGGTCTTTCAGGTTTCACAGATCATACAGCTTTCACTCTCCAACACTATTCTGGGTTGGCCTCTTGGGTATAATGTGCCAAGTACCTTAAGTCGACTGGTGTCTCTTCTCCCAGCCCTGCAGACTTCTAGACCCACATCTTTCCCTCAACCACCTCATTAGCTCTTAAGAGACGTGTATCTGTGTCTTTGACCTCTCGGGTCTTTTACTGTGACTCTTCTCTAGTCACACACAGCCCCGTGGCTGTCTAAATAGAGTGAACAGTGAACAGAAGACTCTCCTCAGCTCCTGTCTCAGCTTCTTCTCAGACCAACTGCTCTCTTCAGCAGTCTCCCTCAGACTCGGTCTGTCACTAACTGCCCTCAGCTGTTAGCTGTCAATCACCTCTGAGAGTTCCGAGCCCTCTGGCCCCCACCCTCAGATCACCTGATGCAGGCTGTATGCGTCCTTAGTTTTCTTGTTAACCCGTCATTACCGTCACATCCTCCTTTCCTTGCAGTGGGGACCAAAGCAGCTTACTTCATTCTCCTCTCTTCCATTTTATCCACACAGCAACCCTGTGAAGTGAGTTTGGCTGAAATGTATGTGAACTGGCCCAAAATCACCCAATGAGCATTTACAGGAAGATGGGAACTTGTACCTGAGTCTCCCAGATCCTGGTCTGAAGCTGTAACTGCTATACAGAAAGGGGGGGAAGGTAGAGCTTATTTTTCCAGGCTCTCTCAATGACACAGCAGAGCTACTAAGCCAAGTCTTTCTTCCTTCTATTGACTGAGGCTCCTGGTCCTCTGGGGAGGAAGGGAAAGAGCCAGAGCTTCCTTTGCCCAGTTCCCTGAATCCCATGGGAGAAATACAAAGGAAGCACCTTTAAGACTGCTAGTGCTTTAAGCATGTTGTTAAGTTGTTGGGTTTTTTTTTTTTTTTTAAATTGTGTTTGTCTTTGTCCCTTATAAAGTTTGTATCTCTGCTACCTAATCTTAAACAGGTACACACATGGCCCAGCCCGACATAGCCCGGCCCGACAAGGTCTCATTTTTATCTGATTTGGCTCTCATGAGTTCGACACCCCTGCTCTACAGAGTGAGAGCTGGGCCCTGAGGAACTTGATTAGTGTTCCCTCTAAGCTAAGTTAGCGTGAGCTAGCTCACAGATTTTTAGCCTCCATCTCATACATTTTTGTCTTAGCTCAGGAAGGATAAAATAAAAGTAAATAAAATTTTTATTTATACCCCGCCCTCCCTGCCAAGGCAGGCTCAGGGCAGCTTACAGGACATGGCATAAGCCATGTTATAACAATAAAAACAGGATAATACAATTAAATACAATTCACAATTAAACATTAAATAATCTAAAAACAGTCTAAAACAATATAATTTAGTGTTGCTACTATCTCAGTTGTGTTAAAGATGGCGTGATGCTTATGCCAGGTTCCATCTCAGAAGGCCAGTTGGAAGAGGGAGGTTTTGCACGCCCTACGGAATTAATTAAGATCCTGTAGGGCCCGCACCTCTTCTGGCAGCTGGTTCCACCATTGGGGAGCCTTTATAGAGAAGGCCTGTTCTCTAGTTGTTTTTAATTTGGCCTCCTTTGGCCCAGGTACTTCCAGAAGATTTTGTGAACTAGATCACAGTGCTCTCTGGGGAACATATGGAGAGAGGCGGTCCCTAAGGCAGGCAGGTCCTCAACCATATAGGGCTTTAAAGGTAATAACCAGCACCTTGTAATGAACTCGGTATACAATTGGCAGCCAGTGCAGTTCCCATAGCCTAGGCCGCACATGTTCCCACCGAGGTAGGCCCATTAACAGTCTAGCCGCTGCATTCTGCCCTCGCTGCAGTTTCCGAGTTAGGCACAGGGGCAGCCCCATGTAGAGGGCATTACAGTAGTCTAACCTTGAGGTGACCATTGCATGGATCACTGTTGCCAGGTCACCGCGTTCCAGGAAGGGAGCCAACTGCCTCACCCGCCTAAGATGAAAAAAGGTGGATTTGGCAGTGGCTGCTATCTGGGCCTCCATTGTCAAGGAAGACTCCAGTAGCACTCCCAAGCTCCTGACCCTGCACACTGGTACCAGTGGTGCACCGTCAAAAGCTGGAAGGGAGATCCCTCCCTCCGGACCGCCATGACCTAGGCAAAGGACATCTGTCTTCGCTGGATTCAATTTCAGCCCACTCGACTTAATCCAATCTGCCACAGCTTGCAACGTCTGGTCCAAATTTGCAGGGACATCGCCAGTTCAGCCGCCCATCAATAGATAGAGCTGGGTGTCATCCGCATACTGGTGACAACCCAGCCCATATCTCCGGGCAATCTGGGCAAAGGGGCACATGTAGATGTTAAATAACATCGGAGAGAGAACTGCCCCCTGAGGCACCCCACGATTAAGTAAGTGTCTCCGGGACAGCTCTCCCCCAATCACCACCATTTGTCCCCGACCCTCAAGGAAAGAGGAAAGCCACTGCAAGGCTAACCCCTGAATCCCTGCGTCGGCGAGGCGGTGGGTCAGCAGCCGGTGATCGACCATATCGAATGCAGCCAATAGGTCTAGCAACAGCAATACTGCCACACCGCCTCGATCCAGATGTTGCCGGAGATCATCCATGAGGGCGACCAACACTGTCTCTGTCCCATGGCCTGGGCGGAAGCCGGACTGGAATGGATCCAAGGTGGAAGCGTCATCCAGGAAACTCTGTAGCTGCAACACCACAGCCCTCTCTATGACTTTGCCCAAAAAGGGCAAGTTTGAGACTGGCCGGTAATGAGCCAATTCGGCCAGGTCTGATGTAGCCTTTTTCAGGAGGGGACGGACCACTGCCTCAGAACACAATAAATTATGCAGGAGCTCACAACGTTAATGCCAGTAGCTCACAAAGTAGAATTTTTGCTCACAAGGCTCTGCAAGTTAGAGGAAACATTGGACTTGATATAGTTCAACAAGGCCTGCAAGACTGAGATGTGCCACCAGGCCTAGACTGATCTTATTTTTTCTTTCATTTGCATTTTCTTTCCCCATTCATACTGCCAGAAAATGTGCCATCTTGTTGATTGTTGATTATTGATTACTATAAATCTTTTTTTGTTGTTCAGTCGCACAGTTGAGTCCGACTCTTTGCGACCCCATGGACAAAGTCACGTCAGGCCCTCCTGTCTTCCACCATTCTCCGAAGTCCTCTCAACTTCGTGTTAGTTGCATCAGTAACGCTGTCCAGCCATCTCATCTTTTGCTGTCCTCTTCTTTTTCTGCCTTCTGTCTTTCCCAGCATCAGGATCTTCTCCAGTGAGTGCTGCCTTCTCATTTGGTGGCCAAAGCATTTGAGCTTTAGCTTCAGCATCTGACTTTCCAAGGAACAGTCAGGGTTGATTTCCCTTAGGACTGACTGATATGATCTTCTTGCAGTCCAAGGGACTCTCAAGAGTCTTCTCTAGCACCACAGCTCGGAAGCATCTATTCTTCTGCGCTCGGCCTTCCTTACAGACCAGCTCTCACAGCCATACTTTTGTTGGCAGGGTGATGTTTCTACTTTTTATTATACTGCCCAGGTTCACCATAGCTGTCCTCCCAAAGAGCAAACGTCTTTTGATTTCATGGCTACAGTCACCAGCTGCAGTGATCTTGGATCCCAGAAATGTGAAGTCTGTCACTACTTCCATGTCTTCCCCTTCTATTTGCCATGGTGTGATGGGGCCGGATGCCATGATCTTAGTTTTTTTGATATTGAGTTTCAAGCCTACTTTAGTGCTCTCCTCTTTCACCCTCAACAAGAGATTCTTTAGGTCCTCCTCACTTTCTGCCATTAGAGTGGTGTCATCTGCATATCTGAGGTTGTTGATGTTTTTCATGGCAATCTTAATTCCGGTTTGTGCTTCATTCAGGCCAGCATTCTGCATAATGTACTCAGCGTATAAATTAAATAAACAGGGTGACACTATGACACTATACATCCTTGTCAAACTCCTTTTCCTATTCTAAACCAATCAGTTGTTCCATATCCCGTTCTGACTGTTGCTTCTTGACCCTTATACAAGTTTCTCAGGAAACATGTGAGGCGGTTGGGTACTCCCATCTCTTTAAGGACTTGCCATACAATCAAAGGCTTTAGCATAGTCAATGAAACAGAAATAGACGTTTTTCTGATACTGCTGTGCTTTCTCCATAATCCATTGGATGTTGGCAATTTGATCTCTAGTTTCTCTACCTCTCTGAAACCCAGCTTGAACTTCTGGTAGTTCCTGATCGACATACTGCTGAAGCCTAGCTTGTAGGATCTTTAACATGACCTTGCTGGCATGTGAAATGAGTGCAATGGTGCGATAGTTTGAACATTCCTTGGCATTACCCTTCTTTGGGATTGGCATATAAACTGACCTTTTCCAATCCTGTGGCCACTGTTACGTTTTCCAAATTTGTTGACATAATGTGTGCATCACTTTAACAGCATTATCTTTTAGGACTTTGAATAGCTCAACTGGGATACCGTCATCTCTGCTCGCTTTGTTGTTAGTAATGCTTTCTAAGGTCCATTTGGCTTCACACTCCAGGATGTCTGGCTCAAGGTCAGCGATTTCACTGTCATGGTTGTCAAGGAAATTGAGATCCTTTTAGTATAATTCTTCTGTGTATTCTTGCCACCTCTTCCTTATCTCGTCTGCTTCTGTTAGTGTAATGTACTGGGAGACGAGCCGTGGTGGAAGCTTATTCTTTATTTGCTGGTACATTACAGAACTGCCGCACGCGGCCGGGTCCGCTATATATATACATGCATCCCGGACATTCCCCCTACTGGCCAGCCCAATCCTGGCCAGTTAAACTTCCCGCCCTTGGTCTGGATTGGCGGTGGCTTTTCCCGCGCTGCGCGAGGCGACCCGAGGCCGGCTCGGGTCGCGCGGCGCGGGCGCAGAGTCCAATACTCTACACTCCTCCCCTCCTAGTTTAAACCACATAGTCCTGTAGGTACGCTGGTGCCTTCCGTTCCCGTGTTGATCTCCTCGGGGTTGCTGTCGGTGCGGCGCCCGATCCCGTTGTAGGTGGCGCCGTCTCTGGTTGTGGACGGTCCGGGTCTGGTACTGGCTCCGGTTCTGGTCTCGCGGCGCTTGGTGCGTCATACGTGGGTAGCTCCTGTATTGGCGGGGCCCTTTCCGGAGGTTCCGTTGCTGGCGGTTCCCCGCTCTCTGCCCCCTCTGCCTCCTCGGGTAGGGTGCGGCGGCGCAGCTGGTCTATGTGTCGCCGCAGCACCTGGCCCCCTGCGGAGGTTACTTCGTATGACCGTGAGCCTGTCACCCTCAGGACCCTCCCCGCTACCCACTCGGGGCCGCCTGCGAAGTTTCTTGCGTATACCGGGTCGCCCGGGAAGAACCCCCTCACTGCTTCCCGGACCTCGGGGGACCCCCGGACCTCTGGCGCCCGGTCCGGGTGTAGCCTATCCAGACGGGTGGTCAGTTTCCTCCCCATGAGCAGTTCTGCGGGGCTGAAACCTGTTAGAGGGTTTGGGGTGATCCTGTTGTGAAACAGGAATGCTGCGAGGCGGTGGTCCCAATCCCGTTGTACGATGCGTCCGAGGGCCTCCTTGGTGGTCCGCACCATCCGCTCCGCCTGGCCGTTGGTGGCTGGATGGAAGGGGGCGGACCTTATGTGCCTTATAAGGTACCTCTCGGTGAACTCCCGGAATTCCCGGGAGGTGAATGCAGTGCCGTTGTCCGTCACCAGGGTGTCTGGGATCCCGTGTGTGCAGAGGACCCTTCTGAGTGCCCGGACTGCTGCTGCGGTGGAGGTCGAGGCCACCGGAATCACCTCCAACCATTTGGTATATGCGTCTACTACTATAAAGAAGATCTGGCCCTGATGCGGCCCAGCGAAATCCAAATGGAGGCGGGACCATGGCCGCCCGTTCGACTCCCACCTGTGGACCGGGGCGGACGGCGGATTGGGCCTGGACTCCTGGCAGGGTTGGCACCTTCTTACCCACCCCTCTATTTCCTCATCCATGCCTGGCCACCACACGTAACTCCGGGCCAGGGCTTTCATTCTCACGATGCCCGGGTGGGTCTCGTGGAGGTCCTCCAATACCTGTCTGCGCAAGGGGGGGGGCACCACCACCCTGCTACCCCATAGTATGCACCCCTTGTGTGTCGATAGCTCGTCCTTCCTGGACGCAAACGGCCTGAATGCTACTTCCACCTTGCCTGTTGGCCACCCCCTCCCCACCCAGTCCCTGACCCGCGCGAGGATGCGGTCTCTGCCTGTTGCCCGAGCCACTTCGTCCGCGTGCAGTGGTCGCTCGGGGAGAGACTCTATGAGCATTACCCCGTGTGCCGGGGCGGGATCTGGGTCTGTTGCGGGTAGCGGCAGGCGGCTGAGGGCATCTGCGTGTCCCATTGCTTTACCGGGGCGGTGTATCAGCGTGTATGTGTAAGAATTCAGGAACAGGTTCCACCTTAAAACCCTTTGAGACAGAATTTGGGGGGTCTGACGATCGGGGGCTAGGAGGCCGAGGAGCGGCTTGTGGTCAGTAGCGATGGTGAAGCGCCTACCGTAGAGGTAGTCGTTGAACTTATGCACCCCCGCCACGATCGCCAGGGCCTCCTTATCGATCTGGGCGTAGTTCCTCTCTGCCGGAGACAGAGTCCGGGAGTAGTAAGCGATTGGCACCTCTCCCCCGCCCGGGAGTTGGTGCCCTAAGACCGCTCCCACTCCGTAGGGAGAGGCGTCGCAAGCCAGGATCAGGGGTAAGTTTTCATCGTAGTGATGAAGTACCGCGTTAGAGACCAGGAGGTCTTTCACCGCCTGGAACGCCGCTGCTTGGTGTTTACCCCAGACCCACGGGGCTTGTTTATCTAGCAAACGGTGTAACGGCTCCGCCACGGCGGCCTTGTGGGGCAAGAATGCGTGGTAAAAGTTCAATAAACCTAAAAAACTCTGTAGTTCTGCTTTGCATTTGGGGGCAGGGGCTTGAACTATGGCCCTGGTCTTGTCTGCCGTTGGGTGAATTCCAGCCGCGTCCACGGCGAACCCCAGGAACTCCACCCGCGGAACTCCCAACAAACATTTCTCCTTTTTGACTTTCAGCCCCGCCGCTTGGAACCGTCTGAGGGCCTCTCGCAGGCGGCAGCCAAACTCTCCATCGGTGGGGGCGGCGATTAAAACGTCGTCAAAGAAGGGTTGAACTCCGGGAATCCCTTTGAGAAGAGAGTCCATTATGCTCTGGAATATCCCCGGAGCTACGCTAACCCCGAACTGCAGCCGTTTAACCCTGAACGCACCCCTGTGGGTCACTATCGTCTGTGCCTCCGCTGTCTTAGCGTCGACCGGCAGTTGCTGGTATGCTTGTGCTAAGTCCAGCTTCCCAAAAACCCTCGCCCCGGCTAGTGCTGCCAGGACATGGCTGACTACCGGGACTGGATAGGGGTTGTCTTGCAGTGCCTTATTTATCGTGCACTTGTAGTCAGCGCAGATCCTTACTTCCCCGTTGGGCTTGACCGGCGTTATTATGGGGGTCTCCCATTCTGCATACGTTACCGGTTCTAGGACGCCCTGGGCTGTGAGGCGGTCCAGCTCTGCCTCTATTTTTTGTTTGAGGGCGAACGGAACGCGCCTCGCTTTGAGCCTTATGGGCCTGACCATAGGGTCGATCGGTAGGGTGATGGGCGGGCCCTTGTAGCTCCCCAGGGACCCGTCGAAAACCTCTGGGAACTCCCGGCAGACCCCGTCGAAATGGCTGGCCTGCACGTGGTCCACCCCCACCAGCTGGATCCCCAGTGGTTTGAACCAAGCCAACCCGAGGAGTGTGGTCAGTTGGCGCTTGACCACGAGGATGTCTAGGGGCCCCTTAAAACCCCCTCTTTCTACTTGCACCCGGGCCCACCCCACGATGTGTACTGGGTTCTTCTGAAAGTCCCTCAGTACGAAGTCCACTGGCCTCGTTTGGAGGCGGCGGCTGGGACATAGTCTCTTGAGGGTTTCCTCCGAAATGATAGAGATGGAGGACCCCGAGTCTACTTCCATGATGCAGGGGGCGCCCTCGATTAGGACTGACATTTTGACCTTGTCGGGGGCCGAGAGGGGCAAGCTCAATACCTGCAGACTGGTGGATGCCGTCGTGTGTGTGTCCATGGAGTCGTGATGCGCTGACGGTTGGCGGCGGCTGTTCTTGGCCCGGCAAGCCCGGGCGATGTGGCCTGTCTTTCCGCAGCTGCGGCAGTCCAGGTTTCGGTACGGGCAGTCCCTCCGCTCGTGGGGGTCGCCGCAGCTGGCGCACCGGGAACCGGTGGTGGCGGTGGCCCTCTCCGTCGCTCGTTGTCTCGCGGGGGCCCGTGTGTCCGCTCTTTGAGGCCGCCGGAGCTGGAACGCTTCTTCCTCTGCTCGGTCCTCCGGTTCAGTTTCTCCCTGGTGGACTGCCTCCCCACGTGGCTGGCCGTACGCCTTGGTGGCCCTTTCGAACGCCGTCGCCTCGTTGAAGGCTTGTTGTAGGGTGAGCTCCTCTTTTGCGAAGAGCTTCTGCTGTAATCGCTCGTCCCGGAGGCCCCAGACAAATCGGTCCCTCAGGGCTTCGTCCCTCTTGTCGAAACTGCAATTTCCGGCGATCTGCCGAAGGGCCGCCAGGTAGACCGCCGCTGTCTCCCCCGCCTTCTGGTCCCTCTTGTGGAAGAGGAACCGGCGGGCGACGATGGACGGTTGGGGCGAAAAGTGGCCCGTGAGGAGCCTCACGACCTCTCCATAGGTCCTCTCGGTCAGCTTCGCCGGAGCGGAGAGACCGCGTGCGATCTCGAAAGTTTCTTCTCCACAGACGCTCAGCAGGACGTCTCTCTTTCGGTCGTCGTCGTCGATCAGGTTCGCCCGCAGGTAGCACGCGACTCGTTCCGTATAGGTCTCCCATCTCTCGGGGTGCTCCGGGTTGAATTCCGCAAGATGGCCCGTCGTTACACTCGGGTTCGCCATGATGGCGGCGGGCTGTGCGGTCCTGCGGTCCCCACCTTCCTCGTCTCCGGCCAGGTCTGGTTCCCCTCGGGCGGCCGGACCTAGCTAGATCCCACCTTCGTCGCCAGTGTAATGTACTGGGAGACGAGCCGTGGTGGAAGCTTATTCTTTATTTGCTGGTACATTACAGAACTGCCGCACGCGGCCGGGTCCGCTATATATATACATGCATCCCGGACATTCCCCCTACTGGCCAGCCCAATCCTGGCCAGTTAAACTTCCCGCCCTTGGTCTGGATTGGCGGTGGCTTTTCCCGCGCTGCGCGAGGCGACCCGAGGCCGGCTCGGGTCGCGCGGCGCGGGCGCAGAGTCCAATACTCTACAGTTAGGTTCCTACCATTTTTGTCCTTTATCATGGCCATCTTTGGACAAAACATACCCTTGATTTTTCTTGAAGAGATCTCTTGTCCTTCCCATTCTATTATTTTCCTCTATTGCTTTGCATTGTTCCTTCAGGAAGGCCTCCTTATTTCTCCTTGCTGTTCTCTGAAAATCTGCATTCAGTTGGGTGAATCTTTCCTTTTCACCTTTGCCTTTCGCTTTCCTTCTTTCCTCAGCTATTTGTAAAGCCTCATCTTATAAATCTTATATATATATATATATACACACACACACACTATAAATCTTAGAGTTCTTTAAAATTTTTGTCAAAGGTTTTAAATGTGATTTATTAATGCTACCTGCCCTGAGCCCTGCTGTGCAGGGGAGAAAGGGCTATAAAATGAAGAAACAAATAAAAAAAAATAAGAGCAATACACAAAGGCCACCCACAACATCATTGAGTTGTCACCAGTGCGCAGTCAGAGAGAGGTACGTGCCTCAGAGCAAGTCCAGATGTTGGCTATGAAGTGCACAGTTTTCCCATGAGCATGGGACAACTGTGCCTTCATGAGGGCAACACAGCTCTTCTCAGTGTGGTGCAAGCAGAGGCTGTGTACCAGTGTTAGGGATCCTGGAGCAATCTGCAGAAGCCAACATCTTTGACCATGGAGAATGGGTGGCTGTCTAGAGCAATTATCTTGCCAATGAGGCAACTGACCCTCTCCCCTGCCTGTTGCCCCCCCCCCCCCAGACATCCTAGTGCCAACCTCACTAAACATCTCTGTCAGAGATGCTTGCCATATCTGCCTATTGGAGACCATTCAGGGACAGCACTGGAGGTGGCTGCAGGACAACTCATCTCCTGGCTGGCTGTTGGTGACTGCACAAGCACCCCAGACAAGCACCACCTGGTGGTGCCTCTTCAAATGGTTCTGCAGCCTGGCAGTTGAGAGATATGCCAGGTCTCTCCCTCGACAGATCCAGGTACTACACAGGTAGCACTGTGTGAAGTGGGAGTCCTCCATGCACTAGAAGTGCTTCCAGAGTAGCAGCTGTGGGCTCCCCTGGAGCTGTCTCCTGTGAGGAACTTGAGGTAGACATGGCATGTCTTGGGGAGACAGGAAGAGATGCCCAAGGGAGAAGAGGTGAGATGGCAGCACATCTCTCCCTCTTGTACCATCCCTGGACTCCCCAAAAGGCCTATTGGATTCTGGAGGAACCATAGCAGCAGCCCCCAGTCTCTCCTCTTGCTCCTCCAGCAGCCTTTAGGACCCTGGCGTTAAAGATCACCTCAATGAGCCCTGCAGCCCTTTAAATTTCTCTTTAACTGTAGCTATATGACATCGATTAATATTTCTTGGGGGGGGGGGAGGGCAGAAATAACACACACACAGGATCAGCAATGCCAGATAGCCAAATAGATTCTCTAATGTGTATTTTTCAGGGATTTCTTTTTCAGTTCAAATAAACACAAATGCACATTCCTATGTTTTAAATTTTATTTTATTTAGATTATCAGATTTTTCTGCAAACCTGAGGATTTTCTTAGGTTTGTAGAAAGATCTGTCTTTTTCTGTTCATGGACCAGTTTTCTGATTTAACTATGCACAAAGGGGGCAAGATGAGAATTATATATTTTAATTTTTAAAGTATTTATATAAATCACTGTTCAATCCCATAAGCACCACCAAAGCACCTGACAAATTAAAAACATATATAATAAAATTAAACCTTAAAAGCCATTAAAACTAGCAAAAATCCATTAAAATAAAACCAGAACTAAAATACACATAGAAAAACATAAAAACAATATTTAAATCATTGGATTGGAAGGGGGGATCACTGAAGGAATGCCAAACAATACAAAATCCATTTGCTGTAGAAGATGACAACAGACGGGGACACATGAGGCACTTTGGGGAGAGAGTTCCGGGGTTTTCAGTGTCACAACCAAGAAGGCTCTCTCCCAAGTTGCCACCTGCCTAATCTTCGAACGTGGGGGCACCAAAGCTGTGGGGAACTTTTTCTTTATTTGTCTGAAAATTGGCATAGATCTCTTGATGAAGGCATACAGTCTCTAAAAATTCAATTTGTTTCAATCCCAATTTGTCAAGAAACAAAAAGAAGCTACAGCTTGAAATATATTTACAGTGAAATCAAGAGCAATAAACAAAGAATACCGTTAAAGAAATAACAACCCTTTGCAAAGCCCCAAATAGATCTTTCCTCCCCATAACTATGGTCATTTTTTTGAGACTTGTGATCCATCATCCATCTACATCAACTGCAAAATCCACCAAATTAGTAAAAGTCTTAGTTTTGGCAAAGTTTGCTTTACTTTGATGTATTGTGTGTGTAAAGTGCCATTAAGTCACAGTTGACTTATGGAGACCCCAGCAATGGGCTTTTAAGTTTAAAGGAGAAGCAGAAGAAATTTGACAGTGCCTTCCTTTGCTGAGTCTTCATTAGAGGTCTCCCATCCAAATAATGACCCTGTTTAACTTCCAAGATCTGATGAAATCTGACTGTACTATGCTGTCTTCCCTCCCTCTTTAATACTTTACTGGGCAATTATACTGTGCATGACCACAAGATGGCAATAGATTCATACAGGAAGCAAAGAACCTTCACTGCTTTTGAATTTAAGGAAGTAGCCAGTAGCTGCATTAGCGTGTGTGTGTGTGTGTGTGGGGGGGGGGGGAGAAACGGCCAGAATCCATGTAATTTCCTCCCCTCGTCAAGTCACAGCCAATTCACGGCAACCCTATATAGATTTTTCAAGGCAAGAACTGTTCAGCAATGGTTTTCAATTGCTTGCCTCTGTGTAGTTACCCTGGATTTCTAGATGGTCTGCCCATGCTTAGCTTTTGAGATCTGATGAGATCAGGCTAGGATGGGCCACCCAGGTCATGTTGTAGGTCAAGACTAGCCCGTCTTGCCCTCTCTTTTACTGTCACTGTAACCCATCGGGTAAAATCTAACCCCCCTGTCTCTTGTGGGTCCTCTGAGGCCCACTCCACAGGGCTGTGTCATTGTACTACGCCAAGGAACCAAGGTGGGTGGGTAAGGACCCTTTATTAAACCCAGACAAAATGACCCAAATCAATGTGCAGGGTTTTGAGTTACTCAGAACTCTTCATCAGGCTTGATATTAAATGTCTGCCATATGCCTAGCAACATTTAATAAAGTGTATTTTTGCTTTAAGGATAAATGGTGGCAATGGAAAACAAGAGATAATAAAGAAGCTTAATATATGCAATAAACCTGACAAACTAACTGTGATGTGGGTGGTTCATTCTTGAGCTGTTTGGAAGTGAGGGGGCTGTTCCGGGTACTGAGGGGGCTGTTCTGGGTACTGTATATATGCTGCCTTCAAACCGTCTCAGTTCTCAGCACATTACAGAGTCACTGAGAGGTCTGGAAAAAAATGCCTCAATGGGATGTTATTCACCAGGTGATGTTCTTTATTTCCATGCCATGAAAGTTTCCGCTACACATTTTCACATATTAAGCCTGCATTAAGAGTGCAGAAGTTTTTCCTCCAGGCCTGTTGACAACCGTTCATAAGCTCTGGAAATGGAGATCCTTTTGATATTTCTTCCTCTTCCTCTTTTGGATTATATTTAAAGAAATGACTCCTCAAGTTAGTGCCTTATTAAGTAATTAACATTTGTTATATAACCAAAGATTAATCTTTATACTAAATGGTAAAGAATGTGAAGGACAGGAATGAAGATGAATCTAAAAGTTTACTTGCTTAGCAAAATTTGCCAGTCCCTCAGTGGGGTGGAGGATTTTAAATAGGGTTGCCAGCCTCCAAATGCCAGAATTATAACTGATCTCCAGACAGTGCCGGATTAAACCCTGTGGAGGCCCCTAGGCAGTCAAAATCTTGGGGCCCCTCCTTGCAAATTGTCTCAGAGTCAGAGCGCCCACCCTGCTGCCTGTGGTACCTGCCACAGCCTGCAGGCACCTTTTCAAAAGCCCCTTTGAAAAAGTTGTGTGGGAGAGGCAGAGAGAGGCAAACTCGGCGATGACGCCAGCAGCAGCTGCACTAGGCAAGTCAGGCAAAGGGCAGCTCAGTTGCTGGCTGTGCGTGCATGCTAGGAGGGCTGCAAGCAAGGGGAGAAAGGGGGGGAAGCTGGTCCGGGGCCCCTAAAGGTGTGAGGGCTCACATAGGCCAGTGCCTACTTGGCCTAATTGTTAATCTGGCCCTGTCTCCAGACTACAAAGATCAGTTCCCCTGGAAAAATGGCTGTTTTGGAGGGCAAATTCTATGGCATTAGAACTCATTACATTTCCTTTCCTCATCAAACCCTGACATCCCCAGGCTCCATCCCCAAATCTCCAGGAATTTCCCAACCTGGAGTTGGCAACCCTTAGAAGTCCCCATCCCCAGCTTCTGATTCACATAGCTGCCCAGAGCACTGGTGGAAGAAAAATAAAATAGCCTTCACGCCTCTCTAGGAATCACCAGGAACACAATTGTTTTACTATAGAGTCTGGTGATTCCTAAAGAAGTGCAACATCACTTCCAGGTGTCCTCCAGAAGTTTAAACATACCATCACGGACAGCTGCCCCCATGTCCCTATACCCTTGGGAGACTTGATAATTTAGATTAGAGTGGAAGTGTGTGGAGAGGGAGAAGGAGGATAATTTACTGCTTCTTGAGCTGTTGTTAACCCTGGACAAGGAAAAAAACAAGTACTGCATGAGAAGAAAGGAGTTGGTTTTGATCAGCAAAATGGCAATGAGGGAAGCATTCTGTCACTTTTTTCCCTCCACACCACAGCCCTAATTCAAGCTGGGACCATACCTGGCTGCCATTTTCTTTTTTTGAAAAATACTGGGAAGACAAACTCATGTATCTGTCAGCATCACATCTGATTTGGCCTGATATCTTCCTTTTACAGGGGAAGTTAGTATGGATAATGGTATTGTACTTTCCAGCCAGTGTCCAAAACTTCTGACAGGTCATGGTATTAAAGCCCAGGGACATGGGGGCAGCTGTCCGTGATGGTATTAAAGTATGCGTCTACTGCACCCTGTCAATCTGGCAAGCACAACACAAACTGCCTGCCTTTTGTACAGATGTTTCCTTTGTCAAAGAGAATGTTTCCTGCCCAAAGCCAAACAATCAGGTTACTGGACTTGCACTGTACAAAAAAAGAGATCCTTTTCTCATCCTCCTGTGGATCTCCCCTGTTACTGACAGCAAAGCCATTGTATGAGATTGTCTGCCTTCTCCTCCCACAAGCCAAACACTTCCTGTTTCAATAGGCACCAATCCCTTCGGTTTCTAAACCACTTCTGGAAATAGTGTGCTTGCAAAGCAATTTTTAAAAAGAACCCTTCCAACCCTGTGCGATGACGTTACAGCAGGCTTGATTCCTTCTGCAGTTTGCCTGCCTCTCATATATCTTTGCGCTCCTTGCTATTTATTTAATCAGTTGGATTCTTAAATCAGACTGCTGGCTGAGAAAGGGCTCTCTATTTTACTAGTTTTCAATTCAATTAAATTTAAACTGGAACTCTTTAAGGGCCAGAGTAACTTTTGTAATGCATCCAAGTGGCAGCCATATTGCTCTGAAGCAGTAGATAAAAGTTTGAGTCCAATGGCACCTTTAAGACCAATAAAATTTTATTCAAGGTATGAGCTTTTGTGTGCATGCACACAAAAGTATGTACCTGTAATATATCCACTGTTACATTTAAACAGGGATTAGATTCAGCAGGAGTGCACCGGAGTGCAGCTCCTGAACTTCCAATGCTCCCCACCTCCTCCCCACTTAGCCAGGGGTCTGTGTGCAGTGGGGAGAAATTTCCCTGCTGTGCACAGATCCTGCAGCCTGTTCTCGGGCGATTTCAGCCACCCAGCAGCAGAAGCCTCCAGCCGGGGTCTGTATGCAGCTGGTAGAAAATCCCCCTGCTGCACACAGATCCCAGGGCCAGCTTCTGTTGCTGGGCAGTTTCAGACACCCAGGAACAGAAGCCTCCAGCTAGGGGTCCTTCCTTCCTTCTTGCTCTCTTCCCTTCCCTCCCTCCCTCCCTTCTCTCTTCCTCCATTCCCATCTTCTTTCTCTCTCCCTTTCTCCTCCCTTCCTCCTTCCCTTCTCTCTTCCTCCGTGCCCTTTCTCTCTCTCTTTCACCTTCCTTCCTTCCATCCCTCCTCCCTCCCTCCCTTTTTTCATTCCTTCCTTCTGTCTTCCTCCATCCCCATCTTCTTTCTCTCTCTTTCCCCCTTCCTATTTTTCTTTGTTTCATTCTGTTTCCCCTCTGCCCTCCCCTTCCTCTCTATTCCTTCCTTCCTTCCTTCCTTCCTTCCTTCCTTCCTTCCTTCCTTCCTTCCTTCCTTCCTTCCTTCCTTCCTTCCTTCCTTCCTTCCTTCCTCATATCTTATAACTTTCTTTCTCTTTTATTCTCTCATTAACATAACACATTTATATATGATATTGGGGGTGTGGCATATGCAAATGATTTATGATACTGCACTCCTGCATCTTTTCCCCTACAAAACGACCCCTGCATTTAAACAAGATCAAAAGGGGAGCCAAGTTACAGGACAGGTACCTTCTGGCTCTAAGGTTTAAGCTTAATTGGAATTCCTTCTAGGTCCAGGACAATTTTCACATAGGAATGTCTTCTTTTTATTGCTTATTCGCCTTGACTTGAGCATAGACAAACTCTAAATATTTTATGCTTCTCTAAGTTGCATGACAGGAGAGCCAGCGCTGTACAGTGGTTACAGTCCTGGAGTAGGACCAGAAAGACCTGGTTTAAAATCTCAGGGACTCTGTCACGTTTAGCTGAGCCCTCTCTCCATGGTTCTACTGAGTTAGTCTATGGCTGGTTGAACAGTTGTGCAATTTAATCAAGAAAAGAAAGAAAGTTAGGTGGGCTGGCTCTAATGTTGGCAACACCAGATTGGGAAGTTCCTGGGGATTTGAAAGGCAGAGCATGGGAAAGATGGGTTTTCAGAAGGGGAGGGACCAGAGCAGTATATAATGCCATATCCTCCAAAGCAGTCATTTTCTCTCTATTCTATAGATCAGTTGTAATTCTGGGCGTTCTCCAGCCCTCACATGGAAGTTGGTAACACTACCTGGCTCAGGATCTATGTGAGGATCTAGTAGGAAAGAAACTATGTCATTACTACCTTAGTTAAAAATTTCATTGTTAATCTGATCCACCATAAATGGCAAGAAAAACTTGAACCACTGTTTCATTAGGTAAGGCACTCAGAAACCATTGAGATGGTTTTGGTTTTCTTTCCTTGGTGGCCAAAGGTTTCCCAGCTAGATTGCAAAATGCTTTAGTCTAGTTAGACAAGAAGGGTTGTAGATAGTTGAACATCCTCTGTAAGATCTCTTCTTGTTATTTCCGCCCATTGCTGGCTATCTCTCTCATTAAGGGACCATCAATAAATTCACTCATCTGCATTCCTCCTGCCATTTCCTTTATCTGAAGCAAAGAATTACCACTCCCCAATTCTCCTCAAAGAAAATGCATTTCCAGTTCACACAACAGACTGCGAAGAGCGCTAATACAAACTTCAGTCAACAGAACAACAGATTGGACACTGGATGATGTGTTTCTTTCCTTCCTCTTATGCAACATTTTGCTAACTGTTAAATTGAGGGGTGGGGGAAGCTCCTGCAATTTGTAGCCTTGAAAGAATGCAGTGGGTGCGGTCACACGTACCATTAGAGACGACACAGCTCTGGCTGGCTGACGGATTAAGTGTGTTCGTTCAGACATGCACATCTGGCAATCGAGCGTCATCCGGGGTCATTCCGACTTGCTGCGGATCAGTGCCACGTTAATTTGACAGCACATAAAGTCCAGCCCTTTTTCAAAACAGCAGCACAAGATCAGCTTTTTGTTGTTTGGACAGCTCACGCGCAATACTGCCTCTCACCTTTAAAAAAAAAAAAAAAAAAAGCCCCAGCAGACATGCGCATTGCCAGATCATCCGGGAATCTGAGGTGACGCTTCTGTTTCTCCAATCAACACAGGATCGGAGGGGGGGGGGGAACGTTATCCCACTATTCAGAACAGGAAAAAAATCTTTTTTTTCAATGTGGAGGATTTCAAGATATCATTGTCACTGCCAATTTCTAGGAAAATAATTCCTGGCAGTTCCGTGGTTTGGATCAGCAACGTTAATTCTGGAAACTTTTGCCCTTCCCCCCTGCCTCTGAAGAAAGTTTTGATTTCCCAGCTCCAAACAGTTGGGTGCATGTTCAATGGACCCCCTCCCCTCCCAGAAATCACCATCTGATTACGCATGCTCCAAGAAATGAACGTGATAGTATTGGATGTCTGATCACGCACAACAGAATGAATTGCATTCTTGGATGCTCGTCTGAACTGCCCTGCATCGAATCAATATTCAGCAGTTCAGATTTGAGCGCTACACACACGCTTTTAATGGTACATGTGACCGCACCCAGTGACCTTCAAATATGTTCATGTAACATTTACACTTATATTTTGAAAACTCCTGTTTCCATACCTGAGTCCAGTCATTATCTATACAAATTATAATTTAACTAGGAATAAGGCCTGTTGTGAAGAAAACTACAAGCAGCTCTAGAAAGAGGCTCTGGGTGAGTGCCTCCCCCACCCTTGCTGTCTTCCCATCCACCCAAGTGAAGGCATTCACTCCCCTCCCCACCTCAAGGGGGAGCAGTTTTAATTCTGAGTGATCTCCAGCCCTAACCTGCAGATTGGCAAAAGTGGTTCCCCAGAGGGAAATGATTTGGAGGGCAGAGTATATCACATAGTACCTGTCTGAGGTCCCACTCTTCCTCAAACCCCACCCTCTCCAGGTCCCACCCCTTAAATTTCCTAACTTGGAATTGGCTACACTATCTCCTTCCCTTTATCTGCCTCTCTGACTTCAGCTTTTCATCACCACCCCCTCCCTATGTACATAAGGAAAGAAAAGTCTTTCTCCTCAGTGTGGGGGGAGGGAGACAAAGAAGCATACATCCAGGGCTTTTTTTTGAGCAGGAACGCAGTTCTGGCTGGCTTGGTGTTGGGGGAGGTGTAGCCTAATATGCAAATGAGTTCTCACTGGGCTTTTTCTACAGAAAATCCCTGTGCAAAACAATGGTGATGTCAGGTGGTGTGGCCTAATGTGCAAATGAGTTCCTGCTGTGTACATCAATCTCCTCTCCCCCCTTTGATCTGCACCACAACGCTGCAAGGTAGGTGAGGAGGGAAGTGTGTGACTTGTCTGAAATCACTCAGTCAGCTTCCATAGCAAGAACCTGAGTCTGGCAGACCCTGCTCTGAAGTCTTAGCTCCTATGCCCTCCTCTAACTCCACCACAGAATCTCCAAGGATTTCCCACCAACCTGGAACTGGCAGCCCTAGTCAGGACTGGCCCCAATGAGTTCTCCCTCAGAGGCCTTTAGGGATACCTTTCAGACCAATACTCTCTCTCTGATAATGATGTTGGTATTAAGTACAGAACTTCATTCTCTCTCTCTCTTGCTTTCCCTCCCTCTCTGTATCTGGTCTGTGGCCATAGGATGCCATTTCCCACAAGGCTGGTGCCCCAGGCAAGGCACCCCTCCCTACCCCTGCTTGTGCACTCCTCCTCCCCCCCACCTTCACCCCCAGTGAGGGCAAGCTTGGCAGTGGTGTTTGCACAGCATGCCCCTTCTGACCACTGTAGCTTTGCCTTCCACTCTGTGTCTGTGCTTCTGGAAAGTCCTCAGCCTGTGACCTTGGACAGCTGCTGCCAGTCTGAGTAGATAATATTAACATAGATAGACCAAGAGTCTGATTCATTATAAATTCATAGAATCATAGAGTTGGAAGGGACCCCCAGGGTCATCTAGTCCAACCCCCTGCACAATGCAGGAAACTCACAAACACCTCCCCCTAAATTCACAGGATCGTCATTGCTGTCAGATGGCCATCTAGCCTCTGTTTAAAAATCTCCGAGGAAGGAGAGCCCACCACCTCCCGAGGAATGTGTCATGTGTTCAGACAAGTAATCTGAATTAAATTAGTAACATTAATTGTGGAGTTTGTGGCTTGAGGTCTGCAGTGAAAGAGACAAGTATCTGTCAGTAATTTGGCTCTATTTTCTATAAATGCAACTGAACTACAACATATTAATTAAGCCAATAGTAACCTCTCTTAAGTAAAGTAATGTGAGATGCTGTGAATGCCTTAATATCAGGGGAAGGAACACAACAGATTTCAGCTTTTCTTTCTTGGGTTGGTTTTCCTGTCACAGTATCAAGCTGCTCTGACAGGAAAGAAGATAAGATGTGTGTTGGCTGAGGGAATGTATTTTGTACCTCAGAGGCCTGCTCAGCATTAGAGACACAGCTTTGTTTTAGCCTAGTGCCAAGGCCGCACAGCTGGTGTCAACATGGACAAAAAGGGCAGCTGTTGATTTTGCTGAGATGTTTTCTCCATTGGCTTCCATCTACTGGCACGAGCTTTACGTCAACCAGGCATCTATCCTTTTTGTCTCCAAAATACCTGTCACATGACAGCTCCAGATGTTAAGAGAGTCACAGCATATGTAAATGGCACATTCACACCTAGGATGTAGGAAGGCAAATCAAAGACAAAATTCTAAAAAAGAAAGGAATAATATTTGTATTCATAAGTCATCCACGTAGACTGTCTCCTAATAATGAACAATTAAGGATTAACAACAATTAAATAAAAACCTGAGACTGTGAAAATGGTAGGTATACTAGTTATTGGGCACCTATATGAGCAGTGAAGTACTGGGATAATAGCCTGCATATCTTATTATTGCAAAAAATACTCACTTGGAAGATGGTTGCTAGATTTTAGCTTTTGAAGATTATGAAAATACATTTTTACATGTGATGAACTAAATAATGAGCATTATACCCTAATGCAGAATTGCTGTAACTATATAATATTCCATATTTAGCTTTTTTTGTGTTCATTCGCACAGTTGAGTCAAACTCTTTGCGACCCCATGGACAAAGTCATGCCAGGCCCTCCTGTCTTCCACCATCCTCTGAAGTCTGCTCAAATTCATGTTAGTTACATCAGA
Source organism: Heteronotia binoei (assembly GCF_032191835.1). Classification (NCBI taxonomy): domain Eukaryota; kingdom Metazoa; phylum Chordata; class Lepidosauria; order Squamata; family Gekkonidae; genus Heteronotia; species Heteronotia binoei. The sequence continues at coordinate 68,470,901 of NC_083224.1, read as the reverse complement.
AACGCTGTCCAGCCATCTCATCTTTTGCCGTCCCCTTTTTCTTTTGCCTTCTGTCTTTCCCAGCATCAGGATCTTCTCCAGTGAGTGCTCCCTTCTCATTTGATGGCCAAAGTATTTGAGCTTCAGCTTCTGACCTTCCAGGGAACAGTGTGGGTTGATTTCCCTTAGGACTGACTGATCTGATCTTTTTGCAGTCCAAGGAACTCTCAAGATTCTTCTCCAGCACCACAGCTCAAAAGGATCTATTCTTCTGCGCTCGGCCTTTCTTATAGTCCAGCTCTCACAGCCATACATTACTACTGGGAATACCATCGCTTTGACTATACGGACTTTTGTTGGCAGGGTGATGTCTCTACTTTTTATTATATTGCCCAGGTTCACCATAGCTGTCCTCCCAAGGAGCAAACGTCTTTTAATTTCATGGCTACAGTCACCATCTGCAGTGATCTTGGATCCCAGAAATGTGAAGTCTGTCACTACTTCCATGTCTTCTCCTTCTATTTTTCAAGGTGTGATGGAATGTATCTAAAATGTGTTCACAATACATATAGTTTTACATTAAGGGGAATTTCCATTCAATTATTATTCTCAATGCAGTGGTAATATAAGTGGCATCAAGTATTATTTCGATCACCAAAATCCCTTTCTTTGTTTTTCCCAGGCAATCTGATCAGATGATTGATCCATATCTGTATGTCATAATTTTTTCCATGTGTAGCTGCCATGTTAAACCACAGGTAAAAATAGATGAACTGCAAACAGCACTGACAGATAAGAAGAGATCTCAGACTGATCTAGACAAGACTTTTTCTTACTGCATGGTATGAAACATGTGGAACTGCACTTTTTACTTGGGAAGGGCTATGGCTTGGAGCTGAGAACCTGCTTTGCATTGGAAATCTCCATTTAAAGGATGTCAAACAGATGGTAATGGAGAACAACCTTTAACTGCATGAGACCTGGAAGAGCCACTGCCAGTCAGTAATGACAGTGCTAAATAAGATGGTCTGATTTGTGTAAAACTTTCATACATCTCACCTATTTTGAGGTGATCAGCACTGAAACCATCCTCAAAAATGTGGCTTTAGGCATGCCAGCCACAAATCATACCAAACTCTTTCAAATGATGATTGTACATACCCACGACATTTTTATCCTGTCTTTCTAGTCAATTGGAGCCACTCAGGTGGCTAAATTAAATTGCAGCTTCTCCCACATTGTCAGGACTTAAGTGCGAGATCTCACTTGCACAGAGTTCTCTGTGTACCAGTCTGCAGTCACACAACTGCTTCCACCCACGGCAGTACAGCTAGAAAGCAGCGTAAGCCAACCAAAATGTGCAGTTGCCTTGATGCAAGCTACCTATGAACATCCACCCTACAGACAATGATTGAGTAGTTTGACCACTTTGAAATTCACATAAAATGTGATCATTTTCACTGTAGTTTGATTAGCATGACAACTGGGCAATTAATTGGTACAAAATCCTGCTCAGCAAAAACACAGAACTCTAATGAGTCAAAATAAAGTTCTTTGGAGGGTGGTTAAAGTGACTCAGTAGGTGTGTAATGAAAGATTCCACCTTGCAGGACTCCAGTCAAAGCTACATATCAAGATAACATAGGGTGACACCATGAAACTTAAATCATAGCTTTCCCTTTTTAGCAAACACAACAGTTCACAGACTTGGCAAATGTTGTCTCTTCTTGGAAAGATTTGGCATTGTAAACAATAGCAGAACCTTCTGCATTGCTCTCTGGGGATTCTGCAGGCTGCCTGGCTTGGGAGAGATTAATAGCATGACAACTTGACAGTTTTCAAAAAACATAGCTCCAATCTTTTGTTTCAGTGATATACAGCAGGTCTGTAGTGTGAGCAGAAAGGGAATGAGATGAAGCAACATTTTATACTAGTGATTTTGGGCAGGGAGCCTCCAAGAGATGGGCTGCCAGGTCTAGCAACCGCCTCCACTGCAATGTGAGCTTAGCTCCTTGTAAGTACAGGGTGCTGCTCACACATTAATTGCTGCTTCCATATAGGGATATGGTATTCTTTCAAAGGGAAGAACTATCACACTCCTAATGGCTGGCTGTTGAATTCTTTCTTACAGAACAGATTAGCTTCCTTCTCTGAATGACAGCTGGAAAAAACTCAGCCACATGCACTGCTTAGGCTTCCTGAAAATCAGTGTTCTAAATCAAAGCAATTCATTAAAGACATGATCTGTAGAAAGGATAATTAAAGTAGAATCTGAACTTCCTTTGACGAGGCTTTGGGCAGCAAAAGAGGGAGGACCTGAGCTGGCAAATAATGTAAATGACAGGCTTGTTGACTAATCAGGAGAACATATCAATGTTACAGTCATAGGATGAGCGCTGCTAGGTTTTCATGCCGTTTATTTCCACAAACCTTTGCATGGTTGGGCTGGGCTTTTTGGAAGCAAAACCAATATTTCCCTGCTGATGTCAAGTACTTACTTTGAAAATGCAGTTGAAGAAAGGAAGCTTTTCATTCCATTCCAGGAGGCTGAATCTCTGTGCAAACAATAACAACCCTGCTTTGTAACCAAGTGTAGCCTTGAATCTTGCCTCCTCCAACACTTCCTTTAGTTGTAAAATTGTGTTCCAAAAGTGTGTGACAGTTGTGTTTGATCCAGGTAGAAATTCTCTTGCACTTTGCAGTCCACACAAAACTGATCTTTCCAGGAGCGAATTATTTCACCAACATTTAGATTATTTATTTATTTAATTTGTATTTATATCCTGCCCTCCTCACCAAAGCAGGCTCAAGGCTGTGAACAAGGCCAACAGGCAAGTTTAAATACATAAAACCAATTAAAACTAGGCGCACTTACAACTTTAAAACATTTAAAACAACAAATAAAGTAGGGTTAAGTATTGTTTTCATAATGGCAGTACACCAATCTTTCCATTATGATTTCTAATCTCCAGATATAGTTCAGGTTTAGAGGTGGGCTATTTAAAGCAGGGGTGGGGAACCTTTTTTCTGCCAAGGGCCATTTAGAAATTTATAACATCATTCGCAGGCCAGCAGGAACTTGTTAGCATATTAGGCCACACCCGCTTATATTAGCATATCAAGCCACACCATCTGGGATAATCAAGTGTAAGTTGGTGGTAGCTGGCTCCCACCCCTCACCCTTGACACCCCTCCCTCCATGCAGAAACTGCAGCTGCTCCCACCAGACCCGAGATATCCACACACCCCACCAGCTGTCCTTCACAACATCCACCACTCAGACTCCAGAGAAAGAGAGAGAGAAATAAACAAATGTGGGGAAGAAATGGGGAAAAGGAAAATAAATGGGGGGAAGAAAGGGGAAGAAACGGGGGAAAGAAGTGGAAATAAAGGGAAATAAAGAATTGGGGGGGGGGGGGAGAAAGGGAAATAAAGAAAGGGGAAGAAACAGAAAGAAAGGGAAATGAAATGAGGGTAAACTTACTTGAACGGCCACAATGACTCTTCCAGGCCCTGCAGCGATCTGGGGAGGCTGGGACACAGTGCAGCTGGGCCTCATGACTCCCGCCAGCCAGCCCCGGGGAGGCCGCAGTGTAGCCCATTGATCCCCGCTGGCCCCAGGGAGGCCTCTGCATGCCCAGCCCATCAATCCCTGATGGCCAGCTGGCCCTGGGGAGGTCAATGCACTGACCAGCGATCCCCACCAGCCGCGGGGAGGCCTCCCCTGGCCCTGCCCAGCAATCCCTGTTGCCCCAGGGGAGGCTGCTCCCAGCCTTGCCAGGCAATTCCCAATGGCTCGCTGGCCCCGGGGAGGCCGCTGTGCAGCCCATCGATCCTCGCCGGCCCCAAGGTGGCTGTGGCACAGCCCAGCGATCCTGCCAGCCCCAGGGAGGCCTCCGTGTGCCCAGCCCACCAATCCCCGATGGCCAGCTGGCCCTGGGGTGGCTACTGTGCTGCCCAGCAATTCCTGACAGCCAGCTGGCCCCGGGGAGGCTGCTGCACAGCCCATCGCTCCAAGCCAGCCCCGGGGTGGCTGCGACATGGCCCATCAATCGCTGATGGCCAGCTGGCCCTGGGGAGGCTGCTGCAATGCCAGCGATGCCCGCCGGCTGCAGGGAGGCCGCCACACGGACCAGCCCAGTAATCCTCACTGCCCAGCTGGCCCTAGGGAGGCTGCGACCTGACCCAGTGATCCCTCTGGCCAGCTGGGACTGGGGAGGCTGTGGTGCGGCCCAGTCCAGTGTTCCCCGCTGGCCAGCCAGCCTAGGAAGGCTGTCTGTGGACCGGACCAATGGATCTCACGGACCATAAATGGCCCGTGGGCCGGATGTTCCCCACCTCTGCTTTAAAGCAATTTGTCCAACATGTTAACATTTCACATGTGACCAGACAGGAATCCTAGAATTTAACAATGAAAGGCTTGGTGGAAGAGCACAGGTCCTGTGAAACTGCCAAAGATCGCACAGGATCATTATGTTCATTAATTGTTCTCTTTGACGGGGAGTAACCTAGTTACTGATTGTTATTTATTTATTTATTTATTTATTTATTTATTTATTTATTTAAGATTTATACCCCGCCGTTCCCACAAGTGGCTCAGGGCGGCTTCCAATAGTAGATCCATCAAAATTACACATATAAAGGGATCCATATTTAAAACAGATAAAACAGATAAAACAGATAAAACCCTAGTTATTAATACACATAAATATTTCAGCTATATATAAAAGGAATCCAGCAAGTTACAGTAAAATTCTCAAGCTAAGTATAGGCTAGCCGGAAGAGGGTCGTCTTACAGGCCCTGCGGAACTGAACAAGGTCCCGCAGGGCCCTCACCTCTTCCGGCAGCTGATTCCACCATGTAGGGGCCATAACAGAGAAAGCCCTTTCTCTGGTGGACTTCAACCGGGCTTCCTTCGGCCCAGGGATAGTAAGGAGATTTTGTGTTCCCGACCTCAGTACTCTCTGGGGAACGTGCGGGGAAAGACGGTCCTTCAGGTAGACAGGTCCCAAGCCATATAGGGCTTTAAAGGTGATAACCAGCACCTTGTACCGGACTCGGTATATTACTGGAAGCCAGTGCAGGGTCCGAAGACCCGGCTGAATGTGTTCCCGCTTTGGGAGACCTAATAACAGCCGGGCCGCGGCATTCTGCACCAGCTGCAATTTCCGAGTTCGGGACAGGGGCAGCCCCATTTAGAGGGCATTACAGTAGTCTAACCTCGAGGTGACCGTAGCGTGGATCACTGTTGCTAGGTCGTCGCGCTCCAAAAAGGGGGCCAGCTGCCTTGCCCGCCTAAGATGAAAAAACGCGGACTTGGCAGCGGCTGCTATCTGAGCCTCCATCTTTAGGGAAGGCTCCAACAGCACCCCCAAGCTCCTGACCCTGTCCGCCGCTATCAGCGGCGCACCGTCAAAGGCTGGTAGGGGGATTCCCCCTTCCGGACCACGGCGACCCAAGCAAAGGACCTCTGTCTTCGCAGGATTAAGCTTCAGCCCGCTCAGTCTGAGCCATTCAGCCACGGCATATAGTGCCCGGTCTAGATTTTCCGGGACGCAGGTCGGCTGGCCATCCATCAATAGATAGAGCTGGGTGTCATCAGCATACTGATGACACCCTAGCCCGTACCTTCGGGCAATCTGGGCAAGAGGTCGCATATAGATGTTAAATAACATCGGGGAGAGAACCGCCCCTTGAGGCACACCACAGTCAAGTGTGCACCTCCGGGACAGCTCCCCCCCAACTGCGACCCTTTGTCCCCGACCTTCAAGGAAAGAGGAAAGCCACTGTAAAGCCAACCCCTGAATCCCTGCGTCGGCGAGGCGACCCTTCAGTAGCCGATGGTCGACCGTGTCGAACGCCGCCGACAGGTCCAACAACATCAGCACCGCCGAGCCGCCCCGATCCAGATGCCGTTGAAGGTCATCCATTAGGGCGACCAGCACCGTCTCCGTCCCATGTCCCGGGCGAAAGCCGGACTGAAATGGGTCAAGGATGGAAGCATCCTCCAGGAAAGTCTGCAGCTGCTTCGCCACTGCCCTCTCGATAAGTTTGCCCAAAAAGGGCAAATTTGAGACCGGCCGATAGTTTGCCAATTGGGCCGGATCTAAAGATGGTTTCTTTAAGAGGGGACGGACCACGGCCTCTTTGAGTGGCGTTGGAAAGTGCCCTTCCCTCAGGGATCTATTTATGATATCCCGTATAGGATATCTAAGGTCACCCTGGCAAGATTTAATAAGCCAGGAAGGGCATGGGTCCAATTTACAGGTAGTTGGGCGAGCCGCTAAGAGTATCCTGTCAACTTCCTCCAGGCTGAGGGGGTCGAAGTCATCCAGCGTATAATCCGAAGACAGGCTCGGAGCCTCGGGTTCACTAACTGTCTCAAAATTGGCAGAGGAGTCGGGGCGGAGTGACGCGATTTTATCCACAAAAAATTTCGCAAAAGCCTCACAGCCTATTTCCAATTCAATAGAATTTGGTCTGCCTTGCGGCAGTGTTGTAAGTCCTCTAATTATGTCGAACAATTGGGCCGGGCGCGAAGTTGCGGACGCAATCTTAGCCGCAAAGAACGCTTTCTTTGCGGCTTTGATTGCCATCTCATAGGCCTTCAAATTCTCTCTATAAGATGTTCGGGTCACTTCATCTCGAGTACGCCGCCATTGCCTCTCTAGCCGTCTGAGTCCCCGCTTTTGTTGCCGCAGCCCCTGGTTGAACCAGGGCGACGGCTTCGGGCGGGAACGCAGAGGGCGCTTGGGTGCGACCTCCTCGATGGCCCTGGAGAGCCCATCGTTCCAGGACTCTACCAGATCATCCAGGGAGTCGCCAGCAGGCCAGGTATCCCGAAGAGCCGTTAGGAACCGTTCCGGGTCCATCTGGCTCCGCGGGTGAGCTAAAATACGCTCTCCGCCTAAACAGGTTTTGGGTGACACTCCCATACGAGCCTTAAGGGCAAAGTGATCTGACCATGGCACTGCTTCCATTGCAATATCAGTCACTGATATTCCGGCCGCAAAGACCAGGTCTAACATGTGTCCCGCCTGATGAGTGGGCGTTGTAATAACCTGGGAGAGTCCTGGTGTCGCCATGGATGACACCAGGTCCGTCGCCTGGCCGGAGGCCGCGTCGTCAGCATGGACATTGAAGTCACCCAAGACCAAAAGCCTTGGGTGCTCCAACGCCCAGCCCGCCGCGGCCTCCACCAGGGACGGTAAGGCGTTGGCCGGTGCGTTAGGCGGTCGGTACACCAGCCAAATCGCCAACCCCTCCCCAACACCCCACATCAGGCCAACACATTCTATGCCTGGAATCTCTGGGGCCGGGAGTGCCCTAAAGGAGTAAGCCTCTCGTATGAGAAGAGCCACCCCTCCCCCCCGCCCGCTAGTCCGTGACTGGTGGAAGACCGAGTATCCCGGGGGAACGGTCTGGGAGAGAGCTACCGTCTCCCCTTCCCGCACCCAGGTCTCGGTCACGCAAGCCAGGTCCATGTCCTGTTCGGTCAGAAACTCTCGCAGGACAGAGGTCTTATTATTAATGGACCTGGCGTTGCATAACACCAGTGACGGAGGCGAGTAATTCAGCCTGGTCCTACTACTTGTCACCGTCGGGATGGGACGGAGGCTGGAAGGGGGTCGAGCACTCTTATGTCTCGATCTCCTTCCCTTATAACTCTGCCTCGTCCCACCGTCATATCTTCCCCTCCCCAGGAGTACTGGTATCCCTAGGCCAGTCATCTTGTCAATGATCCCTAGTCCGGTGGAGCCTTTTGAGCTACCCTCTTCTTCTCACCCCTCCTTCCAGCCAATCTATCTGTTTTTATAAATTAATTAAACTAATCTAGTTAAACTAATCTGCCAATTCCTATATAGCTATTTAATTAATTAGCTCCCTAACTTCTCGATCATTAGCCAAAAATCCAATTAATTTAATCTAAAAGCTCATTAATTGTAAAAACCCTTCCAATAAATATCTTCCCTAATTAATTTGCCACCAATCAATTTTTCTAGCTCGTTAATTATAAACCCTCCCAATAATTTCTACCCTAATTAACTTGCTACTAATCAACTTTCAATTAGCTAATAATCCACCTCTTAAATAGCCTATAAAACCAAACCAATCTTGTCATTACATTGGCAGTTTAGATCTGCTGGGGTGGGGGATTAATATAAGTTACCCTCTCCACCTTGGTTTTCAGACTCCTACAAGATGTGTTTTCTGTACACAAACTACTCAGTGCAAGAGTGTGAAAGACATGACAGAGTTCAGGAAAAAAAAATCCAATATGGCACAAGTGGTGTGCTTGAAAATGTACAGTTTACTAGGGATGCTGTGACCTTCACGGTGAACAGGTTTGGCAAGAGAAGAGGATGTAAGGGTCAGAGACCCCCTCTCAAGAATATTGTTGCTAGCCTCATATTGATTACTGATTAACAATTCATATCAGGTGCTGGAAGCAAAAGGACAGGCCTGAACTTTAAACGTGAACTCTCTAAATAAAAGGCAGGCAACTTTTAATAAGCTTCAAAATTCAGCCTTGAAATAATAAATTTTCTTATACAGACACAGAGCTGTCTTTTGAAGCCACTTGCCAACTCTAGTCCTCAATGAAGCTTTTAGACTGAACATCTGTTGGTACATAATTGGAGAAGTGGAAAGTTAGATCACCTAGAGTTCAACATGTGTCTTCTTCATCAATTAGCTATAGTAAAACTTGCTATGTAAGCTGTATGTCTTTTGAACCCTCATCATTTGAAATTTATGGTTTGTATTGCTCAATAATTGTCTGGAAATGGAACCTTGAACCATGGTTTGAAATTTTGACTCGAAACACAGGTTTTCATTTATCATATTATTGGTGGGGTCAAAAGCACCACAAATTAAAAAGTGCTGACAAATATGTCATGCTCAAGTTTTAAACAAAGAAAGTTCAATTGAGCATGCCCAAATATGTCACAAGGAGGTGTTCTTGAGAAGGGGCAACCTCAGGTATAAAATTATGTGTTACCACTGTATCATTAAGGTCTGCAGGCTGAATTTTGGGCAACACACCTTCCTTCATTTGCAAATAAAGTACTTTTTTCCTATGTTACCTGGTCTCCCAGCTTATGGTGTGACTCTATTGGCTCAGCTGCACAGCCTAAGAAATTCTTCCTTGAGGTATGGCTTTAAAAGAGTTAAATTTATACTGCATCCTACACTCAGATCTCAAAGCATCTTACAATCTCTCTCCTTTCCTCTCCCCACAACAGACACCCTGTAAGATAGGTGGAGTGAGAGAGCTCTGAGAGAATAGCTCTGAGAGAACTGTGACTGACCCAAGTTCATCCAGCTGGCTGCATGTGGAGAAGTGGGGTTTTCAATGCCCAGTTGGGGGCAGGGGGTCCCCTTATTTGGAGGCCCTCTCCCACTTCAGGGTTATCAGAAAGTGTGAGGGGGGGGGAGGGAAATGTCTACTGGGCACTTCATTATACTCTATACCCCATAGGGTATAATGGGGAATTGGTCTATGGGTCTCTGGGTCTCTGAGGGGGCTGTTTTTTTGAGGTAGAGGCACCAAATTTTCAGCATGGCATCTGGCACCTCTCCTTAAAACACTCCCCCCCACCAAGTTTCAAAAGGATTGGACCAGGGGATCCAATTCTATGAGCCCCCAAAGAAGGTGCCCCTATTCTTCATTATTTCCAAGTGGAGGGAAGGCATTTAAAAGGTGTGCAACCCCTTTAAATGTGATTGCCAGAACTCCCTTCAGAGTTCAACATATATGAAGCTGCCTTATACTGAATCAGACCCTTGGTCCATCAAAGTCAGTATTGTCTTCTCAGACTGGCAGCGGCTCTCCAGGGTCTCAAGCTGAGGTTTTTCACACCTATTTGCTTGGACCCTTTTTTGGAGATGCCAGGGATTGAACCTGGGACCTTCTGCTTCCCAAGCAGATGCTCTACCACTGAGCCACTGTCCCTCATGCTTGTTACACCCTTGCTCTTGGCTCCACCCCCAAAGTCTCCTGGCTCCACCCCCAAAGCCCACAGATATTTCTTGATTTAGACCTGGCAACTTTATAGAGAAGTGGGGAATCAAACCCAGTTCTCCAGATTAGAGTCCACTGCTCTTAGCCACTACACTAAACTGGCGCTACTGAACATACTGTGTGTTCATCAACCACCATTCTTGGTGAGTTGAACCTTGGATCTTCTTGCTTTGCCATAGTCCACTTCAAGCAACTGCTAAATAGATTTGAGGTTCAATAGTAGGGGTGGCATTATTCTTTCATTTCCTTTGCCTTGTGAGCCATTTGCCACCTATGCAGAAGGTAAAATTTGTTCTGTACCTACAGATGGTGGGTTCAAATAACTGGATGGCACAGGGAATACTATATCTTCCTTAAGGAATGTGGAAAAAGCCAAACATGAAATAATGATAACTTGGATTTAAATAAACCTACCAAGTATCAAGCATGCGGGTTCAATGACGAGTCAAAGTTGATACAAAGACTGCGTTTATTGATAGACCGATAGACTTCCTAAAAATAAAACTTTAATTATAATTACTCACCAACCAATTAATTTGCTCACTGTTTATATGAGTGGCTAACAAGCAATGATAACAGGGACAGGTAAAACAATGACTCCATTTGGGATGTGTGACAATATGATTTTTAATGCTCAGGGTGGGAGGGCAGAATATAAATATAATAAATAAATAAAATACAACCTTGCTTGGGATGCTTGCAAATAGACAAACTGCTCAACGAAAATTCAGCTCCCTGTTTGCAAGTGCCTGTTCAAGCATTACTATTTTAGGCCAGCTGTTATATGCTGGTCTTAAGTCCCTCTCCACTGTCTCTAATATCAGGGCAATAACACAGGGTTACCTTGCAATGTGTTTATGAAGATTGCTGAGATGCTGTCTGAGAAGTATTTGCGAAAGGTGCTATAGACATACCTATTATTTTTATCCCTTGATCGATCCACTTATTTGTCAATTTTGAATTGTAAACTGCCTTAAATGCACCGGCAGTAGAGAATGCATCAAAGAAATAAATTGTTGACTTTAATCTGGACTCTGAAGTCTCTTGCACAAACAGGAAAAGGTGACACCAAACCGTGTTTCATCAATCAGACAGTATGTGCTCCCAAGAAAACCCAGACAGCTTTGCACACTGTCTTTATAGGTAGCTAACATATCCTTCAATTCCCCTAGCCATATCTCTCCCCCCCCCCCCCTATTTTTCCCTATTAGTACACATTGATATTTTGCATTGTGGCTTATCATACAAAGACGAATTGGTTATTGTCATATTGCATTATGTCATGCCTATGAAATGAAGTGGAAAGCACAGCGCATCCTCAGGTGTATGTTTCAAGCTCCTGCTCTGCACCAAATGGAGAGCAGGTATCTCTGGAGCTCTCCATCAGTGAAATTTCAACACTCCTGCAAAAAATACGTGTCCAACATTTAAATTAATGTACAACTTTTTTGCCCTGGTTAGTTATTACTCTTGTTTATTTACATGTATATAGATTTTCACGAAGAGTATTCCTCTGTTGAATTAGGCATGCCATTTCTCGTGATTTTTCACATTTTGTAGAAGTGTCCTATATTTTAACATACCATTTTGAAAGCATACACAGATGCTTCTTGCACTACAAAACATTGGGAATGAAGCATAAATATTTTCTAATTAAGTAGTGGCCACCTAATAACCAAGGACCTGCAAGGAGTTATTTTCTTAGCAGCTAGATTACACAAAAATTATACATAATTACCACCACCACCACCCCAAGAAAACTTCCAACAACTTATTGCTTGAACTTTCTTAAATATTTTCTTTCCAAAGGCTTGAGTATGCTTGGATGTGTATTTCTTGATCTCTAGTGCAGTAATGGAGGCTGTTTCAAGTTTTCATAATGACCATCCCTGTTATCAGCAAACAGCAAGCCTTTATTTGCATAAAACAGATTTAGCAGTAAAATAGCAATATAAATAATATAAAATCCTAGATTATAGAGTACATAGGGAGCTAATATACATAAAATAAGTAAAATATATATGAGTCGAGTTTAGCCAAATTAAATAATTAAAACAAATAAAATGCAGTCATTTCAGAACCATTCTCTGTCGTATTTCCATGGCCTGTTGGAGAAATCTAGCCACCATTAAAGTTACCTCAGCGCAAGTGTCATTTAAAAGTTTGTGGACTTTGCCTGAATCAGCACAGCCCAACATATCTGCTAAGATATCTTTCAGGTATATACAACGAATATCATCATAAAGAGGACAGTTCAATAATACCGGTACATGGGAAATAGTTTCAATACACTTGGAATTACAAAGACAGTGTCTATTAGAGTACTCAATCCTGTTAAATCTACCATATAGGATAGCAGATGGTAATGTATTACATCTCGTTAACGAGAATGCACGCCGTTGCTGTGGAGCTCGTAGAGAGGAGAAATACGACACTAATTTCCCTACTGAGAGAGGAAGTTCAAAATTCAGCGGGGAGCAAGACTTGTTGGCCAGGCTATATATATATAAAGTGAAATGTCCAGAGGTAGTAGAAACAAGTTGAAATTAAATTAAGATGCGGTTTGACAAGCTGGAAATGTTGGAAAAGTGATTATTGCATTCCAATAGTAATTAAAGCTCAGTGGCTCTTAAAATTGCTAGGTACCTTGTAACAGAGAAATCCAATACCTTTTAAAAGCAACTAATTAACTGATATCTAGATATCATATACAGTAAAGAACTGTAGCATCATTTGAAAATCCTGCAGGGAACACAATGCTGCACATCCAATTTTAGTTCTGGGAAAGGTGGTGCACAGAGATATATACCCAGTTGAAGCCCCACCATTTCCTTCAAAGAGAACTATTATAAACAAGTGATATTTTCACAGAAGCAGCTGTTATGATTCTCCTCAAGTCCTTTAGACATTATATTGATTACAAGAGCACACTATTTTCATGCAGAATTATTTTCAGGGGTGTTAATGTCTGAATCATCACTTAAAGGAACTCTATTTGTTCCCATGTTGACTTCATCAGTATTAAACATTTCTGTGCCTTCCTTGGACCTGTCACTTCCATTCTTGCCAATATCATCAATTTTTGTAAGTAACTGGAATATCAGCCCACACACCAACCCCCTCACACCAACCAGAGATAATTTTAAAAAACCAAAACATGACAAAAGAAACTTAATTTTAAACCCCCCCCCCCAAAAAAAAAACCCCAGAACCACTAAAAGGGACAACAGGACAGGATGCAAAACCAACAACAACAGATCCAAACAAATCCAACTGAGAAAAGGCCAACAAACTCAACTGTTAAAAACTGAACTTTTTAACAATAAAAATTAGGCCAAACAGCACCCCGCCCCCAAGAACCAGAACAAGAAGAGAAAAGGTACAACAGCAGCACAACACAGCAGCAACAAATCAAACACAGAATCCTTTTAAAACAGTAAAAAACTTGACTTTTAACAATACAGGAACTTAACCAACCCCTCCCCCCAAAAAAACCTTCACCCTAACCCCAAGAAATCCAAGCCACCCAAATCAGGAAAAGTAAAAGGACACTGCACTTTTAAAAGTCCTCTCACTAAAGTTAGATATAGGCAAATTGGCAACGCCCCCACCCCAGGCCCCCACCCCCAGCAGAACCCCCTAACCCCAAATAAGCTACCCACCCACCCAAATCTGGATAAGTAAAGGGACTCTCAGTCTTAAAAAGTCCTTTTACTTTTATCCTAACTAAAATAAAAACAAGAACCCCAAGACTGTCTTACCTTAGATGTCTTCTCCAGGCAGGTCAGGCAAGGCTGAGAGAGAGCAGCAGTAGCTGAGGCCAAGGATTAGTGCAGCACAAACTCTCTCACACAGCAACCCCAACACAGCAGCAATGGAATGGAGTCCAGGCAGACTCCTTAAAAAGGTTCTCTGGCCCTACACAGAGCAGTTTCAAAAAATACCACTGCTCTGTGATTGGCCAGAGAACAGTGTTTACTTGGATAGCCAAGTAAACAAAAGAACAACAATGTTGCTGATGGCTGGGAATTAGCAAATTTGCAAATGCATGCTTCGGATTAGCTGCTGGGGCTCCTCTCCCCCTCCCTCCCTGATCCCAGGGAGGCTATGGGAGAGGCGGGAAAAGGCTTCCAAAGGTGGGAAAGGAGGCAAACAGCTTCCCTGAGGCTGCAGAAGCTCCTTTCCCACCTTTTACATTGAGCTTCGTATTGATTTCGAAGTATATGGGGAGGTGTATACAGCTCCCATGTAATGCCTTCTAATTGGATTCGGAAGTATACAACACTGTATACTTCCGAATCAGGGGGTATTCGGCGGTCTATTTGGTTTGGGCAAACCGAATGCACACCCCTACTCCGCACCCCAAGCTGAATTTCATATCCACACAAATACCTCTGGCACAAAAATAAACAAATTGTGGTGTTTTTTTTTTAAGAAGCAAGGAGAAGCTTAAAATGTATCCCCCCCTTTTTTTCAAACTCATTTTGAATGCTCCTGTCAAAGCGCTTTGTTCCTGGGAGCAATTCTCCTGTTTTCTGCTCAGCTGATACAGTTACAAAACCCTTCAAGTGACAATAGTTTTCAATGATTGTCTCCTACTTAATGCTACATGGAAATTACTTCTCAATTTCTTTCCGGAAGTCTTTTCACTTGCCTGTTATCATGCTCATGACAAGTGACAGCAAACAAAATGTCCTAGGGGGCTCCGATATATGCCAATCACAAGCAAGAACTCCTTAGATATATTACTCCAGACATTAAAAAAACAGCCCCTTCCATGATTATTGGATGGTGGGAGAGAAAGAAATGTCACTAAGAAGCTGAAGATAATATTCTGTTTTTCAAAATTATCCCGGTGAAACCATTCTGACATTTTATAAAATGTGCTGATAAAGAGCAATGTGTCTTGTGTCACAGAGCTTAAAGGAGATCATAAGATCACCCATAGCTCTGTTTTCGTGTTCAAAGGCAGTACCATTCAACTAGGCCGAGGTCAGATGCACATAAACTGATGAGATGGGCATGGATGAAAGCCAGTTGCATGTCAGTTCCGCGGGGCCTGTAAGACAGCCCTCTTCCGGCTGGCTTATAATTAACTGGCATTGGAAGCTGAGTGTAGTTCTGATAGACTGCCGTTATATGTTTAATATGTTTTATTATTCTACTGTTTTAATTATGTAAGATGTTTTAAATTCAAATTATGTTAGACTTTTATGTGTTGGGAGCTGCCCTGAGCCACTTCGGTGGGAAGGGCGGGATATAAATAAACTTGAACTTGAACTTGAACATGTTGGATTTTATGCGGTTGTCCAAACATCAGCATCCGGCAATAGTCGTTGGCTCGTTCGTGTCCTGCACCGCCATGACTGGGATGTGGACTTTTTAAATAGTACATTAAATCCGGACCAAGAATGCTTCCGATGACTCCAGCACATACTTTCTATGTTTGAGCGCTCCATTGTAGCCATCTCGTTGCAAGCGCACATCCGCTTCCCTGCGAGAGCCCAATCCAAATGATATAATTGCACCAGCAATTGTTGACTCAGCCTTCCAACCTTCCGAGGTCAGTAAAATGAATACCTAGCTTGCTGGGGGGAAAGTGTAATGACCGGGAAAGGAAATGGCAAACCACCCCATAAAAAGTCTGCCGTGAAAACTTTGTGAAAGCAGCATCACCCCAGAGTCAAAAACGACTGGTGCTTGCACAGGGGATCTTTCCTAAAGTGGGGGGGGGGGAGGCAGATCGCCCACCTTTGCTGTCTCCCTGGCAGGCAGAGAGATGGCAAAGGCAGTTCCTGGGCTTCCCCCCCCCTTTAAACACCCAGGTGGAGTGTTTAAATGTGAGGAAAAGGCAGATCGTCCAGCTTTGCCTTCTCCCCGCCAGGTGGAGAGACGGCAAAGAGAGCTCCCGTGCTCCCCCCCCATTTAAACACCCTGGCGGGGTGTTCATTTTTTGTGACAGTCTATATTGTTTGATGCCCATTCAGGCCTGTTCCGGCCCATTCCGGCTTTTACCTTGTCCTGTTTAAATGGGGGGGGGGAGGAAAATGACCCACCTTTGCTGTCTCCCCACCAGGCGGAAACAGCAAAGAGTGTTGCCATGCTCCCCCCCACCCCCACGGTGGGGTGTTTAAATGGGGCGGGGAGGAAGAGCACTCACCTTTGCTGTCTCCCCGCCAGGTGGAGAGACAGCAAAGAGAACTCCCAGGCTTCTCCTCCCTGGCCGGGTGTTTAAATTGGGGGGGGGGGCAGATCGCCCACTTTTGCTGGCACCTTTTTTTTTTTTTTAAAGCCAAGCACGATATCCCACGGTACTGCGCTTGCGCAAGTGCGGAATGCCATCTCAAACAATGAGGTCCGGTTGAGACCTCTGATCAACCAACGATGGGACCAATGATGCTTAGAACTGATGAATGGAGGGATGTCTGATCAGAAAATTTGTTGTAAAAAAGCTGCGGGGTATAATAGCGACGGGTTAGGGATAGATTTAGTGGTGAGTGTGACCGCCGCCCTAGAGTACTTTCCACAGAGCAAGCAAAGAGCAGAACATCTCAGAAAGGAGGCTGCAGAGCAAACAAGTGATACAAGGAAATAAGAAAAGTCATACAGTCTCCAGAATTTTCAGTCTGGAGGAAAGGAGGTTGAGAGGGGACATGGTTGCTCTCTTGAAGTACTTGAAGGGTTGTCACTTAGGGGAGGGCAGGGAGCTACTCCTCCTAGCAACGGAGGAGAGGACTCATAATAATGGGTTTAAATTAAGGGCAGGAAGGTACTGGCTGGATATTAGGAAAATCCTTTTTACAGTATATAATATAGTGGGCTCAACGCAGGTGGTAGTGATCATAGCTCTTTTATTCTGTATAGCATAGTATAGGGCTGCACTCTAAGACTGGGTAACTGGGCTAATGGGGCCAACTGATATACATGTTAAGGTTCCCGCACTAGCACACCATTGGATTATTCAAACTAGCGAGGGGTCCGTGGAGCAGGGCAAAAAGTATTTGGATCCCGCTTGCTATTATTCCTGAGTCCCCAAGTTCAGTCCTTACGGCTCCAATGAGCCAGGCAGGAACACCCATAGTGGTCTTCACTTTGGTCTGCGTACACAACATAGTACGAGTTGTTCAACAGTGGAATCAGCTATCTAGGAAGGTGGTGAGCTTCCCCTCACTGGCAGTCTTTAAGCAGGGGCTGGACAAACACTTGCTGGGGATGGTCTGTATGGTCTTTTCCAACTCTTGTGTCCTAATTCTAAGTCTATGTAGCCCTAGAGCAGGGGTGGCCAAACTGCAGCTTGGGAGCCACATGTGGCTCTTTCACATATATTATGTGCCTGTCAGCTGGCTCGGAGAAGGCATTTCTCTTTTAAATCATTTCACCAGGCCAAGCCAGCTGGTATTTTGGTGAATGCATTTAAAGTTACACATTGCTATCTTTCTACCTCTTCCTCCTCCCTCCCTTGTGGCTTTCAAACATTTGATGTTCATATCTTGCGGCTCTCAAACATCTGATGCTTATTCTATGTGGCTCTTATATTAAGCAAGTTTGGCCACCATGGCAATCAGTAAGATATTGAATGTGAATGAAGTCTAACACTGGATGCCCCAAAAGGTAGTGCTTTGAGCAGGGGCACCATTTAAGGAGCTGATCTCTTAACTATGCTTTTAAAAAAAAACCTCCTAGAAGGACTTCCACCTGGGAGGATTTTTTCCCGTTTCCTGTTCCCTCTGTAGACTCCAACTTCATGCCATGCTATTTCTCGTGATCTACTGACCATTAGGGACAGGAGTAGGGGCATGCGACAGTGGGGGGGAGGTTAAAAAGCTCACTTCCACAAGTACAGGCTCTTGTAGCTTAGGCCCTATGCCTAAATGATTAATATTGAACATTCTGTATTTAATGGATCTATATGCTTTATGATACAAGCATAAGTATTGTTACAAGATAGTACAAGAAGGAACCTGTAAGGACTTGTGGGGAGCAGACCCGTAGCTGTAGGGCCCACCTTCCCTCTCTAGGGCCCCTCCATTTCCAGGCTATTTCCCCCGCTCTCACACAAGAAAGAGTACAAGAGGGAGCAAGAGGAAGAGAGCATGAGAGAGCGACAGCAACAGTGAAAGAGAGCAGGAGACAGATAAGAGGCAATGACAGGAAAAGTGTGTGTGAGAGAGAGACAGCAGGAGAGAGAGAGAGTGACAGTGAGAGAGAGAGAGAGAGAGAGCAACAGTGAGTGAGAGAGCACAATAGCAAGAGTGACAGAGAGAGTGCGACAGAGAGTGACAGCAACAGTGAGAGAGAAAGCATGAGAGGAGAGAGTGACAGTGAGAGAGAGCGAAAGAGAGTGATGAGTGTGTGAGAGAGAACATGAGAGAGAGCAACAGCAAGAGCAACAGAGAGCATGAGAGAGAGAGCAAATGAGAGAGAGAGCACAAGAGAGCCACAATGAGAGAGAAAGAGTAAGAGGAGAGAGCAACAGCAAAAGGAGACAGAGTGTGACAGTGAGTGAGAGAGCGAGAGAGCACAAGAGAGAGAGAGAGAGCGCAAGAGAGAAAGCTGGACCAGGCGGCTGGCTGCTGGAAGAAGCAGCCAAGCCCCACGGCTCCCCTACCCAAAATTTTATCCCCTGGGCCCACCCCAACATTTCTGGCTACGGGGCTTGTGTGGAGGCATATCGCTATTTCCTTTTTTTATTCCCTGAAAGCCCCCATGGCCTCTTCTCTTTTCCTGACTCCTTCCCATTCAGCACTCCATAGGTGTGCCACGTCCAACTCAAGAAATATATGGGGACTTTGGGGGTGCAGCCAGGAGACTTTGGGGGTGCAGCCATGAGCAAGGGTGTGACAAGCATTACTGAACTCCAAAGGGGTTTCTAGCAATCACATTTAAAGGGACCACACACGTTTCAATGTGATATGGAGAGAGCCAGTTTGGTGTAGTGGTTAAGTGTGTGGACTCTTATCTGGGAGAACCAGGTTTGATTCCCCACTCCTCCACCTGCAACTGCTGGAACAGCCTTGGATCAGCCATAGCTCTAGCAGAGGTTGTCCTTGAAAGGGCAGCTGCTGTGAGAATCCTCTCAGTCCCACCCACCTCACAGGGTGTCTGTTGTGAGGGAGGAAGATAAAGGAGATTGTGAGCCGCTCTGAAACTCTGAGATTCAGAGTGGAGGGCGGGATATAAATCCAATATCATCATCATCATCTTCTTCTTCTTCTTCTTCTTCTTCTTCTTCTTCTTCTTCTTCTTCTTCTTCTTCTTCTTCTTCTTCTTCTTCTTCTTCTTCTTCTTCTTCTCCTTCTCCTTCTCCTTCTCCTTCTCCTTCTCCTTCTCCTTCTCCTTCTCCTTCTCCTTCTCCTTCTCCTCCTCCTCCTCCTCCTCCTCCTCCTTAATGCCTTCCCTTCATTTGGAAATAATGGATAAGGGGCACCTTCTTTTGGGGCTCATAGAATTGGACCCCCTTGCCCAATATTTTTCAAACTTGGGGGGTGTTTTAAGGAGAGATACCTGATTCTGTGCTGAAAATTTGGTGTCTCTACCTCAAAAAAGCTTCCCCAGAGCCCCCAATATCCACAGATCAATTCTCAATTATACCCTATGGGAACTGGTCTCCATAGGGTATAACGGAATGCCCAGCAGACATTTTCCCCCCACCCCCCGCTTTCTGATGACCTGAAGCAGGGGGAGGGCCTCCTAATAGGGAGACCCTGTTTGCATCTGGGAATTGGCAACCCTACACCCCATCTACTTTTATTCTCCCTCATTTTACTTATAATATATCTTCAATTTCCCCTCTTTTCCTACTGCTGACACTCTCTACCAGGGGGAAGTATGGCCCAGTTGCATGGTGCCAGTTGTCTGGCTGGGCACAACTGCACTGTGCGGAACCTGCAAGGACTTCTGATTTCCCCTTATATCACCTTCTCCACACTATTCCTTCCCCTCTCTTCCTGGCCACCCACATAGCCTCTTTACTATCCCTTCTCTCCTTCCCATCCACCAATGAACCTACCTTTTATCTATCCCAACTTGAGCTATAATGTATTATTTATTTACTTAATTTATATTCCATCTTTCTCCACAGTGGGAATCCAAAGCTGTTTACATTATTCTCCTC
The DNA here is from genome assembly GCF_032191835.1 of Heteronotia binoei. NCBI lineage: Eukaryota > Metazoa > Chordata > Lepidosauria > Squamata > Gekkonidae > Heteronotia > Heteronotia binoei. The sequence goes on along the minus strand of NC_083224.1, from coordinate 68,450,783 downwards.
CACTGAATTTTATCCTCACAACAACCCTGAGAGGTAGGTTAGACTAAGAGTAAGTAACTGGCCCATGGTTACTCAGTAGGGTTGCCAGCCTCCAGGTGGGGCCTGGAGATCTCCCACTTTTACAACTGATCTCCAGCTAGCAGAGATCAGCTCCCCTGGAGAAAATGGCTGCTTTGAAGGGCGGACTCTATGTTGTACCCCTCCCTTTCCCTATCCAAGGCCCACCCTCTCCCAGATCCACTCCCAAAGTCTCCAGGTGTTTTCTAACACAGACCTGGCAACCCTATTATCCAGTGAGATTCCATATCAGCATGGTGGTTTGTACCTGTGTCTGCCAGTTCCTAATCTGAAATTCTAACTACTATATCACACTGACTTTTATGGACTGGTTTCTCTTCAACAGTAGCAAGGAGCTGGGTCATGGTGAGTCATACAAGTAGCATGGTATTAAGTCATCTGGTAGTTGCTGCTGGGCCTGGCCCAGTGAGTCCTCCTTTGAAGACCAAAATTGGCTGGGAAAGGGTGGTCCTTTAGGACCACTTTAAAATGTATTTTTCCCCTTCCATGCTTGAACCATGCCTGGATCTCAGTTGAAGAAGAAGAGAAGAGATTGGATTTATATCCCACCATTCACAACCCAAAGAAGTCTCAGGAACAGTTTACAGTCTCCTTTCCCTTCTCCTCCTCACAACAGGCACCCTGTGAGGTAGGTAGAGCTGGCCTAGGTCTAACAGAAACTGCTCTTGAGAGGAACAGCTCTGTGAGAACTGGTGACTGACTCAAGGTCTTTGCGAGAATTTGCGACTGACTCAAGGTCACATTAGCGGGTGCATGTGGAGGAGTGGGGAATCCAGTTTTGGGGGAATCCAGGAATTGTTGCTCTCTGCGAGCAGCCCTTATAAAATCAGTTTGTCATATTTGCAATACAGACAACCATGGTGTCTTTAGGTAGCATACAGTGCTAAGTGAGCTGTCAGAAGGACACTCCTCACTCCAAAAGATCATGTATAGGACCATAACCCTAATCCCTAGGAATTCCTAGAGGGAGTTCATTAATTTCAGACTATTTCCTTTCAGGAAGGTGAGCAAGAAAAGGCATCCTGTCTGCCTAGAATTCAGGCAGATATTAAAATATGTTTGGGGCAGGAACATCTTTGAAAAAGGAAGCTTTGTATCTCATTTTAGCTGGAATTCATATGTTTTGGAGCTTGCCTTTCCACACTGGAAAGTTTTGCTCAGTTCTATTTGATTCTGTGGCAACTGTTACTCTTTGCAATATGTTCACTGCTCTGAGCTTGTCTAACACATCAGCATTAATTCATTTGAACTAAGATCTCTCCTGCTAGGGGCACTAATGCCCTTGGTTTTGTAAGGCATACTTACACTACAGGCTTGATGGAGGCCTTGCACATCCAGTCTGCATATGTATTATCTATGTAATCCTAACAATAGTGGCATGTAAATCCAGCATTATTATTATTCCTGCTGGGCTGAGGGAATGGGAACATGAAGAGGGACCATGGACCAGCTGGCAGAGCATCTGCTTGGCACACAAAGGTCCCACTATCTGGCATCTCCTGTTAAGAGGTGGTGATGTAAAAGACCTTTACCTGAGATCCTGGAAAACTGCTGCCAGTCACAGTAGATAATACTGACCTTGAAACACCAGTGGTCTGACTTAATATAGGGCAGCTTCATTTGTTCACAAAGTATGGCCAGAGATATAAATTCTGCAATGTGATGCTATGGAAGCACACTCACCACTCCCACATATGCATGTCATCTTCTCCACCAGATTGAGCTTGGGAAAAAACCTTTTTTCCTGGCTGGAGAAGAAAATGGATTTGCATAGCACCAAGCCCCTGTGTCAATCACCAAGCATCTTCTAAAAGTGATTTTACAAGTGTCAAAGAAAGAGGGGAGGCAGTCTTAAAATGCTTTAAAAACTTATGTAGGTGCTCAAAAAAATAACCAAAAGAAAAAGCGCACCAGAAGCAGGGTAGCTTTCAGCTTAAAGGCTGCATGTCCAGCAGTAGTAGAGCAAAGATGATGATGAACTAGAGGTCTTACTGCAGGAAAACATACCATGCCTACTCCTGTTCCACCTATTGGAATGCTAATTAAATTAAGGTGAATGTTTCTAAATCCCCCCTCTCCAAAAAAAGAAAAAATCCTGGTTATGGGCCTGCCAGGCCCTTGTGTAGTCGGCTGTGCCACACCATATTGGCTACCCTGGTGGCAGCTGGCCCCAATCACAGCATTTCATGGTCACACCAATGAATTTGCACAACCACAGAATTTTGGTATAACTTAAAGACATCACTTGTTCTGTTTGAAAAGGAAGTTACTAGCCTTTAATACTATGAAGATACAATGGAAATATATTGGCAGTGTCCAATAAATTCTGGGAAAGGATTCATGAGTAGGATTCTAGTGGTCCAAGGATGAAGCTTCAGTGCCACATATACTTTTTTGACCCTTTCCACAAATCGCAGAATAAATTACACAAACAAGAAAATACATACAAACTTGCTTCATTTTCATGTGTGCAGGTATTGATTTTTTTCCTGGCTCATTGAGCGGATTTTTGTTTTTAAATCACAGAGTATATCCAGCCTTTACTATGTCTATAACTGCCAAGAAAGTCTTAAGGGAGAGTTAGACAGTGGAAAGTTAGACAGTCCTCCTTTTCCTCCTGTTCTTAATCTCTCTTAATGCTGGACTGGACATGCTCTGAAGAAATGAGCAGTAACTTATGAAAGCTCATAAAAGGAAAAGGAAAGGTCCCCTGGGGTGACACTGCTTTCACAACATTTTCAAAACAGACTTTTTACGGGGTGGTTTGCCATTGCCTTTCCCAGTCATCTACACTTTCTCCCCAGCAAGCTGGGTACTCATTTTACTGACCTCAGAAGGATGGAAGGCTGAGTCAACCTGAGCCGGCTACCTTAACCAGCTTCCGCTGGGATCGAACTCAAGTCGTGAGCAAAGGGCTCCGACTGCAGTACTGCAGTTTTCCCACTCTGCACCATGGGGCTTTATGAAAGCTCATATCCTACCACAAATTGTGTTAGTCTGTAAGGTAATACTAGGCTCTTACTCTTTTCTACTGGGCATGCTCAGTCTAAGCTTGCCAATCCCCAGGTTCCAGCGGGGGTTCTTCCGCTTTCCCAGGCTCCTTTCCATCCCCAGTCAGCTGGCCGATGGGGGGAAGCCCCGTCCCCAGAAGACCACGTGACTTTCCACCTCCGGAGGCTTCAGTCTCCGATTGAAAGACTTCCTCTTGGGATGGTGTGTCTGTGTTACCTTGGAGAAGTTGGCTGCAACTCGTGAGTAAAGAGGTCAATCCCTCGCTTCAGAGTCACCAGAAACGGGGAGGGGGGGCGGGCGTGGGGGGAGGGAGGGAGGAAAACATCTGCTGAGCACTTCATTATTCCCTATGTGGAGATCGATTTTCATAGGGTATAATGGGGAATTGATCTGGAGGTTTCAGGGGCTCTGGGGGAGCTGTTTTCTGAGGCAGAGGCACCAAATTTTCAGTATAGTATTTAGTGCCTCTCCCCAAAGTAACTCGTGAGTAAAGAGGTCAATCCCTCGCTTCAGAGTCACCAGAAACGGGGAGGGGGGGCGGGCGTGGGGGGAGAGAGGGAGGAAAACATCTGCTGAGCACTTCATTATTCCCTATGTGGAGATCGATTTTCATAGGGTATAATGGGGAATTGATCTGGAGGTTTCAGGGGCTCTGGGGGAGCTGTTTTCTGAGGCAGAGGCACCAAATTTTCAGTATAGTATTTAGTGCCTCTCCCCAAAGTAACCCCCAAGTTTCAAAATGATTGGACCAGAGGGTCAAATTCTATGAGCCCCAAAAGAAGGTGCCCCTATCCTTCATTATTTCCTATGGAAGGAAGACATTTAAAAAGGTGTGCTGTCCCTTTAAATGTGATGGCCAGAACTCTCTTGGAGTTCAATTATGCTTGTCACACCCTTGTTCCTGGCTCCACCACCAAAGGCCCCAGATATTTCTTGAATTGGACTTGGCAACCCTAGCTCAGTCACTTAGGGTTGCCAGTGCCTGGACTCATTAGCCTCCATAGAACTGCTCCCCTGCCCCTAGTGGGATTTGCTGTCATCCTTGCTACCATTCCTGTGATCTCAGTGGCACCAGGATAATCTGCAAAAAATAATGTTTTTAAGCTCGATCTGGAGAAGAGTTCTGGTACCTGCTATAATTCACTTGCCTCTGTGACTGGCTGGTTCAGAACAAAATATACATTGGAAAGTGGAGGGAAATTAATAGTGTTTATTGCTTGCCAAGTTATAATGATATGGTTTCAAGTGATGTGGGAAAACAATTGTGTGGCTGATGTCTCCTCAGAGCCCAGTAAAAAGGATACAGCATGATGGAGTATTATGCAGGAGCTGTTGATATCATGCTGGGAAGGTTTTGCTCAAGAAGAAATATTAAGAACGTGTGATCTGAAGCACAGAGAATAGAGGCATTGTTCTTTTACTGGCATTTGCAAGCCAAGGAAACAACAGGTAAAGCTGTGTGTGCTTCTTTTTGCAAAGAGGAATCAGAAAATCTTTTGCAAAGAGGAATCAGAAAATCCATTTTACAATTTTTGCTGCTCTGTTTTGCATATGTTAACCTTTTGTTAGCCTGGTCTAGAGACATCCAGCAAACTTAAGCAGGGATTTGAATCCAGGTCTCCTAAATTCCAGTCTGGCACTCTAACCTGAAGCTCAAGCTTAATCAATTTATTCAGAAATCCTATTGCAATCTAAGGTACTTGCTTCCATGTAAAACTCCATTCACACAAGCTTTGCAAAGCAAAGTACGATTGCAAATTATCTTTCCTGCATGCCCATAATTCACTCAGAAATCCAGGACAGAAGCATTTTCACTGGTAAGAAACTTGTTATTTTTCATATATTAATACAAACTACAGAATAAAGACTGGCATAGACTTTAAATAGAATTTGTGATTACAACGTATTTAGTAAATTACAACTACTAAATAAGATTCTGTGCTTGTTCACTTGAAATTAGTAGTACTGCTATTTTAAAAAGAGGGTTTATTCCTAGTTATGTGTTTAAGACTGCAGCCATGACGAGTAAGACCAAATCCTTACAGTGCAAGTTCTGGGTTCAGGATTCAATCCATCAGTTTCTTAGTGCACTGAGGAGAAGGCATGGATGGCTATAAGAACATAAAAACAAGAACATAAAAATTGCCTTGCTGGATCAGACCAAGCATCCATCTAATCAGGGGTTTTTTTTTGTAACTGGGACTCCTTTGCATATTATGCCACACCCCCTGATGTAGCCAATCCTCCTGGAGCTTACAGTAGGCCCCGTACTAAGAGCCTTGAAAGTTCTTGGAGAATTGACTACATCAGGGGTGTGTGGCCTAATATGCAAAGGAGTTCCTGCTGCAAAAAAGCCCTGTGTCTAATCCAGAGATAGTTTCCAATAATAAATTCTATAAACTAATTATATTTGTCTACTCTGAATTTCTAGTGCTGATTCATTTCACAGCATGACCACATTTAATATTATGGGAGATGGAGAAAAATTCTTCTTAACTACTCTTTCCTTAAAAATTCCAATTTTACAAACTTTTTACACGTCCCTGCTTAGTCATATTTATTTTGAGCATATGAGCATATGAAGCTGCCTTATACTGAATCAGACCTTTGGTCCATCAGTCAGTATTGTCTTCTCAGACTGGCAGCGGCTCTCCAGAGTCTCAAGCAGAGGTTTTTCACGCCTATTTGCCTGGACCCTTTTTTGGAGATGCCAGGGATTGAACCTGGGGCCTTCTGCCATTTTAAACTAACAAATATTTTAGACTTTAGGTTTTAAACAATGTAGTTATTCTTTACTTTATAATAATGACATGGGACATCTATAAATGTACAAAGTATTCAAAGGGGACAAAATCATTCTCTCTTGCGTCTTTCTCAAGCACAAGGACCAATGCCCAAACCTGAAATTGTAAGAAATTGTAAGAAAGGTGAAGCATCTGCATGGACTAAGGGGCCCTCTCTGAAGGTATCAGGGGCACAAATGGTCCCACATACACCCATTGTCTGGATACCACATTTCAGGTGGCCCTTTAGAATTATGGGAACAGGGTGGGGAACATAAACCACACAGTCCTTCTTCCCACACCCTTAAAAATATCCGTTCCTCTTCCTTTTCTTTTCATTAAAGATACCAAAAGAGGAACTCAAAAATATGCCTGCTATGTTCCTTAAAGTAGTGGGTTCAGATGCTAGAGTGATTTCAGCATAGCTAATTATTAGTGAAAACACCACTGAAAAACACACATCACAAGCCACAACTACATATACACTAGCAGTAAAGCCCGTTGTAGGAAGATGTACAATGGGCCCTAGAAAAATATTTGGGAGGGGGGTGATGAATGTATAAGTGGCAGGAAAGATGGTAGACAAACAGAATAAAAGAAAAAGAGACAGAGAAAGAACAGTAGGAAAAAGATGGGGAGAAAAGAGTGAGGGAAAGAGAAATGGAAGAAAGGAAGGTAGACAGAGGCTGCAATCACATACATTAAATAATGCCATTTCAATCCAGTTCAATCTGGATTTTGCCAGTCCACCCAGTAAAATTCAGTTGGAAAGTGCATTGGAAGTGGATTGAAAGTAGAGTTGCCAATCCCCAGTTGGGGGCAGGGGATCCCCTGGGTTGGAAGCCCTCCCCCCACCTCAGGGTCATCAGAAAGCCGAGAGGTGGGAGGAAATGTCTGCTGGGCACTCCATTATTCCCTATGGATTTCCATAGGGTATAATGGAGAATTGATCCATGGGTATCTGGGGCTCTAGGGGGTCCAATTCTATGAGCCCAAAAAGAAGGTGCCACTATCCTTCATTATTTCCAATGGAAGGAAGGTATTTAAAAGGTGTGCAGTCTCTTTTAAATGTGATAGCCAGAACTCCCTTTGGCATTCAGTCATGCTTGTCACAACCTTGCTCCTGGCTCCACCCCCAAAGTCCTCAAGTATTTCTTGGATTGGACCTGGCAACCCTAATTGAAAGTGCATTATTTAGTGTGTGTGATCGCAGCCAGAATGAAATAAAATGACAGAAAGATAGAGATACAGAAAAAGAATTAGAGAAAGAACAGAAGGGAGGTAGAAAAAAAAAGGGAGGAAGGAGTGATAGAAAGAAAAATGAAAAGATAGACAGAATGAAAAAAATGACAAAGGCCCTTTCTTCATTCAACTTTGCTCTTGAATCCACCTGCCACAATCTCGCATAGTTCAAAATGCTTCCATGTTTAAAAATTTGCTCCTCACCTTTTGCAGACTTTTACTTCTACATGTGCAAAAGAAGGAAGAAACCCTGCAGGCCCTTGCCCCTCCCAGAGGCTGGAGGTTCAATTCAGCTGTCTCTCAAGATTGCCCAGTCATAGGGGTGTGTGTGTGGGGGGGGGGGGCGGGGTGGAAACCCTAGTCATGGCGCTGCTGTCACACGTACCCTCACAACCACTCAAAATGGGTTTTGCTTTGGGTCTGGTTGGAACTGGGCTTTTATTCCAGGAGGGGAGAAGAGAAGTGGGCAGAGCTGCCAACAACCTGGAAAAGGGGAGAGATCCCGCCCCAGGCAAGGACCCCCACCTTCTGTGCAGTAGTGCACACATTGCTGCCACATGCCGCCTCTTTCTCCTTGCAAGGGAAGCTGAGATCAGAGGAGAAGAAGGCACTCCACTCGGCTGCTCTTGCATGAAGGCGAGAGCATTTGGCGGGTCAGGTGCACTCTTCTCCTTCGAGCTTGGAAGAGAAGAACATGTCCCATTTGGTTGCTCTCGCTTTCAAGATGAGAGCAGCCAGGCATTCTCCTCTGAGCCAGGCTTCCCTTGCAAGAAAAGCCCGGCTTAGTGGAGAGCACGACTGACATGCCATCCAGCCGCTCTCAGCCGAGAGGGGCGGTGAGGGGGTGCCCCATAGGTGAGGTGGTGCCCCAGGCCATCGCCAACCTTGCCTACTCCAATGCTCCAACCATGGGTCCTGCCACTCAGGCGAAAAACCTCCATCCCTTGTGGCAGTGCACACATTGCTGCCACATTCCACCTCTCACCTGCTCAGGACCCAGGAAGATGAAGGGGGCAGCAGGTTGCCTCTCTGCAACTTGAAGGCTGCCTTCCTTTGCAAATGAATCCAGCCTCTGGATGGCGCACTTGTCACTGCCACCTCTTTTGCCTACCTGGGATGTGGGTAGACCCAATGCTAGGGCCTTGGGCACCCCAGGCTGGTACCTGCCCTACTTTTCCCCACCCATGCCTGCCATGCCCCTGCACTCCCGCCCCTGGGGAAAACAGGCGATGTGGCATGGAAAGAGGGCTGGGCAGGCTGTGACTGAGCCAGACCTGCACAGTCTGCTCTTGGAGGCATGGAACACCTCCGAGAGAGCAATGCATAGGTATTCTCCTCCCAGTCTCGCTCAGAGAAGCCGCACCAATGCCCTGCTCAGATGCTTTCACCTTGAAGGCGAAAGCAGCTGGGTGGGGTGTTCTCTCCTCCAAGTCAGGCCTCCCTTGTGAGGAAAGCCCAGCTCGGAGAAGCTGCACCAATGCCTGCCCAGTTGGTTTTGCCTTGAAGGCAAGAGCAGCCAGGCAGGGCATGTTCTCCTCCGAGCTGGGCTTTCCTTGCAAGTGAAACCATGCTCGGAGGAGAGCACATGCTGATGCGCCTCTGAGCAGCGCACCTAGCGAATTCTCTTGCAAGCCAATGATGAAATGTGGGATGAGGCTTTGGGGAGGAGTTTGAAAACTTGGAGGGAAATTTCTACAATTACAACCTTAGATCTGGATGTTCAGGAAAACTCCTGTTCAAAAGTACTCCTGTAATGTGAGGGGCAACTCCTGGGTGAAACTTTTTGATGGCCATTCAACAAACTTGAGCGTAGAGGACATCAGAAAATGCAAAGCAAGAAAGAAGTTTAGACAATATGCAATGTAGATGATCACTTTAAAATGAGCACTGAGAGAGGATTTTCTGCCAAGTAGAAACAGCCAAAAACAGACAGACAGACAGACAGACAGAGAGAGGAATGAATAAAGTGAGAGTTATGTAAAAGTTTGGGAGAAAGGAATAAAATAAAGGGAAAGGAAGGAATGAAGACAGAGAGACAGAGAAATGACAGAAAGACAGGCAAGAAGAAGAATTGCAGATTTATACCCCACCCTTCTCTCTGAATCAGAGCAGCTTACAATCTCCTATATCTTCTCCCCCCACAACAGACACCCTGTGAGGAGGGTGGGCCTGAGAGGGCTCTCACAGCAGCTGCCTTTTCAAGGGCAACTCCTGTGAAAGCTATGGCTGAACCAAGGCCATTCCAGCAGGTGCAAGTGGAAGAGTGGGGAATCAAACCCAGTTCTCCCAGATAAGAGTCCGCGCACTTCACCACTTCACCAAACTGGCTCTCAGCAAGCAGGCAGGAAGGTAGGCAGCCATGAGAAGCTTGCCCTTCACCCCCTTCCACTTGCAAATGGGGGAGGGAGTGAAAGGGAGCCTTCAAATGACTTCCTGCCTCTTTAAACAAGCAGTCCACTGTAGCCTAATTTGAATAGAAAGAGTGAAGACTATTTACAGGTGGAAAGGTGATACAAAGTAAGTATGAGTCAGTTTCTCTGCTGCTGCTGCACTTCCTCCTCCCCTTGTTGTGACGGGACATTTCTTTTCTGACAGTTGAAGAGATTTTTCTGTCAGAGTTTGCTTCAGTGTATATAGTTATTAAACAATGTTTGAAGTTACTTAAGCAAGTATCTGTGCCAGATGATATTAGTTCACACTGGATTCAACTACAGACTGTGCTGTAAATGAAGAGGTGGAATATTGCCCCGTAAGAAAGTTTTTCAGGCATATTTCTAAATAGGATATATATTACTTCACTTCCCTAGCAATAGGGGTGGGGAGGGGCATACTCAGCAAGTGCAACTTTGGTGGTGAATGGTAGTTGGAGGTGGCAAAACAGTGGCAGGGTTTTTTTTGGGGGGGGGGCATGGACTGAGGAGAGGCAGTAGTAATCAATCATTAAGACTCCAGGAGAATGTCTCAGCAGAGAACTGGCCTGCTCAAAAGTCAGTGGCTTTCTGATGGGGTTCTGTCCTATATTTTGTTTTCACATTTATTTTTTAAATATCTTACGTTTCACCTATTTAGGTCCATCTTGATTTTTACAATTTTATGTGGTTGTTGTTGGCCTGCATTGTGCTGTGCATTTGGTCATTGACCGTAATAAAGCAAACTGAACTGAACTGTTACCTGATTGGCTGGCTCCACAAGAGTGGCCAATCTGAGTGCAGCTGCAAGGAGTCTCTCAAACAAAGAGTCTTCGCTTGAAGCTCTCAAGTAGGGGTGGCCAATAGTAGCTCTCCAGATGTTTTTTGCCTACAACTCCCATCCGCCCCAGCCATTGGCCATGCTGGCTGGGGTGGATGGGAGTTGTAGGCAAAAAACATCTGGAGAGCTGCCGTTAGCCACCCCTTCATTTTTTCATTTCATTTTTTTCAAGATCCCAAAAGAGGAACTCAAAAATATGCTATGGAGATCTTGCCTTCTTCCCTCTCTCATGCACAGGATTTTCCCTTTGTTTCTTCTTTCTTTTTTGCTGAGTGGCCCCTACATCTATTTTCTTCTTATTTGTTGGTCTGTGGCTGTCATTTTATTATACAGTTTGATGCTGGCCTAATCCAGGGACTTGAGGGAAGAGACAAAATCACCTTCCTATCTTCTGAAATGGCACACAAGAGACTTTTGGAAGTTTTAAGTAATCAAAATGTTTTATTTAACTTAGAGGAGAAAAGGACAGGTGGAATCTTGGTTAGATGTATGTGGTGAACGGATGATAAAAACTGAGCTAACTTTGTAATCACACTGAATCCTGCTAATATACTGCCAACAAATAAGGTTTTTTGCTTTTCAGCAACGTCTTTGAAACTTTCAGGAGAGAAGCTTTCTTCTCAGTTTCTGCTGAAATGCTCAAGCATAGGTTCTTCAGTTTCACTGACTCTTAGGCAGGAACATATAATCAGATTCCCCAAATCCTTCTATATATACAGACCAAGGATCAGTCATTTTTTAAAAGAACGATTTCCCTTTTCACAGGATAGGGATTACTTCTCTTCACTAGAAGCAATTTCTCTTTTTGCTTGAATGGGGATCTCATTGATCCACTCACTCTGTCTTCCACTTTCCCAATCCACAGTCAGTGCTGAACTCTCTCATCTTCAACTGTCAGTTCCCAACTGTAATTTCTTAACTGACACTCTCTAGAGAATTCCGTTTGAACAGCCTGTCATTCAGACATTCTCAGCCTCTTTGAGGCATTAACCCTTGGTAGTCCATCACAGATGCCAAAATAATAAAGTATACTACTGTTGCTGCCACTCCAGGAGGCACTTCTGGTGCTAACCCTACAGTCTCAGCACAGCAGCCATGGCTCTCACTATCAATGATGCTATCAATACCAGCTATTCTTAACTGAAGACCAATGAAGCAAGAAGGGCAAGTTCTGCTGAGACCTCTATAAATGGTACCTTTGCAAATACCTCTGCATCAATTATGTAGAAGACCAAATCTTACAGTGGAAGAATCAGCATGGCTAGTACAAAAGTAGTTCAGCCTCATCGACCATTTAGAATTCTTTGAAAGTATTAACAAATATGAGATGATCCAGTAGACATTATATAATTGTGTGCTTGTTGGCTATAATAGATATACCAAAGATATAGTAGTATACTTCCATAATTATATTTAGTAGCAGTTCTAAACAACAGTGCTGGAAGCACTGCTTGTTGGGAAATATAGACCGTTTTCGCACACAGCTTACTTCGCAGTCACAATCCTGTTCCCTCCGCAGTGTCCAGTCAGATTTTCCACCATCTGCACCAGAGTTACAGGAAGTGTCGCGGTTTTTGCATAGCAAACATAAACCGCTAAAACCCAGTTTATGTTTGCTACGCAAAAGCCACGACACTTCCTGTAACTCTGGCACAGATGGTGGGAAATCCAACCAGACGCTGCGGAGGGAATAGGATTGTGACTATGAGGTAAACTGTGTGTGAAAACGGTCGTAGTCTGATAGGGCAGAAACAGGTAGTAGGAGGGAGGTGTGGCCTTAAATCTATTCTACCAGGTGATTGTCACTTGTATATAAGTGACAGCTTATAGCACATGCTGGGAAAGTGAAACCAATGCTAGAGGCTAGATCATCTAGATGACAGTAGGTGGCTGGGTGCCAGGGATATTGCATCAGCCAGCACAGTCAGCATGACACAGCAAGTTGCTGATTGGCTGCTCAATGTATAAATGTACAAAGACACTTTGGTGTGTGTGGGTTAAGGAAGTTGGAGTGCAGCGGAGCATATTGTCGGAGTGGAGAGTGATTGGTGTGTAAATAAATGTATATAGTGGTTTTACAACTACTGTGTGCAACCTTCATTCTTGCGTCACTAAGGATCACCCTCTTGGGCTCTAAGCGCATCGACAGTGATGTAGCAGTTGTTATGCAATAAAACAAATCTGGAACATAAACTATACTCAGTTGCTTGACACAACAACTTGGCCTTCCAAATTCCCCCCACCCCCCATAAAGTCTTTTCCAAAGGCTATTGAACAAACTTAACAGCTATAGGATAAGTAGTATTTTAATGAACTGGCAACTAGCTAAAGAACAGGAAGCCTTCCAGCATGGGCCAGCCCGCTTCCCCGCTGAAGCCCCAGGATGCCCAGCGCCAGGCATGCAGGTAGGTGGGCTCCTAGGCATGACGGGGGAAGCTGTCGGGTCTCGATGGGGCTGCTCCCATCTTCTTTCACGGAGGCTGGGACTGGCGGAGTCTGGGTTGCTGCAGGGCCAGGAGGCGATGAGGCGCGACGGCCCAGCCAGTACTTCACTGCAAACTCAAAACAGAACAGGCTTGTTTCATCCTACAGCAAAGAGATCTTCCCTAACCGGGAGAACTAGAGCAGTTTAAGATCTACAATGCAATCAGATTGTGGCCTTATTGAATAAAAGGGTTCAAGGACAATTCTGGTTAACTTTACCTGAAATAGGTTAGGCTGACTGATTATAATTTCCTAGATTTCCCCTAGATCCTCTTTTATAAACTGGCTACCTTTCCTCTGGTAAGGAGCATGATTATAATGATAAGTTGCATGTGTTTATTAGATCAGCAGTTCTTTAAGTACTATTAGGAGAGTGACTTGTGAAATCAGTTAGCTCTACAACTTCATATTTGTGTACCCTTTTTATAGGTACCATGGACCAGCATACAGACTCCTAATCAGATGAAAAGACCAAAGATGCAGAGGAAGAGGGAGCTGGGCAACGAACATCACCACAGAATAAGGCAGTTGGGCAACCTCCAGGGACCTCCTTTGATACGCAGGAGGAGCCCCAAGATTCTGCAAGCCTGCTCACCTTGAGAAACAGTCCCAGCTTTAGACTCAGACTTGGACCCTGAACCATCAACCCCAGAGCCTACTGCCATACCAGTCCAACCCTTCAAGCTTCTCCAAGCCCTGAACCACTATCACACTACTCACCACTGTAATAAGGCATGGCATCTTAAAATACTGGCAGAGGTTGCTGTGTAAAAAAATAGGTGATGGAGCTCAATATCATAACTTATTAGCATATGCTGCCCCCCACCCCAGCCAAAAGCAACCTGATGCAATAAAGGAGAGCCCCAGGTAGGTTGGGCTGGAGATCAAAAGGCAGCAAGCCACCTGCTGCCCAAAATCACATAAGAAGTGGAGAAAGGGTGGTGTGGGCTTCTCCAGGGGTTAATGACGGCTGCTGGGAGTGTGGCACAGCCCCTGGTGGCTGTCTGGCTGTCCACTCTCCTAATCCAGGGATTGTTATGCAGCTGCACCTCTTATTCAATGGACAAGATAGGTGGCGAGGAAGAGGGGGAACCATCAGAAAGGTTCAGGAGCTGTGCTCCTGTGAGCTCCTGCTGAATCTGAGGCCTGAATACTGGTAATCTGCTGCTGGAGGGGAGTGACCTGTATCTCCACCTCCTTGTAGTAGTATTTAAAGCCTTTGTTTAGTCACATCCTTTGCTACCACAACAGCTATGAGAGACTGTTGACTCCTGCCTTGGACAAGACAATGCATGCTTCTCAAATGCCTTTCCAAATCCAGTGTCTCATGTGTGGTTATTCCAAGATTTTCCTCAGTGATAGCAGACGTGAATAATCACATAGATACTCTTAAATCTCCTTGTCCTCCTTTCCTTTCACACTATTGTTGTTGTCAGTTGCCACCCAAGCTGATTCTAGTATGGCTCAATAGAACACCATCTCCATTTACCTCCATCCTTGCACATAGAATCATAGAGTCGGAAGGGACCTCCAAGGTCTAGTCCAACCCCCCTGTACAATCCAGGAAATTCAAAATACCTTTCCCGACACACCTCCAAGTGACCCCTGTTCCATGCCCAGAAGATGGCAAGAAACCTCCAGGATTCCTGGCCAAACTGGCCTGGAGCAAAAATGCTTCCTGACTCCAAAGTGGCAATCAACATTTCCGTAGGCATGTAAGTGATATAATGGCATTTTGTAGGATCTGTAAAACGGAGCTGTTCTGCCAGTCTTTTGATTGAGGCAGTGGGTGTCCCATTCCAGCAACTATTCCATCATTTGGCCTCCCTTGTTGTACTTGTGACATCATGCTTTACAGCCTTGTGACATCATGTTTGAATATGGTGCTATCTTATTTATTATCACCATTTCTTTTGGGCCGAAAATGGCTTATTCTGTAAAATGTGCCCTTCCCAGCCTGTGATTCCTTGTGTCTTTTAAAATTCAATTACAATTGCTTAGATCCTTGGCTCTTACACACATAATCCCAAACATTATTGCAAAACAAAATCAAAAGCCCCGTATGGTATAATCATCTTTTTTAAAAAAAATTAAACCAAGCCCTTATGCTGACAATAATACAAAGGTTTGTGTAAGCCTGTACTGGGAAAAAAGGAGGTTTTATTGTTCTGTTTTCATTGGTTGACTAATTTTATTGTATTGGTTTTAAATTTAAATTGTAGGTTTTTATTGTTGTTCAATTTATGTTGTGACCTGCCCTGAGTCCACTTTGGGAAAGGACGGAATATAAGCCAAATAAACAAATAAATAAGCAAATAAATAGTGTGACCGTTATTTTTTTTCCCTCCTGTCAGCTGACTATCAAAGTGGCAGTGGGAAACAAATTCCTATGTACTAGGGTGCTGATTCCAATGCAGTCAATGAAAAATTTAGCTGTCAGCAGATTTTGCTCTTCACCTCTTCCCAGCTACTGCAGCTCTCCCAACAAAGATTGTTCAGTGTTTCCCAGATAGCAATTTCTGCTCTGGCTTTTCAGTCCTTCTTGGATCCAAAGCTTGTAATATAA
The DNA here is from genome assembly GCF_032191835.1 of Heteronotia binoei. NCBI lineage: Eukaryota > Metazoa > Chordata > Lepidosauria > Squamata > Gekkonidae > Heteronotia > Heteronotia binoei. Next base: position 68,435,369 of record NC_083224.1, on the reverse strand, counting down.
GCTTTGCCCTTCAGAGAATACCACCCTCAGTACTCCTCCATCCGTCCCTTTTTTCATCCTTTCCGTTAGCCCAACCCTGCTTTATACCACAGTAGTCATAGTGACTCTTTCAAAAGCATGTCCCATGAGCCTTTGCTAAGCATGCAGATCAACACAATCATATGTACTCATTAGCTACCTGATAGTCTGATCTGGCCTAAAGTCTATCTAAGTATCTGTCATCTGCTCAGTCCCAAACCTCCTTTTTGTCCAGTACAGGCTTACACAAACCCTTGTATTATTGTCAGTATAAGGGCTTGGTTTATTTTTTTTTTTTAAAGATGATTATACCATAGGGGGCTTTTGATTTTGTTTTGCAAAAATATTTGGGATTATGTGTGTAAGAGCCAAGGATCTAAGCAATTGTAATTGAATTTAAAAAGACACCAGGAATATCCAGGGGTGGTCAAATTTGCTTAGCATAAGAGCCACATAGAATAAACGTCAGATGTTTGAGAGCCGCAAGACATGAACAAATATTACACAGAGAGAGAGATAAAATACATATATATATGCACGACCAAGCTAAAAAGAGACTTTTTTTTTAAAAAAAGAAAAGCTAGGAATAACAGTACCCATAAAACCAGCTAGGGTTGCCAAGTCCAATTAAAGAAAAATCTGGGGACTTTGGGGGCGGAGCCAGGAGACTTTGGGGTGGAGCCAGGAGACATTGGGGGTGGAGCCAGGAACAAGGATGTGACACGCATAATTGAACTCCAAGGGAGTTCTGGCCATCACATATAAAGGGACAGCACAGCTTTTTAAATGCCTTTCTTCCATAGGAAATAATTAAGGATAGGGGCACCATCTTTTGGGGCTCATAGAATTGGACCCTCTGGTCCAATCGTTTTGAAACTTGGGTATTTTGGGGAGAGGCACTAGATGCTATACTAAAAATCTGGTGCCTCTACCTCAAAAAATAGCCCCCCCAGAACCCCCAATACCCACGGATCAATTTCCTATTATTCCCTATGGGAATCGTTCTCCATAGGGAATAATAGAGTGCCTAGTAGCCATTTCCCTCCCCCCCCACGCTTTCTAAAGGGGGGGAGGGCCTCCATACCAGGGAATCCCCCCTCCCTGCCCCCTCCCCCTCTCTCACACACACACAAACACTTACCGTACTTGGTCTTCTTCCAGCAGAATGTGCTTGCTGGGAAAACGAAAGGAAGGCTCCACAGGAAAAGAAAGGGAGGGGCCGTTCTCCATGGAACCTGTTACTTTCTCATGAAGCCCTTCCTGTTTCCTGTTTCCTGTGCAGCCTTAAAGGGACACATTTTAAAACGGATCACAAGCTCTACAACATGATGCTTAAAGGTATGTTCTCTCCCCCCTCCCCCAGGTTTTTTGAGAGCGGGGGAGGAGGATGCAATTTCGGGGGTCCCCCACCAGGGTGGGGGGGTTGGGAAGCCTAAAACCAGCATAGGGAAAGGTTAAGGATTTTTTTTTTGCACCAGCAGGAGAAGGAAACAGACGTGTATACCATATAAATCACTGACCACCATTTGCATTATTATGCATCTCTTTTTGTCTTGATACCAAGGTTAGTAAATGCAGTTCCTACAAGAGTTATGAAACTAAGGGGGAACCCTGCACAGCCCTCTTTAATTCTGTCCCTCCTTCCAGTGGCTCTCTAGACTCTTGCACTCTCTTTTCCCGTTCTAGGTCTCTGGGTGACCTCTGTGGTGGAAGAGAAGAGCTTGCAAGCCTGCCTATTTTCCCCTCCTTCCATGCTTCATACACAGTGGAAATAGTTGCCTATGGGTCAGTGCTCAGAGGCTGACTGAGGTCCCAGTGCTAAGCATGCTTACTTGAAAGTAAGCCTAAATTAAGTTCCTTGTGGATGTCAAGCGCCGATATTTCTCAATAAGCAGTCTTTTGTTTTAAATCAAAGCTGTTTTATTGTTAGAAACTCAGAAACTGTACCAAGGACACAAGCTTTGGGAGTAATGACGTATACAGGATTACACAGTTGCTATATAGGATATCTTCAAAGGTTACATTACAGATGCATATTTGAGTCACGGGTTCAAAGGTTGCTAAACACTATCTTTTTTATTACTAAGGAATTTAGGCTATTAAAAACATCTCCCTTTCTCACACTTCTATAGCAAAAGGTAAGAGTTGTCTGTGTGAACCTGTGAGAGAGGTGACTTGAAAGTGGTACCAGCCAGGCTGTAGCATAAACATCCTTGGGCCAGATGGATTTATTACTTGCCCAATGGTTGTAAATAAGGGAGGTGCAGTCGAGAGCTGGTGACCTGCTCTATGTCTAAGAAACAACCATGTTACAGAAATAAGCGTGCTTGACAGTAGACCTCCGGGAGCTGCACAATATGTGTGAAAGAGCCACATGTGGCCCCCAAGCCGCAGTTCGGCTACCCCAATCTAATCAGAAATCTTTTATGTCTTCTGTTTTGATTCCGAGCCTTTATTTAAACCTACTATAATCATGGAGTGTCCTGAAGGAAGTTCAGCATTCTTTCTTTTAACTAATCTGCTCAAATATAACTGTGCTGCAGGGGGGAGCAATTTTTCATTCAAATCTATGCTGAGTTTTATGGTCACTGTTCCCTAGCAATTCAGCAATAGTTACCTCCCATACAAGATTCTGGTGACTAAATCAGAGCTAAATCTGTTTTTTATTTTCGTCATTTATCCTACCTAGATACTTTGCCGTTGATTTGACCTGAACCTACATTTGTCCAGTGAAAGTACAGGTAACTGCAGTTTCTCACCATTACAATTTTGTCTTCCTCCTTAATTTATCAATCTAAAAAACAAAACAAAAAAACACATCCCCAGAAATGTGATTAAGTTGGTCCTGGCAGGGTCATAAAATAGTTTGGGGGAAGGCTGCAATCAGATTTTGGATTTATGGCTGACTGACAAATCTGGAGACTCTGATTTTCACTCTCACGCCTTGGAAAGAGAAAATCAGAGCGCAGAGGTGATGTTTTCTCTCCCATTACTCCACTGGTCACATCATATGGTCTGCTTATTGATGCAAAAAGAATACCAGTTGCATCCCAAAGCTCAGAAAGCAGGATGAAGGGGTACCCAAAATAAAATGCCCCACTGAATACTGTCTTGCAGCCTGTAAGTTACTGAAGAGACAGATAGTTCTTCCAGAAGTGCTACATCCAAGGTATTAACTATCAGGAGCTTTTTGAGCTAGTCTTCACCTCATGTGACTGTAGTATCTGTTTGTATGTTTTTGTTTCTGTTATACTTGTGGGCTGCTACAGTACAGAAGACTGGACTATTACATGGAGATAGAGATATTTATAGAAGATACCAAAGAAAGGACTGCAAGAAGCATGACTAACTGGATGTTTCAGCCAACTCAGGTGAAAGAGAAACAAAATGAATGTAGTTGCATCAGCACTGGTGAAGTGGAGCATTAGCTGGGACTTTACGATTACCACCCAGCAACAATGGGCGTCTATGATGACCTAGCCCACTTCCATCCGTCATAGGCAGAAACCCCTCCCCCCCTTTTTCTCTCCCTTTCTGACTGAGCAGCCCTTTTTATCTAGTTTATTCTCTGAAGTTTTATGGCTGTCCCACCCTGTCACAGTACGATATTTTGCTGCTGGCTCAGCCTAAGAACCAGAGGGAAGGGAAAAGATCAGCCTTTTAACTTAAATTACTGAAATGGTGCACAAGAGGTTTTTTAATGTTCAAAAATAATGAAATATTTTATTCAACATAGAGGGAAAAAGGTCAGGTGAAATCAGGGGTAAAATATCTGGGGTAAATTAATAACGAACTGAGATATATCAGTATAGACATAGATTACAGTCCATGTGTTTCAAGCAACGGAGAGTTTTTTAAACTTTTCACAGTCATAGAATCTTTAAAATGAGAAGCTTTTGTTTCAGTGTTTCCTAAACACTCCAGTATACTTTCTTGAGCTTAACTGTCTCTTTTGGTTTCTAGAAGGCAGGGATACACTATCCCAGGAGTGTCAAATTCATTTGTTATGAGGGCCAGATCTGACAAAAATGAGACCTGGCTGGGCAGGGCCGTGTTGGGCGGGGTCATGTGTGTACCTACTTAAGATTAGATAGCAGAGATATAAACTTTATAAAGGACACAGACAAACTTGATTAAGATTTTTTTTTTAAAGAAAACTTAAAATAATACATGCTTAAAACATTAGCACTTGTTGGTCTTAAAGGTGCTTTCTTTGTATTTCTCCCATGGGATGCAGGGAACTGGGCAAAGGAAGCTCTGGTTCTTTCCCTCCCTCCCCAGGGGACCAGGAGGGGGAGGAGCCTCAACCAATGGAGAAAATTGAGGTTTTGCTCTGTAGATCCTGTGCGATTGAGCAAGCCTTGCAAAGCGAGCTGAGATGCAGAAGGAAGCAAGAGAGAGGGAGAAGGAAGCAGACAAGAGTCAGTTGCTCGGGGGGGGGGTTGATAGGAGCCCTCTGGGGGCCTGATTCGGCCCCTGGGTCGCATGCTAAACACCCTAGTACACTTTCTTAAGTTTTACTAACGCTTCAGGTATCAGAAGGCAGTCTCTAAACAGATCAGGGATCACTCCACTCTTTGAGCTATCCCCATTTTAAAACTGATCTACCCACGCCTCCTTGCCAACTTTCCCAGTTCTCCATTCATGTTAAAACTGCTCTCAGTCAGGAATAGATACAAACTCAACCAGTATTAGACTCTTCTCAGACATGACCCTTGCCCAGCTAACATATATATTATCAAGCCCATTCTTTTTTCTCTTACATTTTCATTCTGACTCCAGAATAGTACCAAGCCTCAGACTTTGTTTTTAATACTGCTTAGACAGAAAGGTTTCTATGGAAGAAAAGGTTTTAATGACATTTACCATTCAACATCCCTGTACCTTTTACATGGCTGTTTGCTGAATGCGGGTAAATGTTTGACTTCCTTATCACATGGCAGTCCAATTTATGGAGAAAAGCCCACCTCCCTGTATGCAGCTGGCATCAGGATGACCTCATACATTATATAGGTGTTATTACTGAAGGAAGCTCAGTGAAGGAGTCAGTGATAGAAAAAAGGCCCCAGCATTTCAAGTTACTAGGCAACCTAAAGCAAACCTTTTAAAGGGCTCCTGAAATAGCAGCATCACTGCATCAAATGGGTAATTTATAGGTGAGGGATATTGGTCTCCTTCAACAGTGCTATCTGGTAACTGTGAAGAGCAAATTGATGCTTAGAGGCATAGGGTAGGTTGTCAGGCCTGGTTGGACAAACAGTGGGAGATCTTGGGTAGGAATGGGGCGGGGGGGGGGAGGTGTCATCAGCAACAGTGCGATATCACTTCTGGGAAAATTTAAAAGTGACCTCAGCCTGCTCTAGGAATTGCTGGAAATTCTTGCCATTTTTCCATAGACATCCCAGTGATTCCTAGAGAGTCATGTTATTAGTTCTGGGTTTTTCTATAAAACTGATGTACTGTTATTGGCCTGATGGCCATTTTTAAAATTTTTGCCTGCTATATTGTGGGACTGGTAACTTTATGCAAAGGATGCTATTCTCTTCTCCAATTGTGTGTGTACATGGAAAACAGATTAAAAAGTACCTTGGCATGGGAGCCAAGCAGACCCTGCTCCTTCTGCTGCTGCTATGTCTGCATACTTCACATGTCTGTCACTTTCTCTCTACAGATGGGAGTTGTTGTTGTTTTTTTAAATTAAGATCAACTAAACTACATGTGGGAGGCATGGGCTGCACTGGACTGGTGCAAGGAAGGGTGATTGCAGAACTAGGGTTGCCAATCCCCAGCTGGGAAACAAAAGGGAGAATCACGGGGAGGTTGAGAACAGGAAAATACTGTGATCTACTAACGAAAGCACTAATCACAATTTATACCAACTTTATCAAATATAAATAAGGTGATATTCAACACACAATTCATGTAACAAACTTACACTGGGTAAAGCATATTCATTACACAAGACCAGTACAACTAAGCACACATGAAACCTTGACAGAAAATTATTTTAAATAAAGTGCAAAGTGCAAAAAAAAAAAATGCTTGTATATTGATACAATTTCATTGATGGATGCTGAAAGTTCATTATATTAATCTTTTCTTTTTATCACAGAAGACTCCACCAAAACCGGCTCTTATGGAGCCCGGTGCTGGCTGATGTCTTGCTGTGCCGTTTCAAAATTTCTTTGTCAAAGTTCTTCAAAATCTTTCAACATGAAAATATACAGAAGCTCATACAAGCACAACCTGAAACCTTCAGATGGCATATTCACATTGCACTTTATGGAAAATAATTTTCAGTCAAGGTTTCATGTGTGCTTAGTTGTACAGGTCTTGTGTTATGAATATTTCTTACCTAGTGTAAGTTTGGTTACATGAATTGTGTGTTGAATATCACCTTATTTATATTTAATAAAGTTGGTATAAATTGTTATTATTGATTTTGTTGGTAGATGTAGTGTATCGCTAGGATGCCATTACGATATAACGCAAGGACGATAGACCAAGCAAACGTGGCCATGTGCAGAGGCGACTGGGCTGCCCCCAGGCGACTCCGCACAGGGCGCGAATCACCCCGCCCATCACAGGCTGTGGCGGGAAGTTTAACTGGCCAGGATTGGGCTGGCCAGCCAGGGAGGTTGTTCTGGGATATTGTATATAAGCGGGGCCCGGCCCGCGTGTTCTCTCTCTTGCAACGTGCTCCTAATAAAGAATGTTGCCCTACTTGCGTCTCCCATCTGAGTACGTTACAGTGGCGACGAGGATGGGATTCTAGCCTCATCGGCTACGTCGGAGACCAAGGGCACCACCAGGCCACGACCGCCGCCGCAGCCACCATGGCCAACCAGGGCAGAAACACCGGTCACGTTGAGCTGTTCGACCCTGCGAATCCAGAGGCCTGGGAGTCCTACTTGGAGCGGGTCGAATGCTACCTGAGGGCCAACAAAGTCACGGAGGACAGAATGAAGAGGGACGTTCTCCTGAGCGTCTGCGGGGTGGCCACCTTCGAGATCGCCAAAGGTCTCTCGGCCCCCGTTCCTACCCCACAAGGCAGCCCTAGCAGAACCCCTACACCGGCTGCTGGACAAAAAAGCTCCTTGGGTTTGCGGCAAACAACAAGCCGCCGCGTTTCAGGCGGTCAAGGACGTCCTGGTGTCCAACGCGGTGCTCCACCATTTTGACGAGGGCCTCCCCGTCATCCTGGCTTGCGATGCGTCACCTTATGGGGTGGGGGCAGTCCTGGGGCACCAACTCCCGGACGGGAGGGAGGTACCGGTTGCATACTACTCCCGCACACTGACACCAGCCGAGCGCAATTACGCACAGATAGATAAGGAGGCTCTGGCGATCGTGGCGGGGGTCCGGAAGTTCCACGATTATCTGTACGGGCGGAGGTTCACTATAGCCACAGACCACAAGCCGCTCTTAGGTTTGCTGGCCCCGGACCGACAAACCCCCCAAATACTTTCACAGCGCGTGTTGAGGTGGAACCAATTCCTGAACTCATACACGTACACACTAGTCCACCGAGCCGGCAAAGCCATGGGCCACGCGGACGCACTCAGCCGATTGCCTCTCCCAGTCACCGAACCTGACCCAGCCCCCGCACACCTGGTCATGTTGGTCGAATCCCTTCCGGAGCAACCCCTCCACGCCGCGGAGGTCGCCAGGGCTACAGGGAAGAACAAAACACTAGCAAGAGTTCTCGACTGGGTGGTGAGGGGGTGGCCAGAGGGGAACATGGGGGAAGAATTTAAGCCCTACAAAATGAGAAGAGAGGAGCTAGCAGCACAGAAAGGGTGCATCCTATGGGGAAGCAGGGTGGTGGTTCCCCCCCCCCCACTGCAAAAGCGAGTCCTAGAGTCACTCCACGAGACCCACCCCGGTATAGTCAGGATGAAGGCTCTAGCCAGGAGCTACGTCTGGTGGCCGGGGATGGACGAGGAGATCGAGAACTGGGTGCGGAGGTGCAGCATATGTCAAGAGTCATGCCCCGAGCCACCAAGCGCCCCGGTCACACGGTGGGAAACCACCCGGAAACCTTGGTCCAGGCTACACCTAGACTTCGCGGGGCCCTTCCAGGGACAGATCTTTCTGATCATGGTGGACGCCTACACCAAATGGCTGGAGGTCATTCCAGTAGCGTCCACTTCATCAGCCGCCGCAATACGGGCACTGCGGCGGGCCCTTAGCACCCACGGCATTCTGGACACTATAGTCACTGACAACGGGGCGGCCTTCACCTCGGGGGAATTCCAGGCATTCCTGCAGAGGTACCTGATCAGGCACATAAGGTCGGCCCTGTTCCACCCAGCCACCAACGGACAGGCAGAGCGAATGGTCCGAACAACCAAGGAAGCCCTGGGCCGGATTGTGCAGGACGACTGGGACCACAGACTAGCCGCCTTCCTGTTTGACAACAGGGTAACCCCCAACCCGGTCACAGGAGTAAGCCCGGCAGAGCTCCTCATGGGGCGCAAACTTATCACGAGGCTCGACAGGCTGCACCCTGACCGAGCCTCAGACATCCGGAAGTCCCCGGAGATCCGGGAGGCAGCCGTGGGTTCTTCGCGGGGGACCCCGTGTTCGCACGAAACTACGCCCAGGGACCCAAGTGGGTGGCGGGTCGGGTGCGGCAGGTAATTGGGACCCACCATTATGAGGTAGCCACAGAGGGGGGCCAGACCCTTCGGCGGCACATCCATCAACTGCGTCGCCACACCTTACCGGAAGTGCCAACCGACTTGGAGGAGGCATCCCCCGGAGGAGAGCCCATGATGGGTCGGCCGGAGACCATCGCGCCGGCACTGACCCCTTCACTCAAGAACACTCAGGACTGGCGGAGCCCGAGCAACCCCCAGAGGTCGACCTACGGCCCGCAGCAGCATCGCTCCCCGAGGAGGCTCCCGCCGCCGAAGCAGTGCCTACACCACAAGCCGCCCCCAGACGATCAACCCGGGAGCGCCGGCCGCCCGCCGACCAAAGGGACTATGTACAAAGACTAGGGGGGGGAGGGGTGTAGTGTATCGCTAGGATGCCATTACGATATAACGCAAGGACGATAGACCAAGCAAATGCGGCCATGTGCAGAGGCAACTGGGCTGCCCCCAGGCGACTCCGCACAGGGCGCGAATCACCCCGCCCATCACAGGCTGTGGTGGGAAGTTTAACTGGCCAGGATTGGGCTGGCCAGCCAGGGAGGTTGTTCCGGGATATTGTATATAAGCGGGGCCCAGCCCGCGTGTTCTCTCTCTTGCAACGTGCTCCTAATAAAGAATGTTGCCCTACTTGCGTCTCCCGTCTGAGTACGTTACAGTAGATCACAATATTTTCCTGCTCTCAATCCCCGGTTGGGGGCAGGGGCTCCCCTGGTTTGGAGGCCCTCCCCCCGCTACAGGGTTATCAGAAAATGGGAGGGGGTGTTGAATGTACACTGGGAACTCCAATATATCCTACTAAGACTGGTCTCCGTAGGGTATAATGGAAAATCAATCTGTGGGTTTCTGGGGCTCTGGGGAGGCTGTTTTTTGAGGCTATGCCAAATTTTTAGCATAGCATCTGGTGCCTCTCCTTAAAAACCTCAGTTTCAAAAAGATAAGACCATGGAGGCCAATTCTATGAGCCTGAAAGAAAGTTGCCCTCATCCATTATTTCCAATGAAAGGAAGGCATTAAAAGGAGTGTGATCATAACCACACCTGGACACTGCAATAACAGCCATGAGACAGAAAAGAGGCAAAAACATACCAAATAAGTACATTGTCAAAGGATTTATGCATTACATACTGTCCACTTGAGCATAAGAAAAAGAATATCAACACTGAGTGATTCTAATAACCATGTCATTTCGGAGGTTGCATTAGAGAGAAAGGGAGGGGGCAAAGCCATTCTCTTCTTTCTTTTCTGTCAGTGGAGGTGGATGAGGGAAAAGGGTTAAACTTCACTCCCTGCCCCTTCCTAACACACCTCCAAGTTACTCCACACAAATTGCATGAATAAATTTTTCTGGGGTCAGAAATGGCAGAGGTTTGTCTATATGTGTGTAAGGAAAGCCAGGAAGACTTGTAGTTATCAATGCTTTCTGCTGACAGGATCCTACCCCATATGTTAAGACATATTGTGAAATCAGGATTGCACCCAAATTCTTTCAATGATACTATTTAATGCCAGGCTCTTAAAATTTTGTGGTCATTGAGCTCACTTCCTTTTTGAAAGATTTCACTGCAGAAAAAAGGTCAAAACATTTCAATAAGGACCTGAGGAATCATTTTACTGAGTCACATCAGAGATCCCTAAATCTGAGCTCTGCTGTGTGACTGTCCAGTGGGTCTCAGGCCTAACTTTCTATAGTCTAAGGAAAGGATGTCTTCCTTGAGCTTGCTTATTCATTTCTCAAATGATAACATGATGCTGATCTTTAGATGTATTTTTAAACAAATTATATTATTGAATATTAGACATTTCATGCAGAGGAGGTTCTTATTCCAGCTGAAACCAGATCCATAATTAAAGCTCCTACCCAAAGAACTTGGTTGCAGTCTTTTATCTCTTGTTCCCCTATTACAAGCTCCTCCTCTTCCATCTCTATCTCAAGCTACATTTTCCATTGCCTTTCACCAAATATTGATTTAGCCTTAGTAAATTATTTCCTTTGTTTTGATGGCAGATATGTCCTGTTTAATCTTGTTCTCCCTTAAGTTGATGAACACACACTTTACAAGGGGAAAATGAACTGCAAGAGGAACCATTTAAGCATCTGGCCACAAAGAGGCCTTGAAGTCAATTGCTCAGTGTATCTTGTTTAGACATTTCCACTGCAATCCTAAACAGAGTCACAGACTCACACCCTTCTAGTGAAGTCAGTGAATTTAAAATGGTATTTTAATTGTTTAAACTGAAATTGTTTTAATTATTGTGTTGTAAGCCGCCCTGAGACACCTAGGTGAGAAGGGCGGGGTATAAATCTTAATATAAATAAATAAATAATATAAATAAAAGGGTGTAACTCTACTTAGTAGGTGAGTGGGGAAGGCAATGGCAAACCACCCCATAAAAAGTCTGCCATGAAAATGTTGTGATGTGATGTCATCCCAGAGTCAGAAACAACTGGTGCTTGCACAGGGGACTACCTTTACCTTTTCCCTTTAACTCTACTTAGGATGGTACTGTTAATCATTTAATATTTTTAAAAATTCAACTTTCATGGATATGAGCTTCTTTTTAAAAATGAATAGCAGTGATGCAGTAGGGGAGGCTTAACTTTTCCTCCTTTGCCAATTCTACAGTCTAAATTGCTACTCTTCCAGTCTGCTTTTAACCTTTCTGGGGATACCGCTGCACCTTAGTGCCAGTGCCATGAAAACAATGAGTGAACAAAGATCTCCCAGAGAATGTATAATTTGGGCAGTTGTGATACGTTTATACTTACGCTTGGAAACAAAGTTTACTCCCACATTCACTTAAACAGTTAAGTACCAAAATAAAATGCTAGTCCTCTTTACTTTGTTCCTGTTCTGAGAAGAATGTTATCCCATACTCCCAAGCATTGAGGAGAAGAGTATGGAACATTCTGCCTTTGAAAAGGGCACTTTACCCAGCTAATTCTTCCCAGAAGACAGAGGTAGTTGCAATCCATTCCAGTACTATCTGTGTTATCTCTTTCAATCATCTCAAGGGAAAACAGCAATAAGTGGCTGCCTGATCTTCCAGAAGTAATGTAACACAGAAGTACCACTGGTTGTTATATGTGTTCTTTATTTATTAAATTTAATTTTGAACCTCCCTCCCCTGCTCAGGGCCCAAGGCAGCATACAACATAGTAATTCACATAGTCTATAATAAAACTCACATAGTCTATAATAAAACAGTTTAAAATCCTAAAAGCACAGTGTCCAGAGGTGGGGCTCCTGCCCTGCCTCCCGGACTTGCCTGGTACCTCACCAGCTACCGTGCAACAAGAGGACAGTGGTCTAGGAAAGGGCAACAGCTGTCCTGCTTTGACTTCCACACGCAGGAAGCTCCCATCTGGTTTCCTCAACAGTAGCACCTCGACACCCCAGGCACTAGCCCCGCCAGTGTATACGGATTTGTTGCCATTCTGGAGGGCCTGCAAAACAGAGCAGTTCCGCCAGGCCTATGGTTGAGGCAAGCGGACATCCTCATCATCTTATTACACCATCTAACTGGCCTCCCAGCACTGATTGCCACCAGACTGGGGCCGATACTGTTGATATCTTTGGGCAATCTAAAGTTGCCTACGATAATTATGCCTTATGTGCTTAGACCATCCAGGCCATCCTAAATTAATTCTGATCTGTTGTTTTAATTGTTTAATTGTACTGATGTTTTATTATTGGTTGTAATGGTTTTGTTATGTTGGAATCTGCCCTGAGCCCCCACGGGAAAGGGTAGGATATAAATTTATGGAAATAATAAATAAATAAATAACTGCACCTCTCTATTGTTTCACCACCAGTCTGAAGAAAAGTGGACACTCCCCTCTCCCCGGCATGCCCTGATGCCCTGCAGGGATTGAAGGGAGGAAAGTGTGGAAGGAGAGGGACAGGTGATTTAACTCCACTGGGAAATGCCTACCGGGGAGGAAGAGCCCATGTCTTACTCCACGAGAAGCAGAGAGATAGAGAGAATGGTTAAGCACAGGAAGACTGGAGTGGGGCTAAAGGTATTGTTAACTTCCCCCCACAGTTATATTATGAGGTAGAGCAAAACCAGGTCCAGAGAAATCATGCCCTGCAGCCAGAGTCCTTGCCTCCCTCCCAAGCCTACCCTCCCAAGCAAGACACACAAACTAAGAGATAGTGGTAAAGATTGCAGTAGTGCCAATCCCCAGGTTATACATGGAGCTGTTGCTTTTCTTCTAATCCCCAGGTTCCAGCAGGGGATCTCCAGGTTTTGCAGGCTCTTTCCTGTCCTCAGCCAGCTGGCTGGCAGAGGGAAGCCATGCCTCCACAGCCATCATGTGCCTTTCCACCTCAGAAAGTTTAAGAGGCGGCTTAGGAACAATTAGCTTTTAGGAAAGTGTGTGTGCCTTTAAATCTCCAGAGACAAACTGAATGGGAGCAGGACGAACTTGCAGAACAACGTGGCTGTTGAGAGAAAGGAAAGTGAAACAGCCCTGTTCCTTTGTTTGTTTTACAGTCCCTCCAAAACTTGTTTGCACAGAAAAATAGAGAGTAAATAGTAAAGTAAAACCTCTGGTTTCCCCGTGTTAATCTGAAGAACTTGGTTGAGTATACAGCATTCAACAACACCCATGGTGAGTAAATTGCTCCAGTGAGACTATAAAGTGTGTGCTTCCAAACTTTTTTTTAATTTTGGCTGCTTTGTGTGTGTGAGACAGAGAGAGAGTGGAAGTGCAGCCAGCTGCTGGGGAATGAGAAATGAAGACTGCATTCAGGGAAACTGCACTGCTGTATTTTTATTTGTTTGTTTTAGGAGATGGGAAAATCTCCTGGCTCCACCCCCAAAGTCTTTCAGCCCCATCCCCAAAGTCCCCAGGTATTTTCTGAGTTAGACTTACTTCATGGTCCAGTTCTTGCCCATCCCTACTGCTTAGAACTGCACTTTAACTGGGCATAGGATTGCAGGCTGATAGTAAAATCCACCAAGATAAAATTGGCTATTTAAACAGGCGTCTGTGCAAAACTGGCACCAGAGGACAGCATGGTAGGATGGGTGGAGTCTAGGGCAGCTGTTATGGGTATGGTTTAGCAGACCGGATGGGCCTACAGCACCATCACTTTTTTTCCAAGCAAAAGTTGCCACACCTTCTTATTTTGACTGTTCTTTATTTGGGCAGACTCAAACAGGTTTGGCATCTGTTAAAACCCTCTTACTTCACCTCCTTTACATGCACTGTTATTTGCCCTTGTCCTTCAGCAAAACTGAAAGTTTGCAATAAAACACCAGAGTAAAAAAAAATTGTTACTGCCGGAAAAAGAAGAAATGGCAAGTCCAGCAGCCAGGCGTATGTAATCATCTTTATCCCTTTCCTGCTTCCCATAACTAACTGCCCTGGAAAGGTCACATCTACATTCCCACCCACTCACATTCATCACTATTCAGAAATCAAGCTCTCTGGGCTGAAAATTTCTCCCATCAGACTCTGTCTGTTTGTTAGGCTGGTCTTTGAAATGATGGCTTCATGCAATGCAAAGTTGGAAACAATTAATCTTTCCAAGGGAGTGTCTGGCAGTGCCATTGCCCAAGGGCCTGGAGCCTCCTTGCTGGCAATCCTTCCCCTCCCACTACCTAAGAATAACATCCTTGCACAGTGAAGCTCTGCTCCAGCTGTGTAATGTGTGGCTCCACCCTCTCTGTAGGCTCATCACCTCCCTCCCCCATGGGAAAGGAAACTGGTCTTAGTCTATTTCCTGCCCAATGCATTTCCTTAGCACACAGCCAGCAATGCTTTCATGAGTAAGACTGGAGCTGACTGAAATGATGCCTAATAGGACCTTAGAAATCGGTTGGCCTTGGTAGGAAGCATCAAACAGGGCTTCCTTCTGTTTATGACTCAAGGAGAAAATTGAAGTCTACCGTAGGACTAAAAAATCTCTTCAGCCTCCCATAGCTGCCACAGAGAGACATCTCTATGAGGCAAGAACTACTCTTGCTTTATGTGGTTTAGCTATAGGTAGCCCACAGAATTTACATGATCTTAGTGATTGGCTAGTCACTTGTATAGTATCTATGCAGAAAGTGTATGTCCTGAACACTCCGGAACTGTTACTCAGTGTGAAAACTTTCTGAGTCAGCCAGTGCTATGTTCAAGAAAGAGAGGTCAGGGTTCAAGCCTATCTGGAGGCTGCCTCTGTAACCTGGAGTCTCCTATGCACATATTTGCCTGCCTTTAAGTAGAAGAACTCTGTTTCATGAACTTGCATGGAAGGCTAAAATCCAGCAGGGAGAGTTTCCCCCTTTTTTGATAGGACAAGCAGGGCCGGCCCTGCCACTAGGCAAATCAGGCATTTGCCTTGGGTGCTGTGATCCCAGGGGCGCAGAATCGGCCACCAGCCACGTGACTATGATCGCAGTCTCGCAGGTGGCATGCTCCAGCGGTGGGTCTGGGACGTGAGGCTTTTTACTTTTTCCCTCTGCTTGTTTTTCCCCTCTGCCACCAGAGAGGGCACTGCATTGATGCAGAGCATGTGCTGCTGACATCGCCTTGCCCAGTCACCTCTTTCTGCCTTCAGCCTTGCCCGCAGCAGCCAAGGCATTCCTGGTGATTTGTGGGGTGGGCTCTCCGACTCTCAGTCTCCAACTTGGTGTCCTGCGTACTGGCTGCCTCTGCTCAGCCACAAGTGGACTCAGCATTGGGGGTGGAGGGGCTGCCTTATTCCACCCTCCCCCTCCTTGCAGCCACTGGCTTCCCAGAGATGTCCAACGCACCCCTGAGGCTGGTCACCACAGCTGCGGCTTCCCCACACTGGCTTCATGTTCCAGGCAGGCAGGGCTATTGCTGCTGCTCTGGCGGGAGGGGCTTCTGGGGGCAGAGGAGGCAGTCGGTCTAATGGCTGAAACGACAGAGATGGTGGATTGGCTGTAGAAGGATCTTCCTCAGCCCCTCCCGGTCGCCAGCCCATCCCCGTCTCCCTCCCTCCCAGCGCCAGAGCTTTTCAGATTGGCAGAGAGGCTTCCCAAACTGGCACACATTTTTTTCTTTTGGAGGTTAGTAGATAACGACTGTTCCTCCAACAGTCAAGTTGGAAAAACAGTCTTCTTTAAAAAAAAATCTAGTTCTCTCTCTCTGATAGATTTTCACAGTCTGCCAAAGCATATCCTAATAACCGTTCATATAGTCCTTTTAAGATGCTTGTAGTATTAATAGGAGAGGGTCTATTTATAATGTTGGAAGGAGTTTTAGATGTGCTACTGCATTTGTATCTGTCTATAAGTATAATAAATTGTAATTCCTGGAAGATAAACTCTGGAGATCAAGATTCTTTTTTAGAGCTGAATAACATCTACAAATACAAGAGAAAATTAAGAAATACAACCCTAATTCAGTGCTTTATCAACAATGAATTTTGGATATTTTCATACAATTTTGGGAATATGTAGCTAGGCTGATAGAATTCAGGTGTTTCAGTGTATAGAAAAGAAGTCATCAGCTAGATTTGGAAACTTTAGCTCTGTTCTTGTGAGAGCTTAATTCCTGTGGGTGAGGGACTGTGTCAACAGTCTTAATTTCTGTTAGAATGATTCTCCATTTCCTCATGGATTAAAATAGGATTACTCGTGTGGCTACTACAAAACCTATGTGCTTCCTTGTTACTATTAACAAAGTAATATTCCACACAGCATAGTCCTTTCACTGTTAGCTATTAATCTTTTTGATCTTTCAGTTTTAATAAGATTTTGGGTTTTTAACCACCTTGAAAGTATTTAAAATAAAAAAGTGGTATAAGATCTTTTATGAATGTGATTGGCATTATTTGTGTAGTTTGCTACACAAAGCCAATTGATGCATCAGTTCTCTCTCTCTCTTTCTTCCACACACACACACTGTGTCAAGCCTCTCCATGATTTTTAAAGTGGTCATAGATTGTACCATAACTGGTGTGACCATAACTAGCTTGGTCTCCATGTGCAATGGTTCAATTTTGGACCGGGGGTGGGGGTGGGGTGGGGAGAGTTTGTAATCAAAGTTCTATCTAAGCTGTGGAGTTGTTTTTTTTTTCCACTTTAAACAATTTTATTAAAATCCAAATATAACATACAGAAAATATAAAATTGAAAAATTTACAAGTAAAATCAGCATAAGATGACTACAAAAGCTTATTTTGAAGAAAAAATACACCAAAATCTCAAACAAAGGATCAAAACAGTCCCCAAAATAATCAATATCCATAGTAATATTAATATTAAAATAATAAATAACATAACATAAAATAAAAAATAAAAATAAAAAATACGATAAAATAAAACTATAGAAGGAGAAAAACAGATATAGTATAAATGCGATTAGTTGCTACAGGATTCTTATAACAACAAGAAATCTTTATACATTTTGTTTTTAGTATAGGAATTAATATAAAAGAGGTCACCGTCCAGCCGTTCTAAAATAGGAAGCCACGTTGCCAAATATTTGGCATAGGCTTGATAAGGGTCATTGTGGTCCATGGCCGCTTGAATTTTATCCATGACAATATGCTCCCAAACTTTGAGTAACCATGTATCAAGTGACAATTTATTTGGATTTTTCCAGGACTGCGCAATAGTTGTTTTTGCAGCCGTCAATAGTTTAACAATCAAGAATTTCTTAGAGGGTGACAATTGGACACCGGACCAATGATTAAGAAGTAGAACTATTGGATTGTCCGGGATTATGACCTCCGTCAGGGATGAGAGATGGGCACAAATTGAAGTCCAAAAGGGTCTCACTTTGGGGCATTCCCACCAGCAATGTATATAAGAGGCCTTAAGACCACAATTCCTCCAACAAACAGGGGAGCCCAGTTGAGTCATATGGGAAAATTGGTTTGGAGTAAGATACCAACGAGCTATTAGTTTGTAGTTCTGTTGAGTAATATTAATTACGTTAGAGTGTAAAGTATCACTGGCCCATATGGAGTCCCATTGGTCAGGAGAGAGTATAGTGTTACAGTCTTTGTGCCATGAAGTGGTATATGAGGGTAAGGATGATTCCAGAGTTGACAGGAGAATATAGTATAGCCGTGAGATGAGACGTTTAGTCTCTCTTCCTTCCTGTAGGTGAAGAATCAAATGTTCATAGTCAGTGGAAGGGCGAGAAATTGAGGAGATTACTTTGGGATCTTGAAGTAAGTGCCTTAGCTGAAAATATTCGAACCAAGGAACCGAAGCCAACAACTTTTGATCCAACTCAGTTTTAGGCAAAAGTTGCTTGGAAGATGAAAGAAGATGAAAGAAAAAAACTTTTGAAGAGTCTCTCCAAACTTTAAAAGAGGAAGGTGATTGGGCAGGAGGGAAATACCTTTGGCCTATATAAGAGGAAATGATGGAAAGGCCAGGAGCTAAAAGGTGGCGCACCGAGTTCCATACAGATAAGAGTGCCTTTAGGAATGGATTTATGAAGTGCCAAGATGGGCGTTCAGATTTCTTAAGCCATATTAATTCGTAGTATTTCAAAGGGGTGAAATGAGCTTCTTCTAAGGACGCCCATGGAGGTGGAGGATGTCGGTAAAGTATTTTGGTCACTTGGGATAAGATTGCGGCTCTATAATACCTTGTAAGGTCAGGAACAGCCAGGCCTCCTTTAAGTCTGGACCGGCACAGGGTTGAAATTTTAATTCTGGCTTTTTTGTAGTTCCAAATAAAAGAAGTCAGTATTTTTTGCCAGGAATTTAACAAAGACTGAGGAATCTCAATAGGGAGAGCCCGAAATAAATATAAGAATTTAGGGAAAATAAAGGATTTGATTGTCTGGATTCTTTCCATCCAAGACAAATGCAGCACATCCCATTGTTTAAGAGTGGTGGTAACTTCGGATACAATGGCTTTATAATTAGTGTTTAATAAGCCGGAGATATTCAAGGGAATTTTCAATCCTAGATATGGCCATGACTCGGTGACCCAATTGAAGGGATAGGTACCAATTATGTCTTTTTTGGAGGTGTTAGAGATTTTGATCGGGTAAAGAATTGATTTAGAATGATTAACCCTAAGACCCGAGATTTTGCCAAAGTCTGACAAAAGTACAGAAATAGCTTTTAGAGATTGAAGTGGGTTGGTGATAAATAAAACAATATCATCAGCAAATAGGCTTATTTTAAAAGTAGAATGTTGAACTGCGACACCAGAAATTTCAGGAGAAAGTCTTATCATATTGGCAAAGGGCTCTATAACAATAGCAAATAACAGTGGCGATAAGGGGCACCCTTGACGAGTCCCTCTTTCCAAATTAAGCAAAGGGGAAAGTTGACCATTGATTTGTAGAAGAGTGGATGGACAGGAGTACAGAGATTCTATAGCCATCATGAACTTTGGCCCAAAACCCATGTAACGTAATACTTTCTTGAGAAAAAGAGGTTCTACACTGTCAAAGGCCTTCTCAATATTGAGAGCAAGGATACAGGATTCGTACGGTTGGAAAGAACAATATTGAATTAAGTTAACTGTTTGTCTAGTGTTGTCCGTAATGTCTCGATTTGGGATGAATCCTGATTGGTTGGTGTGGACATAGAAACCAATGATTTTATTGAGCCTGGTGGTCAAAATGGAGGTAAATAATTTATAATCATTATTTAAGAGTGAAATGGGACAATAGGATTTGGTACTCAAAGGATCTTTATCTTTTTTTGGAATAAGAACTATCTTCGCCTGGGACCAAGAGGGGGGCATACGACCAGATTCCAAAACTAGGTTACAAATTGTAACAAGATGGGACTGTAGTGAAGAGCTAAATTTTTTATAGAATTCTGAGGGAAGTCCGTCTCTACCCGGAGTCTTGTTGATTTTGGAAAATTTGATAGCGTCAGCTATTTCTAAAGTAGAAATAGGTGAGTCCAGAAAAACTTGGTGTTCGTGCGATAATTGGCTAAGGACATTCTGATTTTGAAAAAATTGATCAATAATGTGGGAGGGAGGATTGGATGAAGTGTAAAGCTGTTGAAAATATTGGTGAAAGGTGTCCAATATTTTTTTGTTAGACGAATGAATCTTACCTGAATCATCCTTAACAAAATTAATCTGTCTCTCGCCTAGTTCTTTCCTAAGTTTCCATGAAAGCAACTTCAGAGAACGAGGGTGGTTATACCAGTATTTTTGTTTTACAAATAAGAGATTTTTCCTAATAGTAGAGGATTCCAAGGAGTTTTATGAACAAAAATTCTACTTTGTGAGCTACTGGCATTAAAGTTGTGAGCTACCACATAAATTAATGTGCTCTGGGGCCATTTTTTCTGAGCTAAGACAAAAATGTATGAGCTGGAGGCTTAATTGTGAGCCATCTCACACTAACTCCGCTTAGAGGGGAAACTGTTTGTAATGCTAACGTCTCCCCTCCCCTGCAGGAATAAGGTCTGTTTCAGGATGCAGGGGAAGAGGTGGCCCTTCCCAGTGGTCCAGCTCCCCCCCCTTACACAATGAGTTCTGCATTCAATCCCCTCAATAGAAGTTGTTTTCAAAGTAGCTGGTGTCATTCCCTAATCCTGCAGCAAACACAGGGTATGAACATAGAAGTGTACATTTGTGCTTTTCATTTTCCCCACAACTCATGTTTTTGAAAATTGGTTATCCGGGGCGGCGGGGGGGCAGAAGTTAGCCTTGCCTAGGCCACCAGATAGTCTAAGGCCGACCCCGAGGACAAGTGTCACCCACTGAAGGGTAGAAGAGCTACGACTCAGTGGGGCTGCACAAGCTTTGCACATTAGAAATATCCAAGTTCAATCCTGGCATATTCAGCCAAAAAAGATCTCAGATAGCAGGTAGTGGGAATGACATCTCTCTCTACTTTAGCTGCCACCAGTAGACCATACTGAGCTAGACGGGCCAATCACTTGACTTGGTATAAGGCAGTGTCACACATTCTAGGTAATTAACATTTTACTGGAGTTTTCCAATACAAAAAACAAACAAGATTGCAAAGGAACAAAGATGTAAATAACATTGTAAATAACATCGCAGTGCAGTAAATAATATTGACTATAGCTAAGTAAGATGTATAAACAAGTTGTAAACGTATTGGACAAGACATAACAGACACATTATGTATAAAAAAAGAAAATAAAAAATAGGAAACATAGCAAGTAGATTAACATCAAGTTATGTAAGATGCCATAATCAATCAATTACAGAATTTAAAGAATATCAGTGCAAAGAGTAATGTATGCTATTACTATTATAAAGTGTACCTTCTGCAAGATGCAGACCATGACTAGCACAAACAGAAGAGGAAAGAAGATATTTCAACAGCTTCACACATTCTGATTTTGTCTTGCTGTTCTTAAAGCCAATAGAACACCTACAAGAAAAAAACGGCTGACAATTTTAGCATGGAACATTTGGCACACACTCGGACTTTTTGTGTGTCGCAGGTTCAACATTCCACTCTAAACAATAAAAAGTACTTCAACATAATCAGATTTGAAAAATCAATGGCATTTGGGATTCTTTTTGCACAGTTGTTACTTCTGCATGTTGCCACAGGGTGTGCAAATTCACAAACATAAGAAGCTGGCTTTTGAAAAAAATTCCAAGAGGTCCTTGAGATACCTAAGAACCTGCAGGCTGCTTCAGAGTATCCAACATTGATATATGGTCTGTGGACATAGTGGTTAGTAAAAGAGACTAGAAGGATTATGGGGAAGCCCTGGGACATTTAAGTTGACAGAAGAGGGTTATTTTTGGGTCATTACATAAGGTGCAAGTGGACACATGCCACAGTGGATTAATGTGTTGATGAGAGGTCAGAGTTAGAGGATTAGTGCAATAATACATAGGACAATAGCTCAGTGGCTGGTGACAAGGCAAATTTCTTAGTGGTGAGAGGAAGCCCATCAGTGGATCATGGGAGCCTTGCTGATTGGTTCACTGGAGTGCCAGCTGCCAGTTAAATACCTTCCAGTTCAGAAGAGGATTGTCATGGATCTCCATTAAAGAAAATGTTTATGCAATGAGATGAATATAGGTTTGAGAAATGCTACTTGAGTGGTGAAATGAAATGGCATATTAAGTTTCCTTGTGCCACATTGCATGCCATGCCTGTATGTGATAGAGCTTTCTTATTCCAGCCCATCAGCACAATTTGCCCATTTCATGTACAGCCTCGACCTGTACATGACTGGCAAATCTGGAGAATGGCAACAGTTGCAATCATTGAGATGTGTGCATTGAGTTGTGCCATGAAACCAAAATCAGCAAAATACTTGTGTGCATGGTAAGGAAGAATGGATGTTTAAAAAATAAAAAGTAGATTTTCATAAGCTTGACATTTTATGGGAATTTGCCTATTATGTGTCTTGTGAATTATTTTTCCTTTCAAAATGTCAATCCATAAGTTTCCAGGGATCTGGTTTTAATTATATGAATGCAGATAACAGAAGACAAAATAGTTCATTCATTCCCTAAATCCCCTGATGCCTGAACCCAGGCCTACCCACTGGAGGGTTTGAGCCCTAAAATACAGGGGGGTTATCTGTGTTTCTATTGATGCTTGAATTATTTGTGACATGATTTTGATTACTATATGATGATACTTTTATTGGCTCTACTTGTGTTTCCCAGCAGCATAGAGCTTCCCCCCTGCACTGACAGCCACTATGATAAAAGTATTTGCCCTGATTGTACAAACCCCCAGGTTCAAATGCCCATTCAGCTCTAAATTTAACTGGATGCTAGAACAAACCAAATCAACTTGATTACAGTCAAGAGACCAGCAATATTAAATGCAGATAAAAACAACAATTTTAAAATTTAAAATTAAATTGATACATAAAAAGTAAATTGTAAAACTCTGATTCATTTTCCAGCATTTGACATTTCCTTAGTCAAGCAGTTTTGCTTCCTAAGTGCTAATAAACAAAATGTTGCTACCACATAGGATACAAATTTCTGACTGTCTTCTAAAAGATAATATTCAAAGAATGCAAGGGTTGAAGTCGATATTGCAATGGCTTAAACTTGGAGAGTAGTCGGATAATTATTTGAAGTCCTTCTTAGTAATATTTGCAGTGTAAGATGCTAGAACTCAGCTATTTGTAAGGCAAGCAGGATCTAAATGTAAAAATAAAAACAAAAACTTTGAAAAGTGAACATTTTTTTAAAAAAAATCAGAGCACATTTAGAAACCAAAATTTATTCTCAGAAAAAAAACAAAAAGGGAAATGAATCATTCAAGTATTTTTCCTTTGCTACTTCAGCTTGGAGACCTTAACAGTGTTTTAAAATGAATTGGGAGGGAATGAAATTTTCAGGAATTATCTGCTTCTATGTCTATGTTTTATGTCTGTTGAAGACAACATATGATAAGTCTCCAGGTTTGCCCTAACACCGCCCCCAACAATCTAAAGATTTAATTGTATGAAGCCATTAGGATATGTTGTCCAGTCCTCTGAATACTTAGTCAAAATGTAAGACCCACTGTGTTGTGTGAAGCATACTCCAAAACAATGTAAAGAAGAACATTTTGGGAAGCCTTTGATGTAGACTGAGATTTTCCCCTCGCTACCAGTGCTGATGTATATAATTATATAAGTGTTTTAATAACTGCTTAACTATTTAATGCTACAGGGTGATTGAATGTATTTGATTGTAAGTCACCTTGACAATATAATCAAATAAACAGAGAAGCATGCACAGGATTGTATAAATAGAAATATACAGTCTTTTCATTGCAGTTTGGATGGCAACCTGCAGTGACTTTTCTCCAGTCTTCTTCACATCCTTGTTTTTCATGTCTCTTGCCATGATTTTCCTCATTTTTTCTCCATTATTTCTCTAACAGCTTTTGATCTGATTTTAGAAATCATGAAAAAGCATAAAAAATCAAAGAAACCACACAAGGACAACCAGTGGAAAACAAAGACATAAGGAAGCTCAAAACAAAATCACTGCTGGGCAGCAACGAAACCACAGAAAACTCTCAATGTGAAAAGATGGTTGGTTGAGTGGTTGCTGGGGGTTGTGCAGGTATACCTGGCAGAAATGCCACTAAAAGACAGGGCACATGTTCAAAGGTCAAATGGCAGTAAGGTGGACATGAATCAAATACTCAGTTACTGAGATGGTGAAATCCACTAATGTTTTAATGCAATTCATTGTACTGGAGGGTTTTTTTTAATGATAAACAAAGAACATGAATACAGAGAAATTGATTTATGGTTTTAGGGATTTTGCTTTGCCAGCTTCTGTATTTCAAATGTGGCACAAGTCATTATTAGCAAGTAGGGCTGGAGGTCCAACCAATGGGAAGGCTGAAGAGAGATGCTTATAAGCAGGCTCCTTCTTTTCCACCTACTCACTTGTTTATAAGCCTCAGCTTTGCAGCAGCATTCTACAAATGAGCTGCCAGCTACTCCTTGTGTGCCCAGTCTTGGCCACTGCAGTGGCAGAAGCCACACCACCATGAACTGTACAGGCAAGCAGTTTCCAGCCTCTTTCCATGAACCAAAGGCTAACACCACCAGAATCCATCTTGTTTTCCTGATTCCATCTCCAGCATCTGCTTCAGCTTTTGCATAAGGCAATCAAGCATATCCTGCCAGACCACTCAAGCCTTTGTCTAACGAAACCTAGGACAAAGACTGGTGCCAGGAAGAAGATAGAAAAAGAGGAAGACCATCTCCTGCCAGAGCCAAGTCTTTTGTCTAATCCGGGGGATACCTAGGTCAATATTTGATTCTCTATTGTCACCTTTTCAGATAAGTCCATCTAATCTTAAATGTTCCCCACCCAGTAATCACTTCTATTCTATCACTTTGGAGCCTGCCCCACAGCCTGTTTCAATCTGAAAGTTCTTTCAGGTATACAGGACCCAGGCAAGTTCATTGGTCAAGAGCAGGTACCCAATTGGGTGCCACCAAGGGACTTGCTATTGGCTCTGCAATAGTCCAGCCCTCCTGGTCATTGCAGAGCCTCCCCTTTCTCCTCCTTCCTACCTCCCAGCCCCTGAGGGTCTAAGCTAGTCTATTTAACCTCTGACCCAACTCCACTCATGTGTGCTTCTAGCAGTATCCCATCTCCCACTGCATAGATCCATCCCCGATTCCTGATCAGTTTCCCTTACCCATTTCCTCTCTGTCGCCATTGGAGCCTTCCTCGAAGACTACGATAGGTAATATTACCCTGTGTGTCTACCCTTTTATGTTCCCCTATCGATCTATCTATTTTTCCTAGGACTGTGTGTATGATTGTATGAATATTTTTATCTTGTATGGAAGACTATATTTTTCTCAATAAATTATAATTGGTTTTACTAAATTAGAGTCCCGTTATTTAAGCATCACTCTCTGGTTGGTTAATCTTGTATACATAGGTGAAAAGATCCCTAGTGAGCCAGGTGCCCATCTAACTAATTCCCCAACCTCGTTTGGAGGGCATTTTGGCTAACATGTTTGGGTAATTAATTTATTTAAAACATTTTTATGCTGCCTTTACACCTAATCAGGGTCCCCGAGGGGTGCATGTAGGGGTAGCTTGTTTCCATTAGGAATGGAGCAGCAGTTTGGGGGGATTTCCTGAAATTTGTTTATTGAGGGAATCTTTCCCCACCAGCTTCATGCTGATCTTAGAGCGCAGTGTATCACTAAGCCTGATCTTATGAAACATTAGACCATAACTAGGGGTGGCAGGAATACGGCTGGTTCCTAAAACTGGTAGAGATATAGTTTAAAAGTACTCTGAGGCATTTAAGGATGAAGGACTGTTTGCTGGAGTGGTGGGGCAGGGTGTGCAGAAAACACCCTAGCTGCTGAGCAGCGTTTATCAATCCCTGAGTTGCTTGAGCAGCACACTGCAGGAAAGGCATGAAGCTTGGTAGCTCTTGGTTCAGCAAGTGTCCTGGCTCAGATAAAGTTACCAGTGGTGCTGGCTGTACATGGAGCCAAAGTGGAGTTGCCTGAAGTGCTGATAGCCATAGGGCTACCTTAGTTGCAGCTTTCTCTATCAATGTTTTGATCATCTGCCAGTTTAGTTCATGACCCACTCACCAGCTTTGAGTGGGAAGCTAATCATTTGGCAAGCCAGTGAGCAGGAAGCTGATTGCTTAGCAAGAATATAGTAAAAATCATAAAGAAATTCTGATATATTTAACTTGCAATCAGTTCTTTCAGTCAATCAGTTCTCAGATAGTTTAATGTTTATTTCAACCACAGTGCAGGCTTGCTGATGTCACTCATTTAAGATACGCGTGTGACTGTGCAGGTGCAAAGAATGAACTGATGGTAAATGATTACCTATTTTACAAGTGAGTCACTTTAATGACCTGATTGTGACCATAGAAAATAGGTGCATCTGCACTAATTAGCTATAGTGACTGACTGTTTAGAAGAGATGTACTAATACCTGTTGCTCAGTGGCAAAAGTGCTTTATTGTAGACTTCTCAAAGATGTCTGGATGGCCACTGTGAGAAATAGGAAGCTGGACTAAATGGACTTTAAGACCAGCCTTACTGGAGATCAGAACAATGTTCTTTGCTTTTCAGTGGAGGGGCTGACACTTGGAAGTGCTCCGACTTTAAAATCAAGCACCATATTGAAACTCACCCGTCACATAGAGAATGTGAGATCATGAATAATTATGTGCAGGTTGGAGAAAACTGCTCAGCAGCTCCAGAGCAAATAAAAAGAAGTGTCACAGGGAAGAAAAGAAAGGTTGTTTTAGTGTAACTGAGGAATTCAGAGGAGCGCATAAAATGCTCAATGTGCTGCTTCATGTCACAGTTCAGATACTCAAGTAAATCAAAGCCTTCTCTATCTCTGCCCTGGAAAGTGTATGAGGCATTATGTCAGTTGAACTCCATGCTTTATATCCAGAACCTCAACCAATGTTTGTTATTTTTGTGATATGGGGAAAAAACCCACTCGGCTTTCCCTTTAACCACCACACTTTGGGAGGTGGGGGAGTTAATGTGTACGTGTGTATACAAGAGTGTGCGCATGTAACCAAACATTTCCAAAACCAGGATAAGAGCATATATTCATGAGGTTTTGTCTTGCTATCCTTTTCTCTTAAGCCAGAGGGGAAATGAGGTTGTGCTCATATTTTGGGGGCAGCAATAAATCACTAATAGTTGAATGAGGATGGGGTTGCAAACATGGGAGAGGCATAGGTATGCCTGCATCAGCTGTTTTTCATGGGATATATCACAGAACATTCAAACCACAGCTAGTGCAGCTGATCTCAGCTGGTAGCTAGGACTATAAATGAACTTCCAAGGCTTTCTTAGGCGTTAACTTTCCTGCAACATGCAGGTAAGTAAGCAACATTTTTGCTTTGTTTTAGAATACACCCAGACTGGTGTTGCATTCATGCAATCTGCTACTGAAAATCATTCATGGAAAGAGAAGAAATACAGCCCACGCCACATCTGATATGTCTTCCTATTTTGTGTTTTATTTCTGGGTTTTGGGGTGGAAAAACTTGTGCCCTAGGGATAAAACTAGATGAAAGAGAAATCATGGATTTTTGTTAGTCTTAAAAATCTTAATCACAGCTCTGAGAAGCCTTGATGTGCATTAGGGGAACACATAAACAAGGGGCATTAACCCTTCCACCCCCCAATAATTCTACTGATCATAACCAGGCCCCTCGTGTTGTTAGTACTTTTTAAAGTGAAAAAGATTGGTGTTCTTTATTTTTGAATTTTCATCTAGCAATTGTAGATAAAAGACAACAATTCCATTTAATCACCTGATTATCATCTATCTATCTATCTATCTATCTATCTATCTATCTATCTATCTATCTATCTATCTATCTATCTATCTATCTATCTATCTGTCTGTCTGTCTGTCTGTCTGTCTGTCTGTCTGTCATCTGTCATTGACACAAAGTTTTGTTATTCTTCTTAATGTTTTCCCCTTTTACATAATACAGTTGCTGATTCTACAATTTGAAGGCAAAGATCAGCATGGAGGGTGAGAGACTTCCTCTCATGTGTTTTCCTTCTGTAAATTGTTTTCCTACCCGCTGCTTTCTCCTCTTGTGAAAAATTAGGAACACCTAATGGCATAAAGGGGGAAGGGTTAAGAAAGGTCTTTCTCCCAATCCATCTGTTTTTGGCTTCAATCTGGAGCTTTGGTGACTTGATAGCATAAATAAGGAGAATACTCCTTAAAAGGATCTACATATAACTTGTTGCCCAGTGTAGAAGCACATTGAGTTCAGCATCATGTTTCCCACGTAGCCGAGCTCACACCTCTTTAGGGTTGCCGGCTCTGCATTGGGAATATACACACTACATTGGGAAATACCTGGAGATTTTGGAGGTGTAGCCTGGGGAGGGTGGGGTTTAGGGAGCTGATGGACCACTGGGGCGTAATACCTTACAGTCTATATTCCATAGCAGCCATTTTCTCCAGGGGAACTGATCTCTGTAACCTGGACACCAACTGTAATTCCAGAATATTTCTAGCCACTATCTGGATATTGGAAGCCCTATACCTATCTGACTTGATTCATTCTGATGAGTGGCAATTTTTATAGTTGGGTCTATCATGTCTGTTAACAAGAGCTGGGGGTATGCTAACAGAAGGGGAAGGCTGCTTTTGGAACAAAATCTACATGAGGCTTGTTGCTTTAGAAGAGCTCAGTCCTTCAGGTGCAACAGTTTTGGTTCCCTGAAAGAAAAACTGAGGAGAGCAAACTACATAGCTGAAACTGTTACTGTGAGGAAATGCATTTTTTTCCTTTGGAGATTTGAAATGAACAAAACCTTCACTCTGAGTTTTAAAAGTTTTCTCTCTCTCCAGGCAGAGAATAGGCAGAAAGGGGGGGGGGAGACATCTGTTGAATTGCTTTTCAGACTTTCCTCAGCCTACCTTCACACAAATGCTAAAAGGTCTAGACAATGGGATGGTCAAGCTCCCCTTCCTTAAGCAGGGAATAGAGATTTGGAGGAATTAAATACTAGAGGGACTTCAGGAAGAAAAATTCTAGAGGCTCCAGGAAAAGTTTCCTTTTTGACCCAGCCTGACCTGGTTAGACACAGCCTGACCTGATCAGAAACAGATATGATAAAAACTCCTTGCAGCAAGGAAGAGCTCTGTTTTTTTGTGATGAGTCCATCAGAGCATCAGAGCAGAGCAGGCAACAAAGAGAGGTGGCTAGATTCTGTTGCCAGGTTTTATAAAGAACACAAAAAATGAGACAAATAGGCCAAACTGTAAATCTTTTAATTTTTAAAGTGATTTTTTAAATTGTTTAAATAGTTACATAAACATTTTTAAAATTCTTTTTTACTGTTATAACCCTCAAGTCATCAAATATTAACAGGCAGATTCTTTGTGGGACCTTTTATAAGGTATTTTTAAGGTTGTTAGATGACTAAAATGTGCTGGTCAATGACTGTAATAATAAACTGAACTTATATGTAAATAAATCTCTTTGAGAACTCTTAATTGAGGCCTGGAGGAGGCAGGCATTGGTCATGCAGTGGCCTGATCAGCTGAAGGAAGCTTCAAGGTAATAGAGACTCTGTAGAGATCTGTAACTTCTGAAACTAAGAAGTCTGTTCTAGCTTTTAACATCTGATAGGGCAGGTATACAGAGACTGACAGAGGGATTGCCTTTTACCCATTTCTTTTGAATCCCTTACTAAGTCTGGTGCTTCTCTAAAAATATGCTTGTGAACATTTTCTTTTTAATAAATATTTTATAATTTTTGATTCTGGTAGTGGGTCTCTGTACCACCCAGACTTCCACTATCTTGGACATGCTACTTTAAAATGAACACTGGGAGAAGGCAGTTGGTTGGCAAGTAGCTATGCCTCCAGGAGCACACAAGGCAATAAATTGCCCCCATGGTGACTAGGTGCTGGGCAGCAGGAGACACAGAGGCAAAATCTCAGAATTTATTAGGGAAGCTGGGAGTTCTGACTCTCCCAGTGGGCAATTCTTACAAAGGTCAGTTGGTGGTGGGTTGAGAGAGAGAGAGAGAGAGAGAGAGAAGCCTTCCCAGGTGTTGGGAAAACCTTGGATAGCAGGGTGGAACAGGACCTGCAAGCCAGCACAGACCTGTTCTGCCACAGTTACACCTCTTGCATCCTACTTGGCTGTGTTGTCATTGTTTCCTTCTATTGCTAAAGATCAGGCTCTTCTAAAACCTATCCACTTTCAGTTATACAAACAGATTTATCTTCTCACATAGCCTGAACAGAGTGGTAAATACTAGCATGTTCAAACACTTCTAACAATGTACTCTCGCTGCTTTGACAATAGGCAAAGTAGAAGCTCACAAAGCATGCCACTGAAAGACACCCTAGTGGGTAGAAACTGTTGTTTTTTGGGCTACATATTGTGCATCTCAGTGCAGATATTATGTGAACCTCCTTATTTGAGCCAGCATGAACGTAAGCCTTGTCTCCCTACAGCAGGGGATATGTGTTTATTTTCTGTGAGGAAATTTTCTCTCCTGTCTCCTCCCTCCTCCCATGCCATGCCTCCTCTACTGCCAAACAAAATTAGCTCCATGTATTTCCATTCTTCCTCTTGTTTATGGGAAGACTTCTGGCATTTTTTCCCATAGAAGTCCTACATATTATCTGTTTAATTATTTTTAAAAGAAGCCAGTCCATTTTTTAAAACTTAAAATACTACTCTGGACACAGACTGTATGAAGCAGCTTTTAATTGCCACAAAGGTGAGCCAAACAAAGCTCTGCACAGCCAGCTGAGGAGGGGAAATAGCTTCTTGATGTAATGGAGAGTCCCAAGGGCCACCCAGCTAGCACTCCACATACCTGGCTTGAATGGGAAACAAGACGATCTGGTTGCTGAACGAAATTCAGTTTGGAAGTTTGTACATTTGTCTAAAAGGAATGAGTACTGATCTACAGTGGGATCACTGCTCCAAATATGTTTACCTGCATATAGAGCCAGCTCTGTTGGATCTCCATGCTACTTTGCTACTGCTGCTACACATCCATTCCTATATTCCAAGAAATATTGCAATGTGGAACAACTTGGAGGGCAGAAGAAAGTGCCAGAGTATCATTGCAGAACAAGGGTGGTACAAAGTAAACTAGTGGCTAATCGTATAAGCTTTCTTTATAATAAGGGAGTTATAGTAAGAAAGAAAAACTCCTTTAGAGCAGGGTTTCCATGGAGAACCTGGAGATCTCCCACTTTTACAGCTGATCTCCAGCTGGCAGAGATCAGCTCCCCTGAAGAAAATGGCTGCTTTAAAGGATGGACTCTATGTCATTGTAGGATGCTGCAATCCCTCCTGTCCCCAAACCGTGTCCTCTCCTGATGCCACCCCCAAAGTCTCCAGGTATTTTCAAACACAGACCTGGCAATCCTAAGTGCTGGTGTTTTTGTGTCATGTGCCACAAGCAAAATTACAGAGGATGCATCCATTTTTTCAAATATTTCAGTCTTGCCATAGCTGTTGATCGAAGGATCTGTATAACATATCCATTTTGCCTGCAATCAAGCCAAAAGTTTATGGAGTCCACCATGGTCAACAGCTCCACAGGCTAATACATACCTGATCACATACTAGAGAAGTTGGGAAACGCCTCTCCAATAATGCTACTAACCCTTGTAAAAGGGACCTGTTGCTTCCTTGCTTCTACAGAGAACAGACTACACAGAAGAAAATAAAAATGCTCACAGAAATTGGTTTTGTGGGTCAATGCTTCATTTTGGTTGGGGTCAATGGAAATACTGCAGCATCAAAAAAAAATCAGATTCTTAATCTGAACTGGAAACTTGAAAATACTTTGATTGTGTTCTGATTCATGTTTCAAAAATTATTTTTCAAGTTGAGAGAAGAAATACATTTTCAACCCAATTTTTATTAAGTTTCCGTCTGACATCAAGCAGTATACAACCAAAAAGTACCCCTTAAAAAAAACCTGTTCATTTTTGGAAAGACAATGATGGCATGCAACTCCTCTGGGAAGCAAGATTTACATGGAGCAGATCCTTCTGGGATAAGATAGAGGAAGAGCTATTAGGGCTTTAAAAAATGAAGCTGGAGTATAGCAGCCAGGAGGTCAATGGGAGGAAGTCTTGCCTCATCAAAGGTCATCATAGAGCTGCTTTTATTCTAACCAGATAAGTTTTAAATGTAAGAGAATTTCATATGGGAAAGTGCAGACAATTGCAGATAAAAAACTGAGTGTTAATTGTGTTTGTTTGCTTTTATGCACTGGATTACAAAATGGGAGAATTTCAGAGTTGCAAAGGTGTCTGGCATGATTAAGGGCAAGAGAGGAGTTAATTGAGTTGGCAAAAAGCCATTGTAATTCCTACAAGCCACCATGACCAAGGATTTCATGCTGATGTACTTTCTTTGTTCTGGAAAATGTATAATCAACAGTGTTGCGGGTAACATGTACTTCTCTGTACTTGATCTACAGACTTCAGTATTATTAGCCTAGTATTGCAGCTCTGAAACTGAGCCCTAGTGGATTGCTTAAGACCACCTAGTAAGTTTAAGGCTACATGGAGATTTGGCAGCTGCCCAGATCACATTTTTTGAATGTGTAGAGATTCAGCAGTGGAACCAGCATGGAAGCAAACAAGTTCTAGAGAAGAGGCCATGGCTCAGTGGTACAGTATCTGCTTGGCACACAGAAGGTCCCAGCTTCAATCCCTGGCATCTTCTGTTAAGGATCAGGTATTAGAGAATGTGAAAAACCTCTTCCTGAAACCGTGTATAGCTCTTGCCAGTCACAGAGAAGACTTTGATGGACCAATGATTTGATTTAGTAAAAGGTATTTGGATAAAGGGAGGGATGCATGAAAGAGCCATGACTCTCAGCGCCCTCCACTGGCAAATCTCAGAATCCAGCTCAGTGTTCTTATCTGACCTGAAGCTTGCTATGACGTTCTTCCATGTGTGCAAAAGCTGCCACAGCCTGGCTTGTCAGAACTGAGTCAAAATACGTAAATAGGTCAGTGCTGATTTGAGGTAGCACTTGCAGGTCTCTTGCTGAATAGCAATCTTTGGGCTGCATTTTTAACAGGAACAAATGGAATCCAATCCAATCTTGTGCCATCTAAACAGTTTGCAGTTAGGGGTTGCCAGCCTCCAGTTGGGGCCTGGAGATCTCCTGCTTTTACAACTTATCTCCAGCTGGCAGAAATCAGCTCCCCTGGATAAAATGGCTGATTTGGAGGATAGACTGTGGCACTGTACCTCCCCTCCTCAAACCCTTCCCTCACCTGGATCCACCCCCAAAGTCTCCAGCTATTTTCCAACACAGACCTGGTGACCCTATATTTCATGGATGTGCTGAAACCAGGAAGTACAGAGAAGTCTGACCAGAGGATGAAACATAATGTGCTCTGAAAGTATTCATGGAAAATTTATTGAATGGAAGGTCTTACGGCTGGAGAAACGTGCTCTGCAGCAGAGGGCTGCTTCCACAATAGAAAAGGATGCTGTTACTGAGAAGTGCTGCCTGATATAAACGGAGTACACCAGTACAAAAAGAGAGAGAGGGTCTCCTATTCTTGGTAAACAAAATGGAGTCTGACCAAAGACAGGCCAAGACAACACTTCATCTAAAATGGGTAGAGTGGACCCAGTAGAGAGCTTGGTTTGGTTGGCGCCTGAGTCCGTATCTCAGCACAATCTCACCCATTCCCCCTCCAGCGTCCCCACCCAAATGGGATGCATATTAACCTGGGAACTGCGGGTAAGTAATACTCTCACTATGATCTTCTAGAATTTGCCAAATGTCTCTTCCTCCAGTCTATTTATTTATTTATTTATTTGGTGACTTCTATCCCGCCCTTCCCACAAGTGGCTCAGGGCGGCTTACAACAACAATAAAACAATAAAACAGTAAAATCAGAGCAAGTTATTACCTCTAAAATCAGACAATTAAAACCTAAAAACCTTAAAATTAGACATTAAACTATACAGTATAAACACAAAAATCTGGTAGCTACATTATCTCATCAGGCATAGGCTAACCGGAAGAGGGCTGTCTTACAGGCCCTGCGGAACTGAGCAAGGTCCCGCAGGGCCCTCACCTCTTCCGGTAGCTGGTTCCACCACATAGGGGCCATTGTGGAAAAGGCCCTGTCTCTAGTTGCCTTGAGACGCACTTCCTTGGGCCCGGGGATGATGAGCAGATTTTGAGTGCCAGACCTCAGTACTCTCTGGGGAACATGTGGGGAGAGACGGTCCCTCAGGTAGGCAGGTCCCAGGCCATATAGGGCTTTAAAGGTGATGACCAGCACCTTGTACCGGACCCGGTATATTATTGGAAGCCAGTGCAGAGCCCGAAGGCCCGGCCGGATGTGCCCCCACCTTGGGAGGCCCAGTAACAGCCGGGCCGCGGCATTCTGCACTAGCTGCAATTTCCGGGTCCGGCACAGGGGCAGCCCCATGTAGAGGGCATTGCAGTAATCCAACCTCTAGGTGACCGTGGCATGGATCACTGTTGCTAGGTCGTCGGGGGCCAGGAAGGGGGCCAACTGCCTTGCCCATCTAAGATGAAAAAACGCGGACTTGGCAGTGGCCGCTATCTGAGCCTCCATCTTTAGGGACGGCTCCAATAGCACCCCCAAGCTCCTGACCCTGTCCGCTGGCCTCAGCGGTACACCGTCAAAAGCTGGCAGAGGGATTTCCCCTCCCGGTCCCCGACGGCCCAAACAAAGGACCTCTGTCTTCGCAGGATTCAATGTCAGTCCACTCAGTCTGAGCCACTCAGCCACGGCCTGTAGTGCCCGGTCCAGGTTTTCTGGGGCGCAGACCGGTCGGCCGCCCATAAGTAGATAGAGCTGGGTGTCATCAGCATACTGGTGACACCCCAGCCCATACCTTCGGGCAATCTGGGCAAGAGGTCGCATATAGATGTTAAACAACATCGGGGAGAGAACCGCTCCCTGGAGCACCCCACAGTTAAGTGAGCGCCTCTGGGACAGTTCCCCCCCAATCGCGACCCTTTGTCCCCGACCTTCAAGGAAGGAGGAAAGCCACTGCAAGGCCAACCCCTGAATCCCCGCGTCGGCAAGGCGGCAAGTCAGCAGCCGATGGTCGACCGTATCGAACGCCGCCGATAGGTCCAACAACATCAGTACTGCCGAGCCACCCCGATCCAGATGCCATTGAAGGTCATCCACCAGGGCAACCAACACCGTCTCCGTCCCGTGACCTGGGCGGAAGCCGGACTGAAGTGGGTCAAGGATGGAAGCGTCCTCCAGGAAAGTCTGTAGCTGCCTCGCCAATGCCCTCTCAATAAGTTTGCCCAAAAAGGGCAGGTTTGAGACCGGCCTATAGTGTGCCAATTGGGCCGGGTCTAAAGATGGTTTTTTTAAGAGGGGCCGGACCACGGCCTCTTTAAGGGGCGCCGGAAAAAGCCCTTCCGTTAGGGATCTGTTTATGATATCCTGTATAGGATATCTGAGATCCCCCTGGCAAGATTTAATAAGCCAGGAAGGGCATGGGTCCAATTTGCAAGTTGTTGGGCGGGCAGATGAGAGAATCCTGTCGACTTCCTCCAGGCTGAGGGGGCTGAAACCATCCAGGATATAATTCGAAGACATGCTCGGGGCCTCGGTTGCGTTAGCTGTCTCAAAGTTGACAGGGAGGTCGTGGCGGAGTGACGCGATCTTGTCCGCAAAATAGTTCGCAAAAGCCTCACAGCCTATCTCTAATTCAACGGAATTTGGTCTGCCCTGGGGCAGAGTCGTCAAGTCTCGAATTATTTCAAACAATTGTGCCGGGCGCGAAGTTGCGGACGCAATCTTAGCCGCAAAGTATGTCTTCTTTGCGGATTTGATTGCCATCTCATAGGTCTTCAAACTCTCTCTATAAGATGTTCGGGTCGCTTTGTCTCGAGTACGCCGCCATTGCCTCTCTAGTCGTCTGAGGTCCCGCTTCAATTGCCGCAATTCCTGGTTGAACCAGGGAGACGGTTTGAGGCGGGGGCGCAGAGGACGCCTAGGCGCGATCTCCTCGATAGCCCTGGAGAGTCCATCGTTCCAGGACTCAACCAGAGCCTCCAGGGAATCGCCAGTGGGCCAGATATCCCGTAGAGCCGTCAGGAACCGTTCCGGGTCCATCAGGCTCCGCTGGCGAGCCAAAATATGCTCTCCGCCCAAACGGGTTTGGGGTGACATATCCACACGAGCCTTGAGGGCAAAGTGATCCGACCATGGCACTGCTTCTATTGCAATATCGTTCACTTGTACTCCCGCCGCGAAGACCAGGTCTAACATGTGTCCCGCCTGATGAGTGGGCGTTGTAACAACCTGGGAGAGTCCTAGTGTCGCCATGGATGACACCAGATCCATCGCCCGGTCGGAGGCCGCATCGTCGGCGTGGACATTGAAGTCACCCAAGACCAATAGCCTTGGGTACTCCAACGCCCAGCCCGCCGCGGCCTCCACCAGGGATGGTAAGGCGGCGGCTGGTGCGTTAGGCGGTCGGTACACCAGCCAAATCGCCAACCCCTCCCCAACGTCCCACATCAGGCCGGCACATTCAATGCCTGGAATCTCCGGGGCCGGGAGAGCCCTAAAGGTGTAAGCCTCTCGTATGAGTAATGCCACTCCTCCCCCCCGCCCGCTAGTCCGGGACTGGTGGAGGACCGAGTAACCCGGGGGGGTCATCTGGGAGAGAGCCACAGTCTCCCCATCTCGAACCCAGGTCTCGGTCACGCAAGCCAGGTCCGTGTCCTGTTCCAGTAGGAAGTCTCGAAGGACACCGGTCTTATTATTAATGGACCTGGCATTGCACAACACTAGTGTCGGAGGCGGGTAAGTTCGTCTGGTCCCACTACCTGTCACCGTTGGGATGGGACGCAGGCTGGAAGGTGGTCGAGCACTCTCTTGTCTCAGCCTCCTTCGCTTGTAGATCTGCCTGCTCCCACCGTCATACCTTCCCCTCCCCAGGAGTACTGGAATCCCCAGGCCAGTCATCGTCTGTGGTGGATACCAGTGTGTCGACTAATGATAATGGAAACTCGGTAGGCAAAGTGCTGCTGTATCCCAGAAATACAGAGTAGTAAATACAGAGTGTTAAGGTGCAAAATTCTACTAATTATATTATGGAGGCTCTAAAAGCAAAAGTGCGGTAGTGTCAGAAGTCCGAAAAGTGCAAGGCGGGAAAGTCTAAAGTGCGATAGTGTCCAAAAAAGTGCAAGGTGGCAGAGTCTAAGGTGCGGGGTGTAGGTGGCTGTCTTGTGGAAGAGGCGGGTATTAAGTCTCAGTCTTGTTCTTACTCTTAGATGGTAAGGTTGCATAGTTCTTACAGTTGGTAGTATTAACGTTCTCATCGGTGTTCCTGTTGGTGGGGGGGAGAGTCTGAGAGCTCAGGCAGCCTCCACCCGGCTCCAGGGCTCCAGGGGGGTGCTAGTCCTCCCTGTTTCCCCAGCTGTGCGGCCGCTGCCCAAGCAACTCAGTTTCCGGGTGAGTTGTAATTCACCCTTTCTCCCACTGGGCGTCCTCAGCTCACTCTCCGCCCTGTATGTGGACTCCAGGTGTTTACAGTTCCACTAGGGGAGAGAGGAGGCAAGGGAAAAAGGCGGGGGGGGGAGAGGGGGGGGCCGTCGTCCCACTGGTAGGCTAGCTACACTTCTACCTTGCTAAATCCCATCTAATGCATAACTTGATTGATCCTACCTTTAAAGTCTTTGATCCCTTTTCCGAGTGTCAGACAAAACCCAGTAACAAATTATACATTTCCTCCAAACTTATCATCCTAGCGAGATGTGCAAAGCTTCCCAACATAGTGATGCAAGATAGCCATCTATGAAACATCAAAGACCCTTTTTGTAACTACCGACCCCCATTCCCGTACCCCTATAAAGTGTGGGTCAGAACCCCACCTCAGTGTGCATTCTGTAGGGCACCATTTGCAGTCTGCACCACCCGTTACTCCTGTAATTGGGTCTATAGGATGCATTACACTGGTTGTTCGTGTTCTTCTCCATGTATTTTTCCTTCGGATGGACATCTCCTCTTCTGGATCAGGTGAATATTACCCACTTTAACAACCATTGAATTCCTCTATCAATAACCTCTATTTTTCTTAGACTCTTGTTTGCTTGTACAACATATGTGTGTGTATAAACCCTCTTGATACATAGCTTAAGTAAACAGTATAAAAGATACAAATGCGTGATCTATTCTTGACTGAAAACCTGAACTCCGTATTATTGAAAGCAAAGGTCTTCGCTCCTAATTCGCTCTACCAAGTCTCTTGGCTAATTTCCCCATTAAATTAAGAGACTTAAAAGCACTGCCTGTAACAGTGGATTGAGAGCAAACAAAAGATGTAGGAACTAACCTATAAATTCCATCTCTGTGGGTTCGCCTGAGAAGAAGTCCTAGCCTCTGAGTGATTTTTTTTCTAGGTGGGGGAGGGAGAATTCATATAAATCAGTGGGTTTCAGTGAGCAAAGTTTTAGGAGAAACTATACACTTGTTTGTGTAAAACCCCACTGGTCAATCAGCATTACAATTTTGATTCTTGTTCATTTCTTTAAAACAATTCTATGTACTATGTAGGGATGCCAGTCTTTTCTCCAGACTATAGAGATCAGTTCCGTTGGAGAAAATGGGTGCTTTGGAGAGTGGACTCTATGGCATTGTACCCCACTGAGGTACCTCCCCTCCCCAGGTTCTACGCCAAATCTGGTAACCCTATTTCTATGCTGCCTTTCCACCCAAATAGGGTCCCCAAGGCATTAAAACACCAAGATATTACGTTTCAAACATTAAAGCAGCATTCAAAATATATATGTAAAATATTTTAACAATGTAATAAAAACATATAGGCATACAAACACAACATGACTAGAAAGAAGGGCCAGTAAGAGTTTACTGACGGTACATCAAACAAATAAACAAACAAAATCATTATCAACTGACAGAAGACAATGATAGAGGATGACAGACAAATATCTCTGGTAAGAGAGTTCCAAAAATTTGTCACCACAACCAAAAAGGCCCAGTCTTGATCTCTTTTTCATTTTCTCAGTGTCACCATCTTTTGTAACAAACAGGGCTTTTTTTGAGCAGGAATGCACAGGAACACAGTTCAGAACATAAGAACATAAGAGAAGCCATGTTGGATCAGGCCAACGGCCCATCAAGTCCAACACTCTGTGTCACACAGTGGCAAAAAACTTTATATACACACATACACTGTGGCTAATAGCCACTAATGGACCTGTGCTCCATATTTTTATCTAAACCCCTCTTGAAGGTGGCTATACTTGTGGCCGCCACCACCTCCTGTGGCAGTGAATTCCACATGTTAATCACCCTTTGGGTGAAGAAGTACTTCCTTTTATCCGTTTTAACCTTTCTGCTCAGCAATTTCATTGAATGCCCACGAGTTCTTGTATTGTGAGAAAGGGAGAAAAGTACTTCTTTCTCTACTTTCTCCATCCCATGCATAATCTTGTAAACCTCTATCATGTCACCCCGCAGTCGACGTTTCTCCAAGCTAAAGAGTCCCAAGCGTTTCAACCTTTCAGGCTGGATTGGTGTCTGGATTGCTTTTGTAGCAAAAGCCCAGCAGGAACTCATATGAGGCCACATACCCTGACACCAACCCAGCCCAAACTGTGAAACAATGGTGATACCAGGCATGTGGCCTAATATGTAAATGAGTTCCTGCTGGTTTTTTTCTACAAAAAAAGCCCTGGTAACAAATATTTCATTTGAACAACAGCTTCTTATGAGCCTGTTAAGATAAAATAGAAATATAAACTATGAATTGATAAATAAAGAGGACACCTCTACACACTCCTGGCCAGCCAGGGAAGCGGCTAATTGTTCATAAGAATTGCTCAAAGTGTTTTCATCCTTTGATCTACAACATGGCTCAGAGTGAACTATGCTGAAATACAGTACTTAAGAATAATGAACGCTGCATACATATTGGTCTCCTGAATGCAATGTTCAGTTCAAATTGACAGGAGAAACTAAACAAATGAAGCTCACAGTGGGGAAGGAGGGAGGCCCCTCCGTTTGGGTTCATACCAGGTCCCTGCTGCTACTAACTGAAATGAATGTGCAGGCAATATTGTGCACAGGGATGCAGCTTTCTGAAACCAAATGCTCTGGTTCCAGAGTCTGGTGCAAATCCAGGAGTTGGGCCAGTGGACAGGGCTGAGCAGTTTGGGGCCAATCTAGGAGCAAGTTGCAGTGCTTTATGGTAGATCTGGGAATGATATCCCAGTGTAAAAATTTTCTGCTCCCCTAAAATGTGCAAATTAAAAAGCAAAGGAGTAGAGATTTACATAGGCTGTTGGGGGAACTAATTTAGGGGTAATCCTAAATTTAAATCCCACCTCTTGTGGTGCTTTGGATGCCTGCAATGTAAGTAATTTATATCTATTCACTTATTTAGATTTTATCTGGCATTGTGAAAACATACTTTGTACTGACCAGTTATTCTCTTCAACTAGTATTTTATTTCATTTGTAACTTTTGAATCACACATTGCTGCCAAGGAACTGAGTAGCATACCTGAAATCTCCCATTTTATTCTCACAACAGTAAGGTAAGGTGTGGCTGAAAGACATGGCTTGTCATAGGCAGCCCAGAGAGTTTCATAGCTCAGTAATTATTTAAACACTGCCCTCTTAAATCCAAAGGTCAGTTCTTTGACCTCTCTCTCTCTCTCTCTCTGCTTGGCTTCGCGAACGAAGATTTAAGAAGGGTGCAATAGTCCACGTCTGCTGCAGGCTCGCTGGTGGCTGACAAGACCAATGCGGGACAGGCAGGTCCGGCCACAGTGGCTGCAGGGAAAAGTCTGATTTAGGGTTGGTGCTGTAGCAGTGCGATTCTTCCTCAATCTCCTTTTGTCCTCAAGACCAGCTATGCCTGCGTTCTCAAAAGAAGAAACAGCCTGGTGGATGGTGTGCCTCCATGCTTTGCGATCTGAGGCTAGGTCAGACCACTGGTGATGGTTGATGCGACAGGTGCCAAGGGATTTCTTCAAGGAGTCCTTGTACCTCTTCTTTGGTGCCCCTCTATTTCGATGGCCGGTGGAGAGTTCGCCATACAGGGCAATCTTGGGAAGGCGGTGGTTTTCCATCCTAGAAATATGCCCTGCCCAGCGCAGCTGCGTCTTCAACAGCAGTGCCTCGATGCTGGTAACCTCCGCCCGCTTGAGAACTTCAGTGTTGGTCACAAAGTCACTCCAGTGGATGTTGAGGATGGTGCGAAGGCAGCGCTGATGAAAGCGCTCAAGGAGTCGCAGGTGATGACGGTATAAAACCCACGATTCGGAGCCGTAGATGAGGGTTGTCATCACAACCGCTTTGTAAACATTGATCTTTGTGCCTTTTTTCAGATGCTTGTTGCTCCACACTCTTTTGTGCAGTCGGCCAAAGGCACGGTTTGCCTTTGCCAGCCTGTTGTCAATCTCCTTGTCGATCTTAGCATCTGAGGAGATGATGCACCCCAGGTAGCTGAACTGCTGGACTGTCTTCAGAACTGATTCACCCACAGTGATGCAGGGAGGGTGATCATCTTCCTGGGGTGCAGGCTGGTGGAGAACTTCTGTCTTCTTCAGACTAACTTCTAGGCCGAATAGCTTGGCAGCCTCTGCAAAGCAGGACGTCATATGCTGCAGAGCTGATACCGAGTGGGAGACGAGTGCAGCATCATCAGCAAACAGTAGCTTTCGGATGAGTTTTTCCATTGTCTTGGAGTGGGCCTTTAGTCGCCTCAGGTTGAACAGGCTGCCATCGGTGCGATAGCGGATGTAGACACCATCGTCATCATCTAGATCTACTGCGGCTCATTGAAGCATCATGCTAAAGAAGATCGTAAAGAGAGTTGGCGCGAGAACGCAGCCTTGCTTTACACCTGTGCCTATTGGGAAGGTCTCCGAGAGGTCGTTGCAGTGTCTGACTTGGCCTCGCTGGTCTTCGTGTAGCTGGATGATCATGCTGAGGAACCTTGGGGGACATCCTAAACGTTCCAAGATTTGCCACAGGCCTTTCCTGCTAACGGTATCGAAAGCTTTGGTAAGGTCGACAAAAGTCACATACAGAGCCTTGTTCTGTTCCCTGCATTTCTCTTGGAGCTGCCTGAGAACAAATACCATGTCGGTGGTGCTCCTGTTAGCTCTGAAGCCGCACTGGCTCTCTGGGAGGAGTTCTTCTGCAATGGTGGGCACCAGTCTGTTCAGGAGTATTCTGGCAAGGATTTTGCCTGCGATGGAGAGCAGGGTTATCCCCCGGTAGTTGGAGCAGTCTGACTTTTCCCCTTTGTTCTTGTATAGGGTGATGATGATTGCATCGCGAAAGTCCTGTGGTAATTTGCCTTGTTCCCAGCAGGTGACAAGTACTTTGTGAAGTGAGCTATGTAGTACTGTGCCCCCATGCTTCCAGATCTCTGGTGGAATTCCATCAACTCCCGCTGCCTTGCCACTTTTCAGTTGCTTGATGGCTTTAACAGTCTCTTCTAGAGTGGGGATCTCATCCAACTCTGTTTTCACCGGTTGAAGTGGGGTGAGGTGAATTGCTGAATCTTGAACTACACGGTTGGCACTGAAGAAAACCTGAAAATACTCCGACCACCGGTTCAATATGGATGCCTTGTCTGTGAGGAGCACTTGGCCGTCTGCACTACGCAAGGGACTCTGAGTCTGATATGATGGACCATATACTGCCTTCAGGGCTTCGTAGAATCCTCTTAAATCACCAGTGTCTGCACACAGCTGGGTTCTCTCCACAAGCTTGGTCCACCACTTTGGTCCACTCTTTGACCACTACATGAATTAAACTACATTCTTAATGATCAATAGAGAACTGTGATTGTAAAAATTAAGGTATATTGTTAAGATGAATGTAGGCTGCAATTCAAAGACCATATTCTTGAAAGTAAGCCCCCAACAAAATTGGAATTTACTTCAGAATATATCTGCTTGGATTGCTCCCATAGGCTGGTTCCACACCATCAGCTCAGGGTGACAGTATG
Organism: Heteronotia binoei; assembly: GCF_032191835.1. Lineage (NCBI taxonomy): Eukaryota > Metazoa > Chordata > Lepidosauria > Squamata > Gekkonidae > Heteronotia > Heteronotia binoei. Next base: position 68,392,782 of record NC_083224.1, on the reverse strand, counting down.
CTGACCCGGAAGTGAGCTAGCAGAAACTGGAGTGTCCCAGAGTGTCTAGACAGCCTGCAGAACAGGGACAGTGTTGTGTATGCGGACTAAAACTGTGTATAATTAAGGGTATTCCTGCCTGGCTCAATGAAGCCTTTAGGACTGAGCTTGGGGACTTAGGAACAATGGGCAGTAAGAACCAAATCCCTACTGCCCTGCTCCAATCACGGGCCCTCTGCCAGTTTGAATGATCCAATGCCATCCTAGCGCAGGAACCTTGAAGTGTATATAGTTGGCCCCGTTGGCCCAGTTCTTCAGTTAAAGAGTACAGCTGTTACCATGCTGTACGTAAAAAAAGAGCTATGATCACTGCAACCATGTTTCCTCCTTGCATCAAACCCACTATATGATAGACAGGCTGCAGGCGCCCCAGGGGAGCATCCAGAGTGCTCATTAGGCTTCCCAATCCCCAGGACCCAGCGGGGGATCCCCCGGTTTTACGGGCTTCCCACCCCCACCCAGCTGGCCGACAGGGGGAAGCCCCGCCCCCACAGCCACCATGTACCTCTAGCACTCCAGCAAGTTTAGAAACCTACAAACAGGTCCCGTTTTAAAATATGTGTTTCTGTTGTTTGTGTGCCTTTAAAGTTGAGCAGGAAGCAGGAAACAGGAAGCACTTCATGGGGAAGGTCAGCTGCAGCTTCCGTTTGTTTTGCTTTCATTTTCAGAGCAAGTAACCAGACCCAGTAAGTGTGTGTGTGTGTGTGTGTGTGTGCGAGAGAGAGAGAGAGAGAGAGAGAGAGAGGGAGGGTCGCCAATCCTCAGGTGGAGGCAGAGGATTTCCCGGTTTGGAGGCCCTTCCCCGTTTTAGAAAGCTTTAGAAACCCGGGGAGGGGAAATGTTTACTGGGCACTCTATTATTCCCTATGGAGAATGATTCCCATAGGGAATAATGGGAAATTGATCCGCGGGTGTCTAGGGCTCGGGGGGGGGGGGTGTTCTTTTGGTAGAGGCACCAAATATGCAGCATAGCATCTTATTTATTTATTTATTTATTTATTTATTACTTTGCATTTATATCCCGCCCTCTCCGCAAGCGGACTCAGGGCGGCTTACAGTATCATAAAAACAATCAATTCCATAAAACATATAAAACCATAATACATTTATCAGTTTAAAACTATTACGCTATCTCAATTCAGTCTGGCGGTATTCGGTTCTGACTATGACCACCAGCTTCTGTAGGATGTCCGGTGGCAGCCCATTTTCAGTCAACCAGAAAAGCCTGTCTAAACAGTTCGGTCTTACAGGCCCTGCGGAACGCCGACAAATCCCGCAGGGCCCTTATAGCTTCTGGGAGGGTGTTCCAGAGTTCTGGTGCTGCCACCGAGAAGGCCCTAGATCTTGTTGCGCATAGCCTGGCTTCTTTTGGGCCAGGGGCAGACAGCAGATTTTTTGTCCCTGATCGCAGTGCTCTCTGGGGGATATATGGGGAAAGGCGGTCCCGTAGATAGGCAGGTCCCTGACCATAAAGGGCTTTAAAGGTTAATACCAACACCTTGAAGCGAACTCGGAACACAACAGGCAACCAGTGCAGCTCTCTCAGCACTGGCCGAATGTGCTCCCGTCGTGGTAGCCCCATTAACAGCCGTGCCGCAGCGTTCTGCACTAGTTGTAGTCTCCGGGTTAGCGTCAGGGGTAGCCCCATGTAGAGAGCATTACAGTGATCTATTCTTGAGGTGACCGTAGCATGGATTACCGTCGCTAGGTCGCTGCGGTCCAGGTAAGGGGCCAGCTGCCATGCTTGCCGAAGATGGAAAAAGGCAGATCTAACAGTGGCTGCCACCTGAGCCTCCATTGTAAGGGAGGACTCAAGGAGCACGCCTAAGCTCTTGACCTTGGGGACCGGTATTAGTGGCACCCCATCAAGGGCCGGCAGCTGGATCTCTCTCCCCGGACCGCCCCGACCCAGGTAGAGAACCTCCGTCTTCGTCGGATTCAATTTCAGCCGACTCAGTCTGAGCCAGGAGGCCACGGCTTGTAATGCCAGGTCTGATGCCTTTCCTCAAAACATCCTCCAAGTTTCAAAAGGATTGGACCAGGGGGGCCAATTCTATGAGCCCCCAAATAAAGTGCTCCTATCCTTCATTATTTCTAATGGATGGGAGGCATTGAAAAGGTGTGCAGTCCCTTTCAATGTGATGGCCAGAACTCCCTTTGGAGTTCAATTGTAGTTTTTCCAACCTTGCTCATGGCTCCACCCCCAATGTCTCCTTGCCCTACCCCCAATGTCTCCTGGCCCTATCCGCAAAGTCTCCTGGCTCCACCCCCAAAGTCCCCAGATATTTTTTGAATTGGACTTGGCAACCCTAGTGCTCATGTGCCTTGTTTGCCACTCCTCGGGTGCTTCCCGGGTGCTTCACAGCCATCCAGACAGCTGGGGAGGTGCCCCAACAATTAGGTACCATTTTGGAAGTGGTACCTATTTGGGCCAGCCCCACTGCAGTAGGGACAGGCTGAGAGCCGGAGTGGGATGGCAGGCAGATGTGTGCATTTGGACCTGGGGTGGCTTAAACTGCCCAAGTGGCACCAGCCAATGCCTTCTTAGAGCTCTGTGGATTTGGGATGTTCTGAAACAAGAATTGCCACATTGAAAAATGAAATGTCTGGCAGTTTTCCCAAGCAGGCTTTTTCGAGAAATAGAATTTGCATTTATGAAGTACTTTTAGTACTTGTCTCATATCCCTTTGTTTTCATATCTCTTGTCCCAATTATACAACAACTTTATAAGGTAGTCAAGTTTAATTAACTTCATATTGCAGATGTGGGATGGAGAGTCTCACTGAGTGAATCTGTTGATGTGGGATTTAAATAAGCGACTTCCTGATCAATACTATACCAGCTCCCTGGTTTGATAATTAACTTTTTAAATATAGCATATTTATATACTTAGCCTATGGTGCATTAGCCAGTAGCTATTTCTTTTTGTTACAATGACCCTTCTGTCCCTTCATTATATCCCTTCTGTCCTCATTAATCCCAGTAACACACCTGTGATGTAGGTATTACTCTATTATATTTTCCTTTGTGAAATGGAGATGAAAATCTGCCTAAGATCACCCTGTCCCAAAGCTTGGATGGGATTTGTGCCTTGAGCTTTTATCCATTTATACATCTTTTCAGGCCACTTCTTGCAAAGTTGAAGGGGACTTATGGATGTGTCAATCACTACCTTCCAGGTATTTTGAGGACCATTTTTTTTGTATTTATGTTTTTTATTAGTTATATGGATTTTTTCACGCTGAATATATGTTTGGGAGATCTCTAAATGACCCTAGCAATGAATGTCTGGTCTTTTGCCTGTAGGTGAAGTATGTATAGCCAGAGGATGAGCTTTCTTAGAAGTGCATGCTGTTTATGTCAGCTGTGTTCTTGTGAATTAATCAATCATTTAACTAGGCCTCACCAGCCTTTTATATAAACACTGCACATTGCTACCTGTCTGGAGTAAACAGTCTTTATTGGGCAAACAGATTATTGCTCATTTTACTGAGCCTTGTTGCCTGGAATAGGCAGATAATTTTGCCAAGAGTGGTAAAGTTTTAAGACAGCTCCCATCCCCTTTTAGTTTCCTTCCATGCAAAATTGATTTTAGCAAGAGAATAAGCTTGAGCCATGATGCATTGCCTGCTACTGCCAGGGAGATTTTTCTTTAAAAAATTAAACAGACTTGGCATAGCTGAAAAAAATTGACAACAGTGCATTGGCAGGAGGTACAATGCCTACCATGACTACTTTTCAGGAGGTCATTGGGATATACCATGTTCTGCCCAGCAAATTATAGCTAGATAACTTGATGTGCAGTGTTACCCAATGAAAATTTCCCATTGGCTTTTCCCAATATTGTTCCAATGTCAAGGAGCTCACAGTATACCAAGCACCGGAGAATTGTTCCCCCAGTGTAACTCCCACATGGCAGAGCATAAACCCCCCCTGTGCTATTCATCCAGAAGTAAATGCTCTAGATGAAAGTCTCTCCTCTAGGAATAAAATAGCACAGTGCAGGGTGACTGGTTAAGAAGATTGCCAGAAAACCTGCTGCAAATATAGAAAAGAAATGAGCACCTAGGATAAGATTAAAAAGCAGGGGAGTGATATGACTGGAGTTAAAAGTTCTTTGCTTGGGTCATTGCTTATTTGGGGTCACTCCTCAACCCAGCAGCACAACCTGGCAGCCAAAGTAAAACTTTGCAATACTGAAGGCAGTAGAGCTTTGGCTTGGAGCAGCCAGATAATAAAACCAGTCCATTAAGTTCCCATTAGCTTAAAAAATGAGAACCCCCCTGTCTGTGCTAATGAGCAGGCACTTGCCAAGACGAAGCAGCAGGAGGCCTCTTGCCAGCCAACTCTGCTGGCTTTGGAGAGATTAAATTAGAAGATGCAGTCACTGGAAAAGAAATGCATCAGTGGCCAATATAAAGCCAAGGATGACTAGAGGAGAGTAGATCAACTACTATTGGCCTGTCTTCATGGAGGTATCAACTTCCTTTGCCAAGGGAAGAGCAACCAATGGGATAGGGAACTCAGTGAGCAGTCTCTTGAAACACTGCATGCTTGTCTCCTGCTTCATGAAGAGAGTTGAAGTTTTCTATTTTATTTTGGTTTTAACTGAAAATATTTTTAACTGTTATTGTAAGTCATCTTGACCCATGAGGAAAGTTGGGATATAAATGTTTTCATTCAGAAATAAATATCTGGAAATTACAGAGAGAGAGAAAAAAACCATTTTGATACTTTGATCCTATTGGTTCCTTGCAGGGAGGATCCAACCCACAGTTGGGCTGTCCTTTCTACTTGTTTTGACAGGAAACATGTATCTTGTAACTTTTTCATTTTTCAACAAATTGGGCTCACATTCTCTACAGTCATATTGGGGTGCCAATTTGTGAACACAAATGTTCATGGGGAAGGACAGGAAAATCTTACCCCTCCCCTGATGCCTCACCTTGTTGTGCTTTAACACTTGTAGCATTTCTGTGTGAGCCAGGCTGGGGAAATAATGCTTCAGAACCCAGAAAGAAGGTGCAAGAGGAGGGACAGGCTTAGCATTGCCGGCCTGAACATCCCATCTCCCTCTTTATTGACACAGAACTGAAGCTAATGGCAGATAGGGGACAAAGAGCATATCAGAACAATTCTGCCCAAAAGACCTATGCATGAAAGGGGAAGGATTTCCTAACTCCCCCTCATGCTGTTCTGGGGGGGGGGGTTCCTATCTAGGGGTTCAGGGTTCCTGCAGGTTCAGGCAGACACCTGGGGAAAGAGGCAACAATTATAGTCCAACCATAGTCCACAGTTAAAGCACAGGTATTCAGAAGTCTCTTGCATCAAACCAAAAGGGCAAATCCAAAGAGCACAATGCAAGCTACTGTCCAGAAGGTCACATACACTGAGGCCCAGAACAAGGTACATAAGAGTTATAAACAAGTAGCTTCCATACTGACTTGCCCTTTTCTGGCTGTTTTTATCTGGAAAACCCTGCTGGGACAAGTACAACTCATCCATGGCTGACAGCCTACAGGGCTGTCAGTCTTGATCCTCAAACTTTCAGGTGGAGGCTGGGCATGCTGAGCTGCCAGCTGCACACTATGACACTGCTCCTGCACCTCACTCAGGGTTTTCAAGGGCTCTGGCAACCCCAGGCTGAGGCTGGTGGCTATAGAACTTCTGCTTCAGCTTCAGATCCTGGGTTGCAGGACTGAGGCCATGGCATGCTGACTTTGGCCTGAGACTCTCCCTCTGTACCTGACAGAGTGTCTGCCTTGTCTGGAAGGTCTTCAGCAGCATCCAAGGGCTGGAGCCAGCTTCCTCCAAAGTGACCCAAAGTGATGAGGTATAAATTGACCTGGTTAATCTGGTTAGACCCTAACTGGGATGGCAGGCAAAGCATGGGTTTAATTTAATTTAATTTTTCAATTTATACCCCGCCCTATCCCTCAAGCAGGCTCAGGGCAGTTTACAATCTTAAAACCTTACATCAACTTTAAATAAATCACATCAGAATTAAGCAATATAATAAATACAGAAAGATTAAATTAAGTCAAAAGACCATAATCCATATCATTGGCAACAAACCATAAAACTGCATATAGGCTGGGGCTTTCTGCACAACTTGAGCACCTAGATAGTAGGGTGCTGGGGGAAGCAGTGATTTCAGAGGATGCCCACTGGATCAATTAAAAGCCTGATGGAAGAGCTCCATCTTGCAGGCCCTGCGAAAATTAGATAAGTCCCACAGGGCCTGGACTCAGTGGGAGCTCATTCCACCAGGTAGGGGCCCGGACTGAAAAGGCCCTGGCCCTTGTTGAAGCCAGTCGGGCATCCTTAGGGCCAGGGATCATTACAAGATGTGGCCGACCTCAGAGCCTGGGAGGGTGGGGCTCGTATGGGGAGAGGTAGTCCAGAAGATATGCAGGCCCAGGCCATGAAGGGCCTTAAAGGTAAGGACCAACACCTTGAAATGGTGCACGTGGAGAGGTTGAGGGGATTTTGAGTTGGTAAGAACCTGAGATATCAGCAATGGGGGGGGGGGTTTCCCTCAAACTGGGTACTTAAAGGCTTTGCAGTCTAAGTGGCTCAGTGGGGGCCTTTTTGTGGTTGGGGGGGGACATACAACCAGCCTTGGCTTAGCAGTCATGGACTGGGTCTATGCCCCTCCATCCACAGAGCCAAGACAATAGCTCAACTGTTATGTGGCTCATTTATGAGGACGACCAGTCCAAATTCCGTACCTCAAGAAAGAGTTCAACCTAAGTTTTTATGAAGCATTTTAGAGTTCCCTAGATGTGTGTCAAATGCCAGGGTGAGACTGGAGACAGGGGGCGTTTTCGCACTGACCTTAATCAGCAGCGACATCCCTCTTCACTGCGCAGGATCTGCGCGGATTTCGCACCAATTGCTGCGGAGCACCCGGAAGAGCCGCAAAGTCCCACGGCTTTTGCAGCGCAAATGGAAACCGCCAAAAACCAGTTTCCATTTGCGCCGCAAAAGCCGCGGGACTTTGAGGCTCTTCCGGGTGCTCCGCAGCAATTGGTGCGAAATCTGCGCAGATCCTGCGCGGTGAAGAGGGACGTCGCTGCCAATTAAGGTCAGTGCGAAAACGCCCATAGTGTTTAAAAGTTGAGGTCTGAGTCTGTATTCTATTTATATGTGGCTAAAGAGACAGCTTAACTCACAAGGTTTACACCCTCTGATATATTGTGGCAATTTCCAGTCAAACTGGTGTTCAAAGTTATCTGCTGAGCATTGATTCCTCCCCCCCCCCCCCCCCGCAGGTTCTCTTATTCCATGGAACAGACCAGGCAAAAAAGAATAGTTAAGCATAGAACTGAGGATATAAAATGCCAAACTGATCTCTCTGTTTTACAAAATACTATGAGGGAAAGCAACAAAAACACTGTTGAACCAGCAAACTATTTAACATCTTTGGAAGTAACAGGGTTTAGAAGAGCCTTTGCTCTGGCAAGGTGCTCTGCCCTCCCTTCTGCTGTATTTGAAGGGAAACGTAAGAACATTCATTTCACAGAAAGGCTCTGTACCTGCCCATTAAGGGAGGTTGAGACTACAAAGCACGAGCTTTTCATATGCTTGTTAACTATGTGTGTGCTTCTGGTTGGATTTTGTGTCTTTATTTTGTGAATGTACATTTGCATGCACAAGCATGTTATCTCATATCTGCATCTGATGCATCTGTTGTACTGTAGCCTTCTTTCCACTTGGCAGGATGACAAAGACAATTGGCTTGCCATGTTGTTACATTTATGTTGTGGTCATTTGTAAATGTTTGCTTGTTTCCATTCTATGTCAGATCCCATTAAAAATGCTTGTGAGCTATGTCTTCACTTTACAATGCCCATGGTATATTGTATGTCATAAAACAGGAACAATTGGCTGCTGCTTTAAATCCCATGCAAATTCCAGCACAGAAATTATAATTGCAGTAGCTCTTCTACTGATCTCCCTTCTGGATCTCAAATTCTATTGTGTATCAATGTGCAACCAATAAATAACAGACCTGCAGCACTGATTTATATCAAAAAGGTTGGTTGTACTGGGGAGGTATCACAAACCCATTTGAAAACGGCCTCTTGAGTTGGTTCTAAAGGCTGGAAGCGAGTTCTTAAGGTAACTAATAAATTCCGCATCTTTGGATTTATTCCACCAACCAGCCACGTTCCACGAGATGATCTTAATGTCCGATAATGGAGAAGTATTTGGAATTGAAGACAATGAAGAGGATCTCAGTCAGCCATCTTGGGAAAATTGGTTTGGCAAGCAGGAAGAAACAAAAATCATACCTTCATTTTCGAAGCCCCTAGAAATATTTTTGCTAAGTTCACAAAGGCTTGGCCAGATGAAATTATCCTTAGGATTGATGGAATTGTCCATAGACGTGGTGGGTGCTGGATAGATTTCAGCAACGACCAGCCTTTCCAAAGGCCGCCTGATTTCAGGTTGGGGGTACATGGTTAGTGAAGTCTCAGATGGGAAAGTAGATATCATATTATCCACATTTGAGTTTGTTAAAGGAGGGCAAATGGAAATTGAAGGGTGAGGAGGATCTTGTTGATCTGGGTCAATCAAAGGCACATCTTGAAGCTCTCTCAACTCGATAGAAGGCCCAGAAGAGCTCTTTTGCTGCTCACTCTGCTTCAATAAGAGGCTTTCTTTCAACAAGTCTAGTCTTTTTAAAATGTCTTGTTGATCATAAGTCTGAAGGCATTGGAACTGATCTCTAATATTGTCTTCCAAGATGTTGGTTGCAGAAAGAACCTCCATAGATTCATTAAGAGGGTAAGATTGAGGTGACAAATTTGCCGTGGCGGATGAAATGTTTGCATTCAAGATGTCACCTGATCTATCTGCAACTATTGAAGAGTTATCCTGTAGGTCTAGATATTTCTTTCGATGAATCAGAGGTAGAATGATTTCATTCTTAAAGACGCGCGTAGGGAAGATTCCTTTGGATGAGAGATATTTTTTGATCGCAACAGAAGCTGAGGAATCTGCGCTCTGTGACTGGGAACAAGCATCAAAGAAATCTATCTAATGTAGATCAATCCAAGCTGTTTCCCCTGGGAATAAAGTTCTTAGATGTCTTTTGGATAGTTGCATAGAGTTCCACAAAGGGCCCCTCCCTTTGTAGTTGCAGATGCTTAAACAGATTTTGTTTGGGGTAAGGATGAGTTTATAAAGTTGCTCTCGCTCATCGGATGAAGATTTTAATTTGTAACCTGTTGTTGACTTTGTTACTTGCTTTGGAAAGGCAGTCTTGGGATAACTATCCAAAAAGGGGCTTTTTGGAGATTCCATCTCTCCCAGTTCCTGGAGTCTCTTTCCAAAGTAAGAGATCTGCTTACTGGCATGATCAATTTTGCTATGCAGCAGTTTTAGTTGATTATAGATGTGCTCAACTGTTATAGCAACAAGGCTGATCAAATCAGATGGGTCATTAGAATTGCTGCACTCAGTGCTGCTTAAAGGACCCAGCACTGCCCCCTCCGGCTTACTGCTGTTATTAATTACTGGGTGTGAATCACCAACTTTTTGTTTGGTTAAGGCTGATTCATTTAAAGCTGGTTTATTTAAATCATCATTATAGTCACCCAGAATCTCAAAACGATTGGAGGTTGGAATTTGTACAGAATAAAAGACTCCAATTCTCTTTTGCTTAGGAGGAGGTAATGAAGGTTCCTCTTGGTCTCTTCTACGCGTAGACACACCCATATTAGTCTCAAAATGTTTTTTCTGTTCCTTCAGGCTGTTAGTTGTCTGGGGAGGTATCAAATAATCCTTTGCTGATCACAAAGCCAAATGTTAGGCATTGCTAAAAAAGATACATCTCTTTATTTCTTTTGCTCTTTGAAACAACATAGTTTTCTAATTACAATATGTAACCCATGTGCCACTTTCTACCCACCTTAATTTGCCTTCTGTTCCTACTTCAGAGGATAGTTGTGATAAAATAAAACTATAAAGCTCTTTGTAAATTAACAAGACAGTCATTTTAAGGTGTTATGGAGGTTCAAAGCTAGTGAATGATATTTGAAAAACCAATCTACAAATACTGCAAGATCTGAAGGACTCGAGAGGATCTTTTTCCCTTTAAAAGTATATGGAATAAAAGTTTGTTACTGCAAGTTGATCAGAGTGACAGCAGGTCAGAAAATCAAAGTTTTGTTATTTAGTCAGGCGACGGACCTAGTGTCTTCCATGGCGACACTGGGACTCTCTCAATTCGTTGTGACCCCCACCCACCAGGCCGGGCACATGTTAGACCTGATCTTTGCGGCCGGGATTGTAGTGAGCGATATAACCACAGAGGTTGTGCCATGGTCGGATCACTTCGCCCTCAAGGCCCGTGTGAATATGCCCCCCCGAACCTGTTTAGGCGAGGAGCCGATTATGGCTCGCCCGCGGAGTCAAATGGACCCGGAACGGTTCCAGATGGCTCTGCGGGACTCCTGGCCCTCTGGCGGCTCCCTTGATGGCCTGATTGAGACCTGGAATAGCCGGCTCTCTAGGGCCATCGAGGAGATCGCACCTCGGCGCCCTCTGCGACCTCGGATTAAGCTGGCTCCGTGGTATACCCCGGAATTACGCCAGCTGAAACAAGGCCTTAGACGGCTAGAGAGGCAATGGCGACGCACTCGTGACGAGGCGACTAGAACATCTTATAGGAAGTTTATGAAGTCCTATGAGATGGCAATCAAGGCCGCAAAGAAAACATACTTTGCGGCTAGGATTGCATCCGCAAATTCGCGCCCAGCCCAATTATTTAGAATAATTCGGAATCTGACTACATTGCCTCAGGGCAATTCTAAAGCTATGGAATTGGAAATCGGCTGCGAGGCCTTCGCGAAATTCTTTGCGGATAAGGTCCAATCGCTCCGCCAGGACTGCCCCGCCAACTTGGAGGCAGTAAGTGGACTCGAAGCCCAATGCGTGTCTTCTGATTCAACTCTGGATTGCTTCGACCCGCTCAGCTTGGAGGAAGTCGACAGAATTCTTGCCACTGCACGTTCCACGACTTGCGATCTGGACCCCTGCCCCTCCTGGCTAATTAAGGCCTGCCAGGAGGAATTAAGATATCCTATACGGGATATTATAAATCGATCCCTTTCAGAAGGTGTTTTTCCAACACCTCTGAAAGAGGCACTGGTCCGCCCTCTCCTGAAAAAACCGTCATCAGATCCGGCCGAATTGGCACATTACCGGCCGGTCTCAAACTTGCCCTTTTTAGGCAAAATAATCGAGAGGGCCGTGGCGGTGCAGTTACAGGAATTCCTGGAGGACGCTTCCGTCCTAGACCCATGCCAGTCCGGCTTTCGCCCGGGCCATGGGACAGAAACAGTCCTGGTCGCCCTCATGGATGACCTCCGACGGCAACTGGATCGAGGCGGCTCGGCAGTATTGCTGTTGTTAGACCTATCGGCGGCGTTCGATATGGTTGATCATCGGCTGCTGACCCGCCGCCTCGCCGACGCAGGAATTCGGGGGCTAGCCTTACAGTGGCTCTCCTCCTTTCTTGAGGGTCGGGGACAAAGGGTGGCGATCGGGGGGGAACTGTCTCAGAGGTATCCACTCCATTGCGGAGTGCCTCAGGGGGCAGTCCTCTCCCCGATGCTGTTTAACATCTTTATGCGCCCCCTTGCCCAGATTGCACGGAGGTATGGGCTGGGTTGCCATCAATATGCAGATGACACCCAGCTCTATCTATTGATGGACGGCCGGGCTGGTGATGTCCCAGCAAATTTGGACCGGGCACTACAAGCCGTGGCTGACTGGCTCAGGCTGAGCGGGCTGAAGTTGAATCCGGCGAAGACTGAGGTCCTTTGCGTGGGCCGCGGCGGACCGGGAGGGGAGACTACTTTACCGGCCTTTGACGGTGTGCCACTGGTACCGGTGCGCAAAGTCAAGAGCCTGGGGGTGCTACTGGAGTCCTCCCTATCAATGGAGGCCCAAGTAGCTGCCACTGCTAGATCCGCCTTCTTCTATCTCAAGAGGGCGAGGCAGTTGGCCCCCTTCCTGGAACGCACCGACCTGGCAACTGTGATCCACGCAACGGTCACTTCGAGGTTAGACTACTGCAATGCCCTCTACATGGGGCTGCCCTTGTACCGAACACGGAGACTCCAGGTAGTCCAGAACGCGGCGGCCAGGCTGCTGGAGGGACTACCACGGTGGGAGCCTGCACGGCCTGGGCTGCGCAATCTGCACTGGCTGCCGGTTGTCTACCGTGTTCGCTATAAGGTGCTGGTCATTACCTTTAAAGCCCTATATGGCCGAGGACCTGCCTACCTAAAGGACCGCCTCTCCCCATATGTACCCCGGAGAGCACTGAGGTCTGGTTCTCAGAACTTATTAACAATCCCTGGGCCAAGAGAAGTTAGGTTGAAGGCCACTAGGGAGCAGGCCTTCTCGGTGATAGCCCCTCGCTGGTGGAACGATCTCCCAGAGATGGTGCGAGCCCTGCGGGACCTGAACCAATTCCGCAGGGCTTGCAAAACATTTCTTTTTCAGTTAGCATTTGAGTCACCATGTGGCAACTAAGACGGAACCTGATTAATGAATGAATAGACACTCAGCCATCTTAAATACATCATTTTAGCACCTATTTTTATATCTTATATGTTTATATGTTTTTATGTATTTTAAATAATTTATTGTAATTAATGTTTAAGTTGTTATGTTTTATGAATCACGGGACTCCCATGTCTATTATTGTTTAATGTGAATCATGAGACTCCCGTGTCTGTTAGCCGCCCTGAGCCCGCCTAGCGGGGAGGGCGGGATATAAAAATAAAATATTATTATTATTATATTATTAGTTATTTTAAACATTTATATCCCACTTTATCTCCTTGGGCTCCTGTGGCTAACCATGTAACAACAAGTTGCGAGGACATAATAACAGTGTGTAACAGTTGGGTTGCCAATCCCCAGGTGCGGGCAGGGGATCCCCTGGTTTGGAGGCCCTCCCCCCGCTTCAGGGTCATCAGAAAGTGGGGGGAGGGGAGGGAAATATCTGCTGGGAACTCTGTTATTCCCTATGGAGATTTATTCCCATAGAAAATCATGGAGAATTGATCCGTGGGTATCTGGGGCTCTTGGGGGGGGGAGCTGTTTTTTGGGGTAGAGGCACCAAATTTTCAGTATAGCATCTAGTGCCTCTCCTCAAAATACCCACCAAGTTTCAAAAAGATTGGACCAGGGGGTCCAATTCTATGAACCCCAAAAGAAGGTGCCCCTATCCTTCATTATTTCCTATGGAAGGAAGGCATTTAAAATGTGTGTGGTCTTTTTAAATGTGATGGCCAGAACTCCCTTTGGAGTTCAATTATGCTTGTCACAGCCTTGATCTTGGCTCCACCCCTAATGTCTCCTGGCTCCACCCCCAAAGTCCCCAGATATTTCTTGAATTGGACTTGGCAACTCTAGTAACAGACCACTAACATGATAAAAACAACATAAAGGATAAAGACCTGCCAGACCAGAATACCTTCCACTAAATGTTCTCTGAAGTAAAACTCTTTCATGCCTTTCTGAATGCCATACACAAAGATGCCCTCAGAACCTGCTCTGGTATGCCATTCCAAAGGATTAAACTCTATCACAGAAAAATCTCATGACCTAACTTTTGCCATACAGATGTTCCTAAAAGAGGGTACTTCAAGGAAAAAATTTTCTGAAGAGTGCAGCTGGCAAATGAGAGCACACTGGGAAATATAGTTTGATATATATGAGGGTCCCAGCTGTGAAGGGCTTCAAAGGTAATAACCAATCTAGGGGTTACTGTAGTGTGGATCAGTATGGCTAGGATGGTGAAGTCTAAATATGGACCCAGATTGTGAGCTAGATGTAACTGAAAGAAGGTGCTCATATCAACAGCACTGACCTATTTAACCAAGGACAAATACTGTCATACGGGGGGGGGAGGGGGGGGCTCCCTCTTGGGTATCCTGCCCCCCCAGGGAAAGTGTATGCGCAATACATAGCCTCTCCTCTCCCGGTGTAGTGAACGTCGCGTGGTCACTGTCCGGCTATGCCTGGCAGATGGTCACTGCAATGGCCTCTCCTGCATTACTGCATCCGTGGCAACACCTTCTCGCTGGTCCCCCCCGTTTCTCACAGAGTTTGCCACATCATGGTGCGACCGAATGTCCGGCGGTATAACCGGATGGGCAGGATGGGCTCACCAACCTCGTCAGCCAAGAGAAGGAAAACTCTAACATCAAACCCGGGCAGATAGAGCTCGTTAATGTAACACCTACCACCTGGAGGACTCGCTGCCGGCGTCCCGGCTTACTGGGCCATGGCAGATGACCCCAAGGTGAAAGGGTGGAGCCAGTACTGTGCACATTGTGCCTCACCTAAAAATTCCTCTGCGCAGGCCTGAAGGGCATATCCACATCCACAACCCACAACACACCAAGTCCTGCAGCGATGGGCAAGGGGCGAAACGGCAGGTGGAAGATGCCACTGGAAGCCGCAGTCCCGATCCTGCATGTAGGCGGTTCAGGGTACTGGTCGCCTGATGCTGACCCGGAGACGAAAGCATCTTTCGGTAGCACCCTGAATGACCAAGCAGCCTTATCTAGGGACAGCACTGCTTGCTCCACATAGAGAGGGGCCTAGAAAAGGTGGCCTAAACAAAGCTCGTTTCCCCCACCCCAGTTGGCTAGCCGCGGTCAACGGGCATCCTTACTTGCGGTCAAAAAATAACAACAAAGAAAAGGTATGCACCTGCCTCACAAAGTGTGCAAAGACTTAAGCTTGCGTGTTGGAACATCAGAACCATGCTTGACGCAGTAGACAGTGGTCGCCCTGAACGATGCTCTGCTCTAGTTGCCCACGAACTTCTCAGGTTGAATATTGACATAGCAGCTCTCAGCGAGGTCCGTTTCCCTGAGGAAGGTAGTCTTCAAGAACATGGTGCTGGCTATACCCTCTACTGGTCGGGTAAGTCAAAGGCTGAGAGCTGCCTTTCTGGCGTTGGCTTCATGGTCAGGAACTCCATTGCCTCCAAACTCAAAAACCTGCCAACAGGTCACTCAGATCGCATCATGTCCATGCGCCTCCCACTTCAAAACAAGCAGCATGGAACACTCTTCAGTGTGTATGCCCCAACTCTTCAAGCAGATCCTGCAGAAAAGAACAAGTTCTATGCTGATCTACGCAACCTCGTACGGAAGATCCCTACAGAGGACAAGGTGATCATCCTTGGCGACTTCAATGCCAGAGTAGGTAAAGACTCGGAAGCCTGGAAAGGAGTACTTGGCAAACACGGCATTGGCAACTGCAATGATAACGGGCGCCTCCTGCTAGAATTCTGCACGGAGCACCAGCTCACCATCACCAACACTATCTTTCAGCAGAAGAACAGCCTGAAGACAACCTGGATGCACCCACGGTCCAAGCACTGGCACCTTATCGACTACATTCTGGTGCGCCAGAGAGACCTTCGAGATGTCTTACACACCCGAGTAATGCCCAGTGCGGAATGTCATATGGATCGTCTTGTACGCTGCAATCTCCGTCTTCACTTTAAACCCACACCCAGGAGAGGAGGTATCCCTCGAAGGAAGCTTCAGGTTGGCAGCCTTCAGGCAGCCGAAGTTAAAGCTGCCTTCCAGGCAAAACTCCAGTCAAGAATTGAGGACCCCAGTTGCCCCACAGACCCTTCTCCAGAAGCACTCTGGGAACACCTAAAAACTACCATCCTGTTGACCTCTGAAGAAGTCCTCGGGTTCTCCACAAGGAAGAACAAGGACTGGTTTGACGAGAACAATCAAGAGATCCAAGAATTACTAGCGAAAAAGAGATCTGCCTACCAAGCACATCTTGCTCAGCCCTCCTGTCCCGGGAAAAAAGCAATCTTTCGCGCTGCATGTAGCAACCTCCAGCGCAAGCTTCGAGACATTCAGAACGAGTGGTGGACCAAGCTTGCAGAGAGAACCCAGCTGTGTGCAGACACTGGTGATTTAAGAGGGTTCTACGAAGCCCTGAAGGCAGTATATGGCGCATCATATCAGGCTCAGAGTCCCTTGCATAGTGCAGACGGCCAAGTGCTCCTCACAGACAAGGCATCCATACTGAACCTGTGGTCGGAGTATTTTCAGGCTCTCTTCAGTGCCAACCGCGTAGTTCAAGATTCAGCAATCCACCTCACCCCACTTCAACCAGTGAAAACAGAGTTGGATGAGATCCCCACCCTAGAAGAGACTATTAAAGCCATCAAGCAACTGAAAAGTGGCAAGGCAGCAGGAGTTGATGGAATCCCACCAGAGATCTGGAAGCATGGGGGCACAGTACTACATAGCACACTTCACAAAGTACTTGTCACCTGCTGGGAACAAGGCAAACTACCACAGGACTTTTGCGATGCAATCATCATCACTCTATACAAGAACAAAGGAGAAAAGTCAGACTGCTCCAACTACCGGGGGATAACTCTGCTCTCCATCGCAGGCAAAATCCTTGCCAGAATACTCCTGAACAGACTGGTGCCCACCATTGCAAAAGAACTCCTCCCAGAGAGTCAGTGCGGCTTCAGAGCTAACAGGAGCACCACCGACATGGTATTTGTTCTCAGGCAGCTCCAAGAGAAATGCAGGGAACAGAACAAGGGTCTATATGTGACTTTTGTCGACCTTACCAAAGCTTTCGATACCGTTAGCAGGAAAGGCCTGTGGTTCCTCAGCATGATCATCCAGCTACACGAAGACCAGCGAGGCCAAGTCAGACACTGCAACGACCTCTCGGAGACCTTCCCAATAGGCACAGGTGTAAAGCAAGGCTGCGTTCTCGCGCCAACTCTCTTTACGATCTTCTTTAGCATGATGCTTCAAAGAGCTGCAGTAGATCTAGATGATGACGATGGTGTCTACATCCGCTATCGCACCGATGGCAGCCTGTTCAACCTGAGGCGACTAAAGGCTCACTCCAAGACAATGGAAAAACTCATCCGAGAGCTACTATTTGCTGATGATGCTGCACTCGTCTCCCACTCGGTATCAGCTCTGCAGCATATGACGTCCTGCTTTGCAGAGGTTGCCAAGCTATTTGGCCTAGAAGTTAGTCTGAAGAAGACAGAAGTTCTCCACCAGCCTGCACCCCAGGAAGATTATCACCCTCCCTGCATCACTGTGGGTGAATCAGTACTGAAGACAGTCCAGCAGTTCAGCTACCTGGGGTGCATCATCTCCTCAGATGCCAAGATTGACAAGGAGATCGACAACAGGCTGGCAAAGGCAAGCCGTGCATTTGGCCGACTGCACAGAAGAGTGTGGAGCAACAAGCACCTGAAAAAAGACACAAAGATCAATGTTTACAAAGCGGTTGTGATGACAACCCTCATCTACGGCTCCGAATCGTGGGTTTTATACCGTCGTCACCTGCGACTCCTTGAGCGCTTTCATCAGCGCTGCCTTTGCACCATCCTCAACATCCACTGGAGTGACTTTGTGACCAACACTGAAGTCCTCAAGAGGGCGGAGGTTACAAGCATCGAAGCACTGCTGTTGAAGACGCAGCTGCGCTGGGCAGGGCATATTTCTAGGATGGAAAACCACCGCCTTCCCAAGATTGCTCTGTATGGCGAACTTTCCACCGGCCATCGAAATAGAGGGGCACCAAAGAAGAGGTACAAGAACTCCTTGAAGAAATCCCTTGGCACCTGTCGCATCAACCATCACCAGTGGTCTGACCTAGCCTCAGATCGCAAAGCATGAAGGCACACCATCCACCAGGCTGTCTCTTCCTTTGAGAATGCACGCATAGCTGGTCTTGAGGACAAAAGGATATTGAGGAAGAATCGCACTGCTACAGCACCAACCCCAAATCAGACTTTTCCCTGCAGCCACTGTGGCCGGATCTGCCTGTCCCGCATTGGTCTTGTCAGCCACTAGCGAGCCTGCAGCAGACATGGACTACTGCACCCTTCTTAAATCTTCGTTCGCAAAGTCAAGCCGAGAGAGAGAGACCTATTTAACCAAGGACAAATACTGTCATCATCCTGTATTGGGCTGATAGATGATATCAGCCAAACATTTTGATCTGCATCACTTCCATCTTGTTTGTATGAAAGTTGTTTGCTCATACTTACCCACTTGACCACAGCCTCAAGGCGATGAAAGCCTAGGCCTTTCACAGCAGCTTCAGGGGTTTTAGATAATGAGATATAAAGTTGGGTGTCACCCACATGTTGGTGACACTGATCCTTTTAAGCTCCTGATGATCTCAACCAAAGACTTAACATAAAGGATTTTGGTGGTAAAATGGACCCCGGAGGCACTCTCCAACCTGCTGATTTTGCCTCTTCTATAGAAACTCTTTGCTTCCTACCAAAAAGGAAAGAAATGGAGGGCTGTTCCTTTTATCCCCAACACTGTTTGTAGCTGATCCACCAAAATAACAGAACTGACCATATCAAATGCTGCTGATAGATCATAGAATCACAGAGTTGGAAGGGACCATATGGGCTATCTAGTTCAGCTTCTTGCTCAATCCAGGATCAGCCTACAGCACCCCAACAAGTGTTCGTCCAGCCGCTGCTTAAAGATTGCCGGTGAGGTGGAGCTTACCATCTCCCTAGGTAGCTGATTCCACTGTTGAACAACTCGTACTGTAAAATTTTTTTTTCCTAATATCCAACTGGAACCTTCCCACCCTTAATTTAAACCTATTGTTGCAAGTCCTGTCCTCTGTTGCCAACAGGAACAGCTCCCTGCCCTCCTCTAAGTCACAGCCCTTCAAATACTTCAAGAGAGCAATCATGCCCCCCTCAACCTCCTCTTCTCCACACTGAATATTCCCAAGTCCCTCATAGCCTTTCCTCATGGGGCTTGGTTTTCAGGCCCCTGATCATCCTCGTCACTCTCCTCTGCATCCGCTCCATTCTGTCCACATACTTCTTGAAGTGAGGTCTCCAGAACTGCACACAATACTTGAGGTGTGGTGGCCTGACCAATGCAGTGTACAGTGGGACTAGGACCTCTTGTGATTTGTATACTATGCCTCTATTGATATATCCCACTAGCCTTTTTTGTCACTGCATTGCACTGGCTGCTCATATTTAACTTATGATCCATATATTTAACTTATGGTCAAACATACTGCTACCCAGAAGTGTAACCTCCAGATATAGAACTTAACTCTTATCCTTGTTAAATTGCATATTGTTCACTTCCTCCCACTTTCCGTTGAATTGTATCTCTATCTTCTGGTGTTTGCTGCTCCTAATTTGGTGTCATCGGCATATTTAATGAGTAGCCCCTCCACACCCTCATCCAGATCATTTATAAAAATATTGAAAGATACCAGGCCCAGAATTGAGCCCTGTGGCACCTAGGGTTGCCAGGTCCGACTCAAGAAATATCTGGAGACTTTGGGGGTGGAGCCAGAAGAGCTTGGGGATGGAGCCAGGTGTGACAAGCATGACTGCATGCCAAAGGGAGTTCTTGCAATCACATTTAAATTGACTGCATGCCTTTTAAATGGCTTCCCTCCATTTGGAAATAATGAAGGATAGGGGCGCCTTCTTTTGGGGCTCATAGAATTGGACTCCCTCGTCCAATCTTTTTGAAACATGGAGGGTGTTTTGAGGAGAGGCAGTAGATGCTATGCTGAAAATTTGGTGCATCTGCCTCAAAAAAAAACAGCCCCTCAGATTCCTATATACCTATGGATCAATTCTCCATTATACCCTATGGGAATCAGTCTCCATAGAATATAATGGAATGCCCAGCAGATATTTCCCTTCCCCCTACACTTTCTAATGGCCCTGAAGTGGGTGGAGGGTCTCCCAACCTGGGGATTCCCTGGCCCCAACTGGGGAATGGCAACCCTAGTGGCACCCCACTGGACATCTCCCTCCATTCAGATGGAATGCCATTGACAAGTACTCTTTGAATGTGGTTTTCCAACCAGTTCCCTGTTAATTTAGAGATTGGTTTGTACTTTGGAAGGGGATTCTGCTTACATGAAGTTTACATGAGTCTTGTTTTAGAAAAGAAATAGAAGGCCTTTATTGGGAAGGAATTTCAAACCAAATAGGAAAGGTAGAGCAAATATGTCCTGTCTATATAAGCTAGGATGGAGATTGTAGGAAGCATGTCTTGCTTGCATGGTGGTTATGGAGAGAAGGAGTTAGCTGGAGTGAAGGGAAAGCAGCAGAGTAGACAAGAGGAAACATATAGGAACTAATCTGTCTAGGCTTGCTAGCTTCACTGTCCCCTCTGACATTCCAATATGTTATGTACAAAGGAGCACAGCACAATCTTCCACTTCCAACAGATCTAACAAATCTAGCCAGCGGGAATCAGGGGCTGAGAGGACACAGGACGATGATATTGGCAACAGCATTATGTTACTTTCCGGGAAAAACCATACATGACATCATGCCTCTCTTGGAATTCCTAGAAAGTTTATGGTAAGATCATAGCGTTTCCAGTGATTCCTAGAGAAGACTGGTGTCATATCTAGGTTGTCCCCAGGAAGTAACATCATGCTGTTGACCTGGTGATGAGTTTTAATTTTTTCTCTCTTTCTGCCACTGAGCCATAAAGAGAGGAAAGAGAAGCTTGCCAACAAGAGGTCTCCCATTGTAGTTGGAGACCTGGAAATCCAAGTGTCAGCAACAATAGATTGCAGAGACTACAGCTTGACAACACGAAGTGAGGAACAGATGAACCCATACAACTATTTTACTGCTTTTTTCACAGCCCTTAATACATTTCATGTAAACATTCACAAATGAAACTACCTTATGCTGAGAGACCATTATATCCTATAGGAACTGTCTACATCAATACTATCTACTCTGACTGGCAGCTGCTCTTCAGGGACTTTCATGTTGCCTTACTGCCTGATCATTTTAACTGAAGGTGCTGATTCTGAACTCCTTAGGTTTGCTGAAGAAAACATGTGCATTTAAAACCATTTTATATGTTACCTTTGGATGCAGAGGGTTTATGCGGGGTGCAGTACATTGCATCAAATTGCTGCATAGCACTGGGACTTGAGTCCTAAAGAAATAGATGATCCTTGTGTTCACCCTTACGCACAAAAGCTTGTAGTGCTGTAAATCCTTACTATCCTTTTTTGCTGATCCACGTGGAAACGAATGATACTGCCCATCATAGCCCTAAACGTATTAGAAAAGACTATGTAGCTCTGGGTCAGAAGGTGAAGGAGCTGGGCGCACAGGTCATGTTCTCATCAGTGCTTCCTGTTGAAGGCCATGGCTTAGGACGAGAAAGAAGAATATTTCAAATAAACGACTGGCTATGTTGATGGTGTTGTCAGGAAAGTTTCGGATTTCTGGACCATGGCATATGCTTTCAATATGGTGGTCTTCTATCAGGAGATGGTTTGCACCTTACGGCAGTAGGAAAAAGGGCATTTGGTAACAGCCTTGCTAACTTAATAAGGAGGCCTTTAAACTAAATTTTATGGGGGAGCGAGACAATAATTCAAAGCCTCATATGATGCCAGAAACTGGGGATTAGAACATTAAAGATTTGCAAAGAGTGGCGCATACGCTAGGTAATGTTAACTTGCACGCTTGTATGGAAACTAATCTCAGGATGCATAAAACGTGGATTCCGATGTCTCTACACTAATGCACAGAGTATGGGAAAGAAACAGGAGGAACTGGAAGTCCTAATAAAGGAAGGAGACTATGACATAATAGGCCTTACTGAAACTTGGTGGGATGACACTCACAACTGGAATATTAGGATTCAGGGGTACAACTTATTTAAAAGGGACAGGCAAATGAAAAAGGGCGGAGGCGTAGCAGTATATATGAAGGAGGTATATACTTGTGAGGAAATATGTGAATCTGAGCATGGCAGCTCAGTTGAGAGTCGGTGGGTAAAAATAAAAGGACTAAGAAATAACAGTGATATTATTGTGGGGCTCTGCTATAGACCACCAAGTCAGGCAGAGACCTGGGTGAGATACTTCTACAGCAGATTGCAAAGTTCTCCAAGAGAAGGAATACAGTGATCAAGGGAGATTTCAATTACCCAGACATCTGTTGGAAGTCCAACTCTGCTAAAAATGAAAAATCAAATATATTCCTGACTTGTCTTGCTTACAACTTCCTTTTCCAGAAAGTGAAGAAGGAAACAAGGGGATCTGCTATCTTGGATTTGATTCTCACCAACAAGGAAGAATTGCTTGAAGAAGTGGAAATAGTGGGCACAGTCTTAGGGAAGGGAAAAGCTATACGTAGTCAGACTTATAGGTTGGGCTTCAGAAAGGCAAACTTTGATAAATGTAGAACTATGCTGGGTAAAATCCCATTGTCAGAAATACTTAGGAGGAAGGGGGTTCAGGAGGGGTGGGAGTTTCTTAAAAGTGAAATACTGAAAGCGCAATCACAGATGATTCCTATGAGAAGAAAAAATGGAAAAAGCCTAAAGAAGCTGAAGTGGCTCCATAAACAGCTCTCTAAAGACTTGAGAAATAAAAAAACCTCCTTTAGGAATTGGAAGGAGGGCCTTATAACCAAAGATGAATTTAAACAAATCACCACTGCTTGTAGAGAAAAAGTTAGGAAAGCTAAAGCTCAGTATGAGCTTAGGCTGGCCAAAGATGCTAAAAACAACAAAAAGGGTTCCTTTCTTATGTTCAGAGTAAGAAAAAGAGCAAGGACATGGTAGGCCCATTGCAAGGGCAAGAAAGGGAAATTGTAACAGGTAATGAAGAGAGGGTGGAACTGCTCAATTCCTACTTTTCCTCCTCTTCTGCGGGAAACGGTGCTCAACATGGCAAAAACAACCTAGGATCAGCATAGGGGTAGTAGATAAACACTTAGTTTCTTTAAATGAAACTAAGTCCTCAGGGCCAGATGAATTGCATCCAAGGGTTCTAAAAGAGCTTGTGAATGTAATTTCTGAGCCTCTGGCTATTATTTTTGAGAATTCTTGGAGAACAGGAGAGGTGCCAGAAGATTGAAGCCGGGCGAATGTTGTCCCCATCTTCAAGAAGGGGAAAAAAGACGATCCGGGTAACTACCGATCCGAACAACTTGACGTCTATACCTGGAAAGGTTTGAGAACAAATCATCAAACAGTCGGTCCTGGAACATTTAGAAAGAATGAATGTGATTACTAAGAGCCAGCCTGGGTTTCTCAAGAACAAGTCATGTCAGACTAACCTGATCTCTTTTTTTGAGAAAGTGACTACCTTGCTGGATCAGGGGAATGCTGTAGACATCATTTATCTTGATTTCAGTAAGGCTTTTGATAAGGTTCCACATACTATCCTTGTTGACAAGTTGGTAAAATGTGGTTTGGATCCTGTTACCGTTAGGTGGATCTGTAACTGGTTGACAGATCGCACCCAAAGAGTGCTTGTGAATGGTTCCTCATCCTCTTGGAGAGGAGTGACAAGCGGAGTGCCTCAAGGATCTGTCCTGGGACCTGTTTTGTTCAACATCTTTATCAATGATTTGGATGAAGGAATAGAGGGAATGCTTATTAAATATGCAGATGATACTAAATTGGTAGGGGTTGCAAACACAGAAGAAGACAGAAACAGGATACAGGATGACCCTGACAGGCTGGAAAACGGCTCAAATCAATAAAATGAATTTTAACAGGGATAAATGTAAAGTTGAGCATTTAGGTAGGAAAAATCCAATGCATGGAGACTTGTCTTAGAAGTATTATGCGTGAAAAGGATCTAGGGGTCTTAGTGGATCATACGCTGAAGTCAACATGAGTCAACAGTGTGATGCGTTGGCTAAAAAGGCAAATACAATTTCGGGCTGTATCAACAGAAGTATAGTGTCCAGATCACGTGATGTGATGGTATCGCTTTACTCTGCTTTGGTAAGACCTCACCTGGAGTATTGTGTTCAGTTTTGGGCACCACATTTTAAGGATATAGACAAGCTGGAACAGATCCAGAGGAGGGTTACATTGATGGTGAAGGGTCTGGAGACCAAGTCCTATGAGGAAAGGCTGATGGAGCTGGGGATGTTTAGCCTGGAGAGGAGGCGGCTGAGAGGTGATATGATCACCATCTTCAAGTACTTGAAGGGCTGTCATCTAGAGGATAGTGTGGAAATGTTTTCTGTGGCCCCAGAAGGCAGGACCAGAACCAATGGGCTGAAATTAAATCAAAAGAGTTTCTGGCTCAACATTAGGAAGAACTTCCTGACCGTTAGAGCAATTCCTCAGTGGAATAGGCTTCATCGGGAGGTGGTGGGCTCTCCTTCCTTGGAGGTTTTTAAACAGAGGCTAGATGGCCATCTGACAGCAATGAAGATCCTGTGAATTTAGGGGGAGGTGTTTGTGAGTTTCCTGCATTGTGCAGGGGTTGGACTAGATGACCCTAGAGGTCCCTTCCAACTCTATGATTCTATGATTCTAAATATGTGATAGTGATTATTATGCCTTATAATACTAATTGAATCTCACAATACACTAGAGAAAGAATTTGAAGGAGTAATCTTTCTGCCTATATTTCAGTTTTGTCCTAGCAAGCCTTTCTGCTGAGCTTGTTCTCAGACTGTATTTTTGAAAACAATGACATTGGAAATGGAGACAATAAAATCCTATTTATCCACAGTTTAAAAAGTAGACACATTTAGATTATGATCCAAATGAAGTCAATATCTCTCATACTTCAGGTACTAATAAACATGATGCCAATGGCTTATACATTCATTAAATATGAACACATTTTTATTCAACAGTTGCCCTGATCTCCTTTTTCTGAAATGGCCCTTCTCTTTCCCAGTGTTGTGATTCCATCATGCAGGCATCTGTGTTCATTATGAACATGCAACTTGTTTATGAATTTAATTAAATTGTCAAATGGGTGTTAAGAAGGCTTTTGCATCAGCATGAGCTGTGATAATTTATCCATTTGAGCAACTGCAACTTTGAATTCGAAATCTCATGATTAATTTTCAACAGAATAGTAGCATGTATGGAGCAGACCAGGAGTGCATATACAACCAATCTCCCCTCAGGAAATGCAATTTTTTAAAAGTGGTCTATAGTATTTGAACATATCTTGATTTTGAATTTATTTCTTCCTCAAAATACTGAGCGATCTGCAGTCCTAATTTTCTACTATGTGAAACCTATGTGAAACAACTTTAATATACTAGCAGTTCACCCATATTTTCTAGGGTAAATACATGAAATCTAGATGGGAGAATTTGTTTGGAAGTTATATAAATAACACCAGTCACCAGCAACACCTGTATGGCTAAGCATACCTGCTTAGGATGGCACTTTTAGTTCTCAGCCATTGAACTTCACCCCTGTGTCTAGGGTTGCCAGGTCTGCTTCAAGAAATATCTGAGGACTTTGGGTGTGGAGCCAGAAGCAAGGTTGTGACAAGCACAACTGAACTCCAAAGGAAGTTCTGGCCATCATATTTAAAGGAACTGTGCACCTTTTAAATGCCTTCCTTCCATTTAGAAATAATAGATAGGGCATTTTCTTTTGGAACTCATAGAATTGGCCACTTGTTCCAATCTTTTTGAAACTTGGGGGTTGTTTTGAGGAGAGGCACCAGATGCTATACTGAAAATTTGGTGCCTCTACCTCAGATACCCAAGGGCCAATTCTCCATTATACCCTATAGGAACTGGTCTCTGTAGGGTATAATGGAGTGCCCAGCAGACATTTCCCTTTCCCCCACACCCGCTTTCTGATAACCCTGAAGTGGGTGAAGGGTATCCAAACCCAGTGATCCTTTGTCCCCAACTAGGGATTGGCAACCCTACCTGTGTCCTTGTATTAATCATCCCCTTCCAACCCATACAAAGAGCTAATTGCCAAATAAGCACAAAGTGGCACCATTAATATAAGGAAAGTGTAAATTAAAATGTATCATTCCTCTGGCAGCAGTGTATATTTCACTGATCTAATTCTCCTGAAATCTTATTCAGCAATAAACTGGGTCAGCTTTCATTCCTCGCTACAAAAACCAAGTTCACAAGCATAACTGAATGTAATGGGGGCCTCTACACCGAATCAAATGCACAGCTTGATCCCCTATTTAGAAAGAGACAATCTCATTCTTGCTCTTGTTTGGTTTGAAGAGATAAGAACACTTTAAGTCACTTGTCACAATATGGAGCAAGAAATGCTGAGTGGGAAAAGATCCAGATGAACAGATAGCAGGGGCAAAGTTTATTTCAGCTTTACATGCAGGTGCATACTCAGAAAAAAAATTAACTAGAGGAAGTACAATTTTGCAACCCCTTTGAGAAAATCAGGGGCTTTCAAAGGCTCACTGGCTCTGGGTGGCTTTTGTTACTTCAGTGGCTTCAATGTGATTTGCTAGAGTTCCAGTGCCATAACTAGACATTTCTGTTCTTAAGACAGGTTTTCCAGCTTCACATCTGCTTTATAGGGTTGCCAACTTTTGAACTGGATAGCTGTCCCTTCATCAGAGGATTGATTTGCAGCAATATTAAAACAATATTGTTTCATTCCATGCCAATTAAATCCATCTATTAAAAGCATGAGAGTGGGTCATACTGTTATCTATTTGTTTTTTTAGTCATTTATTTATGCTGGACAGGTAGCAACCTTTCCCTTCAGAAACTGATCTTCTAAAGCATCTTAGTGTAGTGTACAACAGTACCCATTCTAGAACAGCCCCAGCATGGACATTAAATGAGCATCAAAGGTCATGCAATATACTGACCATTGCTTACATAATATCAAATACAAGCAATACTTTAATTACTTAATATGTGATTTTGTAATAATCAGGGCTGACTGAAAATAGTTTTATTAAGAATGACTGCTGAAATCTTAAGTTCTCACCACTAGGCCAAATGGTGCACATTTGTGGACTTGGTGGAGCAAGACTTTCCCACTTTTCCTTCCTGTTGTAGTCCACTCATCCCACTTCTGAAATGTGGTCACTGCAGGTCAGTCCCTCAGGAACAGCATAGGAGCAAAATAGGGGTCTGGTAGGAGGAATTGATAGAAATTGCATCCCCCTCTTCTGTATCCAGAATGTTTTCTCTTGAAAGAACTGAGTGTTTGACTGCATGACAGTATTTCTGATCAGAATCTGTTGTTTTAAAACAACCCCCCCTCCCCACTATCCAGAAAGCAGCTGTTATCCAATTTCAGTAATTTTTTTTTCTTGTCTACTAGCAGTATTGACAGGATCCATGTACTTTACTATTTTAAGCTACAGGCACAAGGCCAATGAGGAGCTGCCTCATCTATCTATTACAGGTAAAACTGTGCCTCCAAAGATCAATGTCTGCTGCTGGCATCACCTCTGTCTTTTCTGGATTCAGTTTCATCATGCTCACTCCTCAACTACCTCTGAGGTTCACAGGCTGGCAGAAGCTCTCCAGGGCCTCAGGCTGAGACAGGCCTTCACCAATTCTCCTTGAGATTGTGTGAAAATGCCAAAGATTTAACCGGGGATCTATTGCTTACAAATCATACACTGTACCACTGAGCCACAGTCCTTCTCCAATGTATCATCACTGTTGTCTATTTTGTGTAAGGTTGCCAATTCCAGGTTGAGAAAATCCTGGAGATTTGGGAGTGCAGCCTTGGGAGGTGAGGTTTGGGGAGGGAAGCAACCTCAGCAGAGTATAATGTCGTAGAGTCCACTCTCCAAAGAGCCATTTTCTCAAATGAAATTGATCTCTGACATCTTGAGATCCGCTGTAATTGTGTGAGTTCCAGTTCCCCACCTGGAGGTTAGCAACCCTAGCTTTGTGCCTTTTTTTATTTTTTTACTACTCTACTTAAAAGACTGATCTCTTGTATAAGATCTTTGTTTTATCAGGGACAGAGGACTAACTGATTCAGTTTATTGTTGGCTTGATATCAGTGTAACATAGTCAAGATAATAATATAACATTGTCACTGGTAAAAACACTATCAACTAGGACAATTAAAAGGAGTCTGATCAATGCTACAGAAATCTAGGGTAGGCCCTTCCTATAGTATCTGTGTTTAACTCAGATGTGCATTTAATCACTCACTCACTTTGTTCTGGGTAAGGAACAATGACTTCTGAATGAGCATTTCTTGAACCTTCTTGAGCAACTGCTTATTGGTATGTAAGAAGTGATATGCTGGTGAGTTGGTCTTTGTAAAAACACTTACCTGCAGGGCTAATCTAACCTATGGATATTATAGCCCGGAGCATGTGATATTTGGCTTATAACACATCCAACCTTTTACTTTCATGCATCTCAAATAACATCAACTTTTGTGCTGGTGCATGTTTATTATCCACAGCCAGCACTGTAGCTGGTTGAAAACTCTTAATCAGAAAAAACAAACAAAAACAAACAAAACCCCTGCCATCTCACCAGGTGGTGCTAGTGAAAGGCTGCCACACTAATAAAAGAAATCTTTGGCAATGTCTAACAGTTTTAAATTATTTAAGTTTTAATAAATAAAAGGCATGTTTTTGTATGTGAATAAAATTTCTGAATAAAAAGGCCTATTTTACTGTTTTGTGATGATGCATGCATATGTTATAAAGGAGGCATTCCTTCATGTGAGAAAGAACAGGAGGAAGGACTCTTCTAAGAGAGGAACTCTACCCACAGTTTTTGTCAGTTCTTAGATATAAATGTAATTTAGCTATTTTAATCCACTGTCTGACTGAGGACACATTTTTAATTGATCAAAAGAACAGAACTCTGTGGACTTCCAGTGGCAACCATGAACAGTGCTGAGTGACAAGGCTACAAACTGGAGGGACCAAAATGTGCCTGGAAGGCCATGGGAACAAGTCATTCTCTGTGCGTGTGAAACAACATTTGTGGGTTAGCTGTTTACAGTTTCTCTCAACAGGTCAAGACAATCATCCAACAGAGTTGGAAATGTTTGTGACTTAACTGAGATGATATTTACTCAGGTAAAAACATGTACAAAAAATCCCTAGGCAATAAAAGAAATATACATGATTTTAGCATCCTCTGTGGGTTACAAATAGAACAAGCAATGCTAGCTCCCAAACATGACAGGTGTTTTGACATTTTAACCCAACCAGCCAACCTTAGCCTCTGGAGCTGCATCAGCAACATGAAGAAGTTATTTCAAAGTCAGCTCAGATGTAAGCCATAAATAGCAGATCTAGAGGGTACTGAATTTTAGCTTCTAGTTCAATTATGCTGTGCTGCGGAGAAGACCAATTCCACTGTAATTACTACCAATTAATTTAGTACCAGTGGTAGGTAAGGTGCTGAGCTGGTATATAGCAGCCTAGTTCTGAAATCATATGAACAACCTTTATTTACTGAGAATCTAGCTGATAACACTACATAAATGGCGGGCAGTGGTTAGTCATGACCTGGCTCTTTGAGCTGGGAATACCAATCTGATATTTCTTGGCCCCAAACAGCCCAGAAGTAGATAACCACTGTGGAGCAACAAGGCAATCAGCATCTCAATGGTTGCGCAAAATCTGAGAGGCCAGGGTGCTCCTTCATGTCAGATTCAATTCTTCTATGGTTAGGGCTACAGTGTTCATGACATATGTGTACAGGGCTGATATGCATAGACAAGGAACAGGAATTAGTATATTGACTCTGACACCCTCTTGTGGTAGAATGCAATGGCTCTTCCCTTTCCTTTGAGCATTGGCCCAAACATGGGCTATGCACATAAAAGTTGCCTACTCCATCTAGCACTCTTACTCAAGTGAACTGAGCCAGCACAAGTCTAGCTTTAATACGTGTAAGTGCTGCTGTGCCCACATTCAAGTGAGCATGCATAGATGGGAGCAGGGCCAGTGCCCAGGCTGCAAACTGGGGTTGGGGCTAGTGTGCTCATGGATTGGGCCTGTATGTAGATGCTTGTGCAAAAGGTGGAAAATAATTTGCGTGAAGCTTGAAGTAGAGCTTGAGAAGAGATGAACCCCTTGACTGGCTCAAGCAGCCTGGACTACTTGCGCAAGCCTAGGACTGTGTTCTTAACCTCACAGAATAAAGGATATTGACACCACTGAAATAAATGGAAATCCTGCATACATGTCCGCCCTGCTTAGCTTCTGGAATCTGATGAGATCAGGCTAAGCTAGGCTGGGGCTATCAAGGTAAGGGCACCTCCTCAATATGACAAAATTATTTTCAGTAATAATCATAAAATAAAACAAATAATAATGGTCAGAAAAGAAATGCAGACAGTGAAAATTTTCTTTTATTTAACTTTGCGTATATAATCATACTGGTTTTTTTTTAATTACTGCATGCTGTTCCATCATGACAGCCAGTATGATGTAGTGCTTCAAGTGTCAGACAGATCTGGGAAATCTAAGTCTGAATCCCAACTTGTGCCATGGACCAGTCACATTACTCTCAGCCTAGCCCTGACCTGGATAGCTCCAGGATAGCCTGATCTTGTCAGATCTCAGAAGCTAAGCAGGGCCAACATGGAGGCAAGCAACGGCAAACCTCAGAACATCTCTTGTCTTGAAAACCCTACAGAGCCACCATAACTCAGCTGTGATTTGACAGGGAAAAAAATCCACCACACCATGTGCTCTGAGCAAGCACTTGAGAGGGCTTCTCTTCTCCATTTTGAAGCCCAAGAGCCAACCATTTCAAACATTTACAACATATTGTTGAGAGCTAGGAATCTGTCTTTATACTAACTTTTGTTAACACTAGCCAAAGCATCCCAAAAATGATAGCAAGCTTCACCAGACTGGATGTGAAGAAACATGCTACCCCACCCAAAGAAGGTGCCCCATCTTCCATTGTTTCCATAGAATTAAAATCAAACCAGAGAATCTCTGCAGTAGAAATTGAATGGGAGCATTTTGCAAGCCCCACAGAACAAGTGCAATGTACAGAGTACCCTGCAGTACCAGTGCAATTACAGGGTGTCCAGCAGAACCCACTGCCATTATGGCAATGCCGGCTTAGCAGGACTTATGTCAAGCACAGAATCACAGTACAAGCAAGAAGGGGGTGGAAGGCCAGCAGAACCAGTGGAATATACAGTGCCCAGCAAACCCAGTGCCTTCTGTTCATAATATTAACAAAGGTTTGTTACTATACTACTCTTAAATACATTCTGACACCAAGCAGGATAGGGTTGAGAAGGTCTTGAGACCAAGAAGTGAAAATGGCAAGGGGGGGGGGGGACATAGAAATGAAGGAGAAAATTGTAAGAAAGTTGTGGGGAAAAGCCCGCAGCTGTGATTTCTCCAGAGAGCACTTTCCTTGGAGTACTTGCTGGGGGGGGGGGGGTACAACTTGTCCCCCTTTAAATCCAATCCTCACCAAACTTGGAGGGCAGGAAGAACCTGGAGAGTCAGCTGGAAACTCACTGCAAGTTTGGCATCTCTAGCCTGCAGAGGGGCCATTCTACCACATCACAAACCTCATAAAATGAACCAGTTTGGTAAATGGGAAGGTTCCTGATTCATATGGCTCCATGAACCGTGAATTGAAATGAACCGCCATTTTCCCAGTTCATGCTCATCGCTAATCTACAGTCAGGCAAATCCACACTGATTTTTAGAATTCTGATTTCTGATTAATTGAGCACTTGTACAACATAAGGCAAAAGTGAAATGTTCCCTTGATAGTCTTTATATTCCTTGGCAATTGATTATATGTGAGCTTGCAAACAAACGTCATATCTGGGTGTTTTTAAACTATTATATAAGGTATTTGCAATACTTCGAGGCATTTTTGAATTTTTCTTGAATGTGATTTTTTTCTGTGAGAAAATGAAAATATTTTGACAGAAAGATGCAATAGAGGAATAATATTTTTATTACAGATATCTCATTATGCATAAAACTAAAAACACTAGGCTTGACATCTGCATACAATCACTTTTTCCCATTGGACAAGCTTCTGGTGGTATAATAGAATATTCAGAAACAATATAACTTGTGAGAAAAAATACACTGTTGATAAACAATGCACATTTGGTGCCAACAAATTTTACCTCATAGGCAAGGGGACTAAAAAGATTGTATGATGGTAAGCCTGAAGGGAGCTCAGAGTAAGGAATGCTAAAACAGGAAATTAAGTTAAAAGAAGAAACATGAAACTGGGAGCATAAGGGACAGGAGCCCTAAGAATCAATGAAAGAAGTGAAACATAGAGCAGAGTATCTGCAACAATGTGAGAGGCACAGGTGGGGAGTTAAAAAGTAAGTGAGGTTTGGGGAAAGCCCAAACAGGGTTTAGGGATATATGGAATTGTAAATTATTGTTAGGATTGCAGTGGATTGAGAAAGGAGCTGAGAAGTCAAAAAAGAGTGTCAAGGGAGATAGGAAAATAAGGAAGTGGTAGTAATTTACATAGTAATTTAAATCACACGTTGAACTATCCAGCTATATCTTGGCTGGAATTGTCTAGTCAACAATTAGTTAATGATAGGGTTCCAAAAATTCTTAATAAGTAACCTTCTAAGACAACATGTAGCAATCCTGGCTTTGTGTGGGACTGTGGACCATTTTGGGAACAAAGTTCAATGGGTACCCCACAAACCATATCAGATACACAGACTGAGTGCCCGGGCCTCAAGATGTGTTCACAACAACTTCCAGTATTAATAATTCAGACATGAATGAAGTAGATGAGCCACCCTACATTAATACTATTTCCTCTTTGAAGCTACATTCTGCATATTCCCTCCCACACACGTCCGAGAACACATGCTGAGCAACTGTGATCAGCATGATTTCTGAAGTTCCTTGATGACTGTAGCTGAAAAGAATTCACACCTCAGTTGGTACTGATGATGTGACAATGATGGGCCATTCAATTAGGTAAGAAATAGAACATAAAGAATTTGTTAGTGGGGGCTGACCATTAATTGCATTGCTTCATTCTTCTGAAATCTGGTTTGCATCCAACACTGCCTAATACAATTAAGTTGGCAAAACATCCTGTATTCTGTTTTAAGTCTCTACAAACTGCAGACTAGAGGATTTTCTGCCATGCCACAAAAGATACTTCCTCTCCTTGGTTTTGTACTGGACAACCAGCCCAATGTGTCTCAGATGTTTGCTGTTTTGAGATTTTTTTTTGGTTGGTCCTGATAAACATGAGTTACACAATTGTTATTTTTGATTCCACCCCCCCCCCATG
The DNA here is from genome assembly GCF_032191835.1 of Heteronotia binoei. Taxonomy (NCBI): domain Eukaryota; kingdom Metazoa; phylum Chordata; class Lepidosauria; order Squamata; family Gekkonidae; genus Heteronotia; species Heteronotia binoei. The sequence continues at coordinate 68,359,661 of NC_083224.1, read as the reverse complement.
GCCCAAGACAACAAACTATAGTAATTCTTCCATTCTGTGCAGAGGGTCATCCTGCTATTCCAGGTCGTTTTCTGCCCATATTCTATCTAAATCTGCAAGGAAAACAGAATTGGGAGAGGTTGTGGCTCAGTGGTAAAGCTCTTGCTTTGCATGCAAAAGGTTCCAGGTTCAATCCCTGGCATTTTCTAGTTTAACATATCAGGGAGATGGACTTGAGCTCAGAGCAGACAAGTACTGATCTTGACAAGTTCTGACTCAGTATAAGGCAGTTTCATGTGTTCATGAGATATAATGAAGAAGGAAAGGGGTAACTTAACGGCGTAAGAATATTTTGAATTGAAGTCAGAATTAGTCAACATAGCTGACTTTTCATCTACATTGTGTGTTAGCTTAGGCAGTGAGTGAGCCAGTCCATTTCTCTTTTAGTTTGATTTTTCCAACCCTTTTCAATTGTCTAAAATTTCAAGCAATTGCAGACTCTCTCTCTCTCTTTTTAATCAAGACATTTTTACAATTCTCCAGCAGCATTCAAGTAACTTTATGGTAATTTGTCATCTGCCACAGGATATTTCTTCAACTCATTTTATTGGTTTTCTAATAAAAATTTCACACAACCCAATGAATACTTTAGGCACTGAGAGGGGATTAAAACACATGCTGAAGTACAAATTCAAGCTGCATAAAGGGAATGGATTGGTTTCATGGCCTAATATGGAAGTGCAAAGGGCACCGAGACTGTGAAGAAATTGAAAGCTGTGGTTATCATCTCAGGACACAGCCTATTCCAAAATATTCCAAAGCAATCCAGACACAAACTAGATGACAAAGCAACCAGAAATCATACCATCTCATTTGCTTTCCATTCTGCTCCGCCCTGTGAACAATCAACAACACACTTTCTGGTCTGATAAGGAGAAGGAAAAAGAATTATCTAAAGGCCTTTGCTCTTCCTTTCACATTGTCCTTCTGCTTTTGCCTGTCTCATTGCTGTTACTTTAATCTTGATTCCAAAGTTTGTATGCACATGTGTACTGTGGATTAATGTGGGACTGTTCAAGAAAACTCTTGATGAAGTGGTATTAAGATCTGGAACTGATAAGGCTAAAAAGAGAATATGGTGCTATTCCTTAAGATCCATATTTACCAGGACATCTGCAGGAAGCATTTAATAGTTTATTGTGATGAAATACTCTTTCTAACCCTACCAGAGTTCCCTCATAAATTTCACTAAGGGCTCCAGCATAGGACTTATAAAGACCTTATAGCTCACTTTGTACACAGCTGTGAAACTCACTTGGCCTGGTATTTGAAAGGAGATACCTATGTAAGGATGTATCATTTTATTGCTCTTCCATCTTTCTCTTTGTCAAGTACAATACTGTATAGACACCACTGTGCCATAAAATGTCTTCCTGTTCACTTGGTCACAAACCAACATTTTCTTTCATCTTGTTTTTCATACTGTTCAAAAATGGTCTCTGACATTTCATTCTTATTAAAACTTTTTCACTTGGGTTCGAGACTTGCTGTTTCAGTAGATGAAGTGTCTTTAGAGGATATACTAACAGTATTATGACACACGTGATACTTGCTTTGTACAATGAAGACAATTTGGGGTGTTGCTATATGATAAAGAATAAAACTAGACAGACCAGTGTTTAACAGCCACCAAAACTGCACAAAAGGCAAACGTATCAGTGAACTACTAAACTGGTACAGTGATCAGTATGTTAAGACTAGAACTTCAGAGACCTGGATTCAAAGCCCCAGCCGTGAACCTCATTGGGCCTGTCATCAGCTCTCTAGCCTAGCCTACCTTAGAGGGTTTTGAAGATACAATAATTTGAACCATACACTTGGCTGAAAGAAAACAATCTCAAGACATCTGTCAGACTTGATTTGATGTATTAATTGACCTGTCTGTACTGTTGCTTAATGGAATAGAAAGGGAAGGATAGGAGAAGACTGAAGGCCTCTCAAGAGGAATAGAACCAAGAGTGCTAAAGTAGCTCTCTATTTACTGCCAAACAGATGGAGGAAAAGAGAGTATGTAGTCTTGCTGCAAAAGGAATACCACACTGTGAGGACACCACCAGTCACTGTTGGATTTTCAAGATATATAGTGTGAACCAGTGCTGGAGAAAAGAGCAGGTTTTTCCCCCCAAAGAAAGGATGTGTGGGGAGAGAAAATGCTTATGCAGGAGAACATTTGCTGCAGTGGGAATGGATAGCTTCTGCTAAGTTGGTTCAATTTTTTTAAATCAGGGTCCCCAACATTTTTGAGCCTGTGGGCACCTTTGGAATTTTGACATAAGGTGGAGGGCACAACCATTAAATGGCTACTGCAGCAGGTGATCAGCCACAAGATGGCTGCCATAGCTTACCTTCAGTCACATACTAGAGATACTTGTGCTGTGGTGGCAGCTTTTGCCAAAGCAATGTTTTAACAAATCTGCACAGTCGATCAAATCTTGAATGGCCAATCAGAAGTCTTTCTGGGTGAAAGCACAAGTCACTTTTGAAAAAAAAACTTGGTGGGTGTCAAGAGATGTCTCCGTGGGCACCATGGCTCCCACAGGCACCATGTTAGGGTCCCAGACAGATGTCTTTCACATCACCTGCTTCTTGATGTGGGGACTGAACCTGGGACATTTTGCACACGAAACAAAGGCTCCTCCACTGAGCCACAGCCCCTCCCCAATACCTATCACACTTAGCAATCATTTATTTAATTTCATTTATGGTCTGTCTTTCTGAGTTTCAAGGCAGATTACAACTAAAAACAATGCAGTAAGAACTGTATAATGAGTACACTCAACAATTATTCTACAGGAACTGTAAACAAAATTAGAGAACATTGCACCAAAAACACAGTATAATTCAGACAGTAATGCAGGAGTTATAGGACTGGAGAACAGCAGAAAACAATATATATGACAGTGTGATACAACTGGATTATGAAATGAGAAAAAAAATACATACAAAATGGGAAGACCATTGCATAACATACACTATCAAAACTGTCTTAAATTCTCCCAGTGTTAACTACAACCCCAATCTCACTTCACAATCCCTATGGGGACCCAAAACAGTTTGCATCTTTCTCCTCTCCTCTATTTTATCCTCCCAACAACCCGGTGAGATAGGTTAGTCTGAGAGAATGTAACTGGTCTCAGATCACCTGCAAGCTTCCATGGCAGAGAGAGAATTCTTTCTCTCTCTGCTACTCATAACTGTAATAGATTCACTTGTCAGAAGAACTGCATCCCCCCCACAACTAGATTCAGCAGTTTGTGTCTTGGGGAACACTGATTACTTTGCAATTGAAACACAGCTGGATTATGCTAAAAGAATGTTCAGCCCCACTTAAATAGACCCGCTTAATGTTGCTCTCTGAAGCAAGCAGATTACAAAAAACCTGTCTATTAAAATACTGGTGCAGCATAACAAGTCCTTTCGTGTTAAAAAAAATTATGATAAAACAGTTTCATATAACCAGTAGTTATGGTGTTTACCGATGTTACGTAAACTTTCCTTCCTATTAAGAGGTATTGCCTAGAAAGTCTGTCTCTGTGGCCGATGTGTAAGAAGTTTCACGTGACTAGGCTATCACCCGATAGCTGCAATCATGACAAGAGCAACAGTTTCCAGTGGTTAATCACAGGTTATACTTCTTCATGGAAACTGGCCTGATGGCACAACTGAAATGGATTATGCAAGTCCAGAACCGCAAATCCAGGACATCTCTTGGAAGGCAGGGACAGTGTTAATAATGTTGCAGATCTTAAAAAACAATTATACAAAACACCCTTGGATTTAAAACAGAGCTCAACATTTTTCTACTTACTAACATATCATTAGGGTCTATCCTCAGTAGCACTCAAGGAGTTTTGGCTGGTACTAGCTTGACTTCTTCTGTTTTCACAGTTCACACAAACATTTCTGCAGCCCCAGTCCTTTCTGAAGCCAATCCAGAATCAGTTCAGCATGGTTGGCTTTCAAACGGCGGCCCCACTGTCTTGGGTGCTGGCCCCAGTCGTATATCTCTTACGATAGGAAGCAAATGAGCGGCTTCTCTCAGCTTCGTATGGCAGAGACAGATATTTAATTAATTTGCACCTCGCCTTTCTCTTTAACGCGGACACAAAGCGGTTTAATATGCCCTGTGACCGGAATACTACTGAGGCAGCATCCAAACTGAGGTGATAAAGAGTATTAAGGTATTCGCCTGCAGGCGTGGGGGAGGGGAATGGGATGACGCCTTTATATGCCCTTTTGTAAATTATACATACATATATATCCTTGCAAGTAGAAAATAAGCTCAGGTAAAACAGTTAAGAGTCTGGCCGTTTCTCTGCTACCCACATTTCCTATTTGCAGAGATATATAAAAAAAGGAAAAGAACGCGCATTCAAAAATGGTATCCCGAACGGAAGCGTTGCGACCTTCTGCTGCATGTGCCCCTCCAGTTTAAGTTGCTCGATGTGGGAAACGGCGAGAGCAAACGCTCTTTGTACGCGCGCAGAAGCGCCCTCTTCGGCCGCCCCCCGTTCCAGAGATCGGAATTCGGCCTGGCCCTGACGAGGGTCCCAAGCTGAGTTCCGCCGGGCCCCTCCACCGCGCCACTCGCTTGTCCTCGGGCCCTTGCCCCGCCTCTGTTCCCTTCCCAAGGCTCGCCACGCCGCTCCGCCCCTTCGCCTGTCTCTCTCGCTCCTCCCTCGCCAGCCCGGCGGCCCCTCCCCGGGCCGAGGGAGGAAAGGGGGGCGGAGCAGATGAGCCAGCCGCCGCCGCCGCCGCGCACTGTGGAGCCGCCGAAGCCCCGAGCGAAAGCAGGCAGCCCGGAGTCGGAGCAAGGAAGGCAGCGGGCGGCCAGCGCGGCTCGCCCCGGCAGGCAGCTGCAACGGGGTGAGTAGGGTGGCGGGAAGGGGTGGCGGCTGCTGGCTGGCTGGGTGGCGGGCGGGCGGGCGGGCGGGCCGGCCTGGGCTCTCTCCACCGGCCCAGAGTGGGGCCCGGTGGCCTCCCTTCCTCTCCCGCAGTCAGGCCAAGGGGCCCTGCGGCTTTCCCTTGGCTCGGGGCCCGGGAGGGGCGGGGGACGGGCTGAGCGATCGCGGAGCTTTCCTCCGGAGCAGGCGAGGACAAGAGAAAGAAAGGCAAAAGGCCGGGGAGGGGTGGGAGGAGAAGAGCAGCGAGAAGACATGACGCCTGCCCAGGAAAGGGACTCTGGAGGGAGAGGCAGTGACAGGCTGGAGCTGAGCCAGAGAAGTAGCTGGCCGGCCTGTGTGCGTGTGTTTGGCGTGGTGATGATCGGGAAAGGCTTGACCCCGCTCATTGGAGGGAGAATGAGGAACAGTGGCTGATTAGCCAGGGGTTAAACTGTTGGGGGGTTTGCCTCAGTGTATGGCTCTTCTCTCCCCCGCCCGTTGTCTTTGAAGGAGCTTAGCAGGTCTGCTCCAGTGAAGTATAATTGGCTGATGAGAGAGAGGATGCTCCAGCAAAACGTCCTGCAAAAGCGGAGCTCCCCAAAGGTGTTGAGAAGGAACCGCTAGTGAAATGAAGGGGGCATGGGTGTTTGCACATAATCCCTTGAGGTCTGCAGTTAAGCGGAATGGATGCTCCCTCTAGGAGAATTAGGTGAATGGCTGGCTCGGTCTTTGCGGGGTAAACTGCAGCTGGAATTCTCTGATCCTGCTATGTTGGAGTTTCCCTCTTGTTTGGTGCCTGCACCAGGAGCCCCTTCAGATTAAGTTTCACATTCATGCTGGCTGCTGTTTAATGTGCTTGACACTGATGTGATGGCTGTTCTTTGTGTTGCTGGTGTCCTCGTTGTGATGTATAGCAGTGTTTTCTAAAAAGTTGCTATCATTGCTAAAGAGGTTTAAGTGGTGGAATCCTATCTTTGCTTGGGGTCTTTCTTAACCTACTAGGTTATCATTCTGGTTGCAAGATACAGAACATCTTTTGCCATATGTCTCTGACATGTACCCTGATGGTTTTTTTAATGTGGTGGTAGGGCCTGATCCATCATGTTGGAGTTGTTGGCATGCGATGCTAGATCTTGCAGTGAAATGCTTCAGCTGGCTCCCCTTCTCTCCTCCCTTTGAAGCTTTGCTTCTTGTTAGTAGCACCAATGGGGAAGTGAAATACAGAATTTCCCCACAGTTCCCATGCAACAGGATATAAGGAGAAGAAACCAGGCGCCAGAGACCCAGTACTTCTCTGTTTTGGATTGTTGTGGTTGGTAGGGAAGGTCCTTGGTAGTTTGGCTTCTACATAGCACTCTTGGGTTCACCCTGATGCTGCCACCCAGTTTCTGGAATAGAACAGAGGTTGGTGGTCTTATCCTTTCCGTAAGAGTGACTTTGCTGCAGCATATTTCAAAGGATCCCCATTGGCTTTTGTAGATTTTTTTTCGGAGGGGGGCCTGTTTCTAGACAAAAATGTACTTTTGCTAGTGCTGTTTTCCATTTATATTGCTGACTCTTCCTGGTAATCTTGGTACAATCATTTTTAGAAAAATTCATATGAAGTTTACGCTTGAACTTTGCAGATGATGACTGCATAGCTTCTGGAGTTAACTATAGGGAGAATCTCAATAAAATTGTGCTTTTGATGAATGAATTAATGCAGAGTGGTACAGGCAGGAATTTGTGATACCTTGTGCTGCTGGCATAGTTGCCATCCACATGACATTTATGAGTGTGGCCTCTTACTCCACAATGAGAAAAGTGCACAAGTCAGGAATTGTTGGGGCCCAGAAATCTCTGTTTTCCAGGAATGTGGGTTGCTGGTTTCATTACTGCTTACTAGTGATTCTTCGGTCAGTGGGTGTGCTTTCTGATGTGACCTTGTCTGGCTGGTTTAGCCGTGGAACTGCAGTCCACTACAGTGATTGGAAAGCTGCCTTGCCTCAGTAGCCAGGAGTCACTGTAAAGGGAAAGTATATCACTGGATCTGATTAGAGTAAATAAAAATGAACCACACTGATTGAAAGACAGGCCTTTCTGTGGCTTCTGGTAGCTGATTATTTCAGCAGTGGAATTAGGGTTGTTTCTTCATAGTACTGAAATTTGAAGGTGAGCATTTTTCAGGCAACTTGAGGCTACTTCCGTTTAATATGCACAGTAAGGTTTTGAAGTAGTGGCTGTTGAAGTTGGTAGAGCTATCAAATTATCAAGCGTGTGTTATTGGTACACACTAATCTTGTGTTGTGTCATTTCTGGTGGCAACAATGGGTGGGCTTTTGAGGGGAAAAGTAGCTCACTCTTGTCATTCATGCAGTTGTCTGTAGCACTTCCTGTTTTGAAAGAGCATCTTGCATTTCCTTTTTAGAGATATTGTTGCTGTTTGCAGTTTGTCTCTGAAGTGGCAGTGATGGTAGGGGGGAGGAAAGGAGTTGAGCGGCACATTGACTCAACTTCATGCCAATCTTCTATTTTAAAATGATGGGGGTGAGTGATTCTGTTCTGTATACCTCACTTCCTTCCTGAGCAGTACTCCCATCTCATTAATCTTGCATGTATTTAGAAAGTTCTGTGTGATTGAAATTTCATTTGTGTGAATCTTCAGATATCCTAGTAGATAACTTAAGCTGCTATTGGCTAGGTATATATCACATTTCAGTTCTGAAAACTCTGACTTCCCACATATGTTAGGAAAGAGCTGCTAGGATGTATTATCTCTGTGATTCAAAACTTTCAAAATAGTTGACTTGCTACATTAGTAATCCCTGGGGTGGTGTTCATGTGCTATTAGCTGTTTATTTGCTAAAAAGAATGTAGTAAGTTTCCATACTCAGTAAAGATGCATGAAATTAGAGCAGCATCTATATAGATTAGAAATTGGTATGATCTTTTAAATGAAAATTTGTGATTTTTTTTTTCAAATGGCAGTAGTGCTTCTTAACAGAATTATTATGGTATATGAATATTTAAACCGAAATAAAATACCTTTAGATATTTACAACACAGATGTTGCTGTCTTTTGTGAATGATTTGGAAATTAAAGCTGACTTAAAATTTAGTAAGTTGCCTGTTCCCTTGATCATGTAGAATTTTACTGTTTGTTTTAAACACAGAAACAGTTTGCTATTTTGGTATGATGGTATATGTAATGAAATGTAGTATTTGTGCTGAAGAATTTTGTAAACTTTGAAGCAAGGTACATTAACTGGGATTTCATCCCCATTTTTGCTACAGCACCTGCATCTCCATGAAAAGTAATTTTTTTAAATAGTGGGGATCCCTTGGGAGCAGCCTTGAACCCTGCACAAGGACTACAACCAGAAGAAGAAATCAATAACTTCTCTGCATTTTGATTGTATGCGCAGGATTCTTTGGATCTTGGCTGTTTTGCTGTAAAATACCTACTTGGAATCACTCCTGTTTAAATTATTGAAGGAATAGTTATCTGCGCAAAAGTGCAGCTGTTGTGTGCAACTGCATTTATTTTAATAAGACAAATATGGAAAAGGAGCTGAGTGGATTTTGCCCCCAAGTCTTCATAGCAGCAGATGAAGAAAAATTGACTGCTCCAAATGAATAAAAGTCATTGCCCTAAGGAAATATTCTGCGCTAGGGCACTTTTCAGCTTGCATGTCCTCCTCTTCCTTACGAGAGATTGTGACAGTTAGCTATATGAACTAACAACATCACATTTGTAGTAGATATGTAAGGTGGGGCTGAACTGAAACAGGAAGTCCTGTGTTCTATTTTCATACAGGATATTTTCGTCAAAGCTTGATGTTTCAGTAGAACAACTATTATTGCTTCCAAAAGATGGAAGATTGTGAAGAACTTGCTTCATTTAACTATATTGCATTTAGTAAATCTGTGACAGATGAATTCCTGCTCCCTTCTAGCAGTTGAGCTGATCAGGTGATTAATATTACTAAGGAAACTGTAGTAGGCCCTTGTAGGAATCAGAGAGTAAATGTTATAGATAAATCAGGGACACGACCATCGCCTTTTGGGTAGAATTTGCTTCTGCTTTGCCTGAGCAAGTTTTGATAGTTTGGAGATAGCAAAATTGATGCACAGATTAACACAAAGGCTTACTGAAAATTCATATGGACTGCTCTATATATCATGCACACATAACATTTGGGAATGCATTCAGGATGCCCAGATGTGTGTGATTGTATACATTCATACTTTGTGTGTGCTGCAGGATACAAGTGTAACTGTGGTATTGCCCTTCAGTAGCTGTATTTACTCTACATTATGTATAGATTTGCAGCAATATTCTTAATATGTTTTCTCAGAAATAAGTTCCACTGAGCTCAGTAGGACTTACTCCCTAGTAAGTGTTTTGATGGTTAGATCCTGTGGTTGGATCTGAATTTAGTGCAGGATGGTTTGTTTTCAAGCAGTTGTATAAAGATTGTTGGTATAGTTCACAATTGAAACCACACACTAAGCAAGCGTGTGCTCTGTTGTGCCAAATTCTATAGATTTCATGCCCCCACCTACGCACACTGGAGGGCATTGTTGTCATCAAGAGGAATTTAGTTTGGCAGCTATAAAATGTGAACAAAAAAAATCTTCGTGAGTCTGAACCTTTAGAAATCTATGCTAGTGCAGAATAGTTTTTTCTAATTGATATGTTCAGTTTTGTGCTATAGAAATTGAGCTTGAGCCTCAACTCATGGCTATATTTACAAGTCATATAAACATGTGCTTCAAGCTCAAAATACCTAAAGTATGGCATTTTGAGCTTGAAGTTTATTATTTGTGATAAATCCCCTGATTTAGGATTGAGACAAAGCTATGGATCTCCTAAAGCATAACACTTCCTAGCATGTTAAATGTATAAAAAATGCATTAAATGCACCAAAGAGTCTAGTGACACTTTTAAAAGACTAATGCATTTACTGTGTCGTAAACTTTTGTGATCCAGAGGCACAAGACTTTGTCAGAAATAGTACACATTTGTGATAATCCAGTGCTAACTTGATTTCATTGGGAAACGGCTAATGATGTAGCAAATCCCTAGGTCAGAATTTTAAAAAACAAGGAGTGTTTCAGAGCTCTGGTGGATTGTCTGTTAAAAACATGATTTGTGGTTATGTCTTCTAACATTCTCTGACCTGGATAGCCCAGGCTAGCCTGATCTCATCAGCTCTCGGAAGCTCAGCAGGGTTGGCACTGGCAAGTATTTGGGTTGGAGACTTCCAAGGAATACTATGGTCAGCATGGAGGCAGGCAATGGCAAACCACCTCTGAATGTCTCTTGTGTTGAAAACCCTACAGCAGGGGTGGCCAATGGTAGCTCTCCAGATATTTTTTGCCTACAACTCTCCATCAGCCCCAGCCAGCATGGCTAATGGCTGTGGCTGATGGGAGTTGTAGGCAAAAAACATCTGGAGAGCTACCATTGGCCACCCCTGTCCTACAGGATCACCATAAGTCAATGGCATAACTTGTACTTTTATAAATATATACCTCCCTCCCAGGAACTTTGATTGTGCTGGAGCTTTCTGATGTATTTCTATAGGTGTTTAAAGAACTTGGCATGTTATCCTTGGGAAGCAGTGGTATAACATTGGTAATCCCACTGAAACATTTTCAGCATCTGTTGTAGAGCTATCCTTATTGAGGATCTGCTTTATTAAATTGGCCAGTTTAACTAAATATTTGATATCTTCGAATAGATTTTTGCTTATGTTAGAGGGTGACGAGGTAGGTTGCTTTTACTCTTTGAATTTCTATCGGTATTAAGGAGTATAGTAGTTTTGGCTGTTGTGAAGTCATAGGAATATTGGCCTATAAGGCCAGTGCCAAGTACAGATTAGAGGTGGTGGTGGGGAATTTATGCAAACATTTATGAGTCAGTTTAGTAGCATGCCTGATATACACAAGGTAGTTTCCTGATAGTAGACTTATACTTATCTGGTATTATTTAGGAAGAGAAGAAAAACAAGTACAGTATTTACTTGGTTGAAGCCAAATGCAGATGCTCTTTTGGAGCAGAATGTATCAACTAGTTTGTTGATAGGGGTTTAGAGTTCTGTACTTCAGATCATTACATTGGTTTCAAGTTTGCTTCTGCGTTCAGTTCAAGGTGTTGGTGCCAGATATCTTTAAAGACCCATACGCTTCAATAAGGCAGCGGTGATCATCAGACCCGGAGTTGTTAGTCATTCATCCCCTAGTGTTCCTAGTGATTCTGCTAGGAACGCATCAGTGGTTGTTTCTGTTTTATGAGATTGTCTCCCCAACCATGTGAGGAAGGCTCCAAAATCTCCAAAATTCCAAGAGCTTTTGGAGTCAAGGTTAATCATTATGATGGGGAATTAGCAATGGCTTGCTTTTTGCCTTGTTCCTTATAGTACTCCTATACATTTAGATTTAAGCTGGGTTTTTTTAATGATGTATGTTCCTTTGAGTCCTATTGATTGGGAGAAAAGTGGAATAGAGTTATTAAATCGATTAAATAAAATTGTAATTGATTAAGTAAAGCATTTGATTAAATACAAACTAGGTCCTTATTCCTATCCCATGGTGGAGTAAATAAAGTAATACATCTTTTGTGGTTTACCTGATAGGCAGGAAATCAGCAACTTTCTGTTTCTTTGAAAATTATCCAATGTACCTCTGTAGCAAAGGTCCTAGACCTACACATCTTCCTTATGTGGCATAGCAGGTGAATGTAAGAGAAAGGAACTCTCTGCCCCCAATTGTCTGAATATGCCCTTACACCTTAGAACTATTTGTACTGACTGCCAAAGTATCATAGCAGTGCTTTAATCTATACTAACATCCTAATCTTAATGTTTGAAGTGAGCTTCTCTGAATGACTTCCTCTTTCAGCTGGAGGGTGGAGGGAGTCTCCTTGCATAAATTCTCATGAAAAATCAGTTTAATCAGTTTTCTGTAGTGACTGAGTAGCATTGTAAAAGCAATAACTTATGTTCCATTTGGTATAAAAAGTGTTCAGTAGAGCATAAAATTCCAAGTGAACATTTGTTGCACAATCATGAACTGTATGCATAAACTGAAGCCCAAATTTCCATAACATCCTACTAGATGGGTTGATAGGCAGGCATAATTTTATGTGTAAAACATTTTCAAGCATGCTTTACTTCTCAAAGCTAGCCCTTCCTCCTAACCACTCTTTTTTTCTTCCTAGCAGCAAGTGATAACTTGTGTTTCATTTTTGTGCATTTTTACTTGGTGAAGAGTGGATACAGAACTAGGCCCTGTTCCGCACTGGCAGTACATAAGGGCTAACCCTGTTTTCCATTTTATTCATTTCCTGATCTACAACATGATGTATTTTTTTCTGCAGCATATTGAGAGTAGGCAAGCTGACAGCCTGTGTTATGGCCTAGTAGTCAGGATGCACCCTTAGCTAGGATTATGAGGAGGTAGTTTATGCTATGACTGTTGAATGTCTCTTCTTAATGTGCCTGATATCCTGGTGATGTATGAAACTCTGAAATTATAGTTTCTCCTGTTAGGTGAAGTTTCCTGTGCTTATTCATTATATAGGTCCACAAGAATCTTATAACTGCTTCAAATAGTTTGGAAAAAACTCATTATGCAACTATGAGATTTATTGGCATATTGTTTATATGTAAAGTTGAAATGAAGACCATTGAGTTTCATTAGTTTAATTCCCTTCATTGACTTGAATCCAGCAGAGGATTTCTGAGGACAGAAGAGGGGGTAACTTTTGCCAATTCCCCCTTTCTGTTGCAGACATCCATCTCCCTCCTCATGCTGTTACTGGAGGTCCCTGCCATTCAGGAGCAGCAGTTTGGGCTGTATTGGGATGGGAAGGGTGAGGAAATCATGATCTGTTGCCGATAATCTCTTCTCTTGTGTCAGTAAAAGTTTCCAGTGGATCCAAACTATTTGGCTTGTATTCAGGTTGCTATAAAGATGTTTTATCAGTTTAGAACTTCAGATTATCATGAAGAGAAACATGAAGTAGTGTGTAGGCAATTATGCTCCTTTTGTTAGTCCTCATGATTTAAGCATCTGTTCTGAAGGTTTGTGGCAGCTTCTTTTTTTCCATTTCTAGCTCCAGAGATTTTTACACCACTGATGTTGGAAAAAGGAATTCCTTGGAAGCATCTGAACTTTGGTGGGTGGTTCACTTTGGTGGCCATTGTGTTGCATGTCTTGGTTACATCTAGGCTAGATTACTGCATTAGACCCTACATGGAGCCACTTTCAAAAGCGTTCGGAAACTTTGATTGGTGCAGAATGCTGCAGCTTGGATGTTGACTGGAGTAGGCACCATATTACTCCATTCTTGGCCCATCTAAGCAAGCTCAGAATGTGTTTCCAAGGCACAGTTCAAGGTGCTGATATTGACCTTTAAGGATCCATGTGGCTTGGGACCATCTTATCTGTAGTACCACTTACTCCCTTGCAAACCCCACCTGACCACTATGATTATTGTCTTCTGAGCCCCTACTTTAGGTGCCTCTGCCTTCTGAGGTTAGGTGGATGGCAACCCATGAGAGGGTCATGACCAGGATTGCCAATCCCCAGGTGGGGGCAGGGGATCCCCCGGTTTGGAGACCCTCCCCTCGCTTCAGGGTCATCAGAAAGCAGGGGGAGGGAAGGCAAATGTCTTCTGGGAACTCTATTATTCTCTATGGAGATTTATTCCCATAGAAAATCATGGAGAATTGAGCCGCGGGTATCTGGGACTCTGGGGTAGAGGTACCAAATTTTCAGGTAGAGGCACCAAATTTTCAGTTTTGAGGTAGAGGCACAAAATTTTCAGTATAGCGTCTAGTGCCTCTCCCCAAAATACCCCCCAAGTTTCAAAAAGATTGGACCAGGGGGTCCAATTCTATGAGCCCCAAAAGAAGGTGCCCCTATCCTTCATTATTTCCTCTGGAAGGAAGGAATTGAAAAGGTGTGCCATCCCTTTAAATGTGATGGCCAGAACTCCCTTTGGAGATCAATTATGCTTGTCACAGCCTTGATCTTGGCTCCACTCCTAATGTCTCCTGGCTCCACCCCCAAAGTCCCCAGATGTTTCTTGAATTGGACTTGGCAACCCTAGTCGTGACACAAAAATTTGGAACTCCCTCCCCAGGGAGATTCCTCTGTCCTCTTCTGTTGCTTTTTTCTGCCACCAGATGAAGACCTTTATTATTTTTTTTTCTGGCATTCCCTCAGTGATCCCTCCTCCCTGCCCTATGATTTGATAGTTGTTTTATGTTTTTGTATTTTAGCTTTGGCTTTAAATTTTATTTGGTTTGGTTTTAAAACCAAATAAAATTGACCCATGCCCCTCCTGGCTAATTAATTCCTGCCAGAGGGAGCTTAGATATCCTATACGGGATATCATAAATAGATCCCTCTTGGAAGGGCAATTCCCAACATCTTTGAAAGAGGCCATGGTCCGCCCTCTCCTAAAAAAGAGTACAGCAGACCCGGCCGAATTGGCAAATTATCGACCGGTCTCGAACCTACCATTTTTAGGTAAGGTTATAGAGAGGGCAGTGGCGCTACAGTTGCAGAGTTTTTTGGATGACACTTCAGCCTTAGAACCTCACCAGTCCGGCTTCCGTCCGGGTTATGGGATGGAGACAGTGCTGGTCGCCTTGGTGGATGACCTCCAGCGGCATCTGGATCGAGGCGGCGTGGCGGTGCTGATATTGTTGGATCTGTCGGCCGCATTTGACATGGTCGATCATCAGTTACTGGCCCGCCGACTTGCCGACGCGGGGATTGGGGGATTGGCCTTACAGTGGCTTTCCTCCTTCCTCGAAGGACGGGGACAAAGGGTGGCCATTGGGGGGGAGCGGTCCCAGAGGCACCCACTAGTATGTGGAGTGCCACAAGGGGCAGTTCTCTCCCTGATGTTATTTAACATCTATATGCGCCCCCTTGCCCAGATTGTCCGGAGGTTTGGGCTTGGGTGCCATCAATACGCCGATGACACCCAGCTCTATCTACTAATGGATGGCCGGCCTGGCTCCGTCCCAGAAAGCCTGGACCTAGCATTGCAAGCCGTGGCAGGTTGGCTCAGACTAAGCGGGCTGAAGTTGAATCCAACGAAGACAGAGGTCCTGTGCTTGGGTCGCAGTGCCCTGGGAAGGGAAATCCCCTTGCCGGTCCTCGACGGTGTGCAGCTTAAAGCGGCACACAAGGTCGAGAGCCTGGGGGTTCTTCTGGAGCCTTCATTATCGATGGAGGCACAGATAGTGGCCGCTGCCAAGTCCGCGTTCTTTCATCTTCGACGGGCGAAGCAGTTGGCCCCCTTCCTGGAGCACCGTGACCTAGCAATGGTGATCCATGCTACGGTCACCTCGAGATTGGACTACTGCAACGCCCTCTACATGGGGCTGCCCTTGTGCCGAATTCGGCGGCTGCAGATGGTGCAGAACGCGGCGGCTAGGCTGTTGTTGGGGCTCCCAAGGTGGGAGCACATACAGCCGGGGCTGCGCGGGCTGCACTGGCTGCCAGTGGCATACCGAGTTCGCTACAAGGTGCTGGTTATCACCTTTAAAGCCCTATATGGCCGAGGACCTACCTACCTGAGGGACCGTCTTTCCCCATATGAGCCCCAGAGGGCACTGAGGTCATCCGGGAAAAATCAGTTGAATATCCCTGGGCCAAGGGAGGCCAGACTGAAGGCCACCCGGGACCGGGCCTTCTCTGTCACCGCTCCACTACTGTGGAATCAACTCCCTGAGGAGGTGAGGGCCCTACGATGTTTAGATGGATTCCGTAGGGCCTGTAAGACCCACCTTTTCAAGATGGCCTTCAACTAGTGACAAAACTAGTGACAAAGCTAGAGGCTGCTGAAAATGCTTTTATTCTTTGAAACTCACTGATAACCTGTTTATAACGCTTTATTGTTAACGCCTTATTGTTATGCTAATTTTAATAATTTGTAATTGTTTTAACTATGTTTTTATAAGTATAATTGAT
Source organism: Heteronotia binoei (assembly GCF_032191835.1). Lineage (NCBI taxonomy): Eukaryota > Metazoa > Chordata > Lepidosauria > Squamata > Gekkonidae > Heteronotia > Heteronotia binoei. The sequence continues at coordinate 68,343,762 of NC_083224.1, read as the reverse complement.
GTAATGTGTATTTTATGTTGTGAGCCGCCCTGAGCCTGCTCCGGCGGGGAGGGCGGGATAGAAATAAAAAATTATTATTATTATTATTATATTATGTATGTTTTTAATTTGTTAGGCACCCTGATGGCTCTTATGCAGGATGTAACTTCTGTAAATAAATGAATATGCAACTGGGTGTGATGATTTTGATCTTCATAACTTCCACAGATTTAGTACAATGGAATGGAGGTCTAGTTCGTTCTGTTTGTGCTGTGAGATAATTTAAAAAACTAGTTCTGTTCGTGCTTTCTTCCCTGCATATTTTGTTGTCTAAGAGATAATTTTTTGGGTTTGATTCTAAATGCTTGGTTTCTCTGGAAGTGCTGTTCTCTAGATTCTGTGTTCCCTACTAGAATTTAATCCACTGAATAAGTGCCTGTTTCAGCAATTTAAAATTATGAAAAAGCAGTTCTCTTATGAGAGGATAAGGATATCTGCTTCTGGTTACTATGTTGAATTTGTATTTAACTCCCCCCCCCCCCTTGCTAGTTCAATAAGTGCTATTTATTCTTACAACATCAGGCTCCAAGGATAAATCTGGTTATACTATAAATCAAGTTATCTGAATTTCACTTCATAGAGAATTTTAAGCCTTTGAAACAGCTTTGGGATTAAAGGGCATTAATCTAAACTATCAGGCCCTAGTTGAATATGTCTTGAGTTGATTTGATCTTGCCTTTCCCTAATAAACATGTAAACAGCCAGTGACAGAGTTCTCAAAGGTCAAATACAATGTGTTGTTTCCAAGGAGCATTGTTGGTAGCTTGTTTTCTCAAAACCTTGAGTGTGCTTGAAACATGGTATTTCGAATCTAAACATGATTTATATAAAAGTGGAGAGCTAGTAAATCAAGGCCTCTGATACCTTTGTATCGTGTGCGCTGGAGTCAGTAACTTGCATTGTTTATGTTCGATGGGGGATGGCAGAATCTCAAATCCTGGTTAGCTGTGAAACTTACTGGGTGACTTCAGGCAAGTGTCTCTTCAGCTGCATTCAAACATCGCAAACAAAGCTTATTTGTGACAGACACAAACCCAATTTATTGTCAGGCTCACACAGTCCTTCCCTCCTCACTTTTTACAGCCTGCGGATGTTAAAAACAGAAGTCTTCATTGCAGCTTCAATTTGTTGTAATGTCCTGTTTCAGACATCTTAATAAATCAAGATTTAGGGAAAATAGCGTTTCTTAATTTGGATTGTAAGAAGTGTATGTGTGTATTCTTACTGCCTGTGTTAAATTAGATTTTCTTTTCAAACATCTTTAAAACCTACCCATGATCTCTCAAGCAAATCATGGCAACCAGTGAAATTCATTTGGTTAAGGCTGTGGAAGATAAAACAATAGACAAACAGAGGTGATTTCTGAGTTTGTAAATGCTCCAATAAGTCAGCTATGGTATTTTTTCCTATATACTTCCTGCTGAGCTCAGGGCTAGAAAGCCCTTAGAGGTGTGAGGTTCCAGGAGGTATAATTCTGTACTGTGTCATAATTGTCTGCTGCAACTGTACTACTTGTATTTCTGTACTAGTGACCCTTCCTAAACCTAGTATTACTGTTTTTTGCAACTTACAGGGGCTGCAGGAAGAATCCACCACTGCTAACATGGAATCCAGTCCAGAATTACTGGGTGTTAAACTTCTTTGAATGAGTCAAAGTACTGTGTGTTTTGAAAAAAAACAAACATTCTTTTTCTATCTTAAAAAGTTTTGTCCTATAGATATAAAAGCCAAGCCATATTGGTGATGACTCATCTATCCTCCCTTTGGCTGAGCCATGCATCACTCAATCCCTCCAGCCCCAGGAGAGACAAGAATTGTGCTACTGGGAAAACTGTCTTTGTGTCCTATTGGTCCATTCCACTGGATCTTTCATTTCCCCTCAGTGGCTGTTGCTAGGCAACCGTAGTCCTGATTAGGGTTGCCAACTACAAGTTGGTGGAAAATTCCTGGAGATTTTGTGGTGGAGTCTAAGGAAGCCAGAGTTTGGAAAGGTGAGAGGCCTCAGCTCCACCCTCCAAAGCAGTTATTTTCTCCAGGAGGAGAGAGATCTGTTGTCTGCAGTTGTGATACCAGGAAATCTTCAGGCTCCACCTGGAGGTTAAAAACAATACAAAGCCTCTGGGTAGTTTAAGCCTCAAAATATGAAAAAAACTTTTTACAACACAACACTGAATATTGTATTCCAAGTTCTATTTCATTATCAAAAGTGAATTCTCATAATATCATCCAGTAAGAATATGTATTGCACAAACCAATCAGAGTAACTCTATATTAAATATCCATAAATTCTTCTAAATTTTCAGTCCTTCCATAGTCCATTTAAATTTTACACATGAGAGTCTTCTGCTCTTGATGTCAGTTTGTGCAAAGACACTGTTACTCAGCTTGTGTAGATATACCAGCAGTAGGTCAGTACTCAGTGTCCTGTTTAATGCTTTTTCCAAGCAATCACTGCCTTAGCCAGCTGGTAACTTCGAGACTGTAGCAAGAACTTGGCAAGCAGCATTTATATCAGCAGGAATTGCAGTGCAGTGGAAGTTCTAGAGCAAGTAGTTGTTGTCCTCGTCTCTGTATGTCTTCAGCTCTGCAACCCTTGAGCTTCTGAGCTAGCTTGATCCAGCTCAGAGGCTCAAGAGCTTGGAGGGCTGAAGATGTACAGAGACGAGGAAGCCAACTACTCTCTATAGAACTTCCACTGTGCTGCAGTTCCTGTTGCTGCTATATCTACACAAGCCGAGTAACAATGTATTTGCACAAGCTGACATCAAGAGCAGAAGACTCTCATCTGTAAAATTTAAATGGATTATGGAAGTAACTTTGGACTGAAAATTTAAAAGGATTTATGGATATTTAATATTGTAATACATGTTTGATGTGTAATACATGTTGTTCTTACTGAATGGATATTATTATGAGAGTTCGCTTTTGATAATGAAATTGAACTTTATTCACTGTTGTGTTGTAAAAAGTTTTTTTATATATTGAGGCTTAGATTACACCGAGGCTTTGCTTTGTTTTTTGCCACCTTTTTCTGTGATTTTCATTGGATTGCTCTACCTGAAGGTTGGCTATTCTAGGCCTGGCAGCACCCTCTGGGTGATTTGATGCCACCTAACTGGCATGATTTAACTAGGCCTGGCTGCTTGCTCCTGTTCAGCAGCAGCCCCGCCATGACAGCCAGGGTGGTGTAGCAGTTAGTGCTTCAGAGCAAGGTCTGCCAGATCCAAGTTCTTGCTATGGAACCCACCTCACAGGGTTGTTGTGCAGATCAAAAGGGGGAGAGGAGATTTATGTAAGCTGCTTTGGTCCTCATTGAGGACAAAGTCTGTCGTTTTTCTAGGTGGAGACTGTGTGTGTGTGGGGGGAGGAGGTGGAAAGTTGAAGTTGGAGGAGCAGATAAGGGTAGGTTGATGGTTGGTGGGGAAGTAGATAGGGTTGCCAACTACAGGTTGGAAAATTTCTGTAGATTTAGGGGGGCGAGCCTGGAGATGGTGGGGTTTGAGAAGAAGTGGGACTTCAGACCGGTACAATGCTATAGACTATCCTTCAAATCAGCCATTATCATTGTTGCCAATCTTCAGGTAAGAGCTGTAGATCACTCAGAATTACAACTGCTCTCCATATGGCAGAGATCACTTCCCCTGGAGAAGATGGTGGACTCTGTGTCATTATACTGTGCTGAGGTCACTTCCATCCTGCTTTGGGCTCAACTGTTGTTTTCCTAGGTAGAGGCTACAGGTGGGAGGAGGAGATGGAAAGTTGAAGTCAGATAACTTCCCTTCAGAAAATGACCACCTTGAAGTGTATACTCTAAGGTATATCATAACACAACCATGCCAGACCAAAAAAGACAGATCACACCACAAGCATATGCTGCTCCTAAATACTGCAAGGCCAAGCACAACAGGAAAAGGTGGCAACAACGCACTTAGATGAAAGAAATGCTAAGCTTCAAAGTTGGCATAATTGTTGCCATGGTATGATGCCATGAGCTTATTTTTAGAGCCCATTGTTTTTATTCTCACAACGGGCCTTATTTCTAGTTTAACATATTAAACATATATTTAGGCTACTAATGATGCTTTCAGATCTTGAAGTCTGGTGGTATGGCTGTCATTTAACACCAATTGGGACAAGTCTGTTGATATAAAAGTATATGTTGTCTATATAAAGGGACTGTACATCACTGCGACCCAGAATGTCTTACTGTAATATTACTTTGCAACTTACCTGGACATATGTGGCTTACAATTTGCATTTGTTAAAAGGAAGTTCGGCTGAAATTAGTTTTAGCACAATAAATGAGCAAACTATTCAGCACTAATAAGGTGAAGCTTTAGAATGGTGCTTTAGTAGCTGGCTAACTACCATGCTACTTCACTGCTCACAAGAGCATTTCCAGGTTGATATGTTATCATTTGCTTTGAGGTTTTCAGTTTTAAACTAGGACACAGAAGCAAAGCCATTTTATTCACAAGACCTTCACGATGCTTTCCCCTTTGCTTTATTGAGGCACTCGCATCTGTGTGTACATGTGTACTTTGTCTCCTTGACACTGTTTTGATAATGTGTCACCATTAAAGAGCAGAGGCTCCCATGATTGGCTTTTACATCACTCCTCTGTTGACTTAGAGAATTGTGATAAATGGCATCTAAATTGGATTACCTTCCCAAAATTATCTGGGAATTTAAACTGTGTTCATAGATATGGTGTCTGAATGCACAGCTTGCATGCTGTGTTCCTTTGGCACTGGCATTTGGCATTTCTTAATAAGTAGGTTTTCAGTTCTCTTTGCAGATATCTCAGCTCTCTATTTTTCCCTGCCGCTTGGTACTTTGTGTGTTATCACAGTTGTGTTAATATGTTAATTTTTAAGTATACTTCTTGAAGCATGTGACAAGATGACATCTTTACCCAGGTGCCTCATTGAGGTTTCAAGCATTATTATCTCACTCTGTCAACATTGTCTCAAAGCTAATAATTTATATATGCAACCCTCTATTATCCAAAGTGTTTGTTACCCAAGTTTCATACTACTGAAAATGATATTCATGGAAAAAATGAGTCTAGTATGCTTAACTTGCTGATGTAAGTGGGAATCAGAGGGTGAAATAGCTACATCTCAGAATTTCTCTCATGTTTTACAGCATCATGGCAGATCAGTTCAGTGAATTGAAGACATTTCCGTGCTATGTGATTGTAACCTACAGGGAAACATGGGGTTCCCTGAAGTGTCCATAAATTAGGTGCCAGATTGGACATATAAAATTAATAAACAATCTACTGTATTCTTATGTTGGATTAATTCTGATCAGGTGCTGAAGATAATTCATTAGTATAAAACATGTATGTGTGTTTACATATAGAGAATTTAATGAGAAATAAAGTGGAAGGGTAAAGGGTTGAGATTCTTCCACAGCAGCTCAGAATAGTTCTTAATTTGGATATAATTTTCTAACCATATTAATGTTCATCAGGCAGATCTTTGGGAAGAAGACCTAATGTGTTTTGCAATTCTGTCAAGGGGTGGTGGTGGGGGGAACTTGTTTCATTCTTTTAAATTGCTCATTAAAAAACAGCTATTTGAGAAACTGTGCTCCAGGCGTGGAAAGCATTGGCTTGTAACATGTCAAAAGTTTTAGGAATGGTAATAAGCCAGCATGAAAAATGAAGCGCTTTTGCTAAACTCTAGATCTAAAGGCACTGTAAGTTTTACATATGTCAGTGCTTGGAACATGGAGTCTTTAGGGATATGTATTGATAGTGGTAGAGAAAAGCAAACCATGGCTGCTCTGCAGTGTCTGATAGCAAAGCTAGGCCAGCTAGAAATTGCATTATAACCCTACATAAGAGTATTTCCTGTTTGCTGAATTTTGTGGAAGGTGGTGAGGAGAGGTGGCAGGTATCCTGTAATTATTAAACCGGCTTTCAGAAGGAGTGGAAGTAAATGGTGGTTCTCAGGTTCCTCTTCATAGTGCATTTTTGTCTCCTGGGTATAGAACATAGAATTCAGAGAGCCATTGATTAAAATGAGGATTTCCAAATGGTGACTATAGCAGCGCCCGCCTCATGGCCTCACTGGCCCTCTTTATTTCAGTCTCTTCGGGGTATTTTTACTTGTTTATTTGATGGGACCACAGCAGCTTTGTTTGTTCTTCCCAAAAATATATAGGCTCACGAGAACTTTAACTTAAACCACAGATTTATTGTAACAAAAAGTCTTAAACTGGGGATATGGGAGATATTTACATAGGCTAGTACGTTTGTTCTGTTGTTTCAGGCTTTACAATCACTTTTACTTTCTTGAGTCTTTCACAGTTCACAGTTTCCCTTTAACTCACTCTCCACCTCTAGCCAAGGTCTGGCCTCTTGGGATTGATGTGTCTAGTCTCACCCCTCGACTGAAGTATCTCCTCTCAGCCCTTCTTGGTGTCTCAGACCCACATCCACTCCCTCAAACCTCCTCACTAGATCTTCAGAGTGGTTCCTAGGTGTTTGTGACCGTTCCGGTCTTAACTGACTCACACACACACAGCCCTCTTGGCTGGTTTTGTCCAGCTGGCAGTCTCTGGAAGACTTCCCCGTCTCCGTCTCCAGCTCCTTCACAGGATCAGCTGTCCTCTCAGCCTCTACCAGACCCGAACTGACCCCCTCAGTCTCTGTCAGGTCCCCACTGACAGACTTCTCTGACAGGCCTCCACTCTGTCAGACATCAACTGACTGAACTCCTGCCTCAGCAGTTTCTCTCACTCAACTACTTTCCCTCCCTGAGAGTTCAGAGCACTTTGCCCCCACCCTCAGGTCACCTGACGCAGCCCTGTGCGTCTCCAGTTTATGCTTAACCCATTGCTTTCCGTCACAGTGACTTATTTGGTTGTAAGAGCGAGCTAGCACCCAGCTGGCTTTCCAGTTGCCTTGGAGAAATTTGAAAGCAGTGGCTTTGTATTAGATGGCTTTGTTTTTCCACCATAAGAATCAATAGTATGCTACATGATCAAAATACCTTAATGACAGCTTGGATTGTACTTTTCTCCCATCACCCTCATCCAGTGTATCCAGTAATTTTTGCATGATCTAGTCAGGCAAAGGTATTCTTTTCCTTTTTTCCTATCTATCCCATTGTAGCTAAGGACTGATTCACACAAGCAGATATGTTGTGAGGATGCAGTAACTCACTGTCCCAGTAGTCTGTCTTGTAGCACAATATGTGTGCTGTCTCAGAATATTATATGCTGGTGGTAAGGAATGGTATGCAAAGTTCCCTGTAACACTGGATCTGTGCTGACTGTTGCATGCATGTGGAAGTCATTACTTGATGTTAGTCATAAAATGAACACAGATACAGTAACTTTATTTTCCTTCCCATTATAACAGACAATACATGAGGGACACATTCTGGATTGTTGTGAAATTTGCTACGTTCATGTCATTTGGTATTTTTTATAGTATATAACTTGAACTATGATTAAAGTTAACCATTTATGTTAAATCAGGCTTCTTAACATGTACATAAATGGATTTCTTATATAAACATGTTATAGATTAAATAGAAAAATAAGGAGGCAATTTTAGGTAAGAATGTCTCAGAACTATAACAACACAGTTAATAACTGAAGGACATAACAGTTTAGTGAAGTTAGAAGAATGGAACAAGGCCAGTTAGGATCTTGCAAGCTAAAATGAGGGTAGAGTTTAGTGTGAAACAGAATGTGGATTGCTAAAATAAGGCAGAAAATTATATAAAATGAAGGGGAAATATTCAGTTTGCTCTTTACCTTAACTGAATGATGCCCACTCGTGGAAGACTTGATTGGCATTAGTGGGAACATGACCTTTAGAGTAGAGGTGTTGTACTTATTTGTTACAAGGGCTAGATCTGACATAAATGTCACTTTGTTAGGTCAAGCCATGTGTGCCATAAAATATAACATGAGGTACTGGAGATATAAACTTTATAAAGACAATTTCAGATGTCAAATGGCAATAGTGTCAAGATGAATGATAGGCCAGTCAGTCTGACTTCAATACCGGGAAAGTTGGTAGAAAGCATTATCAAGGACAGAATGAGCAGGCACATTGATGAACATGGGCCAAGTTTGCGGATGACACTAAATTGTTCAGGGTGGTGAGAACCAGAGAGGATTGTGAGGAACTCCAAAGGGATTTGTTGAGGCTGGGTGAGTGGGTGTCAACGTGGCAGATGCGGTTCAATGTGGCCAAGTGCAAAGTAATGCACATTGGGGCCAAGAATCCCAGCTACAAATACAAGTTGATGGAGTGTGAACTGACAGAGACTGACCAAGAGAGAGATCTTGGGGTCGTAGTAGATAACTCACTGAAAATGTCAAGACAGTGTGCGTTTGCAGTAAAAAAGGCCAATGCCATGCTGGGAATTATTAGGAAGGGAATTGAAAACAAATCAGCCAGTATCATAATGCCCCTGTATAAATCGATGGTGCGGTCTCATTTGGAGTACTGTGTGCAGTTCTGGTCGCCGCACCTCAGAAAGGATATTATAGCATTGGAGAAAGTCCAGAAAAGGGCAACTAGAATGATTAAAGGGCTAGAACACTTTCCCTATGAAGAAAGGTTGAAACGCTTGGGACTCTTTAGCTTGGAGAAACGTCGACTGCGGGGTGACATGATAGAGGTTTACAAGATAATGCATGGGATGGAGAAAGTAGAGAAAGAAGTACTTTTCTCTCTTTCTCACAATACAAGAACTTGTGGGCATTTGATGAAATTGCTGAGCAGACAGGTTAAAATGGATAAAAGGAAGTACTTCTTCACCCAAAGGGTGATTAACATGTGGAATTCACTGCCACAGGAGGTGGTGGTGGTCACAAGCATAGCCACCTTCAAGAGGGGTTTAGATAAAAATATGGAGCAGAGGTCCATCAGTGGCTATTAGCCACAGTGTGTGTGTGTGTGTGTGTATACATATATAATTTTTTTTGCCACTGTGTGACACAGAGTGTTGGACTGGATGGGCCATTGGCCTGATCTAACATGGCTTCTCTGATGTTCTTATGTTCTTAATGACAATAACAGGCTTGATTGGATTAAGTGTTACACAGAGGGGTAGTAGGCATGTCACTACCAGTGTTGGTAATGAAACAGGAAACCTAGGTCTCAATTCTATCAAGGAGGATTCAGTCCAGGAGAATGCAAAATAAATAAATAAATAACTCTGACATTGGAAACAACAACATTCAGTTGCTGTCCTATGAGTAGTAGTGCTCTTACAAAGGAATTTGAAAGGAATATTAGAAAGAGAAACTACTGAATTGCAATTGATAATGAAGCTCAAGACAATGCATCCTTTTGGAATGAACTAAGGGCTAGTTTTCCTGTCTCATTACCAATGTGTGCTGCTATCATTTGGCATCTAATATCACTCCACTCTCCAAGATATAAGGATGAATCCAACTGTTCTAATTCCTAGTCAAGGTCTTTTCAGATAGGAATTCCAGGTAGGAACAGATAAATCTTTAAAAGAAAAAAACAACAACACAGCTTTTCAAAATAAGCCAAAATGTTTTTCTCAGTGTACAGTGTCAGAAGAATCCATCACCTACCCACTCTGCCTCCCTCCCTCCAAAGTATGCTTGCATGCAAAAGCTTATACCTGGAATAAAACATTGTTGGTCTTAAATCTGCCACGGGAACCCAACATTGTGTTCTCTCTCTCCCCCTCCCCCTTTGTCCCCAAAAGAGGAGAAGCAGCCCTGGAGAAGCAAGCAGAAGGGAAGTGGGTGGGTGGGTATGAGAGACGGAGAGAGAGAAATACGCACAGAGTGGGAGGGGAGAGAGAGAGAGGCAGAGGCAGGCTTGTCTTTGTATCTCTCCCGCACAAAACAGCCACAGATCTGAGGCCTGCGTGGGCCATATGTGGCCTGCGGGCTGCACATTTCACACCCCTTCTTTAGAGTATTGTTCCAGCAAAACAAATAGAACAAACTGGGAGTTGTAAAAATAATTATGGTCTATTTTTCTGTTACCTAAATCCGTTCCCATGTCAGGCTTGTCATTCAAAAGCACCCACTATGTGTGAAAACCCAAAACACAGGCCCAGGGATAAAAGGGGGACCTTGTAATATTCAGCTCCCATTTTGGCACAATAAATCACAAATGAAGGGTTGAAGGGACACAGATATTTAACCAGTAAGTAACTTTATTACCCCAACCGAACTACAGATAAAAAATTAGAAGCAAATATATAAAAAAGGATAAATCAATTTTGCACAATCCTAATATGAGTTTTTATTCCTTTCATTGGGTATTATGCTAAAGTTACTTTTAACTCAGATTTTGTTCACCCACTTGGCTAGTCCAGAGCAACCAACCAAGAGAGGAGGGAGGTGAGGGGTTGCTCCAACTGGGATGACAACATGTTGAATACACAGGAATGAAATTTAGGCTAGAAAGGAGGAAGTTCTTAATCAGGGTGTAATGGAAAAGGGCTGGGAAGAAGTTAGGCAAACTGGTCCTGAATGGGAAAACAAAGGCCAAGCAAAGGTAGGAGAAAAAGAATGTAGAGGGCTAATTTTGGGAAGGAGAGAACGTCACACTCACTTTTCTTGATGAAGGTGGTTTTGGCAGCTTTGTATTTGTGATAATGGAATAATTGATAGTGGCCGAGAGATGATGTCCTCCCCTGGATTTGTGGTTGTATTGTCTGTGAATTGTGTTTGTAGAAGGAAATCTGAGAGCTTTGTTTATTATCCTGCAAGTTTGAGTCCTTTATTCATGGTCAGAAGCATTGAGGAACTCTGGAAGTTCAAATACGCCTTACTGATACTTCCCAGAGTATTCAGGAAATCAGATTGCTCCCTGCCAGGAGTGTCTTAAATTCATTCTTAGATCAAGAAACCAATCCTTAACATCATGCTAGATGCTTTCCTCTGTACCTAAAGTGTCTTAAGGCTGAATGACCTTAGACTATTATTCTCCCACATCTGGCATCAGGATACCAAATGATCTTGGAGTGCCTCTAATTGAGGGTCGCAGGCCATGCAACACTTTTGACAGTCTTTGTTTCATTTATATTAACTGGGGTGTTTTGGGGGGATAGTGGGAGAAGGAGGGAAGAATTTTCAGAAAACTTCTAGATCAGTGATCTGCTTTTGTTGCTAATATGCCATTGCACAGAGGTAGCAAAGAAACCCAAGGTTGTGTTCATAATGCAATTAGGTATTATACTGTCAACATACCTAATTGTGACTTGTTTAAGGTTTAGGAGAGAAGATCAAAAGGCCATTTTTTTTTCTTTTCAGAAACTAAGGAGATATAGCACAGAATTAAACTAGAGATTGTTATGAGGGGAGAAACATTCAGACGTTTAGGGAGATGAGATTTTACATAGCCCTTTCCCCCCAATTGCAATGGCTTCTGTGTAAAAATGCATTCCCCCCCCCCCCCCAGGAGGTTTGAGTTGAACAAAACCTCTACTAAACATTTTTAAAATTTCCCCCCTCTGGGCAGAGAGCAGGTGGGGATGGGGGGGGGGTCAGTTCAGTTGCTTCACAGGTGTACATCTCACCTTCATACAAATACTAATAGATCTAGAAGGAGAGATAATGGGTAGGTAAAGATCTCCTCCTTCCTCCTAGTAAAGAACAGAGACTTTGAGGAATGAAAATGCTAGAGGGATTTCAGGAAAAAAAATGTCCTGGAGATCTCCAGGAAAAGCCTCTTTGACCTGACATTACCTGATCAATAGTGGAGAAACAGATATTATAAAAAACTTCTTGCAGCAGGAAGGAGATTTCTTCTCCTTGGGTTCTAAGTCCATGAGAGCACACAGACCTCTCTGCTGGGAAGGCAGCTATTGATCATATGCTCTCCTAAAGAGCTAGAGCGAGATTCAAGGTAATGATTACTCTGTAGGGATCTGTACCATCCAAAGCTAAAAGGGCCTGTGCTATTTCGACATCTGATATGGCATGAAAGGGACAGAGGATTTGTCCTTTCCCCACTTTTTTGGATCCCTTGTGACTATGAGATTTTATATATTGTTATTGAGATAACTTGAGATCCCTTGCTCAATCTGGTGCTGTGCTAAATGTATACTTGTAAACATTTTAATACATATACCATAACTTTTTATGCTGGTAGTGGTTCTCTGTACCGCATAGACCTCTACTGTCTTGGACACACTATTTTAAAAAAAGAGTGCCAGGGTGTAGCCTGGCAGTTGGCAAGTGGCTATCCTGTCAGGGTCATGCAAGGCCATAAACTTTCCACATAGTAACCAGGTCCTGGGCAGTGGGACACACAGAGGAAGGCCTCAGAACTTGGAAGGGAAGCTGGGCATCATGACTCTCCTACTGGTCAATTCTGAACAAAGGCCAAGTGGTGGTGGCAGGCTACCTGAGAGTGAAAGAAAAGCCTCTCCAGGTATTGAGAAAAACCTAGGAGAGCAGGGTGAAATAGGACCTGCAAGCTAGAGCAGGCATGTTCCACCACAGGTTCTGACAGCCAATGAAAGAAGAGTGCAGGCTCATCTAGAGATGGTAGTAGGCAAGGGGCAAGGGGCAGCATCTGGGCTGCTAGTGGACAGACATAGTGGTAGTGAAGAAGCATCTGGCTACACTGAATGAGTATAAATTCCTTGGGCTGGATGGTATGCACCCATGAGTGCTCAAAGACCTTTTTAAAGAGCTTCCAGAGCCTTTGTCAGTCATCTTTCAGACCTCTTGGAGGATGGGAGACATGCTTCAAGACTTGAGGAGGGTGTATGTCATCCCAATCTTCAGAAAAGGGAGGAGGGATGGCCCAGGAAACTTCAGGCCAGTCATTCTGACCTCTGTCTTAGGGAAGATACTGGAGCAGATTTTAAAGGGTTAAATCTGTGAACACCTAAAGGTTAATTTGGTGATCTGGGGGAGTCAGCACAGATTTGTCTCCAGTAGGTCCTGCCAGCCCAACCTCATTTCCTTCTTTGATTGAGTAGTGAGCCTACTGAATCAAGGAAATGCTGTTGATGTCGTTTACCTTGACTTTTGACGTGATGTTCTGATGAGTAAATTAGAGGACTGTGGACTGGACTGTAGGATAGTTAGGTGGATAGGGAACTGGTTGGAGAACTGCACTCAGAATAGTTGCATTTCATCTGAATGGAGGGAGGTGTCCAGTGGGGTGTCACGGAGCTCAGTATTGGGCTCAGTACTTTTCACTATTTTTTTATCAGTGATCTGGATGAGGGGGTAGAGGGGCTACTCATTAAATTTGCAGATGAAACCAAATTGGGAGGAGCAGAGAATACACCAGAAGATACAGTTAGAATTCAGTGAGATCTGAACATGCTGGAAAAGTTGATAGAAGTAAACAAGATGCAGTTTAACAAGGATAAGTGCTGAGTTCTACATCTGGATAACAAAAATGAGAAGCACACGTACTGGATGGAGGGTACACTTCTGGGTAGCAGTGTGTGTGAACAAGTTCTTGAGGTATGGGTGGACCATAAGTTAAATATGAGCAGTCAGTGTGATGCAGCTACAAAAAGGCAAATCTTGGGGTATATCAACAGAGGCATAACATCCAGATCACAAGATGTCATAGTTCCACTGTAAATTGCATTAGTCAGGCCACATCTTGAGTGTTGTGTGCAGTTCCGGAGGCCTTACTTCAAGAAGGATGTGGACAGAATGGAGCAGGTGCAGAGGAGAGTGATGAGGATGATCTGAGGCTTGGAGACCAAACCCTATGAGGAAAAGCTGAGGGGCTTGGGAATGTTCATTCTTGAGAGGAGGAGGTTGAGGGGAGGGGGAACATGGTTGCTCTCTATAAGTATTTAAAGGGCTGTCGCTTAGAGGAGGGCAGGGAGCTGTTCCAGTTGGCAGCAGAGGAGAGGACTTGTAATAACGGGTTTAAATTAAGGATGGGAAGGTATTGACTGCATATTAGGAAAAAACACTTTTACAGTATGAGTGGTTCAACAGTGGAATCAGCTCCAAGAGAGGTGATGAGCTCCCCCTCACTGTCAATCTTTAAGCGGCAGCTGGATGAATACTTTTCAGGGATGCTGCAGGCTGATGAAATAGGGATGAAACCAAACATTGAGTTGCCACAAGGGTCTCTTTGAATATATAACTGAGATCTGTGAAACATATTTATTTATATTGGTATATTTATGATGTAGTAAGTTGGTTTTATTCTTTTTCTTTATGATTTTAGTTGTGCGCTTATTGCAAACCTGTTTTCCCCCTTAAATTCTCCCAGGACAATTTTCTGGTTGAGACATCCCTTTGATCTGTCCATTATGCCTCAGCACTAGCCCACTTACTTTTGATGGCTGTTCCAGAATCATAGGACTTTCTTCCAAGGAGGTGCAGAGGAACTTGTTACTTAAAGCCTGCTTTGAGCTATGTGGTTAGTGGGAAAGGCTCTGTGTGTGTATGTATGTGTGCATATATGGGCATGTATATGAGGGAGAAATGAGGATTAAATCACTGAAGGAAACAGTTCGGAGTTTTGCTTGGTGATGGGCATATAAAAATTGTAAGGCTTAGTTAGAGGCTTCTCAAACTGAACTGGTGCTGTGCAATGCCAGGTCTATCAATAATAAGATCTCTGTCCTCCAGGATTATCTGGTGGAACAGGCAGTAGATCTGGCTTGCGTGACTGAGACCTAGGTGCAAGATGGTGAAACCATTGCCTTGAGGCAGCTGGCTTCCCCTGGTTTTTCGGTTCTCCACCAGTCCCGTATTAATGGGCGGGGTGTGTGTATGGTGATGCTTATTCGGGAGACTTTCTCCTTCAGGACACTCCCTGAGACACGGATTGCTGGCATTGAATGTGTAGGCCTGGTGTGGGATGCTGAGGAGAGCTTGGTCATTTGGCTGGTGTACCATCCACCTAATGCAGCAGCCAGTGTCCTGCCTGGCCTGATGGAGGCTATATCTGCCTGGGCATTGGAGTATCCCAGACTATTGGTTCTGGGAGACTTCAATATCCATCTAGAGGATGTGACTTCCTCTCAGGCTAAGGACGTGGTGTCCTCCATGGCGGCACTAGGTCTCTGCCAAGTTGTTTCAGCTCCCACACATCAAGCAGGTCACACACTTGATCTTATCTTTGTCTTGGGGATTGGAGTGAACTGTATAACAACGGATGTGGTGCCATGGTCAGACCATTTTGTCCTGAAGGCCCGGCTATCCATGCCTAACTCCCTGTTTAGGCGGCAAGCAGATTTACACTCGCCCGCGGAGCCAAATGGATCCAAATAGGTTCCAGGAGGCTCTGTGGGATCCAATTCCCCCTGGTGGCCAATTGGATGAGCTGGTGGAAGACTGTAACAGCCGTCTTTCTGAAGCCATTGATGTGGTTGCTCCCCGGCACCCTCTCTGCCCCCGTGCCAACTTGGCTCCTTGGTATTCCCCAGTGCTGAGGAGGATAAAATGGGAGCTGAGAAGACTAGAGAGTGTGGCGGAAGGCTCGAGACGAAGCTACAAGAACATCTTATAGATCGTTTATGAAGACCTATGAGATGGTGACGAAGTCAGCAAAGAAAAAGTTTTATGCTGCCTCCATCACTTCTGCAAAATTGCATCCAGCTCAATTATTTAGATTAATTTGGTCTTTAACATCTTTGCCTCAGGGCATGCCAAACACCAGGGAATTGGATATATAGGCTGTGTGGCTTTCGCGGATTATTTTGCAGATAAAGTCTTGTCGCTCCGCCGTCACCTTCCAGCTACAATTGATACAATAATGAAACTGGAAGCCCCTTGCCAGTCTTCAGGTCTAGTTTTAGACCATTTCCGTCTGCTCTCCCAGGATAAACTTGACAAGACCGTGGCTGCTGTGAAACCTACTGCTTGCTCCCTTGATCCTTGTCCGTCATGGCTGATTAAAGCCTGCAGTTATGGCATATGAACCCCCCTGAAGGAGATCATCAATTTGTCCCTCTCAACAGGAGCATTCCTGAAGAAACTCTCAACAGGAGTCCTCTCCTGAAGAAACCATCTCTGGACCCTACGGTTCTAGCAAACTTCCACCCAGTTTCAAACTTGCCATTCCTGGGCAAGGTAGTGGAGAAGGCAGTGGCAACGCAGCTTCAGACTTTCTTGGAGGATGCTGTTGACCTGGATCCCTTACAGTCCGGCTTCCGCCCTGCCCATGGGGCAGAGACGGTGTTGGTCGCCTTGGTGGATGATCTGCAGAGGCATCTGGATCGAGGCAGTTTGGCGCTGCTGATCCGTCTTGATCTATTAGCAGCGTTTGATATGGTCGACCATAAAGTGTTGGCCCACTGCCTCGCCAGCGGAGGGATATGGAGGCTGGCCCTGTAATGGCTGGTCTCCTTTCTCCAAGGTTGGGGACAGAGGGTGGCACTTGAGGGTGAACTATCCCAGCGGCACCCATTACAATGTGGTGTGCCACAGGGAGCAATTCTCTCCCCAGTGTTATTCAACATCTATATTTGCCCCCTTGCCCAGATCATCTGGAGGTATGAACTGGGGTGTCATTAGTATGCAGATGACACCCAGCTCTATCAGCCCCAGAGGAATTGGGTACGGCATTGCAAGCTGTGGCTGGTTGGTTGCAACAGAGCCGGCTGAAACTGAATCCATCGAAGACGGAGGTGCTGTGTCTAGGTTATAGGGGGCTGGAATCAGGGATCAGGCTCCCATCCTTTGATGGGGCTCCATTGATGCCCACATCGAGGGTGAAGAGCTTGGGGGGGTATTTCTGGATGCCTCTCTAACTATGGAGGCCCAGGTTACCACCACTGCCAGATCAGCCTTTTTCCATCTGAGGCGGGTCAGGCAGTTGGTCCCGTATCTCGACCCCCACAACCTGGCCACAGTAACCCATGCAATGGTCACTTCCAGGCTAGATTATTGTAATTCTCTCTACATGGGGCTGCCCTTGACCTTCCTCCGGAAACTCCAGCTGATGCAGAACACTGGTGCATGGATGTTGACGTCGTCGCCTATACAGGCACAGATACATCCTGTGCTGCATGAACTGTACTGGCTACCCATTGAGTACCGGATCCTGTTCAAGGTGTTGTTACTAACCTTCAAAGCCCTATATGGCCAGGGGCCAGCATACTTCTCGGGACCGCCTCTCCCTGTATGAGCCCTGTAGGTCCTGTAGGTCAGCAAACCGTAATACCCGGCCCCAGAGATGGTAATACCCAGCCCCAGAGATGTCCATCTGGCCTCAACGAGGGCCAGGGCCTTTTCAGCCCTGGCCCCTGCCTGGTGGAATGAGCTCCCCGTGGAGATCTGGGCCCTGTGGGATCTGCTTCAATTCTGCAGGGCCTGTAAAACAGAGCTCTTTCACCAGGCTTTCAGCTGAGGCAGTGAACGTTACCCGCCTCCCCCCCTCATTCCATCCCAGTGCTACAAGATTTGCTGGACTTGGACAATAGGTCACATTTGTGAGGCAGAATCTGCCAATCTTTGTAATCTTAGATTTTATATTTTAAATTGTTTTTTTACTATGGAGTGTTTTTATGATGTAACCCGCCCTGATACTGTTCTTTCAAAAAGCCGGGCTAAAAATTGAATTAAATAAAATAAAATTGTTCAGACAATGCTAGAAGTGGTAGAATATCAGCTTCTCATAAATGGTTTCTCTCAACAACATTTATACTTCCATATATTAGCTCAGTTCATTGCCTTCATCTTTTGAGTCTGGATAGTCAGTGTTTTAATTTTTTTTAAATCCTATTTTCTAGTGGTGAACATTTCCAAGTCAACACAAAAGGTCTTGATCCTTTAGAAGGGTGACTCATGAAAGACTCGATCTTTCAGTCTTTTTTAAAAGATGGGAGCCAGATTAATTTTCCTAAGAGATTTTAGGGTGGACGTCCAAAGTCACGCTGTCTGTTTGAGGCAAGGAGCTTCAGAAAATTCCAGAACTTTTAGAAAGTTTGGCAGCTGTTATAAATTCACCATGAAAGAATTAGGAAGTCCACATTTGAGCCCCTGAAGCATTTTTTTTTTTTGGGGGGGGGGAGGGAGAGCTGCCAGAGGGCTGCTGGGCTGACTTTTCAAGAGTTGATCTTATTAAAGCACATTATTTGTCACCCCTTGTGTTTTCATCCCTTTCAGTGCCCTTATACATATAGAATCCTGCTATAAGAGTTATGAAGATATTGAGGCCACACAACTTTGTGTCTCCCACACAACTTTTTGTCTCTGCTAATGGGAAAACCAGTCCTCTAACTCTAAGAAGTTGCACTGCTCTTGAAATCCTTCAAAAACCACACGCAGCTGAGGATTGCAGAAGCTGACTTGAGTAAAAGGGCAGAGGTTCAGTCTGTGAGACCTTACTAAGTGAGTGTGAAGAAGTACTATATTTCCATGGGCAGAAAGTATACAGGTGTTTGCTTAATATCACCCAAGTAGCATTTTAGAACAACCTTTGCTTGGCAGTCTCATACTTCTCTCTGAGTTCCCAGTTTGCATCACTTCAGGTCTTGAAGAATGCAGACAACTGCATATTTGCTTTGTAAGGTGTTTCTGCATAGAAAATGCTGAATATCTTGGTTTTCTTGCCGCCCAGTCAAAGATGTGGGAAAAGGAAGTCATTTGCATGATCTAGTGAGTGTCATCCATCAATGCTATGTGTGAGCTGCCGTCTTTCTAGATTTGTTTTTTGCAGAAAATATATGAAAGCTTTTGTTGCTTCCTTTGCACCCTCACTAGCATGCTGCTCATCTGTTTTTCTATTTATTCAGAAAGTTTGTGTTTAATTTAGGGGCTTTCACTTTACAGTTTTCACTTTTAAGCCTTTCACTTTATAGCAGCAAATAGCTTGCTGGAAGGGTGTTTCAGATATCTTCAGGGCATGTATGTGTATCTTTGGGCAAGGTTTGGCAAGCTGTGGAGCAGTTTAAAATGTTTCCAATTCCCTTTTTGCTTTGTATGCCTGATTCCAGTCTAATCTAGATATGTCCAGTAAAAGAAAAAAGAAAAAAAGACCCAGTTGGGAGAATAATGACTCAAGTTGTATACAGACCTAGAACTTGATGGACCATCTTGGATTCCTGTTGCTGTTTGTGGGGATGGTTTGAATGCAAGCAGAAACAAATACAAACCTTCTGATATCAAGCGCAACACACAGTTATTGGTAAATGTTCAACAGACTATGGTAGAACTGGAAATGGATGGGACATGGGTAGCTAGCCTGTTGTGTGCTAGGATGATGCCATTCTCAGATTTGTACTCCCTCCATTATGTATGAGCAAAAGCAAGGAATAATTGGGGCAATCAAAATTAGTTTTCTTAAAAGGCCACATTTTGAGTTTGCTTTGAACTCAAACATTTTGCTACGTTGTTGGAAATGTATTCTTTAAATGGCACAGCCAATCAGACAACTAATAGTCAGATTTTAATTTATTTAGGAAATTATATTTGGAAAATTATATGCCTTCTTTCCACACCTGCTCCAGGTTGCTCACAAAACAAATTATAAAAATTAATAACTCTTAAGTGAGGGGGGGGCGTTATCAGCAACAAACCCCCAAAGAAGCCAGAGCATAGAAACATAAGATAATAAGGCTAAAATAATGTTTATAAAAACAGTCCTCAGGGGAGAAGCAAACCATAAAATCAGATTAGAAAGATGGAGCCCCTCACATGAAAGCCTTGATAAAAAAAAATTAAATGTTTTGACTTGGTGCCTCAAGGACAGTACAGTTGGTGCTAGCAGAACTTCAAGATTAGAAATATGACTATTTCCTAGGGGTTTCTAAGTAAAAAATTGTTTTTTAGCAAGGGGTCTTCATTTCTCTTCACTGATGCTTTTAAAATGGTTCAGGTTGACAGAAATGTGGTTGATGCTTTAAGTGGCTAGGCGCCATGCATTCTGGTAGGATTTGGATGACATACAGTATAATCTTAAGGTCACTTTCCTGGGAGTAAATTCCACTGAATACACTTATTTATTTATTTTATTTATTACTTTTCATTTGTATCCCGCCCTCTCCGCAAGCGGACTCAGGGCGGCTTACAACATTATAAAACAATTAATCCGATAAAACATATAAAACCATAATTTACATATCAACTTTAAAACCATTCTATAGCGCTATTTCAATCCAGTATAGGCGGTATTGACTTCTTAACTATGATCAGACCCACCGGTGTCCGGTCGCAGCCCTTTTTCCGTTAGACCACAAAAGCCTGTTTAAACAGTTCGGTCTTACAGGCCCTGCGGAACGCAGATAAATCCCGCAGGGCCCTTATAGCTTCTGGGAGGGCGTTCCAAAGTTCTGGCGCTGCCACCGAAAAAGCCCTGGATCTCGTTACACATAGCCTGGCTTCTCTTGGGCCAGGGGCGGACAACAAATTTTTTGTCCCTGATTGCAGTGCTCTCTGGGGGATATATGGGGAAAGGCGGTCCCGTAGATAGGCAGGTCCCTGACCATAGAGGGCTTTAAAGGTTAATACCAACACCTTGAAGCAAACTCGGAATACAACAGGCAACCAGTGCAGCTCTCTCAGCATTGGCTGAATGTGCTCCCGTCGCGGCAGCCCCATTAGCAGCTGTGCCGCAGCGTTCTGCACTAGCTGTAGTCTCCGGGTTAGTGTCAAGGGTAGCCCCATGTAGAGAGCATTACAGTGATCTATTCTTGAGGTGACCGTAGCATGGATTACCGTCGCTAAGTCGTTGCGCTCCAGGTAAGGGGCCAGCTGCCGCGCTTGCCGAAGATGAAAAAAGGCAGATCTAACAGTGGCTGCCACCTGAGCCTCCATTGTAAGGGAGGACTCAAGGAGCACGCCTAAGCTCTTGACCTTAGGGACCAGTATCAATGGTACCCCGTCAAGGGCCGGCAGCTGGATCTCTCTCCCCGGACCGCCCCGACCCAGGTAGAGAATCTCCGTCTTCGTCGGATTCAATTTCAGCCGACTCAGTCTGAGCCAAGAGGCCACGGCTCGTAATGCCAGGTCTAGATTTTCCAGGGTATAGTCAGACTGGCCACCCATCAATAGATAGAGCTGGGTGTCATCCGCATATTGATGGCAACCCAGTCCGTACCTCCTGACAATCTGGGCAAGGGGGCGCATATAGATATTAAATAGCATCGGGGATAGGACCGCTCCCTGCGGCACCCCACAGCTAAGAGAGTGCCTCTGGGATGCTTCCTCCCCTATCACCACCCTTTGTCCCCGATCTTGGAGAAAGGAGGTCAGCCACTGTAAGGCCAATCCCTGAATCTCCACATCGGCAAGGCGGCTAGTCAGTAGCTGATGGTCAACTGTGTCAAAAGCGGCTGACAGATCTAATAACAACAGCACTGCGGAACCGCCATGGTCCAGATGTCGCATAAGGTCATCTATGAGGGCAACCAGAACTGTCTCCGTCCCGTGACCTGGCCGGAAGCCGGACTGGAATGGATCCAGTGCAGAAGTGTCCTCCAGGAATCCCTGCAGCTGAATCGCTACTGCGCGCTCTATGACCTTGCCCAGAAAGGGAAGGTTTGACACCGGCCGATAGTTCACCAATATGGCCGGGTCTGCTGATGGTTTTTTAAAGAGGGGACGGACCACTGCCTCTTTAAGAGGTGTGGGAAAGATCCCTTCAATCAGGGACCTGTTGATAATGTCCTGTAGTGGTTCACGCAGCCACGTCTGGCTAGCCTTTATAAGCCAAGACGGGCACGGATCTAACCTACAGGTCATAGGGCGCACAGCTGCAAGGATCCTGTTGACTTCCTCCAGACTGAGTGGGCCGAAGGAGTCCAAAATTGGACCAGAAGACGTGCTCGGTGCCCCAAGTTCATCTACTGTATTAATTATAGCGAGTAGGTCGTGTCGGAGCGACGAGACCTTATCTGCGAAAAAACTCGCAAATGCCTCACAGCCTATTTCCAATTCTCTATTATTTTGTTTGCCCTGCGGCAATTCTGTTAATGACTGAATTATACTAAACAATTGTGCTGGGCGCGAGGTCGCAGATGCGATTCTGGATGCAAAGTAATCCTTCTTTGCAATCCGAATAGCCATCTCATAGGTCCTCATAAATGACCTATATGATGTTCTCGTAGCTTCGTCACGAGCGTAGCGCCATTGTCTCTCTAGTCGTCTTAATCGTCGCTTCATTGATCGCAGCTCCGGGGTATACCACGGAGCGGATCGTGATCGAGGATGAAGAGGACGTCGGGGAGCGATTTCGTCGATGGCCTCGGAGAGCCGGTTATTCCAGGTCTCCACTAGCTCATCCAACAAGTCGCCGGTGGGCCAAGGATCCCGTATAGCCATTTGAAGCCGCAACGGGTCCATCTGACTACGCGGGCGAGTCCAAATCTGCTCACCGCCTAAACGGGACGGGTGGCATGTCCACACGAGCCTTCAGGGCCTGGTGGTCAGACCATGGCACTGCCTCAACGGATATCTGATCCACTACTACTCCCGCCGCAAAGATCAGGTCTAGTGTGTGTCCAGCCTGATGCTTGGGCGCTGTTACATATTGGGAAAGTCCTAGTGCTGCCATGGAAAGCACCAGGTCCGTCGCATGAGTGGAATCTGCGTCCTCAGCATGGACATTGAAATCACCCAGGACTATAAGTCGAGGGTGCTCCAATGCCCAGCCTGCTACAGCCTCCATCAGGGACGGCAGGGCACTGGCCGGTGCGTTAGGCGGACGGTACACCAGCCAGATTACCAAACTCTCCCCAACGTCCCACACCAGGCCCACACACTCCACGCCCTTGATCTCCGGCGGCGGAAGTATCCTGAAGGAGCAATCCTCCCGTATGAAAAAAGCCACCCCTCCCCCCCGCCTGCTGGTCCGGGCCTGGTGAAGGACGGAGAAACCAGGCGGGGCCACTTGGGAGAGAGCAACTGTCTCCCCCTCCCGCACCCAGGTCTCAGTCACACAAGCCAGGTCCATGTCCTGCCTGATGAAAAATTCTTGCAGGACTGAGGTTTTATTATTTATGGACCTGGCATTGCACATCACCAGGGACGGAGGCGAGTGTTGCCACTTGGCCCTCCCACTTGCCATCCTTGGGATGGGACGCAGGCTGGAAGGGGAGCGAGCCCTTTTGTGTCTCGAACTCCTTCCATTCACACACTGCCTGCTCCCACCGCTGTACTTTCCCCTCCCCAGGAGCACTGGAATCCCCTGGCCTGACATCATTTGCCAAGATCTTCCGAAGTCTAGGTCTCTATCTTGGATCAGCAACTGCACAAACGTATTCTGACCTTTTGCCCACTCTATCTTGAGTTGCATTCTGAGCAGAGCTGCTTGGAATTGCTCTGTAGGTTATATGAAGCAGCCAGGATCTGTATGGTGTACTGATATTGGTGTGGTATCACCTGACCATAGTGGTTCAGTTATGCGAGTATTACTAAAGCAGTATGAGAGCCAGCCATGGGAAACTGACAGCCACAGCATTTCAGTATAGTACAGTATGGATCAATTTACCATTTTTGAAGGGTGGGTGGGGTAAGGACAAACATGGCCACATAGTAACTACACTTTTGGAATTATTTATTATGTGCCATACTTTTATGTAATGTAAACTGAAAGTCTTGATCCTAAATGATATAGCAGTTTTGAATTTTATGTAATAATAAAAAAAAAACATCTTTGTATCTTTGGTATGTTACTTTCACTGTCACACCTCGTTTTCTTTGATCTTCTATGGCACAGAAAAAGTGGTATGTAACACTTTTTAAATTAGTAGCCATATGGCAGTTTAGAAAACTCATTTAATAGTTTTTGGGACAGATTTTTTAATTATATAAGGAAATTAAAGATAATAGTGTTTGTCATTTATGAAATCATGACTGTACTTTTAAGCTAAAGAGAACTTTTAAGCTAAATATATCAGTTAAGAACATAAGAGGATGTCGGATCAGGCCAATGGCCCATCTAGTCCAACACTCTGTCACACAGTGGCCAAAAAACCAGTGGACAGGACACTAGAAGCCCTTGCACTGTTGCTCCCCCCCAAGCACCAAGAATACAAAGCACCCCTTGCCCCAGACAGAGAGTTAGAATCATAGAGTTGGAAGGAACCTCCAGGGTCATCTAGTCCAACCCCTTGCACAATGCAGGAAACCCACAAATACCTACCCCAAATTTACAATGTATAGTTCCATCTATACATTGTGACTAATAGCCACTGATGGACCTGTGCTCCATATGTTTATTCAGTCCCCTCTTGAAACAGTCTATGCATGTAACTGCCAGCACCTACTGTGGCAGTGAGTTCCATGTGTTAATTACCCTTTGGGTGAAGAAATACTTCCTTTTATCAGTTCTAACCCGACTGCTCAGCAATTTCATTGTGTTGCATGTTATTTCAGCTTAAACTACTAAGATTCTTAGTGTTTAGAATTTTGGTTATCTAGGAATAGTCTAAAGCAGAACAGAGTTTGCCATGCTTGACAACTTGTAATTTTTAATAGTTGTGAATACATCTATTGTGAATACAGTAATGGGCTTAAATTATGATCTTAAGGCATCTCCAGAAAGCAGAATGGAAGCTGAGGTGCTGGTTTCCATCAGCTTCAGGGGTTCCCTGTTGAAAAACCATTGAAAATTAGTTATGGACTTGACAAATAACTGAGAAGTAACTGGGCTAGTCCAAAGTTGTCAGATTTTGGAAGCTATGCCTGGTTGGCCCTGGTTAGTATTAGTATGGCAGACCACATAGTAAGTCCAGGGTAACTATGCAGAGGCAAGAGATGGCAAGCCACCTCTGGATGTCTTTTGCCTTGAAAAATCTATAGAGTCAGTATAAGTCAGCTGCGACTTGATGGCACTTGCTGCCACCACCACAACTTTGCCTCAGCAAAGAAGCTCTTTTGCAGTAGAGTACAAAGTGGTGACTCACTCTACAAGGAAATATCTGCTGGCCTTT
Source organism: Heteronotia binoei (assembly GCF_032191835.1). NCBI lineage: Eukaryota > Metazoa > Chordata > Lepidosauria > Squamata > Gekkonidae > Heteronotia > Heteronotia binoei. Next base: position 68,318,887 of record NC_083224.1, on the reverse strand, counting down.
CATAGGCTCCAGGTCATGAATATTCACAGAACTTTGATCAGCCTCCTTGAATTGCATCTTTAGGCTTCAGTCATCTTGATTGCATTATTTAAGGCTTTTGTTTTGCTTTAGTATGTACATTATAATATTACCTTTATTGTGTATTTGCCAGAATATTTGCCAACATGAGTACCTTGTTTTTTAAAAAAACAACAAACCCCTTTTGATTGTGGTAGAATGTTTCAACATCTTTTGTATGATAAACCTTGAGGAGAATGTCTAGAAACATTTCCAATGACCTTTTATGAATGCAGAATCCAGTTATTGAACTAATATGCCCTCTGACTTCTATTAACTTTTGCCTGGTCTGTTTTGTCTGTCTGTGTTGGATAATACTGAACTTTATATAGACTGGGGCTTGCCAGCTTCCAGTGAGATGTGAATGAGAGATTTTGGGGATGGGTGGAGTGGAGAAGGTTCAGCTTGTATAAAAGGATGGAAGCTATTGAAAGCATGTGTCAAACCACTTGAGTGGCTGCATAGCTCAAGTGTGAACTGTTAAAATAGTTTTGCACTTCTTGATATGAAGGGGTTAATTTTGGGCTAGTCAAACCCTCTTTTTTAAAAAGGTGAAATGGAAACTTTGAGTTCAGCCCTGTGTTCCTTAGTGTTTGTTGAACAAAGGGTGTGGCCACACATGCTAAATAATGCAGTTTCAATCCACTTCAGAAACTGTTTGAAAGTGGATTTTGCCATTTCACACAGCAAAATTCTGTTGGAAAATGCCTTGAAATTGGATCGAAAGTGCATTATTTAGTGTGTGTGACCTCACTTAGAGGTTTAAAGGACATTCAAAAATAGAATTGGAGCACTACTGACTGTACCAGCTAAAAATGCTTTAAAAACTTCAAATAGCTGGGAGTTAAGGCCTCCCGTTCCTTCCTTTTTTGGGGGGGAGGGGCTTCCTTGGGAATGATCAGGCAGCTCAACCCTGAATGCCAGAACTGAAAATGCATGAATTTAAGGTTTGATTTGATCTGCATATATTAGCATGAGGGCAGATGGTCTCTAGGCTGTGATCAAATCCTTTCTCACTGGACACATCTTCTGTCTGGTTAGCTTCATATGACTATACAAAATTGTATTTTAAAAACTGCATCCCATAATTTAGGATGCCAGATTTGTTCTGTACCCTTTCTAGGGCTAGGGGCCTGTAGAAATTGAGAGGTTGGGGTCTAGGGCCAATACTGTCATATGTATCTTGGGTTCTGCTGTGGAATTTGGAAGAATTCCTGGGCCATGTGGTATTAACCATTCAGTTGCTCTTCTAGCATTGCTCTGTATCTTGACTTTTGTGACATTGTGGGGGACACTGATTGTTTGTGTGGTATACCTGCCCTCCTTCATTTCAGCACACTAATACATAGATCAATGCTGGGTGGGGGCCTGGTCCAGCTATAATACTCCTTCTCTAATGTTTACAGATTTGATGTTCATGGCATTTAATGGAAATGATATGCAAACTGTTGCTATTTGGGGGGGATGGGGGTGGGGTAGCTATGTTGGTCTGAAGCAGCAGAAGAAAGTTTGAGTGGCACTTTAAGACCAATAAAGTTTTATTCATGGTATAAGCTTTTGTGGGGTCCTCCCTTTTACAGTATTGGAAGACAGATACAGCAAAACTCCCTACCTGGAAGGTCTCTGCTCCTGTCCGCTAAGAGAGGTTGAAACCATAGAGCCCATGCTTTTAACTGCCCATTCTATAAAGAAGCATGTGGCAAGATTATTACTTTAGTGTCTGACAAAATCTCTGGTCTCATAGAAAAAGTTAGACTTGATTATCTTCTGTGACATGAATGCTGAGATTACTCATCAAGTAGCTAGATTCTCTTTGGTGATTTTTAGGTCTTGGAAATTGTACTGTAATTGGATCTTAATTTAAAATTGTTTTATTTGATTTATTATATGCCTTGAATTTTTTTTAATGTAAATGTGTTGTATGATTGGTCAAATGATCGTAAAAAAGAATGACTGACTGGCTTTTGTGTGCAAGCACATTCACTTTGTCAGATACATTGAAACAGTTTCCTCAAGCTTTACTTATACCCTCCTATACCTAAGACTTGAAGAAACTATTTCAATGTATCTGACAAAGTGTGCTTGCACATGAAAGCTTATACCCAGAATTAAACTTTGTTGGTTTTATAGATGCCACTGGACTCAAAGTTTGTTGTACTATTTTTTTGTGTGAGCCCAAGTTACCTTAGTGCGTGACTAGTAGTGTCCCAACAGAATGGTGATAATTGAATGCAAAATGTTTACTTTCTTCCATGCATAGTATTTCAGTCATGGTGTCCTTATGTGTTCTGGCCTGCATCAGCAATTATGGTGAGACTTACAAGAGAAAGCTGGTCTCAGGCCTGGCTTGTGAAGCTACAATGTGCTACAATGTAGCTGCCCTGAGCCTGCCTTTCGTGGGGGAGGGCGGGATATAAAAATAAATTTTATTATTATTATTAGGGTAGAGGGAGGATATCATATCCTTGGGCTAGTATATCATAATGTCATCATTTATTCCTGGATAGAATCTTTCTGATATTATTTTTACTGTTATTCTATTATCAATACTTTTCCCCAAACAAAAGACTTTATTGCATAGTCTTCAAGGAGCAGTCACAAACTCTTCATCTGACTTCTATCATCTACAGACTGCATGAAGAAGGGTCAGTATGGTTCAGTGTTTGCTAGTTTTTTGTGTTTCAGCTACAGGAAGTAGCAAAATATTTTGGAACAGGAAAATGGTGAAAACCTCTTTTTAGGCAGAAGCTTAATGTATAACAGAGTTATAGTTGTATAAATATTTGTTCTTTTCTTCATTTAGGTTCTTAGCATATAATTGGAGTAATATACATGGATTTGGCTTCTTTGCCTGGTAATCATGTAGAGTCTTGTCTGTCTTGCATTGGGTCCCTCTTGCTCAGTTATGTGGTCTTCTGTTTGTCTTGTCACTTAAATTTATTTATTAAATAGTATTTTTAAAATCCCATTCTTCTCCCTAGAAGATCAGGACAACATATATACTGGCAGTGGTGTCCCCTCTTCCATTTTATCTGTGTGACAGCCCTGTGGAATAGATCTAGGTTGAGAAAATGTCAAGATAATTCAGTGAGTTTCATGGTGAGTGGGTGTTTGAACCTAGGCTCCCCATAAATATAGACTACTCTTGTTTAGTATGTTGTTGCAAGTTGTGGTAGCTTGGACTAAAGCACATAAGTTTTAAAAATATAAGCCTGATCTGTAATTTACCAGGTTCATGTGACGTTCCAGAGAAAGCAAGTTTAGCACACTGGTTCTCATCCTGTAGTTCTCAAGAGTATAATATTGTGCAAGCTCACAGAATTACGTTGTACAGCTGATTAGTACTGAGCTTCCTGAATCTATGTATCTAATAATAGATTCTTTCAGTTTTTCCCAACCCACAGTCTTCCCAGAAGAGGTTTGTCAAGGACTCTTAATACTGAAGATCTCTCTAGCTTTCTTGTCACCTGCTCTTGGTCACCCTCTGATTAGCATTTCCTCTTGATTTCTAAGTAGCTTTGTTGGCTGTTGTGGAGTAAGAATTTAAGTGGCAAACCTCTCCACTTTGTCTCTAGAATTGGAAATTTCCCCATCTTATAAGGCTGGTATGTAGCACATATAGGTGCAGTTGTTTGCAGTTTGTTGTTTCAGTTGCTGACAGTTTCGTAAGAACATAAGAGAAGCCATGTTGGATCAGGCCAACGGCCCATCCAGTCCAACACTCTGTGTCACACAGTGGCCAAAAAACCCAGGTGCCATCAGGAGGTTCATCAGTGGGGCCAGGGCATTACAAGTTCTCACACTATTGCCCCTCCCAAGCACCAGGAATACAGAACTTCACTGCCCCAGACAGAGAGTTCCAACAATACACTGTGGCTAATAGCCACTGATGGACTTCTCCATGTTGTTTCTCCAGCTGTAGATCTTGTTACATTCTTGTGGGTGCACTAATGATCCTTGAACTCCATGAAGAGAGGGTGTTGTAGTATGTAGTATATCTGGTGAGTTGTTCTGATGCTAAAAGAACAGGCATGGAAAAGCCACTTGAAGTATCATGCTAGTTCATGCATTAGTTCTCACAGGACATCTGTAGAGCCTGCTGCCATTCTCAGTTTCATTGTCTGCTCTTAATTTTACTACTACGGGGGCATATTAGGGTGGCTTCACACTCACAGGGCAGATCTGCTTGTGTGTTTCCTGCAACAGTCAAGTAAATTGTTTGTTGATGCATCTACTACATCTTTTTTTTTATACTTAGACATATGTTGAAGAACCTGATCCAGTTAAGGTTCACACTTGCAGTACTCAAGTATGTAAAAACATAGGCATGTGGATAATGTTGGTGTAACTGCAGCCTTCTGTGTTTCATACATAATGTCTGTTGCCACTATGAAAGCTTCAGAGAAGATAAGGGAAAGCTTTCCGGAGTATGGGCAGGAGGATGCTGTTGCAGCCATCATGCTTGTGGGATTCCTAGAAGCATCTGGTTGGTCACTATATGGCTTTACATGTGTTCTGACATTCTGTTTTGTGAGCAGTAGACTCTGCAAAAGCAGGAAAGAGAATGTTTTGTCTGGGAGGAGCTGTAATTCAATGGTATATTACCTGCTTTGCATTCTGATGGCTCTGGTTTCTAGTCCTAATAAATCAATATTGAATAGAAGATATTGGGGAAAGACCTCTTTCTGATTGTAGCTCTGTGGAACCTTTGGCAGTCAAAATAGACAATAGTGAACTATATGGACTCTGTTAAAGCTGCTTCTTATGCTGACCTAAGTACATTTCATGGTCTGTATTAAAGTAATTAGTTGAAGCTTTATTCTGTTTAATCATTGTACAAGTACTGAATGGCAATAGAAACATTTGGACCAATTTCGCACTCACGCTTACATCATCACTCTCACATCCATCTTCTCAGCACGGCGTCCTCTCGATTTCCCACTATATATGCCGGGGCTGCAGCAAACATAGCGGTTTTCACGCAGCAAACGGAAACTGTTAAAAACCTGTTTCTGTTTGCTGCGCGAAAACTGCAGTGTTTGGTGCAGCCCCGCCGCAAATAGTGGGAAATCGGGAGGACGCTGTGCTGAGAAGATGGACATGAGAGCAGCATAAGGTGAGTGCGAAATCGGCCTTGGTCTAATTCTGGGATAGGGTTACTGTGAATGTAGCAGGTTTGATTTGCATGTCTGAAGTTGTGAGAAAGCTTAAATAAAGTCTGTCTGAGCAAGGAAACAGGACATCCATCAGGTAGCATTGCTCATGTTGAAGTGCAGTCATGTGAGAAGGTATTTTTAAAAGGGCTCTTCTGGATTGGGTCAGTGATCCATCTAGTTCAGCTTTTTATTTTCCACAGTGGCCAACAAGGTGCCCTGGAAGACCCACAAGCAGAATACAAAGACCATAGTCCTCCACCCTGCTGCTATCCTTTAGCAGCAGATGATCAATGAGGAACCACTTTTGAACATATGGGTCCCAGTAGGCCGTAAGATGAAGACTTTGTTTGGAACACTGTGTACAGTTCAGGCAAAAAAGGACTTAGGGCCTGTTCACACAGTGTGTTGAGTCCATGTTAAACTGATCCGGTTCTGTTCCAAATATCTTTGTTCCGGATATTATTTATCAGACTGCCATACTGCAATTCAAATCACTCCATGGTAAAACCATCTTCTGCTGTCCACATGACGGCACCATGCAGTTCTTTTGTTTCGTCCACTATTATGCGCATAAGAGCATAATGTGCATGAACATATGCGCAAATGCGCATAGGTTAAAATTATGTGGTTATGCGCATATCACTAAGTAGTAAAAAAAATGGCGACCATAAACCAGATGTCTGAGGCTCCTTTTGCTCTGGGACAGACTTCAGACATCCAGAAGTTGGTTAATATTGCAGCAGAACTATCCAGATGGAAAAAACTACGAGGTGAAACCGGACAACTCAGAAAACACCACAGTGGAGCAGGTAACAAAATAATCTGGTTTGGAGAAGGATTAGAGGGGGGCGACAACGATTGACTACCGAGAGGCAAATGTTGCTGTTTGATCAGCCACTTTTAATCTGGTAGGAAACAGCAGCGACAACTGATTAAACTGTGCATCTGAACAGGCCCATAGAATCATAGAGTTGGAAGGGACCCCCAGGGTCATCTTGTCCAACCCCCTGCACAATGCAGGAAATTCACAAATATACCCCCCCTCCCCAAAAAACCCCCATCCCTAAATGTCTCCTGCTCCATGCCCAGAAGATAAGATGCAAAAACCTCCAGGATCCCTTGCCAATCTGACCTGGAGCAAAATGTGACTGACTGACAGACAGAAAGGAACAGGCAAGATGATTAGGGGGCTGAAGCACCTTCCCTATGAGGAAGGCAGTAGATTCTGGGTCTTTTCAATTTAGAAAAGAGACAACTAAGTGAGGACAAGATAGAGGTTTATAAAATTATGCATGGAGTAGAGAGAGTTGACAAAGAGAAATTTCTCTGTCTCTCCCAAAATACTAGAGGGCATCCAATGAAACTGATAGGCAGTAGATTCAGAATTCATAAAAGAAAATACTGCTTTACATAGAGTGAGACTAAAATGTGGAATTCACTGCCACAGGGTGTACTGATGGCCAAAGGAATAAACAGCTTTAACAGGGGATTAAACATATTCATCGAAGATACATCTATCAGTGGCTAGTAGCTATGGTGACTGAGAGGAACCTCCTCATTCAGAGGCTATCCTCTGAATCCCAGAGCCAGGAGGTCACCTCAGGCTCTCAGCCTCTATGTCCTGTTGTCAGCCCTCCAGAGGAACTGGATGATCACTGTGTAAAATGGGATGCTGGGAATGGGATGCTGGTCTGTTATGTAAGATTTTTGCCAATACTTTGACTGCATCCGGGCAAGATTACAGTAATATGGTGTTGTCTTTGAGGGGGCTGTCCTTGAAAAGTGTTTGGAAACTTCAGTTGGTGCAGAATGCTGCAACTGGGATGTTGATTGGAGTGGGTCATAGGGTCTGTATCACTCCAGTCTTGGCCAATCTGTGCAGCCTCCCAATCTGTTTTCCAGCGCAGTTCAAGGTTAACTTTTAAAGCTGTGTATCAGGGACTAACATATCTGAAGGAGTTCCTAATTCAGGGGCATCAAATATCTGGCCTGCAGACCAGAACTGGTCCACCCTGGGCTTTAATCAGGTCTTTGGCTCTTTTCTTCCCCCTACTCCCCCTCCTGTTCTCACCCTTTGAAGCTCCGGGGCTGCTGAAGTTCACAGCTCCTTCTGCCTTGTCATGGCAGCTGCAGCAGAAAGCTCCTCTGGGCTTGCAAAGAAAATGGGTTTTTCATTAAGGTATCTGTGCCCAGATAGACCTTAATGGAAAATCCATTCCATGTTTTTCTTGCAGCTTTGTGGTGCAATGTGTTTCAGTGGAGTGGATGTTTACTTTCTAGCATTTCTATGGCCAGCTAAAGCAGTTGCTTCCTCTAGTTCTGTCCTTTCAAATAAAGGGTTGATTCTTTGAGCCAGCTTTTCTCTGCTGAGTGGACCTGAGAACTGGTGCCTAGTGAGTACTCTAACCTGGGAACGCATAGCAAAAGGAGAATATTAAACTGGGGAGCCATTGCCAAACTGGGTAGCTGCAGGGGACAGAGAGAGATGGTTGCAGTGCCCAGTCATTTCATGTTTTCCTAGGCTCAGAGCATTTTATATTTTTAGTTTCTGCTGTGATCTGTCTGCTTTTTCTTGATGTTTTATTTTAAAAATTGCATTGCCAAACCCCACTATTCTCCCACCTTTCCATTTTAAACAAAATATTGCAAGAGTTTTAAATATGTTTGTATTTTAAGTAAAAACATTATATCTTTAATTGTGTTTGTGTCCTTTATAAAGGTTATATCTCCGCTTCCTGGCATTACATTTTATGACATGCATGGCCTGGCCCCACAAAGTCCCATTTACGTCAGATCTGGCCCTCATAACAATTGAGTTTGACACCCCTGTCTTAATTTCTTTCAAACCTAGCTGGCTATTGCTGTCATCTTCAGTGTCCTACTTCAGGTGCCCTGCCTTCTAAGATTAGGCTGGTGGCAATTTGGGAGAGGGCCTTCAGTTGTGGAATCGAGGCTGTGGTATTCTCTACCAAGAGAGCTTATTTTTCTGTCATGTGTTTTAATTGTTGTTTTTATGTTTTTGTATGTGTATTTTGCCTTTGAATCAATTGTTTTAATGATGTAGGTTTGGTTTTTTTTTGTTAAAGTGTTTTTAAGAAATGATTTTACTAGATATGTTTTATTCTGTTAGCTGCCTTTGAATAAAGTAAATAGTACTCTCCACAGGACTGCCTTGGAAGACAATTTAGAAATTGCAGTTAGTACAAAATGTTGTGACATGATTGCTGGCTGGTGCTAATCACAAAGATCATGTTTCACCAGTTTTACAACTTAACTAGCCCCTATTTGTTTTTGGGCCCTACTCTGAGTGCTTATTGCTACCTTCAGAGTCCTAAGTGCCCTAGAGCTAGGAGACCTAAAGGACTGCCTCCTCTTATAGTCATTCTTCAGTGCATTCTGTTGACTTGTGTTACTCTTTTTGGTGTGCTATGTTTACTGGAGTATAGGAAATGGGCTATTTGTGCACGTACCTCTGACTACTATGAATATTTTTTGTAGTTATACTTCTGCTAACCTTTCAATGCAGTGACTTGTTGCTTTTGGTTTTTTGTACATTTGTCTTGCTGTTGTGTTTTATTTATTTTTCACCTTGTTTTGCTGGGTTTTTAGTATTCCAGTGTTCTTTGATGATGTTTTTAATACTTGAAAGCTGCCTTGAAAACCAAATTGCACTTAAGAGTTTGTGTGATATAAATGTTTAAAATAACGTGTGTAGATCCTCAGTTTGAACTTTGCTCCAAAATTAATAAGCTTCACCAAGAACTCTTAAATGTTGGCCTTGGTATCTCTTTGAATTTGGAATCTGCAAACTTATGCTTAGCTTACGTGTTTAGTTCTGAAGGAGATGATGAAGCAGAACCAGCACTTAGTAGTGAGTAGAATATCTGACTAGGGTTTGGAAGGCCTGGGTTTGCATTCCTGCTGAGCCGTGAAGCTCACTAGGTGACCTTGGGCCGAGGGTAATATGAAGAAAGGGAGAAACTTGTAAGCAGCCTTGAGCTCTGTGGAAGAGAGGTGGTATTATACTGACTAAATAAATTTGTGAAATCTTAGTCTTTGTTCCCTTACTACCGAAGGCAATGGGAATAGTGATTTTTTTAAAATGTGGCTGGTTTAGTACTAATAAGGTGCTTTTCCACATTTGGTGAACTGCAGGGTAGGATGTAGGACTAGAATCAGGCCTCATTTTGGACAGGAGCTCACAGGAGTAGAGCTCCGGAACGTCAAAATTTTATTGTGCTCTCTCACCCACCCCCCGGATACATGCTTCTGGGCTCCGTTGTTCATACCCCATGTAAGAATTTTGCTGAACTCTTAAGATTTGACAAACTTTTAAATATTTTTCATCACAAAAAATGGGAGAATAACCAAAACATACAAAGCAGACAGATGGAAATCTTCACCATGCCACTGTGGCCACATAGGAGAAAGTAATTTAAAAAGTATGATGGGAGTAAGGTTTTATTATAGCAACTATAACTCAAGAAGCATTTTTAGGTAGATGCTGAGCTGATATAATTTAGTACATCTTCTGGTGATGTCAGGGGTTGTGACATATGCAAATGAGTTATGTAAATGAATTGTGCCAATGAGCTGCAGCACCTCTTTTTCTATTAAATGACTCCTGACTAGAATTATTGTGGGTGTGAAAGAATGGAATCCTGGTGCACACTCTATCCTTGATGTAATGCATAAGTTTATTTGTTGTCTGTTCAGGGCTTTATGAGATTGAGCCCAAAATGACCTAACTCACTTGCGTTAAAGGAAGGGAAAATGAAAGATATGACCATTCTTTGTCCCAAAGGACTAGAAGAGGAAAAAGAAATTTTGCACTGTGTAACATCCTGTGTTGAAAACTTGTAACTCTGTGCAGTGAGAAAACCTACACTACCTATGTATTTTGGCAGCTGAGAATGATATTTAGTCAGATGAGAGTGTACAGAGCAATTCCTTGTGACCTTCTGTTTCCACTGTGCTAGTGCACAGCCCTTCCTGTGTCAAGGTAACTCTATTGTCTTGCTTTATCAGCACAACAAAAAGAGCTGTTTTCTCCCCTCCCCCCCTTTTAAAGGCACACACATACACAGATCTTATGTAGACTGCTATCCTTCCTGTCCCACAGCTCTGTTCATAATTATGAAGTCTCTTTAATATTGAAGTCCATTTATAGAGAACCCTGCAAACTACAGCAACGAAGTTATGTTTATTCTAAGCCAGGGTGTAACATGCTATTTTCAAGCCATGCCTCTGGCTTCCCTTCTGTCTGTTTTGGCATATGGCCCTTGGAACTTCCTGCAAAATATAGACCAACAAAATAAAAGTAAATCCACCCAAAGGAATGCTGAACATTTTGGACCAGGTGAATATTTGTGGGTTAAAGAGCTGGGGGTTGCTCCCTAGAGCTAAAATTAGAAAGTAATACTACTCTGCATGTAGTACTACTCTGCAAGTAATATTACTCATACCTTAGCGGAATAAGATCCTTTAATACAAATAAGCCCTTTCCAAGTGATGCTTTTGGAAGAAAGTAAATGCTTAAGTATTATGTTGCTAGCATTCGAGTGTGAGTATTTTTGTCAAAGCAAAAGCACAGTTCTCCAACCAAGGTAGGCACTTCACTTGGAATTCAGAGAGAACATAAGAATGACCTTACTTGCTTGCATTACTGGATCAGATCAGTGGTCCATTTAGTACAGCATCCCATCACACACAGTGGCCATCCAGTTCCTCTGGAGGGCAACAACAAGGCATAGAGGCTGAAGCCTTCCCCTTATGTTGCCTTCTGGCACTGGGATTCAGAGGGTGACTGCCCCTGAAGATGGAGGTTCTCTTTAGTCACTGGCTAGGAGCCACTGCTTAGACCTATTCTCCATAAATACATTTAATACCCTTTTAAAGCTGTTTATTTCTTTGGCCATCACTACATGCTCTGGGAGTGAATTCCACATTTAAATCAATTGCTGTGTAAATAATTTTTTTCCCTTTTTTCTGTCCTGAATCTATTGCGCATCAGCTACATTGGATGCCCTCTAGTATTTTGGGAGAGGGAGAAAAAATTTCTTTGTCAACTCTCTGTACTCCATGCATAATTTTATAAATCTCATGTCTCCTCATTGTGATCTCTTTTCTGAGCTGAAAAGTCCCAGACTCCAGCCTTTCCTCGTAAGGAAGGTGCTCAAGCCCCCTTATCATTTTGGTTGTCTTCTTTTGTACTTTTTCCAGCTCTGTGATATCCCTTCAGTGTTACAATGACCAGAACGGCACACAGTATTCCAAATGAGGCCACACCTTAGATCTTTGCAGGGGCTTTATGATATTGTCTGCTTTATTTTCAATCCCTTTCCTAATGATCCCAACACAAAATTTGCCTTTTTCATAGCTGCAACACATTGGATTGACACTTCCATTATTTACTCACATCCAAGATCTTTTCTCTCTTTGTCTCAGGAAGTTCAGACCCCATTAGCTTATATCTGAAGTTGGGAATTTTTTTGCTATGGTTATTATAGGGCAGGGGTACCCAACATGGCTCTGGTGAGCACCATAGTGCCTGCCAATACCTTTCCTGCTGCCATGGTGAAGGGTTTTGGTTTTTTTTAACTGTCTTTTTAAAAATTACCCCCACTTCTTCCTTGCAGTTGGGCTTCATCTGTGTGTTTCATATGTCTGCCCTCCATAGCAGCCATTTTGTAGTTGTGGCCACCATTCTGTGGTGCACACAGGCTCAAAAGCGTTGGGGACGCCCTCACCCCATTATAGTGGAATGAAAATTCATGTCTTGTCACTCTGAACCTCTTGAAGGAAAGGAGAATAAAATGAGAGATGCAGAATTTGCCTCCCTAAAGGAAGGGGAGAGCTTATATTATATCTGTGGCTACTAGCAGGTGCTGGGGTGTGGGGTTGTGATTTTTATTTGTCAAAATAAAGAGATGGATAGAGCATGACCTCCAGCACCAGACATGATTTAAAGTGTCCATTATTTCATTAACTGCCATGCCAAACACAGGGAAGAACAGGTGGCATTTTTATGATGATCTCAAGCTGCTTTGATGACCAGATAATAAAAAAGGGTAAGGGTTTTTTTTAAACAAAAAGCTGCATTTTCTCCTACATTGTGGTTCCTAGTAGCATCAGGGTGCTGGTATTTATAAAGAAAATGGCACAGGGGAAGAAGGTCACTCAGTGACAGAGTATCTGCTTTGCATGCAGAAAGTCTCAGGTTCAATCCCCAGCATCTCCTCTTAAAAAAAGGACCAGGCAGCTTGTGATTTGAAAGACCTCTGCCTGAGATCTGGACAGCCGCTGCCATTCTGAATAAACAATACTGACTTCGATGGACCAGATACCTGATTCAGTATATCTTGTGTTCAGTGTGTTCAAAGACTAACCCCCTCTCTACTAGTGCCATGGCCCTGATTCTGCCTCACTACACATGAGTACACATACAGCATGTATTTTTCAGTCTTAATCTGCCGCATCAGATGAAGCTTGGTCTTTGTTAAAACATCATACTTTATTTGAGCAGTTAGTGAAATTAATTATTGCACGCACACATATGTTCTTTTTTCTACTGTCTGGTTGGAACTGCTCTTTCCAGTATTAGGACATAGGCCATTTAGGTCCATGTCATTCTGAGATCTGAGATAAAGGCAGAAGTAATCCTTGTACATCACAAGCCCCCACAAACTTCAGTTCTCTGCAGGACTCAGTGACACTCCTGAATAAAGAGTGGAGTTTCACTTACAACAAACTTTGTTCCCAAATATTGTCCTTCACTTCTCCCCAAAGGACTGAATGACAGTCATTCACTGATACAATAGAAAGTAAAAGGACTGGAGGGTTAGTTTTGGAACTAAATCTGTAGCCTGCTTTGAGTGGCACAAGCTAATAAGAATCAAGCCTGTTCCTATCTGCTCAGTCTCATTCCTAGGTTCTGTCTCTTGGCTATGCTAGGGTGTGACAGAATGTCAGAAACTGGTAAGAAGCACAGTGTTTACCATAATTGTTCCAAGAATGTGGAATGGCTTTCCCAATAAGGTTCAGAGCTGTACTTATCTTCCAGCTTTCAGAGGGGATGTAAACCCTGCCCCTACCTGGTGATTGGTACCATGTTGCTGATTTTACTGTGCTTATATTGCCTTTAATTTGCTTTAGTGTAATTCTGACTGATTTGTTAAGCACTGCCTTGAGCACTGGCGATGACAGGTTTAAATAATAGAATCCATATTTTGTGATTACCACTGGCCATTAGAGAATTCTGAAGATTGTTCTTCTGCAACAGTCACACTTCCAGAATTAATGCTGCTACTAATTTGCAGAAAATGTGCTTTGGATAAAATCTTTTAGGACCCTCCCCCTAAATACAGTGAGCATCCAAACAAAGAAGAAATGCTGCACTGTGGAACCCTGTGATGGAACAACATGCTGTTCCCTATTATATGCTTCAAGTGGAGTATGTGAAATGGCCTCATTCTCATGCTTTAGATGAAGCCTGGGTTGCTGGCTGTATGGAAAACTGGCATTGCAGGATAAATGGAACTCTGTGTTGAGATACACTCATTTGAGGCTATTAGAATCCAGCAAATTGTTGGCTTATATAGGTGGCGAGATGTCTGTAGAAAATGACATCTGCTATGGAATGTGAGACAAGTTGTCAGTCCTATCAACATGTTCTAGTGGCTGGGCCCATATCTGTTTCTAATGCATCTGTGAACTGGTTTGCAACCTTTGCACTTAATCAGGTACTCATATACTAGTAATTACATGGCCCAGTTTTTTTTCCCCTTAAAGGGCTCCCCTCCTACAGCAAGTGTTATTTTCCCACATGTTACAGAAACAGGATATTTCGCCAGTCTTTTGCTAGTAGGGTTCATTCTAATGTGCTGTTAATTCTTGTAGGGAAAGACCATTTAGAGTACCTGAGGTAGGAGAAATGCAATATTTCTCTAACTTCCTTTGCTGAACCAGGTGTTCAGCTGGAGAGAAGGGATATCAAGATTACCTTCCCAGTACCCACCCATTGATGAGTGGGAGTGGGGTGCGTGGGAGTTTCACATGGATACCTGGATCCTTTATAGAAACTTGCAGTCAGCTGAATGTGTCTGGTCTAACCACATTCAGCTTGGGTTTTGTGAATAAACAGTACTATGTTGGGATTACATCTTGCTTGACTGGTTCCTAGCATGCTGTGTTAAAAAAAATGTCAAAAAGGGAATAGCACCCTGCATTCACCAGCTGAACAAAGTTAGAGCCTTGCATAAATGCTTGTGCTGGCCTGGTGCATTGTCGCCAGAGTACAGCTTGAAACATCATTGCATCTGTACTGGGTAGAATCAGTTCTGAAAGCTGCCAGCTGATTTGTACTGTGTCAGGGCTTGGATTCAAAGAACTGCACGTGCCCCATGGGATTTTTATTTTCTTGAACAGCAGTGCCTTTCTTCTCACTCGTGCCAGCCCTAATGCAGCAGAGTTAGATTTGTTTTCTACCTCCATTTTTTTATTTTTTTTTCATATCTCTCAGATGGCAAAAATTTAAGCTATGAGTGCTGCATAAGGTGCAGTAGTTGCAATTTTCTCTGACGTTCTAGGTGTACTTGCAGTTTTTCTTCCAGAAAAGAAAGATATTTATACTCTTAAATTTTGTAATTATGCCAAATAGTACAATTTTATATGTTAATGGAGTTATAACTTATAAATGATGTATTTTATGTTATTGAATCAGTCAATGAAATTTAGGATGAAGTGTTGCTTCTCCCAATATTTCTGAGCTTTCTGGTGGCTTCGAAGTTTCCAGATTTTTTTTTTCATCTCTTGCTTATTATTTTAAGCACTGCAGTGATATGGGATCTTATTCTACTACCATGGCTTGGAGAATTTCTGTCTCTAGAGTTGTATAAATGTCAGATGATGCTTATCTAACATAGGTATGTGCAATGTTTTCTTTCTTATCTCAGTGACAAGGATTGCAGGTTAATGCCAACTCCTTTTTCCAAGTGACTAACGATGCTGTGACAGTGTTGCTTAACCATGTAATATTTCCTTTTTGAGGCTGTTTCTCACATATTCTTTAAGTTCTGAGGTGCCCATCTGAGAGTATTTATTACTTTATAAGGTTTTATACATGCCTTTTTGCCCTCGTCAGGGCCACCAAGGCTGGTAACAGATTTAAAAATACATTTTAAAAAATAATATCTTAAAACAAGAAAAAATGTGCATCATTAAAACAATAAAAACAAAAGGTAAAATACATAAAAATCAAAACATAAGGTAGGAAGGAGGAGCTCCTTGAGAGGAGGAGAGTTGCAGTCTTGGTGCCACAACCAAGGAGGCCCATCCTCAGCTTACTCTTGGCCTAATTTCAGAAGTCAGGGGCCCCTGGAGCCAGGCCTCAGAAGTTTATTGCAGTGGTTAGGTATGTTTGTAAGGAATGAGGTGGTCCTTCAGGGACCCCAAGCTATATAGGGCTTTAAAGGGGAAGAGCAGCACCTTGAATTGTGCCTTGGAACAGATCAGGAGCCTGTGTAGATGGGCCAAGACTGGAGTGATACGGTTGCTATGACCGACTCCAGTCAAGGTCATGGCTTGCAGGATTCTGCACCAGTTTAAGTGTCTGAACACTATTCAAGGGCAGCCTCACATAGAGTGCATGATAGTGATCTACTCTTGATGTAATTCAGGCATGCATCACAATGGCCAAATCTTTACTGCACAAAAAAGACTGCAGCTGGTTAGCCAGTTGAAACTGATAAAAGGCACTCTTGGCCACAGCTGCCACTTGCTTATCCATCAATAAGATGAATCCATCAGTAGAATCAGTCCAAGAGTATCTCCTGACTTGCAGGTCTATTCCTCAAGGAAGTGGGATCCCATGCAGAACGAGTGACACCTTAATCTTGTGTCAGACTTTTTGCCTTCTATTAGGACTTCTGCCTTGTTGGGATTAAGCTTCAGTTTGTTAGCCTGTATGCACTCCAAAACCATCTCCAGGCTATAGTTCAAAGTTTCTGTAGCCTCCCTTCGATCACCTGGAAGTGCGAGATATTTCTGACAACCCACCAGATCTCCAGATGACCCCACTCAGCAGTTTCGTGTAGATGTTGAAAAGCATAGGGGGCAATATATAACTTTGCAGGACCCTAAAGGGCTGATAAGCAGTCTCCACTGCTACATTTTGGAGCTTGCCCTTCAGGTATGTAGGACCAGAACTACTGCACAGTGGTACCTCCCATCCCCTGCCTGGAAATGCAATCCAGAAGGATACCACAGTCAATGGTATTGAAAGCTGCTGAGAGGTCCAGTAGAATTAACAGATTTACACTCCCTCTGTCCACCTCCCAGCATAGTGTGACTAGGGCAGTTTCAGTCCCATAACCAGACATGAAACCAGATTGAAAAGAATCCAAACAACTGAAACAAGAAAAGTTCTCTTAGTTTGTTTTTAAGGGCTTATAGCTTTGCTTATAGTTCCCCTGTGAATACATTCCATACTGATAGACTTGAGCAATCCAAATTTCTGCTTGAGTGCACCCCCCCTTTTTTTGTATGGATGGCTCAAAGTATTTTCCAACTTTAAACTGAGGATGGAAGGCTGAACTAGCTTTTAAAACTTTTGCTAGAACTAGTTTACTTGTTATGGGAATAGTATAGGCAATTAGAATGTGTCATTCCTCCAAAAGTGAGAGCTGTAATAATACTCCTCATACTATATATTTGGCTGTAGGAATAGTAAATGCCTTTTAAAAGGTTGTTTTGGGGTAGCGCTGCTAACTCATAGCATCAGTATAATTAGTCTTGAACTTTGCTGTCATAAAGGTGAGAAAATGATGGTCTGATTATGGTCACGTCTATCCATAAATATTGTAAAAATGATTATATCCTTGTGTGTTTCAGTCTTGTGGGTCTTTTGTTTCCATAGAAACATTTCCTCTCTTAAGTTGCAGTGTGCTATGTTCTAAAAGCAACCCTTGAAAATAGCACTTGCTATTTGTGAATGGAAAGTGAAAATTGTAGCATGTTCTTCAAAGCGTGAAGCTAAGGGAACTGACAAGTTACTGTGTCTTCCCTCACTTGACACTTTTTATGGCTTGCATGCATTGGCATTGTGGTAGACACTCTTGACTTGCTTGTATGCTGCTTTACACCAAAGTACGTTTTTGTAATAATTGAACTGGTTTCCATAATAGCCTTTATAATAAACTGCTAACACTGGTGCAGGGGACATCTGTGAGTCAGAGCTGCTCAGCAGCATGTTCTCCAGTGGTCCCAGGAGTGGGCCAGTCCTCACTCTTGGGATCATAGCTCGTCCTCTTCTATCTCAGGGCTTAACAAACTTGACCCGAAGGGGAGGCGCTTGATCCTCAGAAGTCAGTTTGTTTAGCCCTGCAATCGAAGCAGGACGTGCTTTAGAGCCTTTTGAGGCTCTTGACCCGAAATTTTTTTTTTTTTAAAAAAGGAAAGTAAGTTCAATGATTAATTACCTGATCTCAGTGGCAAAGGAATCTCCTGGCAAGGGAGAAAAGTCCAGCCGCTGTTTTTTCTTCGCGGGAGCAATCCCTCCCGCACTGAAAGAGAGCGCCTGAATAGCCTCACACCAGAGGCACGCGTACGCGCCCTTTCATCTTCCGGCCTCCTTCCAGCTCGGCAGGCGTGCCTGCGGCTGTAAACCGATCTTCCCCTTCAGCTCCCAGCAAAGGCACTCTGGCAACCCCGGGGGCCTGCGGAGCAGCAAATCGAAGGGAAGGCTCAGAGGGGAGCCGGACAAAGGGAGAGGACTCGTGAGTTTCATGCTGCCCTCCCGAAGCACCGCAGACAGCGCGATCAGTGCGATAGTTCCTGGAAGGGAACACAAAGTTGCGGTAAGCCTGGCAAAAGTGGGGGGGGGGAACCCTCTGGAGGGTCCCTAGGGGGAGAGGAGGTCTTTAGACCTTTCCCAAGCCCCTTGCTTTCCCGCGGCTCAAGCTGATGGGGGTTGAAGGTCTCTGGGTTTCAGACGTCTTTTTCTCAGCCTCCCCCCCCACTCCACCCCTCATTCCCTTCTTTCCTGCTGTCTTTCCTGTTTACTCCTGCATTCAGGAGGGGTGGCCCTATCTGATACGGCCCCTGGGAAAGGGAAAGGGAGTTAAAACCAGGTTAATGCTGGGGGGGGGGGGAGGTTTTTTGGCGGGAATGGAAGCCATTTTGCATATGCTTCTTGTGTTCTATAGGGCCACTCATTCTAAGATGGCCGCCTCCACCAGATTTCCCATGGGAGCAATGTTGGAGGAGGGAACATGTGAGTTGGAGTTGGCTGATTCCCCAGCACAGGAAGAGGGGGCAGAAGATCATCAGACTGATATCTCAGCAGATGAAGCTAAGTCTGATCTTCTTGCTTGGATTCAAGAGCTGGTCAAAAAAGAGGTTCAGGCAGCCTCTGCGGCCACCCCAACTCCTTCACTTAAGAGGGCAGCCAAACAAAAACACAGGGAGGTAGATAAGGAAAAGGGAAGTTTTCCCATAAGGCTTCCCAAGCGCAATAGGTTTGAGTTGCATCCCGTGTCCTCTGATCAAGAAGAGGACTCTGACTTGTCTGATGGCTCTTCGTCACCAGATACTGGGGAACTCTCTGAGGAAGAGGAGGGGGCAGCCTCTGCTCACTCCAAACTGTTTCCTGCAGACGTGTATCCGCGCTTACTCCCAAAAGTTATTAGAACTTTACAGATACAGTATACTCCAAAATCTAAGGATGAGGAGGATGCTGAGTTCCCTGCAGCAATAGAGGATATCATTCCCAAGTCAGGTTCAAAACCTCTACAGGTTCCTTTGCCCTCTGGGTTCTTCTCTATAATCAGATCTGAGTGGGAACATCCAGCCAAGCCTAAGACGGTTTCATCAAATTTTTCTAAGTTCTTCTCCTTCATCCCAGAGGCGACTAGGAGGCTGAAGCTACCAGTGGTAGACGACCCTGTCAACAGTTTGGCCTCTAACTCCATACTGCCTATGGATGCAGATGGGATGCCAAGGGATCCGACAGACAAGCGTATAGAGCAGGCTTTACGTCATGATTTTGAAGCTTCTGCTAGTTCCTTAAAAGTGTCAGCTACCACGTCTCTCTTCTGTAGGGCTTCATACATGTGGCTCTCTGATCTAGCTAAGAGGGAGGATCTGCCTAAGGATGTTAAGGACTCACTTAAGAAAATTACGCTAGCTACTGCCTTTGCATCAGACTCTACCCTTGAAGCAGTTCAACTATCTGCTAGGGCCATGGCCTCCAGTGTGACGGCTAGAAGGAATACCTGGCTACGTAATTGGGATGCGGACCCCTCAGCTAGAGCTAAAGTGGCTGCGGTTCCCTTTAAAGGGGCCTCACTCTTTGGGGAGGGCCTAGATAGATACCTCATAGAGGATAGGAATAAGAAAAAAGTACTGCCCTCCAAGAGACGTGATAACAGAACAAGACAACGATTTCAGTCCTTTCGTGGAAATCGGAGAGACTCAAGACAACCCCCTTCAAGCAATACAGAACAAAGTGGCAACCAAAGACCAGAGACGGCAGAGCTTCCTTCGGTGGAAAACAAAGTCAACCCATTAAAGGACAGAAGAAGCCTACATCAGCATGATTGGGCGAGTCCATTGGACCTAAGTCGGATAGGGGGACGGCTTCAGAGATTCTCCCACGTGTGGCATCAAACGATCTCAGACAGATGGGTGTTGGACACAGTTACCAACGGTTACTCCCTGGAATTTTATTCACCTCCACGACGCCGTTTCCTGGAAGTACAGAGAGCTCAGTCTCTAGAGAAACATCATACCTTGCTGATGGCCATCGACCATCTGATTCAGATAGGAGCCATAGAACCGGTCCCGGAGTTGGAAAAATTTCAAGGCACATATTCAGTCTTCTTTGTAGTTCCCAAAAAGAACGGAGACGTTTGGGCGATATTGGATTTGAAGTGGGTGAACAAGTCGGTAGTTACGAAGAAGTTTCGGATGGAGACTCTGAGATCCATACTACTGGCTGTCCAACGGGGAGACTTCATGGCCTCCATAGATCTGTCAGAAGCCTACCTTCATATCCCTATCGCCAAGGGATATCGCAGGTTTCTTCGCTTCTCCTACGACGGGTGTCATTACCAGTACAGAGCCCTGCCCTTTGGCTTAAAGTCTTCGCCAAGAGTGTTCACAAAAGTCTTAGTCACCCTTGTGGCCCTCCTCCGGTTACAAGGGGTTTCTCTGTTTCCGTATCTGGACAACATTCTGGTCAAGGCCCCATCAGCGGAGCAAACGAAATGAGACCTGGATCTGACCATAAAGACCCTCAGATCCCATGGGTTCGTGATAAACATTCAGAAGAGCTGGCTTCAACCTTCCCAGTCTCTGACACATCTAGGGGTTCAGATCAATTCCAGCTTGGACAGGGTTTTTCTGACCCCAGAAAGGCAGTCAAAGATCTTGCAGCTGATGTTGGAAGTCCAGCAATGGAAGCGAGTCAAGTTGATGCTGCTGGCAAAGTTGCTGGGAATGATGGTTTCGTGCCAGGATGTAGTTCAGTGGGCACGGTTCCACATGAGACCTCTCCAGAAGTTCCTTTTACCCTTCCAGAAGCAGATAAGTACCAAAAGCCCGATTTCACTCACATTACCAGCCAATCTGTTAAAAGATCTCGAATGGTGGCAAACTACCGATCGCTTTTCCTTGGGACAGGAATTGCGGGAGCCCAAAAGGGTGATGGTAACCATGGATGCCAGCCTTTTTGGCTGGGGAGCTCACATGACCGGAGCCATAGCGCAGAGTCAGTGGAATGTCCGAGAGGCCAAAGAAAGTATAAATCTTTTGGAATTGAGAGCCATACGACTGGCCATGCTTCAGATGGGAAAAAGAGTGATGGGGACTCATGTACTGATTCAGACAGACAATATGACTGCAAAGGCCTATGTGAATCGTCAAGGAGGCACCAGGTACCGGAAGCTTCAAGTCGAAGCACAGGTCCTGTTCACATGGGCGGAAGTTCATCTTCAGTCCATCAAGGCCGTCCATGTGGCAGGAAGGGACAACGTGGTAGCGGACTGGCTGAGTCGGCATTCACTGGACCAGTCGGAATGGGCTCTTCATCGCGAGACGTTTCGAGACATTTGTCAAAGATTTGGGATGCCGGAAATGGATCTTTTTGCCTCGGATGACAATCACCAAGTGGCTCAGTATTTGTCAAGGACAAGAAGCAGAGGAGCGGCAGCGGTCGACGCTCTGAACTCAGACTGGCCAAGGACTCTATTGTATGCCTTTCCTCGGTCCAGATCATCCAGAGATTTCTGCAGAGGGTCCGGGAACAGAAAGCGGAAGTGATTGTGGTGGCCCCCTTTTGGCCCAGGAGAGCCTGGTTCCAGGAACTTCAAAGCCTGTCTATAGGGGAGCCATGGTGAATTCCATTGAGAGAGAATCTTCTGTCCAAAGGCAAACTGCATCATCCACGACCAGAAATGCTGCAGCTCACTGTTTGGAGATTGAGCGGCAGCAGTTGATTAGTCTAGGTTATTCTTCTAAGGTAATAGACACCATGTTGTCTTCAAGAAAGAGCTCCACTAACAGGAGCTATAATGTTACCTGGCAGGTTTTTCATACCTGGTGTGCAAGTAAGGGGGAAGATCCTTTACAGGCCTCAGTTTCTGTTATCCTTTCTTTTCCAGAGGAGGGGCTAGAAAAAGGCCTTAGCACTAGTACGCTGCGTAGACAAGTGGCAGCCATAGCAGTGGTTAGAGGGTCCAGAAAGGGCAAGCCTATTTCTGCACACCCGCATATCAGGAGGTTTCTAAAGGGGGTGGCTTTGGTTAATCCACCGCAGGTGCATAGGTTCCCCTCTTGGGATCTAAACACGGTGCTGAAGGCGCTGTGCGGCAAGCCTTTTTAGCCTATGGCGTCGTGTAGTTTTAAGTTGCTGACCTTTAAGGTGGCGTTCTTAGTGGGCATCACATCAGCGCGCAGAGTGTCGGAGCTTCAGGCTCTGTCAATACATAAGGATCTCTGCGTTTTCCATCAGGACAAAGTAGTGCTTCGCACTCATCCAGCATTCATTCCGAAGGTGAACTCATGGTTTCATAGGGTGGAAGACATTGTGCTTCCTTCTTTCTGCCCTAATCCAGTTCACGAGACAGAGAAGTTGTGGCACTGCTTGGATGTCCGTAGAGCCCTTAGTTTCTATTTGGACAGGACCAAAGGTTTTTCAATCTGACTCTTTGTTTGTTTCCTTTAGGGTTTCAAACAATGGATGCAAGGTATCAGCCTCCACCATTAGTAGGTGGATTAGGGGGTGCATTTGGGAAGCTTACAAGGTAAAAGGCCTGGAGCCACCGGTCGGGGTGACAGCTCACTCCCTCAGGGGAACAGCCACTTCAGCGGCCTATAGGGCTTTTCCTTCCCTGGAGGTAGTGGGTAAAGCGGCAACTTGGAAGTCGGTTCACTCCTTCACTAAGCACTACAGGATTGATAAGGCGGCCTCGGCTGCGTTTGGTAGGAAGGTACTCCAACACGTGGTCTCGGGACAAAGCTGAAGTGCCCACCCAGGGACTCTGCTTTTTTATGTCCCAAGAGTGAGGACTGGCCCACTCCTGGGACCACTGGAGAACGGAAGATTCTGTTCACTTACCGTGAAGTCTTCCTTTTCTGTGGTCCCGGAGTGGTCCAGTCCTACCAACCCAGTTGTGTTGGGGGGAGTATCAGCTTTGTCCTGGGACTTCGGAGTTGAAGGTGGACACTGTGTTTTGGGTTCCTGGGTCCCTTGCTAGAGCCCCTTGAGTAAGGGTTCAGGATAAGCTCTGGAGGGAGGGGACTGTTATGTTTTCCCCATAGCGGTTTTCTCCTGTTGTTCTTGGAGTTATTACTTGGGAGGTAGGATAGCTGGCAGAAGAACTGACTTCTGAGGATCAAGCGCCTCCCCTTCGGGTCAAGTTTGTTAAGCCCTGCGATAGAAGAGGAGGAGCTATGATCCCAAGAGTGAGGACTGGACCACTCCGGGACCACAGAGAAGGAAGGCTTCACGGTAAGTGAACAAAATCTTCCATTCTACTACATCCTAAATCAATAGAAGAAGACATCTTCCCCGTGTTGTTTCAACATTGCACCAGGAAAAAGAGGACTCTGGAGAGCTGCTGAGAAGGGGAGTATAGGGGCAGAAAATCTCAGGGAATCCTGGTCACCCTGAATACTTAAACACGATCATAATAATTCCCTGTTTCTGACTGGAAGGGGCTGCATACCTTTTCTCTTGTATTCTTTGCAATCCAAGGGGACCATAGTTGAATGTACAAAACATCCGTCTCCCTGAAATTTTAAAGCTAGCAATACCTGTCAGGATTTCATTTTAATGCAATGTGACAGTGACAGACTCGTTGGCCTAATGGGCACGGAAGGGTGTGTGTGAGTTTTGTCTATTTTTTCGTCATGTAGGAGCCTCAAACTCATCCTGAAATGCTGCTTCTGGGGATGAAGGATCCCCATGAGCATCTTAGAGAAGGGATTAGAGATCTCCTATGGGAAGGGCAGTTATTGAACCCCTCCTTGTGGCTACAAAATTCTAGGCAAGATCCAAGCCAGTTTTAATTGTTCCTCTTGCACATATTTGTATCCTAGACTCTTCATTTTTCCCTTTTGAAGTATTAGCCAAATTATTTCATAACTCATTCTATACAGTATGTGATTAAGATATGGGTGCCTGTTGGAACAGATCTTTTGGGTACTCTAGCATTTGTTTTTGGAGATGCCTCTTACGGCATAAGGGGCAAACTAAGTGCAGCAATGAAAGACTTGTCTGTCAGAATCAGATTGTCAACCTTCTGTGAACTTTGGGTATGTTCTTGATTTTATTTGGTCTTTTCCTGGTTTCTGAGTGTCAGCAAGCACTCTGTATCTTATCTCCATTATGGATAAAATCATTATTTATAAATAATTAAAAGCTGAGATTTTCAGTTGCTATGTTGTCCACTAGGTAGTAGATGTAATTCTTGCAAAGTGTGGTAGCTCTGGATGCTGCTAGCAAAGTCAAGCCCAGGACTGTAGTTGCTATGTACACTTATTGTACTGGATGATTTCTGGACAGTCACACATTACAGAGTGCTGAAATGTATACAGAGCGCTTACAAAATGCAGAGTGCAATTTCCTTAGAAAGACAAGCACCCTGCCCTAACTCAGTTAAAGATGCAGTAAATAGTTTTGGATTACACATCCTGCAAGAGGCCACGTAGGATGAGCAGTGGCAGCAGGTTATTACAGAACATCTAGAAGAGAGGGGGAGGATTTGGAGGTACAGGAAGTAGAAAATAGGAATTTTCACTTGAATGGTAAAATCTTGATTTTCAGCAGGAGGCTGGATGACATACTTCCATCCCTCTGACAGAATAAATGAAACCTAGAAGGGCAAGGAAGAAAACTGAAGAATGGTTCTTCTGAAATAAGGAACCACCTTATTAACCACTTGTTGGTTCTGATTTTCAACATGTAATTTTTGGAATTTCAAAGGAAACTGTATACAGCATGGCTTTCCTTCCCTTGCTTGGAGAGGATCCTTCTCATTTCCAGCCATAACTTTCTATTGTTCTGAAAATGGTGGCTGTTGAAGACAGGCTGTAGGAGAGGCTATGCAACACCAAGATTAAATCTTGGATTGCTGCTTTTGGTGTGACTGTCCTGGTAATTAGCAGCCAGCTTTTAAATCCTGACAGCTTGCTGATAGGGTTACCACCTTTACTTCAGCTGAAGAAGAGCCAGAAAGGGCTATGGTATGCAGATATCTGTTGTGCCTTCCCAGCTTTTCTCTTACCACTGTATCTTCCCCTACACCAGCAGGTGAAAGAACCATTGAATCTATAGTCAGCAAAGACACATGCACAGTCTATACTTATTAGACAAAAATTCAGACCCACCTCTCACCTGGGTCTGAGTAAAAACACACAGGCACAACTCAGCTCTTACTTGGTGAAAAACAATCAAGTGGTGTGCTCCTTATTCTCCTTTCCAGAGCACCAACTCTCAGAGATCCCAGTCTTTTCTCTGAATGGCTCTCCATGCTTAGTATGGCAGACACTGAAACAGCATTGCTTGCTTCCCATTTCTTTATGTTGCATCCAAAGTGCTGGATCTCCTGACAGCTGAGCCACAGGCTGTGCAACGAACAGGCCAAGAGCCCTTTGACTCTTACCCTTTAGCTCATTCCGAGGGCTCATGCCTCAGGCACCAGCTGTGGCCTAAACAGCTGTACCTGCAAGGAAAGAGGCACAGTTTGTCTGCTGCAGTGGTTCATGAGCAGCATCTGTCCACACTCTGGATAGCAAACTAAGAGGCTGATTCCTTCTTCTAGCCAGTTCTCTTACCCCACCCAGCCGTTTCTAGCAGACTTACAGACAAAATTAACAACTTGGATGGTCTATAGAGGGGAGGGATATGAATAAACATTCATTTTTTAAAGTGGTCATAGGGAACCTGTTTGATGTGGGTCCACAGAGCAGTCTTTAATTTTGGGTGCTGGCTTGTAGTTGTGTTTCCATTTAGTAAATCTAGATCTGGAACTTGACAGTTAATGATTCTGTAAATTTTGTTATGTGTCATTGCAGTAGATAAATAATGTTGGTTTCCTTTTGGCATAGTGAAGTACATTCAGAAGAGTTTCCTGCCCTAAGGAGATTTTCATTTGAACATATAATACTAGCAAGTAACAGAAGTATAATTGCTTGCATTACAGGAAAGAGTGGCATTATGAAAATGAGTTGCAGAGACTAGTGTATGGTATGTTTCCTAATGCCAAGTATTAATCAGGCAGTTTACTTTTGCTCCAGTAATTTTGGCTAGTACTAATGGTGATACAGGAAGCATGCACTGACATTCTTGTATCTATAGTAAATTATTTTATTTTATTTATTAAAAACATTTAATTTTCCTTTCCACCCAATTTAGGGGTTCCAAAGGAGTGAACAATAAAAACATCAAAACAAGATTTAAAATAGGCATACATATATTAAAACAAACCAAACAGAACAAGAACAGAATGCATGCAGATAAACATGTGACTGGAAGGAAGGGTCAATGAAAATCCATGCTGGAATGTCAGATGAAACAACTCTTCACCCAATGGCAGAATACAATAATAGAAGGGAACAGATAAATTTGTTTGGGAAAGGAATTCCATAATGTTGGCACCGCAGCCCTTTTCAGGTTGTAGCTTTTTATGTAGAGTATGATTTAACTTCAGATCTGTTGCAGGTCACTTATACACAGAGAAACAACTGCTGCTTTCCAATAATAAAATGTTAGGTTGCTATTGTAATTGTGATACAAATATACTTTTTTCCTTCCCTGAATTTTGTGTTTTGCTAAATACTCACCAGTTAGATTTAACTTTTGGAGATTCAGGCAGCTGTTGAATACTGGAGGCTCATAGGCTTGCCTTAGAAATCATTACTTTATAGATAAATTTAAATTGGTTAGGAAGCCTGATGGTTTTGTTCAGAGACCCTGAGACATGATATGTTTATCATTATGACACTTGCCTCCTTGTTTGAGGAACAGTATATTGAAGGTTAACAGAGTAACAGAAGCACTAAAAGGCTGAAAGACCCTATTGGTCAGTGATTCATTTACAAATGCTGCAGGCTGTTGAGTTTCATGGAACTGAACTTTTTTTCTTGCCTATATACAAAGCATTACAAGAAATGAAAATACTAGATATTCCAGTAGCTGTAACGAGCAATTTTCCATTCGTATGGAGTATTGATATGGCCCTAGAGTTTTTTTCAGGTACAGCATGGATTATGTGTGTGTTTTTCCTATCAGGTAAAGCTGGAATAATTTTTGTATACATTCTTCAGGGAAAAAAATGAAGTAAACTTGGGTATCTGGCTTCCAGTACAATTATTTTCAGCCATTGCAGGGTTAAGGTAGGTTAAGGTCCTGTGCATACTGCCAGATCTCTTATGGGATGCCACACAGGATTTATTTTCATGCATTTATATACTTGAAAACAATATCTAGTGCACTGACCAATGTCAGCTCTAAATAGATTGCTCAGAAGTTACCAATATTAATGATGATTAGTTAATAAGCTCCTCCAATTACAGTGTTTCTTAGGAACCTTCAAGCAGTAATGGCTGAAAACAAAAGTTAATGATGCCCCAAGGCAGGTGTCGCTTCAGTGTCTAGATCTAATTGCATAATTTTTGAGGCCAGGCAGGATTGTGACTGCTGCCTAATTTGACTTCTTGCACAATGACATGAAGGTGGATCTTGCAGTCACTGTGTCAAATTTGGTATTTGTGTTTTACTTTGAAAGTATTTAAAGGGAGGAAAACATTATTGCACTGCAAACCCATTCATGTCTAGGCCTTGAGATCAGAACTTGCCATGTGCAGTGTCTGAACCCTCAGCCTCTGTCTTTAGTAGGGATGCTCAAACACCTGCTGGTTTAGCTCACATCCTGTTGCAGAGACCTGATTTGTCTACTGTCAGTTTGATAGTTTGTCATCTGTTTGTCAGTGTTCAACAGATTGTTTCATTGTATTCCTTGCTAACTATGCTGTACAGCGCAATTGGCTTTCTGTGCAGGTGCATTCTCACACAGCCTGGTTGAATTCTTCTGCTCCTTCAGGCCCTTGTTGTATAAGTGTTCTGCTGATCAGGCTGTTGTTTAAATAGACAAATCATTAAACCACTCACAAATCAGTTATCAATGAATGCTGTGTTTCAATCAAATACGACCCACTGTTTATATATGAGAGCTTCTCTGAATATAAATTGTCCACCTGGTCAGAGTATATTGCAGGGAAAATCAAGTCTTTGGGCCTAACCCTGGAATCGTTGTCCATGCTGTCATCTTCGGCAGCATTTTACCAAATTAAAAGTAGACTTTTGGACATTGAATGCCAGGAATTATACAGTCTGGTCAATAAAACTTGTTGCGCGGACTCTTATCTGGGAGAACCGGGTTTGATTCCTCACTCCTCCACTTGCACCTGCTGGAATGCCCTTGGGTCAGCCATAGCTTTCACAGCAGTTGTTCTTGAAAGGGCAGCTGCTGTAAAAGCTCTCTTAGCCCCACCTACCTCACAAGGTGTCCGTTGTGGGTGGGGAAGGTAGAGGAGATTCTGACCACTCTGAGATTCAGAGTATAGGGCGGGATATAAATCCAATATCATCATCTTCTTCTTAGTGGAACTAATGGCTGCCAATCAGTTAGAATTGGTGGTGTCTTTGCACACGCGCAGTTTTGGGAAAACCCATTACAAAGCAGCCCAGCATATGTTGATGGCTGCCTGGCAGAATCCAAACAGACTGAGTGAACAGCTCTCACCTGGTTGCCACCAAATATATTAAGTTCAACAATCAAAGTTTTTGTGACAAAAGTCACAGCATCACTAATCTTTTGGGGGCTACACATGCACCAGATTTTTTCAGTGCTGCAGAGGCCATACATGAGATGTTTTTCTGAGCAGCACTGGTTGTATGTGGTTGGCAGCCTGCACCGGGGATGCATATGACTTCCCTTTCCTGCCCAAGTGCCTGCAGGAAGTTATTCTCTCCCCTTCCCCACACTTGCTTAGTAGATGTGTTTGCTACCAAGAACTCCAATAATTTTCCTGCCTGGTCATCACAAATTCTGCTTATTTTCCTGTCCTACAGTGCCTGACTATTTCTAGTCAGCCTGGTGCGCTTTTTCAGTTCTTGGAATTTCCTGACTCTGGGCCTACTTGTTTTCTTAATTTAAATTTGGCAACACCCTCCCTTCATTGATGGGAAGGCAGTTTGCCTTCCCTTCAATGATGGGAGCCTCTCCCCCCTCCACCAATTTGGGGGTGGGGGTGGGGGAAGCATTTAAAGATGCCTCCCCAATGGCTCTAGCCTTCCCCAGCACGTCTGCTGTGACAGGCACACTGGGGAAGGTGTGGGGAGGCATCTTTGAATGCCTCCACATGGCTCTAGCCTTTCCCAGCCTGCTCACAGCAGCAGACCCACTGGGGAGAGCAGGAGCCATTGCAAAGGCATTTAAAGATGCCTCCTCTTGCTTTTCCCACATGCCTGCCAAGCAGGTACACTGGGGAAGGCTGAACCATTGCGGGGGCATCTTGAAATGTCTCCCTGATGGCTTCTTCCCCAGCCCCCTCGAAATTGGGGTGGTGGCAGGCTGCCATCATTGAAGGGAAGGAAAATTGAGCTGTGGCGGGTGTGCTGGGGAAGGCACAGGGGAACTCCTGCTGGGCTTTTTTTATAAAAAAGAAAAGAAAAAAAGGTCCTGATTACCAATGCTGATATCTCCATGCTTGCTACCCCCTCTGCATATCGCACTTAATCCAGTCATGCCTGCTATTGCCATTCAATATCTGAAATAATCTGTATAAAGTTTATATCTCTGGTACCTCATGTTACATTTTATAGCACACATGACCTGGCCTGACAAAGTATCATTTATGTCAGATCAGGCCCTTGTAACAAATGAGTTAAACACTTCTGGTGTACAGAAATTAAGAGTGTGATGAAGGGATTTGAAAATTTCAGTTTGTGTGTGTGTGTTTTGTAAAATTTGTGGGTGTGTAAAATACCCCTAGCTTTTGTTCAGAAGTCTGAACTGTACTAATTGACAAACAATATATAGTAATCTTATACCGTTTTCACACACAGCTTACCTCGCAGTCACAATCCTGTTCCCTCCGCAGCGTCCAGTCGGATTTCCCTCCATCTGCGCCAGAGTTACAGGAAGTGCCGCAACTTCTGCGTAGCAAACATAAACTGAGCTTTAGCGGTTTATGTTTGCTATGCAAAAGCCATGGTACTTCCTGTAACTCCAGCGCAGATGGTGTGAAATCTGACTGGACGCTGCAGAGGGAACAGGATTGTGACTGCGAGGTTAGCTGTGTGCGAAAACGGTCCTTGTTTTTCATCGTGTTTAGACGCAGCTGTATCTGTTAAGTTGTACACTGTATATGCACGTGGAAGCCTAGGGAAGCATTAGTAAGTGTCTTTACTGGCATTTCCTGCTCTGGCTTGTCTGTCTTATCTGGTTAATGCAAAGCAAATTTAAAAGATCAATTCAGTAAGTGGGAGTTAAAGTATGAGCTGTTTATTCCATCCTTAGATGCTTTCTTTTTGAAAAAAGCAAACTTTTTTTTTGCATGTGACTCACTATTGCTGACTAAAAACTTACTGATTTAATATTGATAGCTCATTCTTGGGGGAATTCCCCCCCGCCTGTATAAAATATTGACAATGCAAAAAATAATCTGACAAGCTCCCTCTTTTCCCACTAGATTTTTATTCTGATTGTGTTAACCTGTTCATACAAATATTAGTTTAAAAACAGTCATTACAAATAATAGGGACTAAGTTTAGTAGCCCATGAAAAGTTTCTAGTAAGTATACATTTGCCAGGCAGTGCTCTGCCTTTCATGCTTCTGTGCCTAGAGTTTGAAAAGCATTATATAAATAATGTGTAAGTAGCATACATTTTATATATAGCCATTCCTCCCTCCTCTCCCCTCCCCCTCTTTTCTGTAGCCTCTTTGTTGAAATTTTGATGGGGAATTGACATTGAAATGTGCATTAATGTGCATCCTTCTGCCACAGGATGCTGGACAGGTTTCTACAATGGTCACTTCCCTCCTCCTCCAATTCTTCTTCCTCCCATGTCACTAAGCAGACCTGCCCACATTGTGTGATGTGTAGAAGTGTTGCTTTTGGTGTATATATAACTTGCATTGTTAGAGAAATAGTGTGTGTGTGTGTTTAGTGGGGCTTTGATGTATAACACTCTAAGCTCCTTGATGGAAGGGCAGAATAAAAATGAAATAAATACAATATTTGTAACACTAGAAAGTCTATTCATATGTTTCAACATTACACTTACTCTGTGATTTACTGCTGAAACTTTACTGTTTAGAGATTAAAGTCAATTAAGCGGATGTACATTTCTATTCAGCCTCCAGTTTTTATCTCTCTCTTGCTGTAAGGTGAGGCATTTATTTTAGATGAAATAAGTCATGTGTTGTCATGGGATTATACCAGTTTAGATCTGCATGTGATGTATTCAAAAGCATCTTTACATATGCAAAGTAAGCCCATGATGGTAAAGGTAAAGGTTAACCTAAAAGCTTTCTCTCACACTGTGTTTTAAGTTCCTGTCTGTATGTGGAGAGAGAAGTAGTCAAACATGCAGTCCACTGCTTAGTCTGAGGTGGCACAATGGTCTGCTACAGCCTGACTCCATGACAGACTCTCTACCTGTGAAAATGTCTTCTTGGATAGACTTAACATCATCGGGCTTCTCAAGCATTATCTCCTCAAACATTCCGTAAGAAGGAAACTATTTTGAGTTCCTGGATGGTGATGCCTCTGACAATTCTACAGCTGTTTATTTTGAGCATAATATCTTCCATCTCTATTTGCTTTTGGCTGATCTTGCATCACCTACCGTGGCATATCTGGAGAAGGTGTTGGTCTGAGATGAGATAGCAACTCTGCACGTTCAAACAGTTTGTCATCATGGGTAAATAACATTTTTTTTAGTTCAATAAGACAGAATTATTCTGGCTCCAACTCTTTGCACACACCCCTTCCCAATAATACTGTTCATGTAGTAATGGAAATGGCTGCCAAGCTTGCATTTCTCACCTTTCAATCCTTAGCTGAAATATCCTGTGAACTTTGGCATTGCAATATTGGTTGATTACAACACACACTCATTGTAATGTACCTACATTCTGCTAGCTACTATCTAGAACAAAGGTTTGGCTTATATGTGTGCATATAGAGGATGGTAGCTAGGAGAATTTAGGTAAATGTTGCAGAATTTAGGTAAGTATTGGTATACAGTGGTTATTTACATTCCCACATATTTTTGCAGTAATGTCCGGAAAGCAAACCTGCTGCACAGACTGACCAGACTCATGTTGATTGTGGAGAGTAAGTTAAAGTCAAGGTAGAGTTTATTGAGGCTTCTTTTTCCTTGTGTTCAGATGATAAAAATGTCACTGCGTAGGACAGGAATTGGGACATGAGCTGAAGGAATGTTATAAACTCACTATAAATATACTGGAATTCTGTGGGGCTGTGGATTGTGCAAAGATCTGAAGAACCAGATCATTCCAAATCTGAAATTGTTGAGTGTGGATGAAATTTCAAAGCTCAGCAACTGTGTGCCACTACATCATTATGGGCAATATTTCTAATGGTTTGTAGTCCATCTTTGGGTGGAATGTTAATGTATGGAGATTCCACATCCATGGTGGCCAGAATGGCGTTTCCTGGAAGATCATCCTAGCATTGTAGCTTCTCATAAGGAAGTCTGTGTGGTCTGGCAAATAACTAGGATGGTGTGCAGCGTTAGATCATATATCCCACACAGCTTAAATACCCCTATAAAGAGAATCATTTCCCCAAACTGTGGTATGTTCATTCGTTCAAGGAATAACTACATCAAATTTGCTTCTACATAAGTGGTGTTTTTTGCAATATACTGATATTTTACTCCTAAAGGCAAAGTAATGAAATGGTGGAAGCTTGTTTACCATGCATAGAGACTTCCTGATGAAGAAGATCTCTGGATGGGTTTTGCTATCCTGCTTGGTAGACTAAAAAGGTCTTTCTCATCTGAATGGAGTCTGAGACTAATGAGAATGAAGAATCTAATAATAGGATCACTACTTCTTTCGAAGATCGAACCAACAAGTCTTGCTGGAACCCCAATGCGACTTATTTTGTAGTACGTAGAATGGTTTGCTTTTGTCATATAGATGCCTTGACATGTTGCCTCACTAGTACCTCCAAGATAAGATTGCTGTCCCAGATTGGCCACATGAAGCATTTTTATTTTTATTTTTTAGCTGTGATGGATGCCTGGGTTTATCTACATGTGGAGCCTCATGGGTATTTGGATTGGTTTATAGCTGTGAAACTTGTTTTCCTGTTGAAGTGCTCCAGACTTCATAATTTTCTGTCTCTTGAGAACCAGAAGTTTTGCCAGAAGGGGTTTATTTTAATGGATATGTACCTGCTGAATAAGAATTCATATATACATGATGCTATCAGATTTGATCTGGGAGTAACTAGTTCATCTTTATTTGCCAATTTACCACCAGTAGGTGTGGTCTACTCCCTCTCAAATGGGATTGCTTATTGTTTTGACTGGAGCTTGTTTTTGCCTGACTTCCGCATAGTACTGTATACCTTTTGCATTGCTTAGTATTCTGGCCTCATTCAGTAGTAATACTGGGATTGATCCAACTATCCTCTAAGAGGCTTCTTCCAGTGCTAAGTGGCTCTTCCTCCAGCAGAATACACACTTAAGTTGAAAGCTGGCTTCTTGGAGGAAGGTTCAAACTTGAGCAAAGAAGTAAAAGAAGTATTGCTCAGTGGAGTGGCAGGATAGTGTGGAGGATTTATGCAATCTTAAGAGAAACTAGAGTATGTGGTAGGATACTGAAGTGTTTGCCTGTCTATCTCTATTAGTGGAAGATTAGAGTTCAGCACTAGATAATATGAGTTCTGACTCATCAACTTTTATGCAACCGTAACAGTATCATCACAACCTGAGTTCAATCCCAGTGGAAGCTGGGATCAAGTAGCTGGCTCAAGGTTGACTCAGCCGTCCATCCTTCCGAGGTTGGTAAAATGAGTTTGCTGGGGTAAAGTGTAGATGACTGGGGAAGGCAATGGCAAACCACCCCGTAAAAAGTCTGCTGTGAAAATGATGTGATGTGACGTCACCTCAGAGTTAGGAACAACTGGTGTTTGCCCAGTTACCTTTTGAAAAGTATCATCTTAAAGTACAGTTACACCCTTCAAAACTCTGTTGACTTCAGTGGATTTAGAAGAATGTAACTGCTTTAGAGCGCACCTCAGATGTGGCCTTTATGTTGCCGCAAGGCTCTTGGACTGTCTTGTTTACTTTCAGGGTTTTTTAAAGCTTTTTTTGGCTGGGGAAGTATAGAATTTCAATACTGATAGTGGATGTTTTATACTGGGACTCTTTAACATACCTTTGACTTGAAAACAATGAGGCGATAAAATATTACCATGGCTGTATTTTATGACTCATTCTAATAATTACTGTGTACTAGAGTTGACTTTTGTGCGAGGACTTGTTTGTCTTACCTTAGGTACATGGTGGAACTAATTGTGGAAGTTGCTTACTTCACAATTTTGAGCTATTGCACTTGATTTGTTAACCTTTGAATTACTTGAAGAGAATCTAAAGATGTCTGTATATTGGCCAGCCCTTAACAGCTTGCAGGACTACTTTGCCCTCTGGAATTTCAGCTGTGTTTCTCAGTATGGCATTACCCTATCTGTGCTATCTGCACCCCCTCCTTCCCCATTGTATTTGTACAGTTAGTGTCTTCTCAGTAATCTACTCAAGAGATAAAGTTGTATTCCAGGGACCTCAATAGCTACTAATGTTTTCCTTTTTTCTGCTTTTTGAATGAAGAACCTTGCTTCAATTTGCTTCAATTTGAGAGCCAGGGTGGAACTCTGTGGAAGCAGTTGTATAACATTAGGCCCTTAAAGCTACCTTGCTGCTAAATCCATAATTATTCTTGAAATTGCTATGTAGAACTTGTAACTTTAGCTATGGCAGCAATATAACTTGCTCATTGTACAAGCAGCAGTTGCCTTTGAGATGAATATCTGTGTGGAGAATTGTGCCTGCCTGCACCAGTGTAATGATGTCCTTTTAAGGCTGCCTCAGCTCTTTAAAGCCTGTGCTGTTTGCTGCTATTGCCTCTGCTTTTAACTTTCCAGGTCAGCACAAGTACTATGATAGTTTAACAGACACTACAAAAATACAACTGGGAAATTGATCAGTGAGAATATTTCACATATAAAAAATCAGATGGAAAAAATGGTGAGTGTTTAGTGCAGAGAGATCAGTGGACGCTTTTCACATCAGGGGTTGTTGCTGAAGCTTTTCATGGTGGTGTGATGTATTCATGAAATGATTTCATGTGACTATTTTAGCATATAGTTTTCCTATGTTCTAGAACAATGAAGCCTATTTTAGTAGATTTTTGTGTATGAAGTCTGTAACCAGAAGAGAGTGTCACTACTGTAACAGGCCCAAAACACCAAGACTAGCTAAGCTCTCATCAAGGCTGTCAGTAATGCCTTTTCAAATCCTAGCAACTTGCTTGCAAGCTTCTATCTTTAAATCTGTATAATGAATATAATAAATCTTTATAGCAGTGAAGAAGAAGACTGCATATTTATACCCTGCCCTTCTCTCGGAATCAGAGACTCAGAGCAGCTTACAATATCCCATATCTTCTCCCCCCACAACAGACACCCTGTGAGGTGGGTGGGGCTAAGAGGGCTCTCACAGCAGTTGCCCTTTCAAGGACAACTCCTGCAATAGCTATGGCTAACCCAAGACCATTCCAGTAGCTGCAGGTGGAGGAGTGGGGAATCAAACCTGGTTCTCCCAGATAAGAGTCCATAACCACTACACCAAACTGGCTCTCAGTGGTGGACAGGCTTTGACTTTCTTAATGTTTATGAACAACTGAGTTTTTCTAATGTCAGGTGTTGCAGATGTTAGAATTTTTAAATACTGTATTTTTCACACCATAGGGCGCTCCGGAGGATAGGACGCACCTTCCTCCTGGGGGGGGTGATCCGCTGCCTCTGCCTCCGATCCGGCGCTTCCCCCGCGCCTGCCTGGCTCCATCTTCTTCGGGCAAGTGCTGGGATCACTCCACGTGGCCCCACCGCAAACCCCGGCTGCGGAGGGGGCAGCGTGCTTCCTCCTTGCCTGTGTGCCTAGCTTCAGCTGTGATGTTTAAAACAAGCGCTGGGATCGCTCCCTCCGCCCTCCGATCCCAGCGCTTGCTTTAAACATCACAGCTGAAGCCAGGCACACAGGCAAGGAGGAAACACCCGCCCCCTCCGCAGCCGGCGCTTGCGAAGCGCTGGGTTTGTGGTGGGGCCACGTGGAGCGATCCCAGCGCTTGCCTGAAGAAGATGGAGCCAGGCAGGCAGGCGCGGGGGAAGCGCCGGATCGGAGGAAGAGGCAGCAGATCGCCCCCCCCCCCGGAAGGTACGTAGCTTCGGACCATAAGACGCACACACTTCCCCCCCCACTTTTTTTTGGGGGGGGAAGTGTGTCTTATGGTCCGAAAAATACGGTATATGTCTTTGTTTTTGGTCTTCTTGAGCAGTCTTAGAGCTCTGGTTCATAAAACAATTCCATGGAAAGGGCTTCCAAATTATGATGCTTAAAAAAAAAAAGCACTTCAGCAATTCTGTGAGTCAGGTTTTTTTACTCCCTTTTTTGTTGTTACTGAAGAAATGAGCAGGATCGGAGAATTTCACACTTTCCCCAGAAAAACATCCACACAGAATGAAAACATTTAAATCTAATACACATGACTTCCTGATCCTTCTGCCCACTCCATCCAAATATGCTAGTCAAAATGAAAGAGATGATGCAAAATAGTTCAGTTGCCAGCCTGAGTTTATGAAAATCTACCAACCTGTTCTCTTTTTAATTGCATACGTTTCCCCAAACAGTAAGTGTGCCAGCCGCAGCTTTAAGAATTAATTATCAAGTGAAAATTCTGGCATTTTCTTGACTGTTGGTGGGGTTGCTTCAGGCAGTCTTCGTGCCCTTTATGGATCCATCTGATCTGAGAGAACTGTCTGCATGTCATTTTAACTTTCTGTATTTTAATAACTTCTCTGCTATATAAAAGAAAAGACAAAATGGGGTGGGGAGCTGATAGAGAAGTATGCAAATGTCACCCCCATCTTTAAAAAGGGTTCCAGAGGAGATCCGGGAAATTACAGGCCAGTCAGTCTGACTTCAATACTGGGAAAGTTGGTAGAAACCATTATCAAGGACAGAATGAGTAGAAACATTGATGAACACAAGTTATTGAGGGTTCTGTAAGGGAAGATCTTGCCTCACTAATCTGTTACAGTTCTTTGAGGGGGTGAACAAACATGTGGACAAAGGGGACCCAATAGATGTTGTTTACCTTGACTTCCAGAAAGCTTTTGATAAAGTTCCTCATCAAAGGCTTCTTAGTAAGCTCGAGTGTCATGGAGTAAAAGGACAGGTCCTCTTGTTGATCAAAAACTGGCTAATTAATAGGAAGCAGAGAGTGAGTATAAATGGGCAGTCTTCGCAGTGGAGGACGGTAAGCAGTGGGGTGCCACAGGGCTCAGTACCGTATCCCATGCTCTTTAACTTGTTCATAAATGATTTGGAGTTGGGAGTAAGCAGTGAAGTGGCTAAGTTTGAGATGACACTAAATTGTTCAGAGTGGTGAGAACCAGAGAGGATTGTGAGGAACTCCAAAGGGATCTGTTGAGGTTGGGTGAGTGGGTGTCAACGTGGCAGATGAGGTTCAATGTGGCCAAGTGCAAAGTAATGCACATTGTGGCCAAGAATCCCATCTACAAATACAAGTTGATGGGTTGTGAACTGGCAGAGACTGACTAAGAGAGAGATCTTGGGGTCATGGTAGATAACTCTCTGAAAATGTCAAGACAGTATGCGATTGCAATAAAAAAGGCCAACGCCATGCTGGGAATTATTAGGAAGGGAATTGAAAACAAATCAGCCAGTATCATAATGCCCCTGAATAAATCGATGGTGCGGTCTCATTTGGAATACTGTGTACAATTCTAGTCACCGCACCTCAAAAAGGATATTATGGCATTGGAAAAAGTGTAGAAAAGGGCAACTAGAATGATTAAAGGCTTGGAACACTTTCCCTGTGAAGAAAGGTTAAAACGCTTGGGGCTCTTTAACTTGGAGAAACATCAACTGCGGGGTGACATGATAGAGGGTTACAAGATTATGCATGGGATGGAGAGGGTAGAGAGAGAAGTACTTTTCTCCCTTTCTCACAATACAAGAACTCGTGGGCATTCAATGAAATTGCTGAGCAGTCAGGTTAAAACGGATAAAAGGAAGTACTTCTTCACCCAAAGGGTGATTAACATGTGGAATTCACTGCCACAGGAGGTGGTGGTGGCTACAAGCATAGCCAGCTTCAAGAGGGGATTGGATAAAAATATGGAGCAGAGGTCCATCAGTGGCTATTAGCCACAGTGTGTGTGTGTGTGTGTGTGTGTGTAGCCACTGTGTGACACAGAGTGTTGGACTGGATGGGCCATTGACCTGATCCAACATGGCTTCTCTTATATTCTTATGTGTACTAAAGAAAATGGGGAATGTAGTGTAGTTATTTATCTGCTTGGTTAATTGTTGGTGGTTGGTTTTGTTTCTTCTAAATAATGTCTGACTTCTATAATCTTAAAATTCTTCATTGGGCAGCCATTACCAGAAAGGTTGGTAGTCTCTCTTTTTTAGCTAGGTCTCTGCAAATGCTGAATTATGCTGGTGTAGCATACTATATTTTTTCAGGAAGTGGCCTTTGGACTTGCTTGCATTAGTTGTATTGTGGCAGTACGCTCACCTGGTAAGTGTGAATTCTGTGAATTGTCAAAAACCTGCTAAACCCATTTTTCATCATTTGGCTGGAGTTAAACACTGCGGTAGATTTCTGTATCTCACAGCAGATACTATCCACCTTTTTTCTTTCCTCATAATGTCTAGCAAGCAATGGTGTGGTGTTACCGTGCTTCGATTCCTTGTCACCATTAGTGCAAGGTATCGTTATGGAGCAGTGGCAGGCAAACTTAGTGTGGTGCAGGGGCGTAGCTAGGGCTTTGGGGGCCTGGGGCCCAAGATTTATGTGGGCCCCCCTATGTGTGTGCACGCCGCCAGAAACAGGATATGATGTCACTTCCGGTGATGTCACTTCCGCAGGATGGCCACCACTTGCGAGGGAGCCCTGCTGGAAACAGGAAGTGATGTAACTCCCCCAAAATGGCCACCACTTGTGGGGGGGAAACAGGAAGTGGTGTCACCCCCCCCAAGATGGCACTGCTGGTGCGATCTAGGTCATGTGATTGATAACCTGATTACCCCACCACACCATGTGACAGGGAGAAATGCCACAAGCAGCCTGCTGGCCCAGCTGTTCCCCTTGTGCCCTGAACTTGTGGGACTTCTATATTAAGCAAGCTTACAAGAAAAACAAGGAAAACAAAAACAGGCATGCTGATGTGGCTTTGTGCCAGGGGCTGTGGCCTAATATGCAAATAAATTCTTGCTGGGCTTCTTCTACACAAAAAGGCCTGTGAAACAACGACGACATCAGGGGGTGTGGTCTAATATGCAAATGAGTTCCTTCTGGGCTTTTTGGGTAGGAAAAAAAGAATAAACATCAGATGTTTGAGAGCCGCCAGACATGAACATCAGGTGAAGGAAAGAAGGCAGGCAAATAGATGGGGAAGGGGGGTGGAGGTGGAAAGAAAGCAACTTCAACTTTAAATGTGTTCTCCGAGCTGGCCGATGGGGGGGGGGGGCTTTAAGAGCCAAGCAATGTGTGCGAAAGAGCCAACATATCATATATATGTTTTAAACACCTGCAACGATGAAGGTTCCAGACCAAAATCCCGGCAGACTTGCGCAATGGCAGATCTACCGGCTGGCTGCGCCGGCGGGGCCAGAGAGACCGGCTCCGCGGTCGGGAGGCACCGGCGCCACGGCTCCCGCTCTATGACCTCGGTGGCCGGCAGCAGCGCAGGCCCCTTGCGCGCCGCGTGGAGAGCAGCAGCGCGCTCCCCGGGCTGCCTCGCCGGAGGCAGTGACTCATGAAAACTCATAAAGGTAAAGGTAGTCCCCTGTGCAAGCGCCAGTCATTTCCGACTCTGGCGTGACGTATCACAACATTTTCACAGCAGACTTTTTTACACGGTGGTTTGCCATTGCCTTCCCCAGTCATCTACACTTTCCCCCCAGCAAGCTGGGTACTCATTTTACCGACCTCGGAAGGATGGAAGGGTGAGTCAACCTTGAGAGGTGGCTAGCTACCTGAAATCAGCTTCCACTGGGATCAAACTCAGGTCATGGGCAGAGCTTGGACTGCAGTACTGCAGCTTACCACTCTGCATCACGGGGCTCCTTAACTCCTACCCTACCACAAATTTTGCTAGTCTTTGAGATGCTACTGGACTCTTACTCTTTTCGACTTCATTCTCCAATTCTTACTAGTTTATTGCCTTTTGCTATTTTCCCATGCAACTTATACTATTCTTTCAATTTGTTAATGTCACTATCTTGCCATTGGATTCCAACTTTATACTATTTTGCAGGCTTAATCGCTACCCACAAGCTACATGTAGCACTGCTAACTGTACCCCATTTCACTGTCTGAAGTGTGCTTTTAGCACATGAAAGCCTACATTCTCAATAAAACTTTGTTGCTCTTAAAGGTGCTACTGGACACAGCATGGTTTACAATTTGGCAAAAGCAAAACCCACAATCCGAAGGAGTGCTGCATGAAGTGGCCCAGCATTTACATTTTCCTCTAAGCTGCAGTCTTGTGAGCAAAAATTCTACTTTGTGAGCTACTGGCATTAAAGCTGTGAGCTACTGCATAAATTAGTTGGCTCGGGGGTCATCCTTTCTAAGCTAAGACAAAAATGTGTGAGCTGGAGGCTAAAAATTTGTGAGCCAGCTCACGCTAACTCAGCTTAGAGGGAACACTGGTCATAAGAAAATGTGAGTGACCAGAACACACTCTGTCCCTAAGTATGCTGCCTGCTCAGCATAACCTTTGCTATTATTCATTCGGCACACTTCTCTTTCATCTTCCTCATCCCCCACAAGGAGCTCAGAGTTGTGTCCAGAAATGCCTAATTCTTCTTTCCTCCATTTTATCCTCTCAATGACCCTGCAAAGTAAGATCAAGCTGAGAGTAAGCAACTGGCCCAAGGTCACCCAGCAAGCAGAGAGGATTAGAACGTGGGTTTCCCAGATCCTACTCTGACCACTACATATCGCAGCCTCTGCCTTCTCTGACAAAAGTTTTTTTCAGAAGAGCCTTTTACAACTAGTGCGCTGCGTGGATTTCATAAATCAAGAAGCAGCAGCACAAGCAAAAGCTGGGAGTCAAGGGCAGAAGAAGTGTCAGCTGCCAACCCCAGCTTCGAGCTGCTTCCCTGTTCTAGCAACCCATTCCTGCCTCCCCACCCGGGATTTGCCCCCAACTCACAATTTTGGGTATCCTTTGCGAGCACTGCGTGGCTCAAACTGCAAAGTCCCAAGCAGTTGATCTCCCCGCCTCCCGTTTCTAAGCAACAGTTACTTCCAGTCGCCGGCGGGAAGAGAAACGGAGGGTGATGGGAAGGGTAGTTTTTCCCTTCTGTTTTCCGAAATATCAGGACTAAGGAGAACTTCGGCAGCTCTACATCTAATCAGATTTTGCATTTTTTATAGCAGCAACGTAAGGGGAGAGGACAACCCAATTGTGGACGACAAGGACCAGCTCGCCCTAGCAACTGGCGGCGCCTCCTTGTGGTGCGCAGGGCAGGGCAGGGAGGCCCTTGGGCTCGCAGGCGGGTGGAGAGAGCCCCTCTGTTGGAGCGGCGCAGCATGGCCCTGGCAGCCGCCCGCCTCAGCCCCGGCTGCCTCCGGCGCTAGGCGGCGGCGGCGCCCAGCTCCTCTCCTCTCCTATGATCGCCAGCAAGAAGTGTCAGCTGCCAACCTCAGCTTCGAGCTGCTTCCCTGTTCTAGCAACCCATTCCTGCCTCCCCACCAGGGATTTGCCCCCAACTCACAATTGGGTATCCTTTGCGACCCCCCAGACCTGGGGCGACCCGCCCCCCCGCCCCCCCTCCCTACACCACTGGTGTGGTGAAAGCTGATAGTTTTTTCTTTTTAAAGTGTGAATGGATGTAAAACATGGGACTCTTTAGATTCAGCTGCTCATTTTTTAAAATTATCTAGTTTTCTCCTTAGTTGTTAACATAGAATTCAAAAGAGGTATTATAATCCGTTTTCATATGAACAATAAGGGATGTATTGAGGTAGATGTTTGCTTAGTTGAGTGGGAGAGAAGACTAGTCCTTGAAGAACAACAGGTATGTTTGTTGTTCTGTTTAAATCTTCTCTTTGTAAAGGCCAAGAAGTCTGTCAGAGCTAAAATGGAAGTACAAAATGTGGGCTGTAGAGAGATGCAAAGGAATGTTCTTGTATAGTACTGTGTGTATAATCTTCTATAAATGTTTTGCGGACTAGTCTTGTGACTTTGGTGGGAGATGGGAATCTACATCATTGCCAACTTAGTCCTTGATGATGAACGAGTGAACGCAATAAAATAGCTGTGCGCTTCTGGAAATTGAGTGAGGACTGTAGCAGTGGTACAGCTGGTAGAAGGAAAATGATGCTGTTGTGGAAGAGAAAGACAGAGCTGCCTAGCTAGAGGGAAGATTTAAGTACTAGAAAATGCAGACAGTATAGATTCATCCTCCACTGAAAGTAGAGCAGGAGTAGGCACTCCATTTAGACATTCATCTTGGGAAAAAGCATAGCTATTATTTTTATGTTTAAAATATATAGATGGGCCTGATCCTTGAGCCTTTTGTATATTTTAAAGGGAGCAGCTGATGCACTGTGTTTTTTTATTTTGTGAAAATCGCAAAAGGCTGTCCTTAATGCCCACTTATCCATGATATTAAGAGATACTTTCTGCCAGGCTTTTGAGATCCTTTAAGACATTTTAAAGTGATCTGTGATTGTTTTACTTGCTCGCTGAGTATGAGATTTTAATTTAATGTCTATGTAACTTGTGATAGTTATATTCTTGGTAGTCTAAAGAATTGTAAACTGTTTGCAATATTTTCATTAAAAATGGCATGCTTTCCCCCTTATTTGTACCCTTTTCTTGCCACATTGCTCACTTGAAGTACAGCTGGAGTACCTGCAAGCATCTTTTGGAGTTTTTGAATTTCCAGGGTTGTTTTTTTACTGTCTAAAAATCACTCTAGCTAATTTCCTAGAGAGAGATATCACTAATTATTCGCTCCTTCAGTTTTATCTAGTGCTGAAGTTTCTGCAGAAATAAGGACTAGAAATGTTTAAGTTTTCTACCCTTAAAGTTTTTACTACTGGTTATATCACTAGAAAAATTGAGCTAATCAGTGATTAATTGTTATGCCCCCCCTTCAGTGGTGAATAATTCTGTAGTAATTTGTGAGACATCAGTTTGACACTATTTAATGACAGATGCCAGTATTTGGTCAGTTAAATTATCCCAAATAGTAATTATTTAGATTTACAATACATGTGATATTTGATGTTTGTGGTATATAGCAACAGGTTTTGTTTGTTTTTGTAAAAAGGAATGTAATTCCAACTCAGAAACCCGTTTGCTGAACAAAGGCTAAAAACACCAGTCTTCTCTTGGTAATCTTCCAATAGAAGAGGATGCTATAACAAAAAAACCCTCATTTAGACCATGAATGATGAAAATAACATTCTGCGCTTCTTTACTATTGTGCACAAGATCTCCCCCTCCAGCTTGCTACTTGTTAGCCATTGAATATGAGTTGTTGAAATAGAACTTGGGACCTTTGGGGGACGGCGGAATAATATCTGCACAGAACCTGACACATTGATAGGTGACAGTATCTGGTGTGTCATGCAAGTGTTAGAATTGCCCAACTCTCTGAAGTTTGAAGCTATGTTGATACTACAAATGAGAAGTGTAGAACAGGCAGTGTTATCTTGTTCCAGTATTTGTCCAATTTAAAGTAGCATCTTTGTATTTAATAGTGAAGGACAGTCCCCCCATCAACAAATAATGTGCCACAGTGGGGTCAGCTACAGCTACAATTTCAGAATCTTTCAAAGTGCAGAAATCACATACCAGTTGGTTTGTAGAAGTAGAATGTATACTACTTAAAGGAGGACTGCAGCTTCCAGATTTCTGTTTCAGTGGGGCTTTCACATGAGCTAGTAGCAGGGAACTTGTGAGAGTATGCATGTTGTTTGTTTGCTTATTATTTAGACTTTTAAGCTGCCCTTCCCTCAGGGCAACTTACATCAAGATAAAGCACTCTAAAACAACAAGCAGTCTAAATCAATTATATAAACAACATTAAAATACAAACTTCTAATTTAAAACAATTCATATGGTAAATAAGTTAAATGTTACCACTTCCTAACTTCTGAGGGTAGGTAAGGAGGGAGGGGCTACCACTTCCTAACTTCTGAGGGTAGGTAAGGGGGGAGGGGCTTAGATCTTGACCATAGATGCATTCTTGGAAGAGGAGTTGTATCATTTCAAGAAGGTTTAAAATAAACCCAGGAAGGAGGCTTATGAATATTTGCTAGAGTTAGAATATCTGTTGTCTTTCTAAATATTCTTTATGTTTCTGTATAGGTAGCAGTTGTTTCCCCGCACAAAACATTTGTTTTCTCCTATAAAATTATTAGTTTCCTCACCCACTGTCATGCATACAGATTATGAGAATTAGTTTGAATGCCATTTGCTGGTATTTAACTTAGTGTGCATGTTTTATGACACCCATGTCAGTAAAACAGTGTATTTTTAGAATTGAGGGTTGTGCCTATTGTGTGAAATGCAGGCCCCTTCACATTACTGTTATAAACTGTTATCTGTTGTTCGCCCAGTCCCAAATAAAGTGATGCAGGGATGGAGGTTTCATACAGCAGATATCATTCCGATAATGAGCTCTCTCTGAAGTGATTTTACTGT
The DNA here is from genome assembly GCF_032191835.1 of Heteronotia binoei. Classification (NCBI taxonomy): domain Eukaryota; kingdom Metazoa; phylum Chordata; class Lepidosauria; order Squamata; family Gekkonidae; genus Heteronotia; species Heteronotia binoei. Next base: position 68,274,097 of record NC_083224.1, on the reverse strand, counting down.
TTAAAAGTGCCATATATTTCCCCCCATGTGATCTTCCTCAAACTTTCTTTTAATGTTCTAAATTGAGCACTGTAGTGATAGACAAATATAACACTTAAGCGCTACAGTGGCACCATTGAGATATATTGAGATTGTGGCTGTTGTTACATGAACACAGTTGTGTCTGCTGTTACATGGATACAGGAGGAGAGATGTAGGTTATTGGGCACTGGGTGAGATTCTCCTGGCAACAAGTCACTTACCAACCAGTTGCATCTGGGCTGCATGGATGGGTCAGCATCAGGACATCTGCTACAGACACCTTTAGTTAGCAAGTTCTGTAACACCAATCACTGATGCCCTGAGCACCAGCTGGCTAATGAGCTGCTTCTCTCCTCCCATATCCATGTAACAACACCTGCAATCTCAGTGTACCTCAATGGTGCCAAGGCTTCTCAATGGTGCTGCTGTAACACTGAAGTGCTACATTGATCTAGTATTATATTGCTCAACATGGAACATTTGAAAAAGTTTGAGGAGGATTGCATGGAGAAAAGGGGTGAGGGCGGGGAAAGGGTAGCACTATTGGAAGCACTGCAGACAATTTAAACAGCACACTACTGTGATTCAGATGTGCAAATAAGAGGTGAAAATGGAAGAAAACAGTTTGCCTCAAGAATGGCACAACCATGCTTAGCTAACTGGCTGCAAGTGTCTTTGTATGAAAAGGTAAATAAAATCCATTAGCAGCCAGCCGCTAAAGCAGTTGTGTCTGAAATAGCAGGAAAAATTGTTAGCAGCTGGCTACCAAAACAGATTACAAAGGCTGTATTGTATAGTGGGTTCTATACATTGAGGAGTCTCAGGATCAGTGATAACATTCTCTTTATTAGGAATAGCACAGTAGAAGGCTACACTACAAGACTGGGTGCTGGGGCCACAGGGCCAAACTTATATGCATCTCTGGGTCCCCACGCAAGTACGTAATTGGGTCATTCAAGCTGGTGGGGACTTGGGATTGGTCCAGGGCTGCAGAGATTTGGATCCTGCAGCCCATTGTTCCCCAGTCCCCAAACTCAGTCCTTATGGCTCCAATGAGCCAGGCAGGAACACCCAAAGTCTTCCCTTTAGTCCACATACATAACAGCTGTCGGAATGGGAGTGTAGTTTACCTATGATTGCCAGGTATTTGCTGGGTGAAAAAAGTACCAATAAAGTACCCAAAGAGGCTTAGAGATTTGGGGATGTGCTGAGTTGATACATATTGTATAAATTGCAAGTAGGGCATGGTTCACATCTTATTTATGTAGTACATTTTTATTCTTCCATTTCTCCAACAAATTCAGGGTGGTGTGCATTGGTCTCTCCTCTTTTGTAAGGCATGATAGGCTGAGAGAGAGAGAGACTAGCCATACTCTTCTCACAGCTGATAGGAAAGGGGATGGATGACAAGGAATACTGTAGTTTTTAGTTGTATGCCTCCTCAAGCAGGACTCTGAAGAAGGCAGTATAGAAAATTTTTAAATACAGTATTTTTTGCACCATAAGACTCACTTTTCCCCCCAAAAAAAGTGGAGGGAAAAGTGTGTGCGTCTTAAGGAGCGAATACTGCAAAAAATTCACACAAATGCCTCTAAATTCACACAAACGGCTCTAAAAACTAGGTGCGTCTTATGCTCAGGTGCGTCTTATGGAGCGAAAAATACGGTACATAAATAAGGAAGCTGGCCAGAGCAGGACATGGAGTGAAAATCTTTTCTGCATCAATGTTTACAAAGAATGCAGCTCATTCCCCTTTGATAACCATCCTAAACTTTTCCCTTCCATTGCACTGACATTTGTTTCTTTGTTGTTCCTTGGCTTTCTGGCCCAGTTTATGCTGATTGAAAACCCTCTACAAATGAGCAGAATATGCAGAGCAGGTTCAGGTAGGCAGGCCTTCTGAAACATGGTTTGGAAAGAAGCACACTGTTAGGTCTGTGGATGGGTAACTGAATAGCCTGTGCTACTGAAGAAGCTATATATCTTCTTCGTGGTCTCTGTGCATCACACCCTTGGGATTCCAGGTGCCTGCGCTGGCTCTGACTGGTACTTAAAAGCTCCATAAATGGATTTTTGTGTCCCAACCACTGGGCATGCTCACGGACTCAACCGTGCATGTCCAGTAGGCGGGGCATCAAGATCCCACCAGTTTTTTTCTGACCGCCAAGCTGTTAAGACTTACCTTTGGCTCTCCGGTTGCTGGAAAATTCTTTAACGCGTTTTCTGAGTAATTTCATCGCTCCAGTTCCTTTTGTGTTTCTCCATCGTTGTTTTCTGTCTCCCTACAAAAAAGAAAAAAAAGAAGACTTATCCTCGTGTCTCTGTGAGTCCGAGCTTCGGCTGCCCCCTTTTATTTTTCCCGCCGGGCGGCTCTCGGCCTCCAGTCAGTGGGACTACCGTCTATGTAGGGGCTCTTTAAACGGTGCCTCAAGTGTGGCAGCAAGCTTGCCCTGACCGACAGTCACTCACTTTGCTTGCTTTGTTTGGGAGAGGGGCACCACACCAATTCCTGTGGTCACTGCTTAAAATTCAGTAAGCAGACCAGGAAAAATAGAGCCGTGAGTCTTCAGGTGGCATTGCTCCAATTGGCTCTAGCTCCTTAGCTGATGGAACACAGCTCGGCACCGTGGTCTTTCGACCAATCGGCATGGACCTCCACTCGGATGCCAGCCAAGACACCACTGTTGCAGAAAGCCAACCCGACATCTACACCGAAGACTAAAACAGTGCATGGCTCTAAATCTTCAACAACTTCGCTCAAACACAAGTGGGAGAAGGAGCACAAATCATCGAAAAAGCACAAGTCAACTGTGACGGGGGAGCGCACCTCCCCGACTCCATCGGAGGCTTCCCTCAAAAGGGTTTGGCTGATGTTTACTACGGCACTACCTGATCGATCTCCACTGAGACTTGTACCTCCCAAGATCCTGGCCTCTCCATGCTGGAAGGCCCCCGCGCCCTGCAGATCCCCTTCCTCATTGGTTTGCATCTCCAACGCCGATGTGGAGCAAATCGATCTAACGCAACGCTCATCAGGATCAGCACAGGGGAGCAAAGATGATTCCCCAGGTCAATCCCGGAAGCTGCATTCGCCCATTCGTCAGGACAAGCCTAGCTCTCCGGACCCAACGGGATTGTCCCCAGTGTGTTGATGACAGGTACCAGTGGTACCATAGTGCCCTTCTACCCTGGGAGCACAGACAGGGCTACCCTTACCCGCCCTATCATCCACCTTTCTCCTGGTGTTACTCCCGGGACCTGCCGGAATGGGATCGGTGCTTGGCTTACTACTCTGCAGACTGACACCGTGAGGACCCTAACCATCTAAACTGACATTGGCATCAACATTGGAACGCCCATCTAAACCGATTCTCACACAGCCTAACCCATCTGAATCTGAGTCTTTGGACACCGAGGAGTTTGCTGGCTCGGTCGGCGCTGACTCCGATCAACATCCATCTGAACCTACACCATTGTCGCCAGTGACTGATGATGCTCCAATCTCTCCTTGGGATGATCTCAAGTCATACGGGGACTTAATTAAGTGGATGGCAACCTCCCTGGTTCTGTCCGTTCAGCAACCCCAGCCCGAGGTCGATGACCTAGTTTTCAACATCGTTCAACGTGATGTCTCAACTGCCGTTGCTCTTCCTTTCACCAATGTACTGTTGCAAACAGTCAAAGGGCCCTGGGAGAAACCATCCTCCCTCGCAGCGTACTCAAAAGACTTAGACCACATGTACAAGGTCCAAAAGAAGGGAGCAGAATTTCTATTCAACCATCCAAAGCCTAACTCCCTGGTGGTTACATCTTCGTCCCAGGGCAAGCACTGTGCATCCTTTCCTCCTGACAAAGAGGGCAAGAAGATAGACACATTTGGAAGAAAGTTTTAGGCCACTGCGTCACTAGGGATCAAGACTGCCAATTACCTTGCCTGTTTGGACGTTATCAATTAACTCTGTGGAACCAAGTTTCTACTCTCTTTCAGCATCTATTGGAGGAGAACTCGTGGATGGCTACCATCGAGCTCAAGGATGCGTACTTTCACCTGTCCATATGATATGGTCACCACCAATACCTCCGTTTTGCAGTGGGGGCGGATCACTACCAATATACTGCCCTTCGATTCAGTCTGTCCACAGCCCCCAGGGTCTTTACCAAAGCCATGGTGGTAGTGGCAGCTCATCTCTGCCTGTTAGGGGGTCACTGTTTTCCCTATATAGACGACTAGTTGTTGGTGGCCGACTCCAGCTCCCTGCTATTGCATCACATCCAAATAACGTTAAGGACGTTAGAGACACTAGGCTTCTGCATGAACTTCCCGAAGTCCAATCTGGTACCTAGCCAAAGAATTCCCTTCATTGGGGCCCTCATCGACTCCACTGTCTGCAGGGCATTCCTCCCAGTCCCAAGGGCTCAGACATTATCGACAATGGCATGCCGTATCAGGACCTCGGGAAGAGCCTCTGCCCATTCCATCCAGAGGCTTCTGGGGCTTATGGCCGCTATGACAGCAGTCATATCACTGGCAAAACTGCATATGATTTGCAATTATGGTTTCTGAAATTGTTCAAACCGTCACGTCACTCTCCCGCACGCATGCTCACACTGCCACCATCAGTCCTGCACTCTCTCCTTTGGTGGGGGGGATCTTCCCAGTTTTCTAGAAGGTGCCCTGTTTCGCCTGCCTTTCCCCGCAGAGACATTGATGACGGATGCCTCTCTTCTGGGATGGGGGGCCCACCTCAGAGGCCTAACTGTGGGAGCCACTTGGGACTTATTGCATCGGGCTCGTCACATCAACTATTTGGAACTGATGGCAATTTGGTTTGCTCTTCAGCTCTTCCTCCCTCTAGTGAGAGGAAAATCCATCTCGATACTGACGGACAATACAACGTCATTGGCCTATATAAACTGACAGGGCGGCAGTGTCAAGGAGTCTTTGTTGTCTTGCAATGAGCATTTGGCTCTGGTGTCTGGATCAGGGAATCTTTCTTTGTGCCGTGCATATTCCAGGGACTCTGAATATCCAGGCAGATTATCTGAGCAGAGGGGGGGAGCACAGCTACAGGAGTGGGAGTTGAACCCAGTCTATCTCAAACCTGTATTCACAATTTGGGGCCACCCCGAGATGGACATTTTGCCACACGTTACAACTACAAGTGTCATCGTTTTTGTACTCGGGGGGTGGGGGTGGGGGTGGGGGGGCTGGATTCCCTGTCAGAGGGTGACGGCCTCCTTCTCGATTGGTCTCACAGCTTCTTTTATCTGTTTCCACCCATCCCTAAACAGGGTTCTGATCAAGATAAAAAGGGAACAGCCCAGCTGCATTCTGATAGCCCCATGGTGGCCCCGGCAGTTGTGGTATCCGCTTCTCCTTCAACTATCTCAAAGATGGTCACTGTTTCTCCCGAAGGAGCTGGACCTCCTCTTGACCAACGGGGCAAGACGTTTGCATCACGACATTCCTCACTTGAAACTGACAGCTTGGCTCATAGCTTAGCTCCTGTTTCTGAAAGAATTGACTTTGTCTTATTAAACAGAAGAAAAACATCTACCAGGAGGTCCTATAGTCTAAAATGGAAGCGTTTTGCTTCTTTTGTATCTTCTTCTCAGATCCCCCCCTGGATCAGAGTAGTCTTCGCACAATATTTTCGTTCTTATTGCATTTACTAAACACTGGTCTTCCGTATTCATCTATCAAGGCATACCTGGCATCGATATCAGCACATCACGCCCAAATTCAGGGCTATTCTGTGTTCTCACACTCAGACACTAAGCGTTTCCTAAAGGGTCTTATTCGTCTACTTCCGCCCGTCAGTCAATTAGTCCCTGCTTGGGATCTTCCCTTGGTTCTCAGAGGACTTCTGCATCGTCCCTTTGAGCCTATGGCCTCATGTCCCCTTCACCTCTTTTCCTGGAAGGTGGCATTCTTAGTGGCGATCACATCTGCTAAGAGAGTCAGTGAGCTGTCAGTCTTGAGATCGGACACCGCCCCCCCCCCCCCGGTACCTGCGCTTTCATGATCAGGGGGTTGCCATTGCTCCTGACATTGGTTTTTTGCTTAAGGTGGTGTCATAGTTCCACCTGCATTCTGAGACTTCATTACCAGCCTTTTTTCCTTCCCCGTAGGATCAGGAACAAGGGGCCCTGCACACGCTTGATGTTAAGCGCACTTTGTTGTTCTACCTTCATAGGACTAAGGAGTTTCGTTTGTCAACCAGCCTGTTTATTTGCTATTCTGGCCCATCTAAGGGAAAGCAGGTCTCCTCCCAGAGACTGTCAAAATGGATTGTGGAGGCTATAAAGTTAGCATATTTGCAGGCCAAACGCTTTTTGCCGGGACTTCCTAGAGCCCATTCTATGCGTGCGTTGGCTACGTCCACGACCTTCCTCAAGGGGGTGCCCCTTACAGACATCTGCAGAGCAGCTTCTTGGGCGACCCCAGATACCTTTGTGAAGCATTATGCCTTGTATGCGTGTGTGACGGACCACATGCGTGTTGGGAGTGCTGTGCTTCAGGCTGCAGTTGTCTAATGCCAGCTCCCTCCTCCAGGTTTAGCTTGCTATTCTCCCAAGGATGTGATGCACAGAGACCACAAAGAATATAAACAGTTTGCTTACCTGTAACTTATGATCTTTGAGTGGTTATCTGTGCATTCACACCACCCGCCCTTCCCTCCGCTGGCAGTTCTTCAGGTATTTATAGGAGTTGCTTTCAGCGGTCAGAAGGAAACTGGCGGGATCTTGGTGCCCTGCCAACTGGGCATGCGCGGTGAGTCTGTGAGCATGCCCAGTGGTCCGGACACAAAAATCCATTTATGGAGCTTTTCAGTACCAGTCAGAGCCAGCGCAGGCTCCTGGAATCCCAAGGGTGTGAATGCACAGATGACCACTCGAAGATCATCAGTTGCAGGTAAGCAACCTGTTTTTCTCTACCCCAGAACACTTTTAAATATTAGTGGAAGTTCTGTTAGGGCAGTGTAATGGCTATGTTAAATGATTGTATGTTAGGTGATTGTCATATTACTGGTGTTTCTTTGAACACCATACCCACAACTGTCATGTATCCAGAAATATAGGCTTCATCATGGTGGTGATGGGTGAACTTGCTTCCTGTCTTCCAATGTTAGTATGCCATAATTCATAAACATTGAACTTCCTGTCAGCTTGCTTTAACTGCAACATGCATTCATGGAAATTGAATTCTGGCCATGGGAAGGTGGTGGTTCCCATGAAGAAGCACTAAGACCTGCCATTTCTCTAACTTCAGTGGCAGATCCACCAATTTCCAAACTTGAGCATTGATACTTTTTGCATATCTACTAAGATCTCTTTTCTCTGTTTTTTTTCCTCATTAAGCTCAAATGCACCTGCTTGCCTGAGGAAAAAAGCTATGGTAGGAAAACAGTTCTTGTGTAAAGCAGTTTGCTACAGTGGCAAGAATCTGAAGGAAATATAATTTAAAGGCACAGCTGAGGGGCCTCTTCGCCTCAAGAGGCATTGTGGAATAGTGGCTCCTTTCTGTAAACAGATTAGGAATTAGCTTCAAAGCTCTTGTAAACTATGCTGTGCGCTGCACTGAGCTGTTGTGCATTTCTTTCAGCCCAGTATTTGGTTGTTCTTTGGGTTAGTGTGTTTGTTTGTGACTGGTAATATGGGTTGCAGTGAGGAGGATGTGGCTCTTGTGTATCTGAGAAAGAGAACAAAACAAAATGTATGCAAAAATCCCATCTCTTTTTAGGATTAGCTGTTCATTACAGCCTGACGGTTTTAGAACAATGTTGTCCTGTTTGACAGGTTGTAAAATGTAAGAATGTGCTGTGGGAGTACATTTCTGCAGATGGCATCAGATTATTTATAATGGCTATGGTGTTCTCTGCTACATGGTTTGGAAAATGTGGATATATTTGAAATACTTTGGATCTAGACTGGTGTGTAAATGTCCTTTTGGCAATGCTTTGTGTTCAGAGGAATGGGTCACATTCTTTAAGAGAACTGTATACTGATGTAGTGCTTTTGAATCTTGTTGCAGCAATCTTCTGGTACAGCAGCTAAATTTAGTGATAGGTTATATATATGCATTAGTAGATCAAGTATCTCAATGAAGTTCCTTATGAACTTTTGAGTGTATGTCGTCAGGATATGAAGAGTTACTGTTTTTTAATTAACCCAGTGGTTTTAGAACTTCATCTTCCGTTACCCCAATTTGACTCAGTTCTTCAGACTTCCTTCCCGAAATTAGAAAGAGCAAGAGCTCATACCCTGCCATAAATTTTGTTAATCTTTAAGGTGTTACAGGACCCTTCTCTTTTATACTGCTACAGATAAACTAATGTGGCTATGTATCTTGATCAGTCTTCCTGAAAAGAGTGACTGTGCCATATGCACCACACTTTCCACAGTGAACACAGAAGCAAAAAACTGATTGAGCTTCTCTTGAGTTTATTGAGCTTCACTGAGTTTACATGTAAAAAAATCAATGATAAGAATTTCATGCACATTTATTTTTTATGTCATACAACAAAATAGTGTGATGCAAAATGATAAATAAAAATACTAGTAGTGCTATCAGATACTATAATAAAACCTTTGCTGAAATATGTGCACCTCAGTGAAATTTCTAAGTGCCATGGCAACTTGGTGCCTGGGATTTGTCAAGTCATGTGCTGAGAGATGACTTATTCGCTCTGATCATAGTACTCTAATGAGGATGAAGACAGGGAATGAGTTATTTCTTTAGCAGAGAGAGTGAAGAATCTTTGAGGTTATATATCCAATACTTATTTTGCAAGCATTTCTCCTTCATTCATTATGTTCACATCTTTCCAAAAAATAGTTAAATATTCTGAAACAAGCTGAGGGCCCCTGAAGAATCATGGCAGTGGGAGGAGGGGAACCAATTTGGAAATTCTGCCCTTCCCCATCTCCCCTATTCCTAGTTTCTCTAAATCCCAGACTACATGTTACGATGTTGGGTCTGACCAGTTTGGCTCAGGACCTACTTCCGTGGCATGGAAATTAGTTCTAAAGAGTATAAGCAGAACAAACCCCCCCCCCCCCCGAAATAACCCTCAGCTGCTTTTAATATCCCCTCCTCTGGAACACATTCATTCCTCATCAGGCCATTTTAGCAGGGTTATTTCTTTGTCTTATTATCAATGCCCATGTAATTTTCCCCTGGATACTTGGGGAAGAGTCCTGAAAGCATGTTGATATGTTCAGATGGCCTATTTTTACTGCATTTATATTGCTATAGAGGCCAGCCACCTCATCATGGTGTTTAAAAGTACTTAACTTCAGTTTCCTTTTTTTCCTCAGTACCCTAGAGAGACATTGGGAAGACATCTAGCAGGTGCTGTTAACACTGATGAGAGATCTTGTAGGCCAAGGTATGAACTTCTTTTGTGTTCCCTGTGAAGTGATCACTCCTTGTGTCAAATTATTGATTCATCTAACCCAGCAATATCTACTTGAGGGGCTTTGGCTTTTCAAGGCCATCTTTAAAAAGGGTTCCAGAGGAGAACTGGGAAATTACAGACCAGTCAGTCTGACTTCAATACTGGGAAAGTTGGTAGAAACCATTATCAAGGACAGAATGAGTAGAAACATTGATGAACACAAGTTATTGAGGAAGACTCAGCATGGGTCCTGTAGGGGAAGATCTTGCCTCACTAACCTGTTACAGTTCTGGAGAGCAAGTTTGGTGTAGTGGTTAAGTGTGCGGACTCTTATCTGGGAGAACTGGGTTTGATTCCCTATTCCTCCACTTGCACCTGCTAGCATGGCCTTGGGTCAGCCATAGCTCTGGCAGAGCTTGTCCTTGAAAGGGCAGCTGCTGTGAGAGCCCTCTCCAGCCACACCCACCTCACAGGGTGTCTGTTGTGGGGGAGGAAGGTAAAGGAGATTGTAGGCTGCTCTGAGACTCTGTCCTTGAAAGGGCAGCTTCTGGGAGAGCACTCTCAGCCCCACCCACCTCACAGGGTGTCTGTTGTGGGGGAGGAAGGCAAAGGTGATTGTGAGCCGCTCTGAGACTCTTCGGAGTGGAGGGCGGGATATAAATCCAATATCATCTTCTTTGAGGGGGTGAAGAAACATGTTGACAAAGGGGACCCAATAGATGTTGTTTACCTTGACTTCCAGAAAGCTTTTGATAAAGTTCCTTATAAAAGGCTCCTTAGTAAGCTCGAGTGTCGTGGAGTAAAAGGACTGGTTCTCTTGTGGATCAAAAACTGGCTAATTAATAGGAAGCAGAGTGAGTGTAAATGGGCAGTCTTTGCAGTGGAGGACGGTAAGCAGTGGGATGCCACAGAGCTCAGTACTGGGTCCCATGCTCCTTAACTTGTTCATTAATGATTTGGAGTTGGGAGTAAGCAGTGAAGTGGCCAAGTTTGCAGATGACACTAAATTGTTCAGGGTGGTGAGAACCAGAGGATTGTGAGGCACTCCAAAGGGATCTGTTGAGGCTGTGTGAGTGGGCGTCAATGTGGCAGATGAGGTTCAGTGTGCCCAAGTGCAAAATAATGCACTTTGGGGGCAAGAATCCCAGCTACAAATACAAGTTGATGGGTTGTGAACTGGCAGAGACTGACCAAGAGAGAGATCTTCGGGTCTTGGTAGATAACTCACTGAAAATGTCAAGACAGTGTGCAGTTGCAATAAAAAAAAGCCAGCGCCATGCTGGAAATTATTAGGAAGGAAATTGAAAACAGATCAGCCAGTATCATAATGCCCCTGTATAAATTGATGGTGCTGTCTCATTTGGAATACTGTGTACAATTCTGATCACTGCACCTCAAAAAGGATATTACAGCATTGGAAAAAGTCCAGAAAAGGGCAACTAGAATGGTTAAAGGTTTGGAACAACTTTCCCTGTGAAGAAAGGTTAAAACGCTTGGGGCTCTTTAGCTTGGAGAAATGTCGACTGCAGGCTGACATGATAGAGGTTTACAAGATTATGCATGAGATGGAGAAAGTAGAGAAAGAAGTACTTTTCTCCCTTTCTCACAATACAAGAACTCGTGGGCATTCAATGAAATTGCTGAGCAATCAGGTTAAAACGGATAAAAGGAAGTACTTCTTCACCCAAAGGGTGATTAACATGTGGAATTCACTGCCACAGGAGGTGGTGGTGGCTACAAGCATAGCCAGCTTTAAGAGGGGATTGGATAAAAATATGGAACAGAGGTCCATCAGTGGCTATTAACCACAGAGTGTGTGTGTATATATATGTATATATTTTGGCCACTGTGTGACACAGTGTTGGACTGGATGGGCCACTGGCCTGATCCAACATGGCTTCCCATGTTCTTAAGACCATTTCTGCTATCAGAAGACCTTTAAGTGGAATTTAAAGCCTGGGACTGAATCTGAGACCTTCTGCATGCAAAGCATGTGTTCTGCAGCTGGACCTGGGTGAAAAAATTCAGAGGGGGGTGTTGAGAAAGACTCAGTGGATGGTTAACAAAAGCCATGTGTTACAAACCTTGAGAAAAGTTTTCACAATGTGATTTCTGCTGTAACTTAAAAATTTGACATAAACTATTCACTGGTCTTTGGGGGAATGTTTATTGCATCCGTACATTCACTTAAATATGTGGTTTGCTTAAACTGTTACCTTTATACATTTTAAATATCTTTAGTGTAAGAACATTCATTACCACCTCTTCCATTTCCTATTTATATGCATGTCCAACAGTATCTTTGGATCTGATATAGACTTAATGAAAGTTGAGGGAGCTGGGCATTCCTAGATTGGCTCTCACTGTTTATACAATGTCACTCACATGCCCCCTCATGGGGATTTCAGGTTGATAGGCATTGGTTGGCAGAAATTTAAAACTTGGTACAGTATATGGGTTAAGGTTTTGAGTGTTTCATGAGTGGATTTTGGCAACAGTCCAGCCTACATTTATGCACCTGTTTAGTAACCAGTTTTACAAGATAAAGTTACATATGAATTGAGCAGACTTTGCTAGCTCCAAGGTCAGTTATTGCAATTGATTGTTTAAGAGGGTTTTTTTGTTTGTTTTCAATCTGTTTTTTTTAATATTCCCTAACATAGAACTTGCCTTTTCCACCACTGCAGTACCCTGGCTGTCTACCATCACCCCAAGGTCGTTTTCCCTGTTAGTCTCAGCAAATTTAGACCTATTAAAAAAAGAAAAGAAAAACAAATCTTGGTACTCTGTTCTGGTACTCTGCAGAATAAATGCTTACTGGCAAATAGCTTAAGAACATAAGTGCTCTGCTGTATCAGTCCAGTGGGCCATCTAGTCCAGTATCTTGTCTCACACAGTTGCAAACTAGCTCCTCTGGAGATCCAACAACAGGGCATAGAAGCTGAGGCCTCTTCCCCTGATATTACCTGCTGGAACTGTATTCAGAGGTTTATTGCCTCTGAATGTGGAGGTTCTCTTTAGTCATGATGGCTAGTAGCCACTGATAGATCTATTCTTTATGGATCTTTCTAGTCCCCTTTTTAAACTATGGATGCATGTGGCCATCACTACATCATCTGGCAGCAAATTCCACATTTTAATCAGTTGCTGTGTAAAGAAGCATTTATTTTTGTCTGCCCTGAATCTAGTGCCCATCAGCTTTATTGGATGTCCTTGAGTGCTAGTATTTTGGGAGAGGAGAAAAGAGTTCTGGTTGTCAACTCCCTCTACTCCATCTTTCTTTTCCATCTACCTCATTCTTCATGTTTTCTCTTAGACGTCTAAATTGAAAAGTCCCAGATTCTTCAGCCTTTCCTCATAGGAAAGATACTCCAGCCCCATAATCATCTTGGTTACTATCTTCTGTACTTTTCCCCTGCTCTGTGATGTCCTTTTTGCGATACGATGACCAGAACTGTACACAGTGTTCCTAATGATAAATAAAAATTGGTCACACCACTGATCTGTACAAAGGCATTATAATATTGATTATTTTGTTTTCAATCCGTTTTTTTAATATTCCCTAACATAGAACTTGCCTTTTCCACCACTGCACTACCCTGGCTGTCTACCATCACCCCAAGGTTGTTTTCCCTGTTAGTCTCAGCAAATTTAGACCCATTAGCCTATATTTAAAGCTGGATATATTTTTTTTGTTCCAATGTGCATCACCTTACACTTACCAACATTGAACTTAATCTGCCATATTGTTGCCCACTCAGCCAATTTGTGGAGGTCTGGTCTTCATTCATCTGTGGTTTTCACTATCCTGGATAATTTTGTGTCATCTGCAGACTTGACCACTATACTACTCACTCCTGGTTCCAGATCATTTATGAATGAATTAAATAGTACTGGCCTCAATACTGATCGTTGTGGGACCCCACTGCTTACTTCCCTCCATTATGAGAACTGTCCATTTATTCCTACTCTTTGCTTCCTGCCATTTAGCCAATGTTTAATTCATAAGAGAACCCATCCTTTTATTCTATTACTCGAGCTTGAGGTTGCTCATTGAGATTAGAACAGCCTGTATCGTAAAAGGAAAGCAAAAATATACCAGTGCAGCAGCAACTTGATCTTGAAGGAAGGTGGAATCTCTTATGAGTATCAGTCCAGACTGTGGGTATCTCCCCATCTTCAGATGCATCATCAAGGAACACTTTCATTCATCTAAATGCCACCCAAAATCTTGTCCTGAGTAGTAGTAGGGTTAGGTACCTTAGAAGAAATGTGCACATGTGGTTGCATGTGTATAATTGAGGGGTTACCAGCATCGAGGCACTGCTGTTGAAGACGCAGCTGCGCTGGGCAGGGCATATTTCTAGGATGGAAAACCACCGCCTTCCCAAGATTGCCCTGTATGGCGAACTCTCTACCGGCCATCGAAATAGAGGGGCACCAAAGAAGAGGTACAAGGACTCCTTGAAGAAATCCCTTAGCACCTGTCACATCAACCATCACCAGTGGTCTGACCTAGCCTCAGATCGCAAAGCATGGAGGCACACCATCCACCAGGCTGTCTCTTCCTTTGAGAACACACGCATAGCTGGTCTTGAGGACAAAAGGAGATTGAGGAAGAATCGCACTGCTACAGGACCAACCCTAAATCAGACTTTTCCCTGCAGCCGCTGTGGCCGGACCTGCCTGTCCCACATTGGTCTTGTCAGCCACCAGCGAGCCTGCAGCAAACGTGGACTATTGCACCCTTCTTAAATCTTCGTTCGCGAAGCCAAGCCGAGAGAGAGAATTGAGGGGACTCAGGAACATGGAAACTGCCAATCCTGAATAAGCATCAGACAAGAATTAATAGTATTCTTCATGAATTAAGAGCCCTGTGCCACAGAGTGTTAAAGCTGCAGTACTGCAGTCCTAAGCTCTGCTCACGACCTGAGTTCGACCCCCAGTGGAAGCTGGGTTTTCAGGTAGCCAGCTCGAGGTTGACTCAGCCTTCCATCCTTTCGAGATTGGTAAAATGAGAACCCAGCTTGCTGGGGGGAAAGTGTAGATGACTGGGGAAGGCAATGGCAAACCACCCCGTACAAAGTCTGCCGTGAAAACGTTGTGCGAGCAATGTCACCCCAGAGTCGGAAACAACTGGTGCTTGCACAGGGGACCTTTCCTTTTTCCTTTCCTCTTAAATATACAACTCTTGTCTTAATTCCACTGTGATTCTTTGCTTCCCCTTCCCCCCATCAGCTGGTCTTGTGAACCTATTCAGGAATTGTATACCTCCACTAGTTAAAAACCTTAAAATACATTATAGTCTAGGTTCTTGTTAACCAGATCTTTTTTGCTCTGTACCACCACCCTTGTCTTCCTTGAATAAATCATTTTATGTAGTGTTTAGAGTAAGGCACTTTGCAAACTCTCTGACGGGTTTGATCACTGCTATTCCACTTCTGCGGTTGCTGAAGTCAGGATGAAGGTGCACTGTACAAGGCCATTTCTGGTTGAGGGGGTGGGATTGAACCTGCACCTCTCACATTGGTATGAGGATGTTTTTGTGGATCACACTGGCTGCTGCTGATTTCAGGAATGGGCTGAAGTTTCAGTGCAACTCCTGCCAGCACTGCCTTCAGCGAACCACTTTTTTTTTGTAAATGTATTTATGCAATATAAAATGAGTATCACTGACCTATATCCCTAGGCTGTCAGTCAGTTTGAGTGCTCTAAAAGTCTTTGGAGCTGTTCAGCTGCTATGTAGTTGTGGTATACTGGGATTTGTCTGTAAGATTGGGGTTTTAATGCAATTCATTACAGTTGGCCAGCCTTTCCATCTCAGAAATTCATAGTGGATCTTTGCATTTACAACAATTATATTAAATCCATTTATCAATAAGTAATATGTGGTTTGTCACTGCAGTGTGCCACGCTGTAATTTTTATTTACTGCTTAGGTTAAATATCTCCAGTTCTGCCAGGGGTGTTAAATTGTGGAAAGATAAATTTCAGAAGGGTATGCATGTTAGTTAAAGTCTAACAAATTAGTCTTTAAGATGCAACAAGACCAACAAAGCTCTTTGTTGTTGTGAAAGAGAAGTCTTTATGAACTTGGCTGTTAATTTAAAATGTGGCTTTTAAAAACTGGTAACTGAAGTCTGACCCAGGCAGTTGTTAGCAAAACAATAAGGCATATTATTGAAAGGTCATACAAATGAAAATCTTGAAGCTTGTATTTCCTTAATTCAGCTGCAGAAGTCTGAAGGTGTGTTTGATGAAATTAACCCTAGATTGTATAAAATTTATTAATTTCTTTCCCCCTGGATTAAGTCCACTTTCACCTTGTGGCTGGCATGCAGGTGACATAGTATTTCAAGTAACAGGCTAACAAGCACTTTGTGATCATGCTGCACTAATCAATGGGCTAACCATAGTTTAGAACCCACATCACAGTTAGTGCTTCCAAATATAGCGATAAACCATTAATCTTTTCTTTTTCTGTCTTCTCAGCACTCCAGTTTTTGCCAGTTCCTGTGGCATGCCAAAGAATAGCTGGCACAGATTGTGAGATACAAATCAAGTTCAGAGGATCCCCCCCATTTTGGTTTGTTGACCAGCTGCAAACCATGATTTGGCAGTTCAGACATCACTGTAAACAATGGTTTAAACAGTGAGTTGAACCCAGACATCTCTTTTGCTCAGTCTTGCCCAGTTCCCTTCCTTACATATCAGTCCCATGATTCCTAATACAACTTTTTTGGTGGTCAAAGGTCCTTTCCACCTTTTTCACCAATAGAAAACCGGACTGATCCAAGCAGGTTCTGTTGCATTATTGTACATATATGAATGCCTGTGGGGAAAAAATAGGGGGGGGGGTTGCATTTACTGTATGTATTCTTACTGCATGTTTAATATTGTGCGTCTGTTTTTACCTCCCCCCAATTCAATCTATAAATAAACGAAGAGAGAATTATAGCATAATATGTATTCCATTATTTGATTATGTTCTTTTTATACTTCTGGAAAGGAATTTGCATAAAATAAGCTCCATTTGCACTTCCCTTAACACTGCTAAAATTTCTTAATGCCTGAATATAGAACTTCCTCTTTAGTACTACTCATAGTTAGACCTTCCACTCCCGTACCTCCAGTACAAAGCAATAGTCTTGTGAAATGAAGGAAGTGAATGTTGCTACTCAGGCAAGTCTTCAAGCAGAATAGCATTTTCTTATTCTGAGGGGGAGCATGTCTTAGCATGGGAGATTCCCACCAATCAGGCAAGGAGGCAGGCCTTAATTCCAGACGTCCTGTCTCCAGTGGTGGGGGGGGTCACCCTACGCAGTTTATTTTCTGCTTCAAAGAGCAATGTTTGAGCCTGCCTCGGCGGGGAGGGTGGGATATAAATCCAATAAAATAAAAATAAAACAAAAAGGCGTTCTCTCTGTCTGCTAATTACAATTATTTCTTCCTCATTCTACTTCTGTATTTTGAGCCTCTCTTCAATCAATAATCCAATGCTTTCCCTACCATCTGCCCTCTTCTCCCTTTTTCAGGAGGAGACACTAAGTACTCTGCAGTCTTAACTCAGCCATAATGGAGGCAAAGGCAAAAACAGGCACATCCATGGATGGCTAACTCTCCTCTCTGGAGGATAGAGATTCCATTTGCTCCTAAAGGCAGGAAGCTGGGATCAGACCCTGCCCTTGGAAGATGAAGATGAAGAAGATATTGGATTTATATCCTGCTCTCCACTCCGAAGAGTCTCAGAGCGGCTCACAATCTCTTTTACCTTCCTCCCCCACAACAGACACCCTGTGAGGTGGGTGGGGCTGGAGAGGGCTCTCACAACAGCTGCCCTTTCAAGGACAACCTCTGCCAGAGCTATGGCTGACCCAAGACCATGCTAGCAGGTGCAAGTGGAGGAGTGGGGAATCAAACCCAGTTCTCCCAGATAAGAGTCCGCACACTTAACCACTACACCAAACTGGCTCTCCTGCTGTAATACTATCATGGATATTCTGTAGGAATTCTGGGCTGGGGGAGAGCGATGCAGGGATACCATGGCCAAGTGTCAACATGGCCTAGACAGGGAAGAAGAGGAAATTTTTTTTGCAGGAAAATCCCCACAATGAGGGAGAGCAGAATAGCACTGGATCACTGATGGCATCTGCCGCAGGCCAACCTGGGATGTCTCCTAGAGGTGCTGGAGGCACATGTAGGAGGGAACCTGAAGTCTCAAGGATCCAAAATTATTTAGAAATATTTTATGCATTTCATGTATCTATTAAAATTAGACTTAGTAGTGAAAAAAACTTTGTGATATGTATGGTATATACTTTGATAGAAAATACAATAAATTGTTTTTTTGAAGAAGAAAGAACTCAGCCAACGTTCCTACTAATCAAGATTTTGTTCTTTAACATTGATGGATATCCCAGGTGTGCAGTAAAACCATAGTTTGTATGGAAGATGCCAGACCTGATTGTTACCTTGGCAATAGAAGTCGGTAAGATGACTCCACTATGGGTTGCTTCATGCAAATTCAATTCAAACCATAGCTACACAGTCATCTTGGACTGTGGCCTGTACTTAACCAGGTTTAAGGAATTCACATGACTATTCCTGTATAGTATTCAGTGGCTCACTGGATGAAGCACTGGAGAAGAAGCCATGATTTTCTATGACTGTTGTTGAGCATGGTTGTTATCACAATATTTCAAGATGTAGTGACTTGTCTCTTGAACTTCCTCCCTACACAGTTTTTCCTGGTACCCATATTGCTGTGTTTCAGGCAATAAACAAATATATATTATTTATTCTTTCTTGCTTTCTATTTGTAATCCATTCTTGAATTCTTGGTGGCCTTGAAGAAATGTTGATATGTCTAATTGTTTGCTGCTTTCACTTAGTAGGAGTCTGGTTAAGCTGATTTATGCTGCTTTCATGAAATTTATTTTTGGTGTTTCAGTGTATAATGCCTGTTTGAGTTTTGTTTTTACCAGATTGTTGAGTGTAGAAGATAAGAGTGTGGAATATAAAGATTTTAAATAATGCTACAAATAGATTTTCCATCGTTTTAGGTGAAACTAATTTCAGTTAGAGTGGTTTGGGTTTAGATTTGTGAAACAGAAAAATTCAGCTATTAACTCCATTTTTTAAAAAAAAAAATGCTTTTGTACTCTCAGTTTAAAACCATGATCAAGATTTTGGCTAGGGGAATGAAGAGTTGTAGAGATCACACTTAGATATATTGCAAAACAAAGAAGAGCATATTTGAGACTCTCATGAGTCTGGCTTGGATCTATGACATGTTTCTCTTTGGCAGTTATGGAGGCTGTCCTCTGCTGTGCGGCTTGCATCCACTGTTGCTAGCATCTCCACATATGCAGGATTTGTGTTTTTCAAGGAACCATTAGGCTTCATGGAACTGCTAGCAGCACAAGAAGGGTAAGCTCTGTAGTGGCTGGAGAGAATCACAAGGGGAATAAAGTCACAGGATCCAAGCCAGTATCTAAAATCATAAACTCCCTTACTACTAATACATCCTTGTTTGAAAAGTTCTGACTTCATGTTATCAATTAAGATTGAGCATTCATGTCCCGATAGTTTATCTTCCATTTCTTGATTTGTCTGTGATGGGTTCTTAAAGACAAAATCAAAAACAAAACAGCAACAACCCTGTTTGCCCAGTTAATCCCAACCGTGTCTTCAGTGAATTGTCTGTACCGTTGCCTGGAGTCTGGTGCATTAATAACTGAAGAGGCTTTTGTTGCTATGTGATAAATTACATTATCTCATGGAAATATGAAGTAGGTTCTGGTCCACAGAAGCTCATGCTTCAACAGGCCAATACAGCTGCCTCTTTTTTGTGTCATGGAAACTTAGTTACCTTAGTTTTGGATACAACCCACACTTTGAATTAGTTCACTTAGGACTTTGTGTTTGAGAAGAGGCTTTTACTTTTTTAAAAAATGTTCTTGCTTATTCCTTCCCCCTTGTATATTGCCAGGCCCTTTGACCTTTTGTCTACATAACTCTAAAACTTCCTGTTTAGATAAAGTTATATAGAGATTTATGGAAAACTACTCTGAGATAAAATGAGGCACAGATTCTGCATTATGACTTTTCTCAAAAGCTCACTGTTTAAGTACAGTGACACAACAGTGAATGGAGAAATGTTGAACTGAAAGAACTCTGGACAGTATTATCAAGAGTTTTCAGGGAAGGCACCCAGCCAGAGTTCTACAGGCACGACCTCTAAAGTTTTCTGGAGGGATAGGCTAAAAATTGTTGACTGTTTTTGTGGGCTCTAAATAATGGACACCATTCCTTCAATATGACCTTATGTAGATTTATTTACTTGAAGGAAGGATTTTTGTTTGGGCAGCTGATGAATCTTCTGATTGCCCTGAAAGCAAACAACTGAAGGGGATGGTCTGGCCTATGGAAGATTTCAGGTGCATCAGAATACCTCAGCAGGCCCCTGGCAGTGCCACTTAACTATCGATATGCTTGAACGTTCTGCACCTGCTCTTGTAATGATGTTTGTTATTTCTGCCAAAAGCTTTATGGCAATTATCTAATTAAAATCCCCCCATCCCTGTGAGGAAATGAGACCAGGTGGTGGTATTTTACATGTGGAAACTGAAGCTGAGAGTTGTAAATACCTATGAACAGCCCTGCTCCATTGAATTGGTAATTGCTTTAGCATAGCTTTGGTACCATCTATAGTATGTGCTGGACATTCTCTGAGGTGATTACGGAGTACAGTGTATAGATTGAGCTTTGAATGTAGGTGTGCCTAGGACAGTCTCTCTAGAGCAGGGGTGTCAAACGTAAGGCCTAGAGGCTGGAATAAGCCCATCCAATGCTCTTATCGAGCCCACTAACAACTGGTGCAATGGAGGGAACAGGAGGCTACTTGGGAAGGAGTGGGTGGAGTGGAGCCACTCAAATTGTGGCTTCAGCATGGTGGAAAACCTTATCTGGAGCAGTCTAGAAGAACCCCTTTGCTTCACTACCTCACTGGTAAGTTGGGAGCTGTCACAGCCACATTCATGCTAGCTCAGGACTGGATATTTCTGCTCTAGACTCTTTCCAGCAGTTCCCTATTTCTTGATTATTATTGCAACATAGTTTTTCTCTTTCCCATGTCTTCCTAAATGAGAAGAATTGTGCTACACATTGCTTCTGTCTTAAACAGCATGTGTAATGTACTCCAAGACGAGACGTGTTTATTTATTTTATTCGATTTATATCCCGCCCTACCCCACCGAGGTGGGCTCAGGGCGGCTTACAACATAAAAACCAACAAAATCAATTTAAATACATTAATAATACATTAATAATTATAATTATACAATAAAATACATAAAATACCGATAAAATACATAAAAACACATAAAGCTCACTTCAGTATGTACTATGCTACCTTCCTTAAATCAATTCTTCAATATTCCAATATTAAATAATCTGGTGTTCGAGATTGAGTGTTCAGGCATTCCGATAACAATTAATTGTATGCCAACCGGAAGAGGGCTGTTTTGCAGGCCCTGCGGAACTGTTCAAGGCTCTGCAGGGTCCTCACCTCCTCCAGGAGCTGATTCCACCAACAAGGAGTTGCAATCGAGAAGGCCCTGTCTCTGGTCACTTTCAGACGGGCCTCCTTTGGCCCAGGGATTGTAAGAAGGTTTTGGGACCCCTATCTCAGCACTCTCTGGGGAACATGTGGGGAGAGACGGTCCCTAAGGTAGGCAGGTCCCAGGCCATAAAGGGCTTTAAAGGTCATAACCAGCACCTTGTACCGAACTCGGTATGTTATCGGCAGCCAGTGCAGTCCCTGAAGCCCCGGCTGAATGTGCTCCCATCTAGGGAGCCCTAACAACAGCCGGGCAGCGGCATTCTGCACTAGCTGCAACTTCCGGGTTCGGCACAGGGGCAGCCCCATGTAGAGGGCATTGCAGTAGTCCAGCCTTGAGGTGACCGTTGCATGGATCACTGTTGCCAGGTCGCCGTCCTCCAGGAAAGGAGCCAACTGCCTTGCCCGCCTAAGATGAAAAAATGCGGACTTGGCAGTGGCTGCTATCTGGGCCTCCATAGTTAAAGCAGGCTCCAATAGCATCCCCAGGCTCCTAACCCTGTGCGCCGCTGACAGAGGCACACCATCGAGGGCCGGTAAGGGAATCTCCCTCCCCGGACCACGGCGACCCAGGCAAAGGACCTCTGTCTTCGACGGATTTAGCTTCAGCCCGCTCAGCCTGAGCCATCTAGATACGGCCTGCAATGCCAGGTCCAGGTTTTCTGGGACACAGGCAGGCCGGCCGTCCATAAGTAGATAGAGCTGGGTGTCATCAGCATACTGGTGACAACCCAGCCCATATCTCCGGGCAATCTGGGCAAGAGGGCGCATGTAGATGTTAAACAACATCGGGGAGAGAACTGCCTCCTGAGGGACCCCGCAATCCAGCGGGTACCTCCGGGACAGTTCACCCCCAATCGCCACTCTTTGTCCCCGACCCTTGAGGAAAGAGGTAAGCCATTGTAGAGCCAACCCCTGAATCCCCACGTCGGCGAGACGGCAAGTCAGCACCCGATGGTCGACCATATCGAACGCTGCCGATAGGTCTAACAACATCAGTACCGCCGAGCCGCCTCGATCCAGATGCCGCTGGAGATCATCCACTAGGGCAACCAGCACTGTCTCCGTCCCATGACCCGGGCGAAAGCCCGACTGATGGGCATCAAGGACGGAAGCATCCTCCAGGAAGCTCTGTAATTGCAACGCCACTGCCCTCTCAATGAGTTTACCCAAAAAGAGTATATTCGAGACGTGTTGAAGGCAACATACATTATTAGCTGGTACATCACAAGAGGGCGAAACGTGGGCCGGGTCCCGCTTTATATACAATACCTGGAACAGCCCTCCAACTGGCCCAGTCCAATCCTGGCCAGTCAAACTTCCCACCACAGATCTTAATTGGCAGAGTACTTTCGCGCACTACACCGAGTGACCAGGGGACTTCCTCTGGTCACCTCTGCCGCGTCGCTGTGCAGTACTTCCGGATTTCATTGCAAGACACAACACTGCTCCCCCCCCCAGTTCAAGATACATAGTCCTTCAAGTAGGCCGGGTCCCTGCGTTCCCGGGTTGACCGCCTCGGGGTTACTTGGGGCGTTGGAGCTGCCCCCGTGGAGGGGGTCTCTTCTCGGGGACTTACCTTCGGCGGCTGGCTGCCCAGCTCTGGTTGCAGTTCCGGAACTGCCAGTCTGAGTGGGTTGTACTCCTCGCTGGTTGGCCCTTCCGCTTGCATCGTCGGTAGGGTCGGTGCCTGCGGGGCCACTTCCGGGGGTTCCGTTGCTTGCTCTCCCCCACTCGCCGCTTCCCCAAACCCTGTTGGTTCTTCCGGCAAGGTGCGGCGGCGCAGCTGGTCTACGTGCCTCCTTAGGATCTGACCCCCCTCGGACGAGACCTCGTACGAGTGGGACCCCGTTACCCGAAGCACCCGGCCGGCAACCCACTCTGGGCCGCTTGCTAAGTTCTTCGCATAGACCGGGTCCCCTGGAAAGAATCCCTGCGCCGCTTCCCTGACTTCGGGGGAACTGTGGACGTCTGTGGCCCTGTCTGGGTGTAGCCTGTCCAGCCTCGTAATCAGTTTCCTCCCCATTAGTAGTTCGGCGGGGCTTGACCCGGTGACGGGGTTGGGGGTAATTCTGTTATAAAATAAGAAGGCTGCCAGGCGGTGGTCCCAGTCCCCCTGTACGATGCAACCCAGGGCCTCTTTGGTGGTGCGCACCATGCGCTGTGCCTGGCCGTTGGTGGCTGGATGGAAGGGGGCGGACCGGATGTGCTTGATGAGGTACCTATTTACAAACTCCCGGAATTCCTGGGAGGTAAAAGTGGTCCCATTGGCCGTGACCAGGGTATTGGGGATCCCGTGCATTTAAAAGGCCCTTCACAGGGCTCTGACCGCCGCTGCTGTGGAGATGGAAGCTACGGGGATCACCTCTAACCACTTAGTATATGCATCGACCAGGATGAAGAATATTTGGCCCTGGTATGGCCTTGCAAAATCTAAGTGAAGGCGGGACCACGGCCGGCGGTTGGACTCCCAGCGGTGGACGGGGGCGCTCGACGGATCGGGCCAGGATTCTTGGCAGGGTTGACACCTTCACCCCTCTATCTCCTCATCCATACCCGGCCACCATACGTCACTGCAGGCCAGGGCTTTCATCCTCACTATCCCCGGGTGTGTTTTGTGTAAAGCATGTAATACTTGCTTCTGCATTGGGGGGGTGGGGGGAAGCACCACCCTGCTACCCCAGAGTATGCATCCCTTGTATGTGGATAGCTTGTCTCGACGCAATGCGAATGCCCTGAATTCAGTGTCCACTTTGCCCGTAGGCCACCCCCTTCCCACCCAGTCCAAAACTCGTGCGAGTATACGGTCCTTGCCTGTGGCGCGGGCCACCTCAGCGGCGTAGAGGGGCTGCTCGGGCAAAGACTCCAGAAGCATCACATGGTGGGCCGGGGCGGGATCTGGGTCCGTCAAGGGAAGCGGCTAAGGGCGTCAGCGAGCATTTTTGCAGTACTTCCGGATTTCATTGCAAGACACAACAGCATGTCTCCTCGGTATTTTCACTGAATAAACCCTGTACCTGATCCTGTTTGTAAAAAAGATTGACAGCTGACAGGTTTGATGGCAATGAAAATGTTGAAGGTTAGGTTACAGATCTGGACTAGTGGAGGTGCTGGCTGAGATCCAAAGGGTTACCTGAACCATGCTTAATATCTTTAGTGTATGGCCAATTGGGGTTTTAAAAAACTCTTTGACCAGTGGTCTCCTATGCTGTTTTATAAACTGCTTTAGAAACTCTTCAGTTCATCATGCTGCTTGAGGGCCTGCAGATAGAGCAACTTGCCTCCAAAGTCCCTGAGGACACAGGGTTAGTTGCTTTCTGGATCCTATCATGGAATAACTGTAGGCCCTGCAATTAGCTTGCAGAAATCTAATATATGGGAACTTGTTTGGTCTCTCTCTCTCTTTCTCTCTCCTTCCCTCTCTCCCTCCCCCCCCCTCTCCCCCACTTGCACCTGCTGGAATGGCCTTGGGTTATCCATAGCTCTGGCAGAGGTTGTCCTTGAAAGGTCAGCTGCTGTGAGAGCCTCTCATCCCCACCCACCTCATAGGGTGTCTGTTGTGGGGGAGAAGATAAAGGAGATTGTAAGCTGCTCTTTGATTCAGAGAGAAGGGTGGGATATAAATCTGCAATTCTTCTGCTTCTTCTGTATCTAAGGTTGCAGGGAAAAGGAAAACTTGTATGTGACATGTATTCTGAACTGAAAGCTTTTGAAGCAAAACTGAATATTTTTGTAATGCAAGTTAATGAAAGTAACTTTTCAAACTTCTCATGCTGCAATTAACTAAAACGTGAGAAAGGTGGGAATTTACAATTAAATGTTGAAAGACACAGCAAAGCACTGAACCTTTTGCAGGTAGTATTCCAGAACAGATTCACTGATTGCCATAAGCACAGAAAGGAAATAAGAACATTTCAAAATCCGTTTAAAGTGGCACCAGAAGATCCAAGTAACTTTTTTCATATTGAAGTAACTGATTTGCAAGCCAGTGATCATCTCAGAGATATTTACAAAGAAAATAGTCTGTTAGATTTCTATTGGGGCCTTCTTGATATATTTACAAACTTAAAGAAATTTGCTGCAGGCATGATCATAGTCTTTGGCATCACCAAATTCACACTGACTGTAAGCATATGTAGCTAGATAGAATGATTCAGCAGTAAAATATTGTTCCAAAATGGATTGCATCCAAGTTAGCATTTCTTCATTGAACCCTGAATGTTTACTTTTGATCTAAATAGGTAGATTAATAATTCTGTAACATTTTAATTTAAAATGCGGTCCCCATGTGCCAAAGATTGGGGACCCCTGCCCTAAAGTATCACTAATCAATAGCTGCATTTGTTCCCAAGAAGGGAAGTTAATAAACATGCTAAAATGTTTGCATGATTCTAAAAAACCCCAAAATGCTCAATCAGGCAAACATTTAATGTATCACTCAGAGTTATCTATTTAAAGTACATATCTTAAATTACAGGTTTTTAAAATATCTAGAGATTTGTTACGTTTTTAGAGATCCAGACTCTGATTTCATACAAACACATGCATATATAAAAACAAACACCACCACATGGCATGATTTCACCAAAGGTGTCTCCCTTCTGCAGTGGTCAAGAGTGTACCCTCAAGCTTCCCAGGCCAAACTGTCAAATTAGACAGATGGGTATTTGCAAGCAGAACCAATGTGGTCGTTGTTTAGAACTTTACTGCTCTTTCCATAGTTGCCAGCCAGCAGAGTAATTAGCAGAATAGTTGACTCAGATTCCCGCACAAGCAGGGAATTGTTATCCTCCTTATGACCTACTAACTGACACACATGGACACCAGTGGAACACTTGAGCAATTGCAGCCGTTGGCGTTATCAGTCTTTACACATCTATATGCGTAACGTAAAAAGGAACTGCTCCAAGGGGAAGATTAGATTTGACCTGCTCGATTTCGCTCTCTTAATGTGCTTAGCCAGGCATAAAGCCTTTTCTAATGAGAAACTCCAGTTCTGGAAGAATAAAGTTAGTATTTCCAGTCCTATTTACTTTCCCCAAGATTTTAGAGCAGCTGCTCTCTTACTTGGGCTGGTTTCTGTCTCTGTAGCAAGGCAAACCATTCAATACCACAGTAATCCAAGTCTATGCCCCAACCACTTATGCAGAAGAGGCTAAAGTGGACCAGTGCTATGAAGATCTACAACACTTTCTAGAATTAACTCCAAAAAAAGATGTCCTCCTCATCATAGGGGACTAGAATGAAGTCAAAAGGTGACCGGAACAACTGACAAGTTTGGCCTTGGAGAACAAAATGAAGTCGGGCAAAGGCTAATAGAGTTTTGTCAAGAGAACAAGCTGGTCATAGCAAATACCCTCTTCCAGCAACCTAAAAGGCGTCTCTACACATCACCTGATGGACTACACAGAAATCAGATTGATTATATACTCTGCAGTCAAAGATGGAGAAGCTCCTTACAGTCAGCAAAAACAAGACCTGGAGCTGACTGTGGCTCAGATCATGAGCTACTCATCGCAAAATTCAGGCTTAAACTGAAGAAAATTGGGGAAACCATTAGGCCATTCAGGTTTGACCTTGATCACATCCCTTATGAATATACAGTGGAGGTGAAGAATAGGTTTAAGGAACTAGAGTTAATAGGCAGAGTGCCTGAAGAACTATGGACGGAGGTTCGTGACATTGTACAGAAGGCAGCAATCAGCACCATCCCAAAGACAAAGAAATGCAAGACAGCAAAGTGGCTGTCTGATGAGGCTTTACAAATAGCTGAGGAAAGAAGGAAAGTAAAAAAGCAAAGGTGAAAAGGAAAGATTCACCCAACTGAATGCAGATTTCCAGAGAAAAGCAAGGAGAGATAAGGAGGCCTTCCTGAAGGAACAATGCAAAGCAATAGATGAAAATAATAGAATGGGAAGGACAAGAGAGCTTTTCAAGAAAATTGGAGAAATCAAGGGAACGTTTCGTGCAAAGATGGCCATGATAAAGGACAAAAACGGTAGGGACCTAACAGAAGCAGAAGAGATCAGGAGGAGGTGTCAAGAATACACAGAAGAATTATACAAGAAGGATCTCAATGTCCTGGACAAACATGACAGTGAAATCTATGACCTTGAGCCAGACATTCTGGAGGGTGCAGTCAAATGGGCTTTAGAAAGCATTACTAGCAACAAAGCGAGCAGAGATGATGGTATCCCAGTTGAGCTATTCAAAGTCCTAAAAGATGATGCTGTTAAAGTGATGCACACCTTATGTCAACAAATTTGGAAAACACAACAGTGGCCACAGGAATGGAAGAGGTCAGTTTATATTCCAGTCCCAAAGAAGGGTAATGCCAAGGAATGTTCAAACTACCGCACCATTGCACTCATTTCACATGCCAGCAAGGTCATGTTAAAGATCCTACAAGCTAGGCTTCAGCAGTATGTTGATTGGGAACTACCAGAAGTTCAGGCTGGGTTTCGGAGAGGTAGAGGAACTAGAGATCAAATTGTCAACATTCGCTGGATTACGGAGAAAGCACGGGAGTATCAGAAAAACGTCTATTTCTGCTTCATTGACTATGCTAAAGCCTTTGATTGTGTCGATCACAACAAACTGTGACAAGTCCTTAAAGAGATGGGAGTACCCGACCACCTCACATGCCTCCTGAGAAACCTATATAAGGGTCAAGAAGCAACTGTCAGAATGGGATATGGAACAACTGATTGGTTTAGAATAGGAAAAGGAGTTCAACAAGGATGTATATTGTCACCCTGCTTATTTAATTTATATGCACAGTACATCATGCGGAATGCTGGCCTGGATGAAACACAAGCCGGAATTAAGATTGCCGGGAAAAACATCAACAACCTCAGATATGCAGATGATACCACTCTAATGGCAGAAAGTGAGGAGGACCTAAAGAATCTCTTGTTGAGGGTGAAAGAGGAGAGCACGAAAGAAGGCTTGAAACTCAATATCAAAAAAACTAAGATCATGGCATCAGGCCCCATCACACCTTGGCAAATAGAAGGGGAAGACATGGAAGTAGTGACAGATTTCACATTTCGGGGATCCAAGATCACTGCAGATGGTGACTGTAGCCATGAAATTAAAAGACATTTGCTGCTTGGGAGGACAGCTATGGTGAACCTGGGCAGTATAGTAAAAAGCAGAGACATCACCCTGCCAACAAAAGTCCGTATAGTCAAAGTGATGATATTCCCAGTAATAATGAAATTCGATGAAATTGCTGAGCAGACAGGTTAAAATGGATAAAAGGAAGTACTTCTTCACCCAAAGGGTGATTAACATGTGGAATTCACTGCCACAGGAGGTGGTGGCGGCCACAAGCATAGCGACCTTCAAGAGGGGTTTAGATAAAAATATGGAGCAGAGGTCCATCAGTGGCTATTAGCCACAGTGTGTGTGTATATATAAAATTTTTTGCCACTGTGTGACACAGAGTGTTGGACTGGATGGGCCATTGGCCTGATCCAACATGGCTTCTCTTATGTTCTTATGTTCTAAATGTACGGCTGTGAGAGCTGGACCATAAGGAAGGCCGAGTGCAGAAGAATAGATGCTTTTGAGCTGTGGTGCTGGAGAAGACTCTTGAGAGTCCCTTGGACTGCAAGAAGATCAAATCAGTCCAAAGGGAAATCAACCCAGACTGTTCCCTGGCAGGTCAGATGCTGAAGCTGAAGCTCAAATACTTTGGCCACCAAATGAGAAGGGAGCACTCCCTGGAGAAGATCCTGATGCTAGGAAAGACAGAAGGCAAAAGAAGAAGGGGACGGCAAAAGATGAGATGGCTGGACAGTATTACTGATGTAACAAACACGAATTTGAGCAGACTTCGGAGGATGGTGGAAGACAGGAGGGCCTGGCATGACTTTGTCCATGGGGTTGCAAAGAGTCAGACTCAACTGTGCGACTGAACAACAAAGGTTGAGGATGCCTGACTGCCCATCAGAGGTAGCTTTGAAGATAACAGTAAATACTATGCATCTCATTTCATGTTTGCTTCCCTGCACTCAGAGAAGGTGCAGGCAGATATGGTGGAAGGTGTGAAATGTGACAGTGAAGATAGTTTGAAGTGTTGTGTTCTCATCATAAATATTTGCCAAAAGGTAGCCAGGTCAGTCTTTTGAAGCAAAATGAAACAAGAAACCAGTGGCACCTTTAAGACTAAATCTATTCTAGAATAAACTTTCATGAGTTAGATCAAGGTTCAACAATTCCCAGAGGACAGGCCACTATGGTGCTTTGAAATTTCAGTGTTGCATCTTATATTTTCAGCTATGATTTATTGTATTTCAGTGGAAGTACAAAACTTACTATTTTACATCAAGGTGTTTTGTTGTACAATAGAAACCTGTGCACGATGATTAGATTCACTAGCATCTTAAAGATTAATATTTCCAGCCCTTGAGAGTCAAAGCCCTCTTTAGCACAGGGGTCCCCAACCTCTGGGGCATGGACCAGTACCAGTCCATAGCCTGTTAGCAACCGGGCCATGAGTTGTATAATTATTTCATTATATATTACAATGTAGTCATAAGAAGAAGAAAACAACTTTGATTTATATCCTGCCCTCCACTCCGAATTTCAGAGTCTCAGAACGGCTCACAATCTCCTTTACCTTCCTCTCCCACAATAGACACCCTGTGAGGTGGGTGGGACTGAGAGAATTCTGATAGAAACTGGCCTTTCAAGGACAACTCTGCGAGAGCTGTGGCTAACCCAAGGCCATTCCAGCAGCTGCAAGTGGAGGAGTGGGGAATCAAACCCAATTCTCCTAGGTAAGAGTCCGCACACTTAATAACCACACCAAACTAATAGAAATAAAGTGCACAATTGTATCATACCAAAACCATCGACCCCCCTTCCCTCCTCCAGTCTGTGAAAAATTATCTTCCACAAAACTGGTCCCTGGTGCCAAAAAGTGTGGGGACCGCTGCTTTAGCCAATATAAGCAGGAAAAAAGATTGCTGATCCCTTATAACCCAGTCAGAAGGTGGATAGGATATTGTAAATAAAGGAGTCAGGTTGCACAGGTACAATAGAAAATGCTTGTTTAGAGGTTCAGAAAGTTAGCATATGTAGTGAAAAAATTAGCTTTGTAGTGGCAGACCTGAATAGAGACATAGGATTCTTATTACTGATGCAACTGCTTAGGTGGAATTTTTTTTGATTGACAAACTTCCCTTTTTCAGGGCTTCTGTAGCTACCCCAAGACTAACTCTTCCCATCTAGTTTCTCTTACACTTCCAAGCCTAATAAGCAGTTTCGTTCTTGCCACCCAGATGCCATTATGTTGCATTTGCACCACTGTTCAGGTTTCCCAGTTGCTTTAGGAGAATGACAGACTGGTTCACTCCACCCATGTGCTGCTAGATTAAATCCAGTTACTTGAGCAAACAAAATCAGGGAATCTGAAAAATCTGGGATGTTTCAGTTTAGAAAAGAGATGACTAGATAGAGGTTTATAAAATTATGCACGGGGAGGACAAAAAGAGAACTTTTCTCCCTCTCTCAAGGTACCAATGAAGTGGGCAGTATATTCAGGATGGACATAAGGAAATAATTCCTTGCACGAGTGATTATAATGTGGTATCCATTGCAGTTTTAGAAGCTGAAGTGAAAGCTGTATTCAAAGCAGTTGGGACAAGCAAATCACCAACAATAGATGTGGTATCAGTAGAGCTATTTAAAGCGACAGGGAGTCCATTAAATCTTAACAAAAATATACTAATAAATATGGAAAACAGAACAATGGCCCATAGATTAAAAATACTCAATTTACATTTCAACCCCCTCCCCCCCCAAAAAGAGATGTCTAAGACTGCAGCAACCATTGGACTATTGCATTAATTTCTCATGCAAGTAAAGTGATGCTCACAATTTTACAATAAAGACTGTTACCATATATGGGACAAGAAACAACAGAAGTTCAAGCTGGATTCAGAAGAGGAAGAGGCAATAGAGATAATATTGCAAGTTTACATTGGCTACTGGAGAATTTCAGAAGAAAATCACTTTTTGTTTTATAGATTAGAGCAAAGCTCCTTTTAGTATATGGATCATAAAAAGCTATGTTTGGTTTAAGAAGATATAGGTGTGCCAGAACATCTGATTGCTTTGATGTGCAACCTGTACTCTTGGCAAGAGGCTACTGTTAGGACAGAATATGAAGAAACAGAAGGTTTTCTGATAGGCAAAGGTAACAAGGATATATTTTATCTCCCTGTCTGTTCAATCTATATGCAAAACGTATAAGGAAAGCTGAATTAGATTTAGATGAAGGTGGACTGCAAATTGGTGGAAGGAGTACTAACAATCTGCAATATGCAGATGACACCACATTACTAGCAGAAAATAGTGAAGACTTGAAATGACTCCTGATGAAGATTAAAGCAGAAAGTGTGAAAACTAGATTACATCAGGAAGGCAAAAGTAATGACAACTGAGGGAATTACACAACTTTGACAATGAAGAAATTGTTCAAGGTTTTCTATTCCTTGGTTCCATATCAACTAAAAGGGAGACTGCACCCAAGAATTCAGGAAAAGATTAAGACTAGGAAGAGCAGCCATGCAGGCACTAGAAAAGATCCTTAAGTGTAAGGATATGTAGTTGGCAACCAAGATCAAGATAGCGTATAGGCATTCCCCATTACTATGTATGGGTGTGAAAATTGAACAATGAGGAAAGCTGAAAGGAACAAAGTTGATTCATTTGAAATGTGTTGGATGAGAGTTTCATGGATACCATGGACTGCCAAAAAAGACAAGTGGCTTCTAAAACAATTAAGCCCGAACTCTTTCTAGAAGCTAAAATGACCATACTGCGACTAGTGTATTTTGGTCACGTTATGAGAAGACAGGAGCCACTGGAAACGAAAATTATGCTAGGAAAAGCTGAAGGTGGCAGGAAAAGAGGAAGACCCAACATGAGATGGCTTGACTCAGAAAAGGAAGCCATGACTCCGTCAAAGAAGCTGTGGCCCTCAGTTTAAAAAACCTGAGCAAGGCTGTTAACTATAGATATTTTTGTTTTGGGGGTCATTAATTCATATGGTAACCATAACTCAGAAGCAACTTGATGGCACTTAACACACAAGCTGCCAGAGGATGTAGTGATGGCCACAGGCAGAGGTGGCTTTAAAAGGGGATTAATAATAATAAATAATAATAATAATTTTATTTATATCCCGCCCTCCCCACCTCGGCAGGCTCAGGGCGGCTAACAACATTTTATAAAAACATACAGTAGTTAAAAGCCTTTAAATTTAACAATATAAAACAGTAAACACTAACTTAACAACATTAAAACCAATCCAATGAGTACGGTTATTCAGCGGTATAGGTCTTCAAACCGCATTGGCGGATCCTTAATTGCCGATCTTCTTAGCAGTCCAAGTGTGCAAGCTTAAAAAGGGCGGTCTTGCAGGCCCTGCGGAACTGATCAAGGTTCCGCAGGGCCCGCACCTCCTCGGGGAGTCGGTTCCATAGGGTAGAGGCCGCGATTGAGAATGCCCGTGCCCTAGTATTCTGGTATTTAATCTCCTTCGGCCCAGGGATGGTCATTAGATTTTTCCCAACTGACCTCAGTGCTCTCTGGGGTTCATATGGGGAAAGACGGTCCCTCAGGTAGGCAGGCCCTTGGCCATATAAGGCTTTAAAGGTAATGACCAACACTTTGTACTGGACCTGGTATATGATCGGCAGCC
Organism: Heteronotia binoei; assembly: GCF_032191835.1. Classification (NCBI taxonomy): domain Eukaryota; kingdom Metazoa; phylum Chordata; class Lepidosauria; order Squamata; family Gekkonidae; genus Heteronotia; species Heteronotia binoei. The sequence goes on along the minus strand of NC_083224.1, from coordinate 68,241,340 downwards.
AGTGCAGTTCACGTAGCCCCGGCCGTATATGTTCCTGTTTTGGGAGTCCCAACAACAGCCTGGCCGCCGCGTTCTGCACTAGCTGCAGTCTCCGAGTCCGGCACAGAGGTAGCCCCAAGTAGAGGGCATTACAGTAGTCTAATCTTGAGGTGAACGTTGCGTGGATCACTGTTGCGAGGTCCTGGCGCTCAAGGAAAGGGGCCAACTGCCTTGCCCGCTTCAGATGGAAGAATGCTGACTTGGCAGTGGCTGCTATCTGGGCCTCCATCGATAATGAAGGCTCCAGTAAAACACCCAGGCTCTTTACCTGGTGCACTGCTTTCAATAGCGCACCATTGAAGGCCGGGAGAGCTATTTCCCTTCCCAGAGCGCCGCGACCCACGCAAAGGACCTCTGTCTTCGCTGGGTTCAACTTCAGCCCACTCAGCCTGAGCCATGTCGCAATAGCCTGTAAGGCCCAGTTGAGATTCCCTGGTGCGGGGTCGGGCCAGCCGTCCATTAGTAGATAGAGCTGGGTGTCATCTGCATATTGATGGCAACCCAGCCCAAACCGCCGGGCAATCTGGGCAAGGGGGCGCATATAGATGTTGAACAACATCAGGGAGAGCACTGCTCCCTGGGGCACCCCACAGTCCAGTGTGCGCCTCCGGGACCGTTCACTCCCGATAGCCACCCTCTGTCCCCGACCCAGGAGAAAGGAGGAAAGCCATTGCAAGGCCGACCCCTCAACCCCAATGTCGGCGAGGCGGCGCGTCAGTAGCCGATGGTCGAGTGTATCGAATGCAGCCGACAGATCTAACAGCCGACAGATTAGACAGACTCAGTACTGGGTCTGATGCTTTTTAATTCGTTCATTAATAATTTGGAGTTGGGAGTAAGCAGCAAAGTGGATGTTTGTGTATGACATGAACTTGTTCAGGGTGGTGAGAACCAGGGAGGATTGTGAGGCACTCAAAAAGGATCTGTTGAGATTGGGTGAGTGGGCATCAACATGGCAAATGAGGCTCATCATGGCCAAATGCAAAGTAATGTACATTGGGGCCAAAAATCCTAGCTATACTTACATGCTGATGGGGTCCAAACAGGCAGAGACTGACCAAGAGAGAGATCTTGGAGTCATGGTAGATAACTCACTGAGAATGTTGAGACAGTGTGTGACTGCAAGAAAAAAGGTCAACTCTATGCTGGGGATTATTAGGAAAGGAATTGAAAACAAAAGTATCATAATGCCTCTGTGTAAATCAATGGTATGGCCTCATTTGGAGTACTGTGTTCATTTCTGGTCACCACACCACAAAAAAGATATAGCATTGGAAAAAGTGCAGAAAGGGGCAACTAGAATTATTAAAGGGTTGGAACACTTTCTCTGTGAAGAAAGGTTAAAGCACTTGGAGCTCTTTAGCTTGGAGAAATGTCGACTGAGGGGTGACACATGATAGAGGTTTATAAGATTATGCATGGGATAGAGAAGGTAGATAAAGTACTTTTCTCCCTTTCTCACAATACAAGAACTTGTGGGCACTCCATGAAATTGCTGAGCAGTTGGGTTAGAACGGATTAAAGGAAGTACTTCTCCATCAAAAGAGCGCTTAACCCATGGAATTCACTGCTACAGGAGGTGGTGGCAGCTACAAGCATAGATAACTTCAAGAGGGGATTGGATAAACATATGGAGCAGAGGTCCATCAGTGGCTATTAGCCACAAGATATAGATGGAACTCTTTGTCTGGGGCAAGTGATGCTTCTAGTGTCCCGCTGGTGGATCTCCTGAAGGCACCTGAATTTTTTGGCCACTGTGTGACAGAGTGTTGGACTGGATGGGCTATTGACCTGATCCAACATGGCTTCTTGTGTTCTCACTCATTGAGAATAGGTCTATCAGTGGCTCCGAGCCATTGTGACTAAAGGGAACCTCTATGGTCAGAGGCAGTCAACCTTTGAATCATTGCCAGGAGGCAACATCAAGGAAAGGCATTGGCCTCTGTGCCTTGTTATTGGACCTCCAGGTGAATTTGTTAGCCACTGTTTGAGACATAATGCTGAACTAGGTGGACCACTGCTCTGATCCAACAGTCTCTTCTTATGTTATATAAGACTATAAAAGTAATAGGCTCATTGTCTTCACCCCCCTCCAGGCTCCAGTCAATTCTTGTGCTGCTCTTTGCTCTAGTGCAGACTATACATGCAATGAGAAATGTAAGAATTTCTAACGAATAATCGCATCCTTTAAAAATGTGTTAGTCCATTACAGTGAAAACAGTGTCTTGTGGCTCCTTTAAAAACTCAGATTCATATACTTCTGTGGACCAGAGCTCAGTTTGAATGTATACAGTGAGAGAGATGAAGGGGAAAATAGTTTTTGTTTGTAACAAATTAATTTTCAAGCAATGCAAAAATATTTTATTTTGATTTTTTAATTTATATCCCATGCTCCCTGCAAGCAGGCTCAGGGCTGGTCACAACAATAGCACTATAAAACAATTAAAAGCAGTTATAATAAATAGTTAAAACAATGAAAAACAAATAGCACAAAAAATAAGTAGTACAGCAGTCCCAAATGGCCATAAACTGAGGGACAATGAAGATCTTGTTAATATGAGCCATATACTGTTAGAGGACTTCACAAGGGAGGCTTAATAATTAGGATACATTTCACAGTACTATGCTAGCCCTAACTGCATCAAAATTGTATCAATGATCTAGTCCGTGTGAGTGTGACCCACTCCTGAAAAGAGCAGCTACTGTTGAATCAACACTCTAACTGTGTTTACAATTTACGGTGAACGTGCATACTGCCTATTTGTACTGTACACTTGGATTTTTCTTAATACATGGATTGAATAACTTTCATGTTACAGTCAACACATGTAACACACAGCTGAACCTGTGGTTTAAACCTCACATATCTCCAAGTACTGGTCCTCAGTTTCATTTCATAGAATCATAGACAATTTCTTTGGGGAACTTGGAATTCCCATATTTGCTAATTAATTTGGTTTCTGCGGGCTCATGCTGTTGAATGCTGCTTTAAGTTCTGGTTTAAGATAGATGAATAAACAAACTGCAAGAGCACATCTCACATTTCAAATCAATGTATATGGAATTGAAGGTACACTATCTATTTATTTATATTTGTATATTTATATCCCGCCCTCCTGTCGGGCTCAGGGCATGCAGTATAATGGAATTGGCTTTTCACCATGTATGTGCATTCTTAGATCCTGGTCAATTTCTGTTACCCCATCCTGGCTGCTCAAGTGCTCCACTAAGCTGACAAGCGTTTAAGTAAACTATTAGGTCCCTCAAAAATAATAAATAAATGCTGTTTTTCAGTAAATTTCTACCCTTTAGTATTTGTCTGAGTAGTCTTTAGCAATGTATGTTGATCAGTTTGAATTGGTGATATCTCCGCACATGCACAGTTTTGTGAAAACCTGCTACAAACTAGTTCAGCAGATGTTTGCAGCTGTTAAGCACAAACTGAACAGATGTAGTGATATTCTTGCATCTGATATTTTTGAACACGGTAAGCTCAATTGTCAGGTATATTTGTGGTGAAATCTGCTGCATCCCTTCCTCAAACACAGTTTCACTGTTCCTGCAGTAACTTAAAGCACAGGTCCCTTGGAGGTAAAATCTCAGGAAACTTTGCATGTGAGAATACATTTTCCTAAGCATTTTGGTATAAGAAATATGTTTGAAATTTGAGACTTGACTCTTATCTGAATCAGATCTTCTGATCTAAAAGACTCTTCTTAGCAAGTTGTGTAGTTTGTTTTGGTGTTCCCTCTATGTTCAAAGATTGTAGCCTGTAGAAGATGGTTTTAAAGAGTTGTGCCTCATCTTGTTGCCAGTTCTAGCTTGGGGAGTTCCTAGAGATTTAGCAGTGGTGCCTGGGAATGGTCAGTTTGGGAATGTGATGCCATAGAGAAGGTCACACTCTGAAGCTGCCATTTCCTCTAAAAGAACTGATCTCTGTAGTCTTGAAAATCAGTTGTAATTCCAGAAGAACTTCAGGTGCCACCTGGAGTTTAGTAACCATACCTTTTGCCCCCCCAAGTCGGAATAAAGAGACGGACACAATTAGATTGGTGAAACTATGGGCCACTTTATTAAATAACACAGCCAACGGCAAGGGCAACCGAACTGCGGCCAGGTCAGGGCCAGGGGTATCCTCAGACCGCTCCCCTGCCTTTTCAGCGGGCGAGAGACCTGGCCCCCCGGCCGGAGCTGTGAGCCACAGCTCCCGTTAGGCAGGCCCAGCAGGGAGGCTCGCACCAGAGGGCCCAAACACCAGACGCGAGTCTCAGCGAAAGGCAGCCATCCAATCGAGTCTCCAGGACAGTCTGCATTCACACACCTCGGGCCACACCAAAGGTTGATCCTGCCAGACCCCTAACTCCCCAAAAGGGGGAGGCTAACCGGTCCTCCCCAGGCCGCATGGTGCCATAAAACCCCGTAAAAACCTGCCACAACTAAGGCCAAGTCTCTACTTAGGGCTTAGCACCCACAGAAAGGCCCAAAGCCAACACAAGCCCTTGCAGCACATCCCTCAGGAAAAGCATATTACCCTTTCCCGAGAGATGCACCCCATCCCCTCTGTAGAGGTCGGGACATTCCTTAGAAATATCCGGATGGGGCAAATAGTGGCCCAACCACCCTCCAGAACCTTGCGAATCTCCTTATTTGCTCTGTAACGAGCCCTTTCTAACCCAGCTGGATTCCAGGCACTGCGCCACACCAAGTGCGGAATCATCTACCTGAAATCATCTCGGGCCTGCAAGATCAACGCCTTGCCCTTAATCAGCCCGAGATCATTCCCTCCCAGGTGAAAATCAATACCTGCGGAGGAGGGCCCAAACCCATGAAATAAAAAAGGGGGGGGGAGCAAGCCAGGCCACTGAAGACACCTGTGCCCCCGCCATTCAACCGTAACATATTTGCTGAGCCCCAGCTGAGAGCCAACAGCAGTTCTCCGAGCTTGACTGTGCCCGCAGATGAGAACTCTGCTCCTCCGGCCAGGAACAACAGCATCTAAAAGGAAAAACAGACAAGTTATAAAACCTGAACTTAAACTACCCCCCCCCCCCGGCCCCTAATAAAAAACTACCAGCGGAGCGAAGGGTGAACAGAACTTTTGTAAGCCTTAGACTGCCAACGGCCAAGGCTGAATGGACGAAGTAGGATAACCCAGGGCAGCAGCCGTAGAGGCCGCGCCAATTCTAAGAAAATGGCTACAAAACCTCACTCCAAATAACCCCAAAATTGATGTCTTGCCAGAGGGCTACCCTCAAAATGGCAGAACAACAACCCCTTGCAACCTCAGAGCTACCTTACCCCCTGATAACTTAACATCCCTACCTGAAACTAAAACTTTTAACAAATATAAACTGTCCCCCTTACGTGGGTACCTGCAAAGCCATTCCTCAAGAGGACCCACCTTCATTGGGCTGAGGCCTTTCTCCAGATTGAGAAGGCCCCCCCCCCCCGATCCTTTCTGACCCTTGCGCGGCCGGACTCTCGGGCAGTTGTTGAAAGAGTGTGGGCTGGCGCACAGGGGGCATTCGTGCTTGAACTGGCAAGCTTTACGACTGCACGCCCCCTGGGCCCTAAACTCCCAGCAGAGCAAGCGGGGCTGAACCACCTGCCCCACAGCACTGCAGGAGGATACTGAAGCACCGGAAGGAGAAGAGGAATCCTTGGATACAAGGTGACCACTGTCGGATCGGTCCCCCAAATTGGGCCGAGCAGGTGACATCACCTGTAGCCACAACTGCTGGTGAATCCGATCCCAGAGAGTGAAGGGTACAAAGCGGCCCTTATCCTGAACTCCTGATCGTATTGGATCCAGGCCGGGCCGCTGAACATCGTATACCCCTTGTATATGATGTATATGATGTCCATATATTGAATCAACACAGCAGCCCGCCAGGGCTGCACACACGCTATCACTCTTGCATATATGAAAAACCCCGGAAGCCAATTGGCCCAGGTCCGATCAACCTTCCTCTTCCTCAGCTTCTCCTTTTCTTTCTCGTCCAGCTCCTCCTTGTCCTTCTTCTCCAATTCCCTAAATAAAAGGGAGAATACGTCCACGTATTCCCCTTTTAATATTTTTTCCCTCGTGGCAGGCAGCAGGTGATCTCCCAACGGTAAAGCCACTTCCCCAGAAGGCATAGCACTAAAGGGGACCACCCCGTAAGGAGATGGGAAACCCCAGCCTCCAGGCCAAGTCGCTGCTGACCCCTGCTGCCCCACCCCGGGCCAATTACCAAATGGACCAAACTGAGGAGCCCCTGCACAACCTAACGGCGCACCCGCCCCGCTAGAACCAGCAGACCCCCAAGCCCCTCAAGGCCACACCGGCCCAGTATGAGGCAAAGAGCCGACCCCCGACTTACCAGAAGGTAAAGCAGGCACCATTGCTGATCCGGTACCGCCCGCACCGAACGACGTGCCCACTCCAATATCAGAACCAGCAGGCCCCACAGCTCCTCCAGCAGCAACCACAGCAAGGCTAAAATGGCCACCAAGCCCCAGGGAGAAGTATAAGTACAAGCACCCCCGCACTTTTGCCAAATGGCCGCCTCTCAAAACGGCCGCCCCACCCTGCCGTTCACAGCAGACTTGGACAAATGGCCACCTAATCCCCTGACAGTATACAGGGCACTCAATATGAACTGCTCTTTCTAAACAGCACTGTCCCCCAGAGCCCCTGCAAAGGAAAACTCCCCCAGACCTAAGGAAACCCTGTAACCCACTGGATCCGAAAGTACTCAAGGGAAGCTCAAGGACTCAAAGTACTCAAGGGAAGCTCAGGGACTCAAACTGCTCAAAGGAATCCAATTCCTAAAGGGCCCACAACAACCCCTTCGCCTTCAAACTTTTTTTTTTTAAAATAATGCTCCCGCGACGCGCTCCGCTCCTCCCAGCCGATCCATGCAACGATCAACAAGCCTCCCGGCCGACACAGCCCTCGCACGCTAGGAGTGTGCAAACACGCTCCCAGCCCTTCCAAAGACGCCGAGAGGACTGCCTCGGCAACAGACGGGGCTTCAATACTAACATTGAAGCCCCCGCCCCCTCGGGACGCACTCAAAGCGCGCCAAAGCGTCCGCTCTCCCTCCAGGGGGGGGGAATTCCCCCTTTCGCCCCGCCGCGTTGCGGCGGGCTCCCGGAGGCTCAATTGTGGTACTTAATGGCAAATACACCCATTGGCAGGAAAGATTAGCTGGCTATTGTAAATGAATTTCCTGGGCTGGGAAGTTGGAGGGAAATGTGTAATGATTACTATGCATTTTATAAAGAAGGCCTGCAACTTGCTTTGTGACTCTGGTGTTCACTTTTGGATTGTTTTGTGTTTGTGTGTGCGCACACCTGGAAATCATGATGACCTCTGGTGACTGACTCCTACAGGGGACATGGAGGATATTCAGAGAGGTGGCTGAAGAGAACCTGTCCCTCCCCTGGGCTCTGGTATTTCAAGAGGGGTCTCCCATCCAAGTACTTGCAGAGTCAATCCTGCTTATGAGATCAGGCTTGCCTTGGGCTATCCAGGTCAGGGTCAAGTTGGTGTTATCTTTGTGTGTGTGAATCATTTCTTTGGAGCCTTAATTGGGATGCTTGAAGATCCATCTCTTCTGGTATGAGCATGGACAGCAATTGTGCTGTCCCCAACCACATTTCTGGTGGTTGCCATGGAGCCGTTGGATTAAGGCAGGGCTCATCATTATTACACTATCATATGCATCATATGGGTTGCAAATCAGAATTTTTATGAAGCTGGAGAGAGGCTACTTGTTATAGTTCAAAACATTTGAGACCAGGGGTGCTATTTGCTAAATTTGCTGGCTGTTTTAAATTTTCTGCTGCTTTTTTTCTTTTAAATAGCTTCCCCCCCCCACCCCCAGTTACTGGTGCTGAATACAATGTGTTTGGAAGAAAGTTTATACATATTTTAAATATATAAATACCACCGGGATGAAGTAAGGGTTCCACTCAGATGGTCTAAGGCAGGGGTGGCCAATGGTAGCTCTCCAGATGTTTTTTTGCCTACAATTCCCATCAGCCCCAGCCATTGGCCATGCTGGCTGGGGCTGATGGGAGTTGTAGGCAAAAAACATCTGGAGAGCTACCGTTGGCCACCCCTGATCTAAGGGGACATCTAAGTTCTGTTGAAGATGCAGCCATACATAAACAAGCTTTAGTGATAACTCTTCATGTTACTTGAAGAAACACTCAGGGTAGTCCTTTCTTTGTGCTCTTTCCAGAAATAACCATGCTAGAAAGAAGTATATATTGTTGTCAGTGTGTCAGGTTCTTAGTGGTTAGTTTCAGACTGTGATCGGGTAGATGCAGTTTCAAACGGTTTATCTGTTAAGGTTTATCACTACTATTGCTTATTGCTTTGATTGTGGACATGGTTTCTTGTACATGAATGCTAATTCCTGCTTCTACATGTGGCCACTTTTGGTTGCATGGAGTAGGGTCACAGCAGCTAAAAATTGTTTGTGTGTATATATATATGTAAGAACGATATATGTGCCTATATGTTCTTACAGAGGTAAAGCAATAGTTTTCACATTGCTCTTCAGGGAATACCAACAAATGTAGGAGTTATGTAGCAGAAGCTCGTAAATCTTGTAGTAATGTTAAACTGAATGTCTCTGAAAGAACTTGTCTGCTCTAATCCTATCGTTTTTGCTTTTCTCAATCCTTACTTGGGAGCAAAGCTATCTTGGAGAGCGGCTGAAAAGATAATTAACAAGTGATGTCATAGCCTGGCCAGGCTTAGTTGTTGGGGCAGTAAAGGCTGTCTTATAACGTAAACAGGGTTAAAATTATTTATCATTGGTTTTGTCATTTTCCTTATTTGTCAAGTAATCTTGAAGAGAATAAAAGGTTTTCTGGTACAGTGTAGTGAGTGCAAAGATTTCCATAAAAAGGCACAGGCATTGCTTTGAGAAGCAGAAAGGTTTTTGAGTTGGCAATGGTAAGTGAGGCCTGACCTTTTACAGAGAGAAAATATTGACCTAAATCATTCCGTATTGGGGATGGGAAAGCAATCTCTGCCTCTTGCAGCTAACCACTATAATTTTCCTGCTTAATTGTGCATACTTCTGTGCAATTGAGTGTGGAAAAAAAATAAATTGCATAAGCAAGCTTTAATGTGTTTTGAGAGCAGGGTTTTATGGGGGGCCTCTTTCTCCAAACTTAAAATGTTTGTCTAGCTTCTTAATGTGTCCTTGCTATTGCAAAGTTTTACTTCCAAGAATTGAGATGGGTACCAAATGATTTCAAATAATGGAAAATGGTTTTCTTTTTAATGTTCTCAGTAAAGAAAAGGGTCTGCTCACCTACCAGTGTATATGGGGCCACATTATGACTAGGGATGGACACGAACCTCATCACAAACCTAAATTTGTCAAAAAAATTGCCCGGTATATGGTTTGTGAGCCATAGCTCTTGTGATCATGTCTCCCACAAACCCCTCACAAACTGCCATGTTTTTAATCAAAGTTTCTGTGGTTCGTTTCAGTGGTTCATGAGGCAGACACACTGGTACTGATCAATTAATTGTCTGATCAGTTAACTGGTGATGATCGATTAATTGGGGTGGGGGAAGGACTTCTGCAACCCTTTTGCATCCCTGGAAACATCCCTGCAACCCTTTTGCATCCCTGGTTAAACTCCAGAGTTTAACCGGCAGTGCTGGCTGCCAACAAGAGAGCTCCCCTTCTGCTCTATGGGAGCAGAATGGATATATATTTCCAGCTCACATGCAACTGTTTTTACTTGGCAGCAGGTAATCAGGAAGAGAGGGAAGGGAACTGGAAGACATTCTTCAGTACTGTGAACAGTGAGGGGTTGGGGCTGTCTGGTGTTAACTCAAGGCTCTGAGGCACCTGTCCTGCTAAAGCCTTTCATGAGAGCCAGTTTGGTGTAGTGGTTAAGTACATGGACTCTTATCTGGGAGAACCAGGTTTGATTCCCCACTTCTCCACATACACCTGCTGATATGACCTTGGGTCAACCACAAGTTCTCTCAAAGCTGTTCTGCATAAAAGCAGTTCAGGGAGAGCTTTCTCAGCCCCACCTACCTCACAGGGTGTCTGTTGTGGGGAGAGGAAGGGAAACGAGATTGCAAGCTGCTCTGAGACTCCTTTGGCTAGGTGAAGGATAGGATATAAATCCAATCTCTTTTTCTTCAGGTGGACTTAGCCAGTCGGTTCCTTAACTGAGGACCCACCCACTCCTCCTCAGTGGTATTTTTGAACCTGTTCCTGTCTGGGCTGGTGTCTGGTAGGCTCAAGGGTCCCACTCACCATCTGTCTGCTCAAGCTTGTGGAGGGGGAAGGTGTTTGGCACACTCCTCCTGAATTTGCAGCTGTGATTTCCCTATCAAGCCCTTTTCTGGGGCCACCTGCTTTGGGGGGCCATTACTCATCCCTCACAGCCAATCCTCACCAAACTTGGAAGGCTGTAGAGAGGTAGCCCAAGGAGGGTGATTTGATTATTTGGTTTTGCCATCCATTCTGCTTTCATTATGCCCTTCATTATGCTTTTTACTGCCTATCCCTCATCAGCACTGTCCTTTTCATTCTTGAAGTGCAGTCCTGGATCAATTTATTTTTCAAATCTTTTGGATATTTTGGTAATGTGAATATTGAAATCAATAAAGAATTCAATTTTTCGTATTCAGTCTGAATTCATGTAGTCCTTGGTGATACAGTGACTTTGACTGTCTTCCTAACTTCACCGCTCCTGTATCTGATGGTGATATGCATGAAGTTCTAGGTTCAGTCCCTGGTACCTCTAGTGGGTTATGAGAGGCCTAGGACTCAAGACATAGTAGATTGTGCTGGACTAATCAGACCTGTGGTATGATTCATTGTAAAGTGGTTTATGTTCACCTCCGAAACATGGAGAAAAAATGGATGGTTGTTGATTTTTATATGGTACATGCTGAATTGTCACTGAGCATATCCAGTTAATGTTCCTGAGCCAGTTTGGTGTAGTGGTTAAGTGTGCAGACTCTTATCTGGGAGAACTGGGTTTGATTGCCAACTCCTCCACAAGTCTGCTGGAGTGACCTTGGGTAAGTCATAATTCTGTCTGAGCTGTTCTCTCGAGCAGTTTCTGTCAGAGTTCACTGAGCTCCATTTATCTCACAAGGTGTCCATTGTAGGGAGGGGAAGGAGAGGGAGATTGTAAACTGCTTGTAGACGCCAAGTGAAGGGCAGGGTCTAAATCCAATCTCCAATTTTCAAACTGGTTTCTAACTTTGATTTGAATCAAATTACAGTTTCTGTTAATACTAGTGTAGACACAATGCTGCGTTGTTGCTTGATCCCAAAATGGAAGTGGAGTGTGAGGAAGCTTGGTTTTAACCTTTTGACTTTTTGGAAATATTATCTTTGACTAGGCTAGTTTGGTAAACTAGTTAGTGAGGCTGTGGCTGTGTGGTACAACATCTACTTTGTGTGCAGAAGGTCCCAATTTCAGTTCCCAGTATCTCGAATCAAAAACATCAAATAGGAGGTAATGTAGAAAATATCTGCCTGAGACAAGACCCTGGAGAACTGCTGCCAGTTAGAGTAGAGAATATTGGCCTTGCTAGACCAATGGTCTGAATACAGTACAGTTTTCTGTGTGAAAATTGCTGCAGGGAGACTTGAAGGCCTGACTTCAAATTTAGGTCTAGGACAGACAATTCTGCCTGGAAGAATAATTGTCCGCTTAAACTGATGTCTTTTCTGATCAATCATGTAGGTTTAAGGATAGCCTTTATAGGAATGTGGTTATGCAGCAGTTTGGGGAAATGCATGGTATAGTTAGTAACTGTTCTCATGATGATTTCATATGGAAAGATTTTAACTTTGCTTTCCATCTCTTTTTCAGCCTGTCAGTATTTGAACAGACCACATCATGCGTGAGTACAAGCTAGTGGTCCTCGGCTCAGGCGGCGTGGGGAAATCTGCGTTGGTGAGTCACATCTTCAGAGAGAATTTCTGAACTGTCCTGTCAACAAAAGCATTTTTAAAATCCCAAACCTGGCAATATTCCAAGCACCCTTTAATGAACTCTGTGGTTCTTAGATAAGAGACAGGTATGGGAGTAGGACTTCAATTTTTCAAGTATGGGAATTCTTAAACGGTGAAAAACTCACTTTCTGCAATCAGCCTGGGATTTTGAACATGTAGAACAGGGACAGCCAACTTCTGTATTCATGGGTACCCGTCTATTCTCCAAACATTTGTTTGCAGAATGAAACTTTAAACATATGTAGATGCATTTCCCAATTAGTAGTTAGATTCCCTCTGTAAAGTTAGTGCTTTCTACTTGTAAGGGCTATCACTGCTACATGGCATATGTGCTCACAAGTACACCGGAAATTAAAGAGATTCCAAAGCTACTGGAAATATCTTCCCCCCCCCAACCAGGGAAATGGTGGTTTTCAGGTAGTGAACAACATTGGCCTGAGGTTTGTTTCAGGTTCAGAGGCTATCAGTTCACTATCTCTGCTGTGACCAGTTTGCCAGTGTTTGCTATATTCACACTTTTTACAAAACGTTTAATTTTATTTCTCTTTTTACCACCCACAAGAAGTGTTAGGTTGGGATTTATACAGAAGTGGCAGTGGGGTAGGGTGGATTTTGGCTATGGAGGAAGATAAATGGGATGCCATGAAAAGACAGGTCATGTACTGATAAGCTTCCTTCACAGTTGGCCTTCTTTTCTCATTTGAGTTTCACTATGTGCTGTAGACAGGCCCGGCGCTAGGGTTTCCTGCGCCCCAGGTCGAACCCTGCTCCTCCACCTGCCCTGGAGTATATCCGCGTGTACTTTGCATGCACACCAATGATGTCATGTTACATGTGCCTCTCCCCCCACCCCCCCGGCTTCGCTGAGGTCTCCTGAGCCTTGGGAGGCCTTGGTGAAGTCTGGAAGGCAGCGTGCATGCTCAGAGCCCAGCTCTGAGTGTGTGCGCTGCCATGCCTCCTCCCCGACTTCGCTGAGATCTCCCAAGCTTCAGGAGACCTTGGTGAAGTCCAGAAGCCAGTGCACATGTTCAGAGCCTTGGGAGGCCTCAGCGAAGTCCAGAAGGCAGCGGGCGTGGGAGAGGGGGTGCCTCATGACACCCCTAGGCCAGGCAGCCCTAGGTAGCCGCCTACTTGGCTTCCTCCCATGTGCCAGCCCTGGCTGTAGAAAGGTTCGATATTTAGCATTCTATAAGGATTATCACTTTCTCTTGTAAACTATATTCCATTCTCTATTGTGTGGTTGCAGCCTGACAAACTGCTGGAATCCTTGCTTGTGCTCAGACTAGTAGTATCCAAGATTCTGAACCTGCGTTGTTGTTGGAAGGTTAAAAATACCATACTTTAGATTCTGGTAAACACTGTGGTGGTTTTAAATTAGAAGTCTTAAAATGACTATTCCCCCATGTTTGTTCTCTTCCTGTTTAAACGACAGCTAAATCTCCTAGAATAAATTAGGAGTGTGAAGAGCTGATCTTGGAGGGCAAAGAATTGTAGGTGGTGTGATGGGTGTGAGGTAGTTATGGCATTTGCTGGTTGATGAGTTGTTCTCTTTGACATTAAAATTAGGCCATCAGACTAAAGATAGGCAGGATAGTTGCCCACACTGCTTTAGAGGAATAAAATGGAGAAAAAGGAAAAACTTATACCCAAAAGAGTGTGTACTTTTTAGTGGCATGGACTAAGCTTGTGAACTTGGAGCCGGTTAGGCTTGGAGATGCTGTTAGATTTGGAGATGTTGTGTGTTCCTGCATAAGGCACTATCATTCACTATTACAGAAATGATAGTGATTAGGGTTGCCAGCCAGCAGCCAGCATTGAGCAGGAGATTGTGGACTAGGGTCCCATCATAATGATAGCTTGACATCATTTCTGGGGCAGACTTGAATGTGGTGTCATGCTTGTCAGTGTGATGCTCTTGTATTTACTGGAAATTCTCTGGGGTTATTCTGGCTCATTATTTTTCCCTTTGCTGCCCTAATGAGTGGTATGTGTGTGGGGGGACTGGGGGCTGTCACAGCCCTGATAGTGACCTGCTTCACAGAGATTAAATAATAGCCTGAAATATACTTGAGTTTTTAAAATGTTCTGCCCTGGTTTTAAAACAGTCTTTTCTTGCAGCTCAAGGCAGGTTAAAAATCCCAATTTAAACATGCAAAACCCCCAGTAAAACCACAAATTACATCCCCTTGGAAATGCCTGTAGTCTACATCCCATAAAAAAGCCAATGTAGATGTTTTAAGACCATCGTGTTCCTGTCTGCTGATGACAATTGGGCTCTGCTGCATTATGAAGCAGTTGCAAACTCTAGGTTGCTTTCAAGGGTAGCCCCGCACTACAGTAGTCCAACCATAAGGTTACTAAAAATGGATTATCTTTTATGTAGAAATAGATATAAAAGTAGTAAACACTGAAGATAGATGCAGTTGATTTTTATGTTTCTGTGATACTGGGACAAAGTGCTAACGTAAATTAAACTTATCTCTACTTGGTACATCTGAAGTAGGATCTTGCCTAGGAAAATGCAGCTAGTCTGAGCATAAATTGATCTTTAGGTGATAACGATCTCCAATGTGGTAGTGGACTAGGATCATGGAAACCTAGGTTTGAATCCCCACTCTGCCATGCAAGCTTGCTGGATGACATTGGAACAGTCAAACACTCAAGCTAACCTACCATACCGGGTTGTTGTAAGACTAAAATGGAAGTGAGGAGTCAATATAAGTCACTTTGAATCTTTGGTGGGGAGAAAGATAGGACATGAATGAAGTAAATTTTCTTTTCTCTTGTAAAAGTTTGCTTTTAGGAGTTTGATGTAACTCATATTGCACATCCTGTCACAAAAGCCTATGAAATACAGAGTGGTCTGAGCTGTTAAATAGAAGAAGAGGAAGTTGGATTTATACCCCACCCTTCACTCAAAGTCTCAGAGTGGCTTACAATCTCCTTTCCCTTCCCCTCCCCACAACAGACACCCTGTAAGGTTGGTGGGGCTAAGAGAGTTCTCTGAGAGAGTTATAACTGGCCCAAAGTCACTCCAACTGTTCTCCCAGATTAGAGTCCATGCTCTTAACCACTATACTAGACTGGATTTGAATTTGCATTTGTGTGCTGTAGGGTTGTGTGGGGCAGGGTCTTAGAAATCACTTCTACAGCTCTGCCCCTCTCTGTCCTTAAAAATCTTAATTAAAAACTGTGAGCTAGTTTTTGGTAACCTTTTAAGCACTTGCACATCACTTCTTTCAACAAATTACATTTTCTAGTATTAACAGAAGATTTAACTGAGAATCATGACTTTCAACATCTAATCTCTGTGACATATTTTGATCAAAATTGAGACCATTGTACTCATTATTAACCTTATTGGCAGCTGGAAGTTTTTGGACTCTCTCTTATGAAAATAAATCCTGAGATGATAATGAGTTTACATTGTGATGCTGTCTCAGCAGGTGCCTTGCTCTTCCTTAATGATAGTGTAGGTTGAGTTAAGATGGCATAATAAATTTCTTGAGAGCATCTCTCCTCCTTCAGTTTCAGGAAAGAAAATTGTTTTCTATCTGGTTAAAAAAACCATTGAAGCATTTAGCACTCTCCAAAATACAATGAGGCCTATTTCAGTTCACTGGACTCTCAAAATCTGAAACCACTTATTTAGGAGCATTAGTGCTTACGTTTGTTGTCATCTTGAGAGAAATCCAAGCTCTGACCCTGAACAAAATACAGTTGTTCTTAAAGACTTCTAAGAGCTGGTAGTTAGAATAGCTGTTTATGTGAGTCATTGTAGAAAAGGATATATATACACATACATATAATAGTGAGCTTATATCTACTGAATGTTTAACTGTTAAAAATATAGAATATCTATTTTATAAGAATTATTAGCATATGTGCACATTGCCCTCCCAGGAGGGATAAGATGTCCCCAAGAAAACTGTTCAAGACTATTCAGTAGGAGCTGGAAGACTATGTTCAAACCTTTTTGTTCCCCTTGACTTGGTTGGTGGCCTTCAGCAAGTTGTTTTTTCTCCAGGTTTCTCTTTGGTAAAGGAGTAGTAGATTAAGACCAACAAAGTTTTATTCAAGGTATGAGCTTTCGTGTTCACGCATACTAAGCATCCTGTGAGGCTGAAAGAAAATAGGATTCTTACAATAGAACTCTCTGAACATGAAAGATGAAATATATTTTATATTTAATAAAAACATTTTTATTCTGACTTGCCATCCAAATTAAAGAACTCAAGGCAGCTGACAGTTAAACCCTTGTTTTAGTTGGAGATTCATAAATATAAAATAAGAAGTACATATTTAAACCAAACACACAAGCAGGAAAGAATGCTAACCAAAACAGAAACTAACCACCTCCTGATAGGAGACAAGGATAGAGGGGAACAGACAGATCTCCCCAAGGAAGGAATTCCTTCATTTTGGCAACACAGCCTTTCTCAGTTTGTCACCCACCTGGCCTCAGAAATATACACCCTTTTGACTTCAGGGCCATATGCACTGTAGATTTTTCTCTCTGAAAAAGTTATAGAAATGAGTTATAATTAATCAACCAGGAATCTGAAGCCTGGTATCCATGTTCAGTTACAAATCCAGGTTCTTGGTCAGAACTGAATTCATAGTCAGAAGTTAACAAATACACCCACCTCTAGTCAGCACACCTTCAAATCTGGCTTAGGTAAGCTTGGTGTGAAGAAAGAAGATCCCCCTGCTCCTGGTAGAGTGGGGTGGAGATTGTCCATGATGTCACACCAAGCCTCTGTACCATTCAGAACCACCCAGTGAATAATCTCTAAATGACATTTTAATGAGATTTAGACCTATCCTACAAAGATTGGGGAGGGGGGGGGGGCGCTGTGGAGAACAAGGATTATTAGCTGTCTACCAAAGCCAACCAAAATTTGTGGACTCCTGCATATAGTAACTTCATTTCTCAGTGTGTGAGCCCTGGTCCTCAGTAGGTAGTTTAATGGTCACATTTAGCCCATCTTGTATCTATGATTTGACGTCTCTTAGTAATTGCAAGAAGCAAACCTATAATGATTCCACTGGCTACAAAGACCCTTAGTCGTGGCGTGATTCTTGAAACTTACATTTGTACATGCATGCACAGCTTTTAAAACAGACACTGTATTTGTGAGCTTTGGTTGTTTATGATGGGGAGCATATAAACTATATAGTGATGGGGAGGTGATTGCACTGCACATGTACAGTAACACACATAGGGTGATGGGCTGTTCTAGGAATTTGTGAGCAACAGTTATGCAGGAAAAGTGGTGCTCTCCACATAGCATGAAAATCATGTAAAAATGCCAAAGACCTCAAAATCTTCTTCCTAGTTGGCTTGTCAGATATATCTGTTAGACTGGTTACACACATAATAGGAAAGAAGTTGTTTTCGGCATGAAGTTAGAAATGCCTTGATGGTTTTCATTTCTTATATAGGACCTAAGTACTTGAAGTAGACTTCTGCATCTTAAAACTGTGTTAATATTGTTGATCCTCCAGCACTGCTGAGTTGGTCAATGGCTTGTAAATGAGACTAAGAGAAATAAAACCAAAGCTCTCTGCTCCATAACACTTCTACCCAGTTTGGCTTGTTAAATAACAGTATTTGTAGGCAATTGACTGAATTGTCTCTCTGTGTGTCCTTTTCCCTCTCCAGACTGTACAGTTTGTTCAGGGAATTTTTGTTGAAAAGTATGACCCTACAATAGAAGACTCCTACAGAAAGGTAAAGTATGAAGCAGTGTTTTCTCCACCAGCTATCAGATTGTAACTTTAGCAGAGCACAGTATAATTCTGCTAGACCAGCATTTTGTTTTAGCCAAGGCTGCTACCTATATAAAGAACTTCCATGTGCTGAGTTAGCTTTCCAGCAATACATGGCAAATGCAGATGTTGCACTGGCATGCTAACACAGTGTTGTGCATAGGTTGGACATGGGCAAAATCACACAGCTAAGCTCTTTTGTTTCAGTAGTATCATGCCTAAATAAGGGCTTTGGGATTCATTTTACGCTCAGGGGCAGACTTCTTGGCCATCTCATCACTGTTATAACCAGTGCCTCTGCAAACCAGTGCCCTCTGCCTGGGAAATTTTTCAACCCAGTATCCTATAGCTTATGCCAAGGTTATTAAAATATAATTTCTGTTACTGTATATAATTTCTATTGGGGGAGGTATTTGTGAAATTCCTGCATTGTTCAGGGGGTTGGACTAGATGATCCTTGAGGCCTCTTCCATGATTCTGTTATTTTATGACCCTAGCCTCCATTTTTCTTGGGGGCGTTTTTTAGCCTACAGTGGGTCAAAATAAAAAATCCTCCTCTTCAAATCTTGATGTGAAATATAAATGATGCATATACCTTCTATGAATTCTTCAGCTGTCTGTGTTCCCATGCAGTTGTAAATACTCAGAAAACTCTGAAAAGTCTCAAAATAGTCAGGACTGCAAGCAAGATCTGAATTATCACATGTCAATCTAGAGCTTTAAGGCTTTAATGCTATTTGTCTCCATTCCCTCCCCCCAGCAAGTGGAAGTAGACTGTCAACAATGTATGCTTGAAATCCTCGATACAGCAGGAACAGTAAGTGAGATCTATGTTTGGGAGAGCTGTAAGATTGCAGACAATAACTTTTGATTGTAAGGTCTTGGATGCAGGGACCTGATGCTTACATTACCATGTGAAATGCCATTTTTGCTACTGATAAGCAAGCTATAAATAATGATCACTTATACAACTACTTCTTTATTCTACCATGTCTGTCTTTATTTAAAAAGAATGGATTGAAGTTTCACTTTGTTGTGATTTCTGTTCAACATATTCAGTTTCAATAAGATTTTTCCATTAGAGTTTATTTGCATCATCAGGATTCCAAAATTCTAACAAACCTTCTTAAATACTTTGCTTTAAGGTTATCTAGTTGTGTGTGTATATGTATGCGCAGATTGTGCCTGTTAAAAACCTACCTACACAGTTAACCCATAAGGTCAGAATATGAATCTACCATTTCTTGATGCCTGTTCATTAAAGCCAGTAGTGGTTTTTGCTTTTTTATTTTTAATGTCCTCAGATCCCTCTTGATCTAAGACTCCTTCACACCTTACATATTGAATGTGGAATGTATACCAGTTTCCACTGTATCTACATTGTGTATTCTCACAGTGTGTGCCATGGCTGCTCCCCCCCACTTTTTTTATCTCATGCACCCCACACCTTAAGTGACCAAGAGTTTGGTTGGTCTCAGTCTTGATGTATTTTTGATTGAGAGCTTATTCAGTGTGAGGGGGTGTCAGCTGGTAGAGAATATATAGCTGCCTCTCACAATACAGGGATGAAGCAGCTGCACACATCTTTAAAAAGTGTGAAGCAGCCCTTAAGTCTTGGTAAAAACCCTCACCCTTCATCTTGAGTTTGAGAGAACTGACTTATTGAAAATTAAATTCACATGCTTCATTAGACTTGTGCAAGAGCAAGTAGAAATCTAACATGCTGTTCATATTCTTATTAGATAAATACCAATTAAGTAATTGTATTAAAGCTGTTTTTCCCCCAATTTTTTTTTAATTCCAGGAGCAATTTACAGCAATGAGGGATCTCTATATGAAGAATGGTCAGGGGTTTGCACTAGTATATTCTATTACAGCACAGTCCACATTCAATGATTTACAGGACCTGAGGGAACAGATCTTACGAGTCAAAGACACTGAAGATGTAAGTAAATGGCTTCTGACTTTGTGAACCGTTGGACTCTTTTTCTAACTAAACAAGCCAGCATCTGTTTTTGCACAGTTGCGAGATGCCTGAAGAACGCAGCTTTAGACTGCTCTGTTACAATATAATAAAATTCTCTATTTGGATGTTTGAGAGACCCCTTTCTTTATTCACATGAACATTATTGGACAGTTAGTCAGAAATACCCAGCATCTCAAACTGGGATGAACTTTGGAAAAGTTCAGCTCTTGTAAGAAGCTGGATTTTTTTTTTACTAGTCTGTAACTTACATGTCGACACTCAAGGTAGAATTCCCCCTCTTCAGCATCAACTTCTACTGAAATAACTGAACATGTAGCCAAATTATAGAAAGTACGGTATTTCCCATTGTAGACAAGTTTCAAAACTTGCAGCTGAGGTGTTATAAATGAATTTTGTACCTTCTTAACAGAGGTGCTTCTGTTTGAATGGCTCAGGCTAGTATGGAAATTTGGTTGAGTGACCTTGGGCCAGTCGTGTGCTGAGCCTAACCTACCTCACTAGGTTAAAATGAAGTAGGAGAAAATGTTGAAGTCACTTTGTGTCCCCATAGGGGAGAAAAGCAGGGTGTAAATGAAGTAACTAAAAATGCCATGTACTGAGCAAAACTGGTATAGACTGAACTTGTCTCTGTGTTAATTTTTTTGCTCAATATAGTGGGCTAAAATCATACTATCATAGAACTTCCTTGCACTGCATTGCATATAATACATAAGCACACTATCTTGAATATAATACATAAGCAATCCCCACAAATCATGGGAATGCAGGCTTTTTTATTTCTGCTCCAAGAGTTTATGCTCAAGCAGGACGTGGACCTGGCTTGCGTGACTGAGACATGGGTGTGAGAGGGAGACATTCTGGCCCTCTCAAACGGCTCCCCTGGGCTACTCGGTCTTTCACCAATCACAGACTAGCAGGGGGGAGGGGTGGCTCTATTCATACGAGAGGCTTACTCCTTTAGGGCTCTTCCAGCTCCGGAGATCAATGGTATTGAATGTGCCGGTCTGGCATGAGACGTTGGGGAGGGGTTGGCAATATGGCTGGTGTACCGTCCGCCTAATGCACCAGCCAGCGCCTTACTATCCCTGATCGAGGCCGTAGCAGGCTGGGCATTGGAGTACCCGAGGCTTGTGATCCTGGGTGACTTCAATGTCCATGCTGATGACACGGCCTCCAGTCAGGCGATGGACCTAGTGTCATCCATGGTGACACTGGGACTCTCCCAATTTGTTACATCGCCCACTCACCAGGCGGGGCACGTGTTAGATTTGGTCTTTGCGGCCAGGGTTTTGGTGGATGATATTACTGCAGAGGCAGTGCCATGGTCAGACCACTTTGCCCTCAAGGCTCGTGTGGATGTTCCACCGCAAGCCCATTTGGGCGGCGAGCTTATTTTGGCTCGCCCGTGGAGTCTGATGGACCCTGAGTGGTTCCAAATGGCTCTACGGGTGCCCTGGCCCCCTGGCGATTCTCTTAATGATCTGGTTGAGTCCTGGCATGGCCGGCTCTCCAGAGTCATTGATGAGATCGCACCTCGACACCCTCTGTACCCTTGTATTAAGCTAGCCCTGTGGTATACCCCGGAGCTGTGACAGCTGAAATGGCGGGATGGCTCAGGCTGATAAGGTTGAAGGTGAATCCAGCAAAGACAGAGGTCCTTTGCCTGAGCCATGGCGGCCTGGGTAGGGAAATCCCCCTACCAGCTTTTGATGGTGCGCCATTGAAAATGGCACGCAAGGTCAAGAGCTTGGGGGTGCTACTGGAGCCTTCCCTGTCAATGGAGACCCAGATAGCAGCCACTGCTAAATCCGCCTTTTTTCATCTTAGGCGGGTGAGGCAGTTGGCCCCCTTCCTGGAATGTGACGACCTGGCAACAGTGATCCATGCATCGGTCACCTCGAGGCTGGATTACTGTAATGCCCTCTACATGGGGCTGTCCTTGTGCCAAACCTGGAAACTGCAGCTAGTGCAGAACGTGGCAGCCAGGCTGCTATTGGGGCTCCCTAAGTGGGAGCACATACAGCCGATGCTGCGAGGACTGCACTGGCTGCCAATTGTGTATCGGATTCGTTACAAGGTGCTGGTTATTACCTTTAAAGCCCTATATGGCCGAGGACCTGCCTACCTTAGGAACCGTCTCTCCCCACATGTGCCCCAGAGGGTACTGAGATCTGGTTCGCAAATTCTATTGACAATCCCTGGGCCGAACGAGGACAAAATGAAAGCTACAAGTTCCACTGGTGGAACCAATTACCAGAGGAGGTGAGGGCCCTGCGGAGTCTTGCCCAATTCCGCAGGGCCTGCAAAACTACCCTCTTTCAGTTGGCCTTTTCCTAATGTGGAATTTATTGTACCGTCACAAAAAACTGTAAGATGAGTAACACCGAGAATGTAGCACCAAACTAATTTGCTGGAATTGGATTTGATGGTTTTAATTAGATGATTTTAATGTAATAGTATATGTAAGTGAATTGTATAATGTTGTGTAATAGTTGTTTCTATTATTGTAATCCTTGTATTTTATGTTATGCTATGTGAGCCGCCCGGAGCCTGCTTCAGCGGGGAGGGCAAAATACAAATTAAATATTGTTATTGTTATTATTATTATTATTTTGCTAAAAAAGAACAAGGGGGAAATTCAAAATCTAATAACTAGTTAAAATTGGGGGAGTATATGTAGAGTAGAAACAAAAATATAACAGTGGTGGCACATTTATACATAAGTTTCTAATAAAAGATTTCTGAGTATCTAGAAACAAGTGTATATGCAATAGTTACGGTATGCCAACATGTCTGAATATTGATAAAGCTGTAAGGTCCTTAATTCATTGGTTTACAAGAGGAGGGCATTTATCTCTTCAGTGTTGTATTGCAAGTTTTTTTAGTTGTAGAGTGTTCATTTTTGTTTATTTATTAAATTTATATATATATTTGTTGCTTTATTATGAAGGTGGTTGTGTTCTGACTAAATCCCAGTACACTTAGAGCCAATTTCAGGGGAAAGATATATTTAATTGCATCATTCAGATGAATTTTCTGGTCAGATGTCGAACTGTCTGTGATTGTGTGTTGCATTAAGCAAAAAGGAGCACTAAAAATAATTTTGGCATTTACTTGTCAGGAAGTCATAATACTGTTACTGATTTTGGCTTCTCTTTTCACGTGGACTTCAGCCTATTGTGGCACTTGGGCCCCTCTCAATCACTTTTAATGCCTTCCACATTTTTCTCTATTGAGCTTTCCGGTAAAATGGTTCTTTTTGGGGGACATAAGCTTTTCCTAACCACTAGATATAAACAAGATTATTTACATTGGGGTCCCCAAGCTTTCTGAGCCTGTGGGCACATTTGAAATTATGACACAGTTGGTGTGTAGAGTCAAAAAATGGCTCCCACAGGAGGTGGAGACAGCCACAAAATGGCTGCTGCAGATGACCTTCAGTCCCAGCGCAGCAAATACTTGTGCTGTGGTGGCAGATGCTGTCAAAACAGTGTTTCTAAACACCTGTTCAGCCAATCAAATCTTCAGTGATCAGTAGCTCCAGCTGGCCTCACTTTCTAAAAACATGTGGTGGGCACAGGAAAGGTATCAGTAGACTCCATGTTGGGGACCCCTGGCTTATATTGTTGCCAATACTAAACATTACATTAATCTAACATATTTATTTATCAGATTTATATCCCGCCCTCGCCTGACAGGCTCAGAGTGGCGGGATATATAAATGTAAGAATATTATTTATTCTTACATATCTGTCTCACCTTTCCTGTTTTCCTTGAGGAGCTAAAGGTAGCTTATATACACTCATAATGAGAACAACGAAGCATGCATATTAAAAAGGCATTTTAAAACAAAATCCATACCTAAAATGGCGTAAAAATAAGCAAGTCCAACATCATAATGTAGCCAGTTAAAGGTTCTCATAAAAAGCACTCCATTGCAGTTTCCTGAAAGGCAGCAGGAGAAACAACTTTGTGACCTCTTCCATAAGATCATTCTAGGGAGCACAGGGGCTGCTGCAGAAAAAAGCCTGCAGAAGAGATTAGGTAGATCTCGTAGCGCTGAAAGATGTTGCTGAGATGAACACAGTTGTTGCACAGGGAGAGAATCCTTTAAGGAGCCTACAGCATTAGGAATCTCCTAATGCTTGATAATCACCTAGTGTTAACTCTGGCAGTTGGCTTTCTGCATGATATTGGACTGGTTCAACAGTAAGATCAACCAGTAATAAAGTCTGGCATCTACACCTGTATGTGTTTGGTGTCCTATTCCATCACACAGCTGTTAAGCAGGTACGGTAGCATAATCACTACTGATCACTGAGTAATCCAAGCTCATAGGCTTTATATTGCATTATCAGTTCCTTTGTAGTCATTCATGGGATAGTCTGTGTTGTGAATGCAAGCTTTCTGTATCCATAGGTGCCATGACAGCATCTAGTAAGTGCATCCTTGCTAAGATCCAATCAAACATCCATTTAGTCTGCCCTGCATTATTTGTAGCCCACCATAGGCTCAGTAAATCACCTGCTTTTGTTGCCTCCTTGGGACTGTGAAATCAAAATGAGTGATCAAGCACCTGGCTTGCTTGATTCATCCAGATTTATTATAAGTGACAGAGTAAACATCTATTTACTATATTTTTAAACTTGCAAAATAGGCTTCTCACAGGCATAAAAGAAAAATAGAAATGATGTGTGTTCAGAAGATATTTGTGCATCTATCCAGAGTTCCTTTGGGGGTTGCTTACAAATACAGTTATAAATTATCAATACGAAATGAAACACTCCATTAGATACAGATGGTCAACAGGTAAGAGATTCTTGGCAGAGCTGGATTCAGATATGAAATGGTGGCTGGCTGCTGTTTTCTCTGCTCTGGTAGCCTCATCAGTGAGAAGTGAAGGGGGTTTGTGGTTGTATTTTCAGACTGGGGTTAGGTAACAAGAATGCCTATGATTCTGGTCCAGCAACTGCTGGGGTAATGAACAAGACTTCAGACAAGTTGATTTCACATTGGTTGCAGCCTCTCTGCAGTCTTATATAGAGAGCTCCCTACAGGTAGAACTGGTTCCCATGTTGTGCTCTTCCGTACAACTTGATCAGCTCCTCTTCTACTCATGAGGAGTACCAGAGCCCATGGTGATTAATCAGTCTCTTTTAGCATTTCCTTAACAGGCATGCACTCCTGCACCTAGTCCGTGCCTCAGCCTTGGCTCATTGCCTCATCTGCTCCTGGGGTACTTAGTGTCAGGACCTCAAGCCAAGGAACCACACAGTCTGATAAATCAGTGGTTTATTCCATAAGCATCTTAAGACAGGACATAATGACTCCCTTTTAACCCCTCGCCCCAACTGTTACATTTCAAGCAAATGCGGATATGTGAAGCGCAGGGATATTCTGGCAGGTCCCCCACCCACCGAAAGTCTTGGAAGTCCAGGTGCACAATCTTTTCTTCTTTCAGCATCTGACCTTGGAGGCCGGCAGAGGAGGCTTGGATAATAAGTTCCATAGATAAGCAATGTTCAAAAGGGGGAGAGGGAAAAAGCCAAGCAAGCAGGCAATCACAGCAATTGTAACTACACAGAATTCATGGCAAGAGGAATACAGTTGTTAACCACAGATATATAATGACTCTTGACATTCTGCCCCCTTTAAGGTCACCTTCCCCCAGGGTTGTCTGGATATTTGAGGTGAAAGTCTTTAATGAGTTTCCGACAATTTGTATCGATTGCTCAGACCCACTCTGCCTGGCTAAGGGAAAAGTGAGTCCACTTAATGAGATAGAACAGCTCCCCTCACTTGATTTTGGAATCCAGAATTTCCTGCACTTCATGATGAATCTGACCACGAACCAGAGTTGGATCTGGGGGCTGATGTTGCGGGTGCCATGGGGAAGGACCAGGATCTTTCTTCAGGTAACTGGCATGGAAACAAGGGTGAACATGTTTTAGATTTTTAGGCAATTCAAGTTCCACGGTCACATTATTTATAATCCTTTTAATAGGAAACAGCCCCAGATATTTCATTCCCAGTTTCTTGCAGTTTTGGGTGCTTGGTAGAGATGTACACCATGTCCCCCACTTTGAAGTCCCACAGTTTGGAGTGCTTCTTATCATAATGTTTTTTATAGTCCTCTTTAGCTTTATTCAGTTGTTTTTGGATAGCTTCCCACCCCTGCAACATCTGTGACCATTCTGTAAAATCCACAGGAGCTGTAGGTGGTGAAGGGAGTCCTGGAAATTGTTTGCCCTCATAGCCATTAACAATTAGGAAAGGGCTAACGTTGGTTGAGCTGTGGACACTGTTATTGTATGCATATTCTGCAAAAGGCAATAGGGATGCCCAATTGTCTTGTTCATATGAAGTATAGCACCTGAGGAATTGTTCTAGCACTGCATTTGTGCGTTCCGTCTGTCCGTCCGTCTGTGGGTGGTATGCTGAGCTAAGCCCCTGTTCGATCCCTGCCAATTTGCAAAGGTGCGCCCCGAAGTTGGCAATGAACTGTGGCCCGCGTTCGGAAATTATCTTACTCAGAAAAGTGTGTGGCCGAAAGATATGCTGTATAAATAATTGGGCCAACTTCTTAGTGGTAGGCAGTTGCTTACACAGGACAAAATGGACTTGCTTGGAAAACGTGTCCACCACCACCCACACCAGTGGGAAGGGGGTAAGTCGGTAATAAAGTCCATGGAAATGCATTCCCAGGGCTGGGAAGGTGGGCTAGGGGTTGCAACTCACCAGGAGGAAACCCCCCTCTTTTCTTTGCCATAACACAAGTTGGGCAGCTAGAAACATATTGTGAAATGTCCTTCCTTAACCCTGGCCACCAGAATTGCCGTTGCACCAAATGAATAGTTTTGACAAAACCAAAATGCCCCCCCCCCAGCTTGGAATCATGAGCACGCTGCATGACTTCCGTTCGTAGCAGAGCAGGGATGAAGAGTTTGTTGTCTTTATACCAAAGGCCCTCAGGGGAGGGTGTGAGAATGAAGTCCATGTCAGGTGGATGTGTTCTTAAAATTTCTTTCAGAGAAGTTAGGAACGAGTCTGGAGGGCCCACCCCCTTTTTGTTCCTGTGCTCGGGTTGTGACCAGAGCGCTGAGTTGGGCGGGGGTAAACAGTGAGTCTGTAACCACCTCCCTCTTGTTTTTGTGTTGGGGTAGGCGGGACAATGCGTCAGCTAGGAAGTTCAGCCTCCCTGGGATGTGCCCCAGTGTGAAATTGAATCTGTGGAAAAATCTCACCCATTGAACTTGTTTGTTTGTGAGGTTGCAGGTCGCTATCAGGACAGCGAGGTTCTTATGGTCTGTCCATAATTCAAATGGTCCCCTCACGCCCTCCAAATAGTGACACCATTTTTCTAAGGCCAGTTGGATGGCAGAAGCCTCTTTATCCCATACGGACCAGTTTCGTTCTGAGGGGAAGAATTTTTGAGACAAGTATGCACATGGGTGGAGTTTCCCGTCCTCCCCCTCTTAGAGCAACACAGCAGCTCAGGCTACATCGCTTGTGTCACATTGCACCACGAATTTTTTATTCTCATCTGGGAGGGTGACGCAAGGTTCAGAAATGAAGCATTGCTTGAGGTCCTTGGACGCCTGTTGGCATTCTGGGGACCACTCTAGTTTAGCACTGGCTTTTGTGGCAGCAGCACCCTTCCCCTTAGTTTTTAGCAAGTCTGTTAGGGGCATGGTGATGGCGGCAAAATCGTTTATGAATCCTCTGTAAAAATTTGCGAATCCGAGGAAGCTTTGTAATTGCTTCTGGGTTTTGGGTGCTGCCCACTCTGCCACCACTTGTACTTTGGCAGGGTTCATCTCAAGTCCAACCCCCCTGAAACTCAGTAGCCCAGGAAGTCAAGTTCTGTTTTGTGAAATTCACATTTTGATATTTTGGCAAACATTTTATTCTCGTATAAGGTCTGTAGCACTTGCCGGACTAACCGCACATGTGAGGGGAGATCCTGTGAATATATTAACACGTCATCCAGATAACAGACTAACTCCTTGTACAGGAACTTATGTAAGACCTCATTGATTAAATTCATGAAGACCCTCGGGGGCCCCCTTCAACCCAAATGGCATCACCAGATATTCAAACTGTCCCAAGAGGGTGTTGAAGGCAGTTTTCCATTCATCCCCTTCTCGGATACGAACCCAGAAGTACGCATCTCAGAGATCCAGCTTAGTAAAGATCTTCCCTGGGAGACCTCACTGAGAAGGTCTCTAATAAGGGGAAGGGGATATGCATTATTCATAGAAATTTCAAGCTCCGAAAGTCTGTACAAGGTCTCAAACTACCGTCCTTTTTCTTTCAAAATAAGACTGGGGCGGCACCTGGGGACTTGGCTGGCTGGATAAAGTCCCGTTGCAAATTCACATCCAGGAAATTTTTCAACTCCTCCCTCTTGGTTCTACTCATGGAATATAGTTTTGTTTTGGGGAGCAGCTCCCCTTCCACCAATTCAATTGTGCAGTGGAGCGATGTGGGGGGAGCTCATCTGCCTCTGTTGTGTCAAACACCCCTTTCAAGTACCGGTACTTGGGTGGGATGGAAGAGACCTCTATCATCGTTAAACATAGTTTTTCCACCTGGGGGGGAGGTTGGGGGCCCCACTTTGGATTCCATCTCGCAGGCCAGCTGAATCCAATCAGCTAACGACTGGGGGTTCCCCCCTTGAGGGCTTCTCCGAAAATGTTGGAGTTGAGGTCTCTCAAACTGTTCAGTTCAGGCCCCATCATCCCAGCGGTGCACCTTCGTGCTGAGTAGACGAAATTTGGCTGTGTACTCCCTCACAGATTTAGGCCCTTAGCAATTTGTCAGGATTTCGAGCCAAGGAACCACACAGTCTGATAAATCAGCAGTTTATTCCATAAGCATCTTAAGGCAGGACACCATTTTTGCTAAGACGTCAGTGACTCCCTTTTAACTCCTTGCCTCAACCGTTACATTTCAAGCAAGTGTGGGGATGTGAAGCACGGGGATATTTTGGCGGGTCCCCCACCCACCGAAAGTCTTGGAAGTCCAGGTGCACACTGTCTTTTCTTCTTTCAGCGTCTGACCTTGGAGGCCGGCAGAGGCAGCTTGGATAATAAGTTCCATAGATAAGCAATGCGCAAAAGGGGGAGAGGGAAAAAGCCAAGCAAGTAGGCAATCACAGCAGTTGTAACTACACAGAATTCATGGCAAGAGGAATACAGTTGTTAATCACAGATATATAATGACTCTTGACGCTTAGGGAGACTGTGGCAGATCTGGTCATGATCAGGTCCATATTGGGGCTTCCAGACCTGAGGGCCCTTCTGCCTCAGGGGGTAGTATCAGTGCTGGCACATGGATCCTTTGGAAAAACCCTGAGACCACAACTTCACAGGAACAGTCTGCCTATGTAAATCTTGGGGCCAGGTTGTCCTCTTCTTTTGATGAGGACTCATCCTCCCAGACTGGTCCATCACTGTCTGTAGAGTCTGTAGAGTGGATTAGTTATTCTTCTTTGGGAACACAATTTTAGATTCTTGGAATATTCTTTAAGGATGATTGTGTCTGCAGTGAAGCATTATTGGTGTTTTCTCTCTAGTTCAGACCTATGTATCAGCTGGAAGCTTTGTGTGGCTGCATTATATAGGCACATTAAAATGTGCTTAAAAGCAGCAGTTCTTGATCATATTAATTTTTCCTATAGTTTTGGTAGGACTTGAGTTTACCATTTTGATGTTTTGTAGGTTAAACACTTGTAAAATTACAGCCTGTCCTTTTTGTAGAAAACAAGTTCTGAGGGTTTTTTCCTTTAAAAAATGGTGATGGAAAACACAACTCAGTCATAAGTTCTGTTGGTGATATACTAATTGAGAAATGTTGAGAAATGTCAAATATAGCTTGTTTCTTTGACTTGGGCTCTTCACTTATTGATGGATCTTCCTACTTCATCAGGAAACAGAACTAGTTTGCCCAGTGCAGTTAAAGTTATTTATTGCCTGAAAAATGAATAGGTGGCTGGATGGTGTTGAGAGATGTCAACTGTGTTGAAATGCTTTTTAAATACCTCTCTCTTTTTCTGTTTACATCTTTGCCTCTCACTGTATGTGACTTCTTTAATGCAGTGTGTTTGCTACCCTCCTTAAGACTAATCTCCTTTTAGGTAGGGATTATGTTCTCACAAATCCTTTGGAACCTGATTCCTTTCTTAGCATAGGTCAAAGAGCTGTGCTGTGGAAACACCTAGCACTGCAACTTATATCCTAGGAGAGGTCCAAAGAAATCATAACGGACGAGATTCCCCTCATTCTAATTGACCACTAAATTTATGTTCGTAGGTTCCAGATCTCAGTACATTAAACGTGTTTCTTATTTGTAGCATCTTGATTAGGACTGCAGAATTCCTGATCTGCTCTCTCGAATAACTTGCAGTTCAACTCATTTCAGCAAAAGTATTTTCTCTTATATTTAAAGTTCTAAATTCTCAGAAGGAATAATGAAATTCACTTTGCTTCAGTAATGCATGTTCTATGAAGAATACGTTCTGTGACACTGCTGTCTTGCATTCACTGCCTTTTCAGTTCTGTCTTTATAGCTACAATCCTGAGCATAGCATAAACACATGCATGCTTAACAGTGCCATCCTTTGCTGCATTATACTCTTTTAAGTCCATTGAAGTCAATGGAACTTATAACATAAATCGTCTTAGTGTAGCACTGTTAATGTACTAAAATCACTGGGCTTGCGATAAAAACAAGATTGCTCAAGAATCTAGGCTATATTTTCACTGTCTCTCCTCTTTGCACCTTGTAACACTCTGAATAGCAGCCCCATGGTGCAGTGTGGTAAAGCTGCAGTACTGCAGTCCTAAGCTCTGCTCACGACCTGAGTTCAATCTCGGCAGAAGCTGGGTTCAAGTAGCTGGCTGAAGGTTGACTCAGCCTTCCATCCGTCTGAGGGCAGTAAAATGAGTACCCAGGCTGCTGGGGGTAAAGTGTAGATGACTGGGGAAGGCAATGGCAAACCACCCCATAAAAAAGTCTGAAAACTTTTGAAAACGTCGTGATGCGATGTCACCCCAGAATCGAAAATGACTGGTGCTTGCACAGGGGACTACCTTTACCTTTTTACACTCTGACTGCTTTTGTTCAGCATCTTCTAAATACATTTGTGCTTTGTTTTCCATGTGAGGAAAGACAAAACGATCTTTTGAGAAGCATCTGATTTAATTCTTGGTATTTGTGACTCAATATGGCAGTCTCTTTGCTTGTAGAATAACTTTGATTTGATGAGGGATTTAGGGGTGCCTGCTGCAGAATTGTACAAACTGGTTTTCCCTGAACTTTGGATGCCTTCTCATCATAAGGAATACAGAAAACAGAAGTTTCAACAGATATTAAAAGCAGTTCTGAATCTGCTTGAGGGAACCATTGTTCAGTAACTATTTTTGCACAGCTAATTTTGAATATTGAAGTTATTTCAATATTTCTTATTGCATGTTGCTAGTTATTTATGAGCAGAAGTATGTTGTGTTGATGTGCTTTCCTTCGGAAGATGCAGTCTTTGCAACTGTGTTTGTGTATCTGTGAGTGGGTTTCAGTATTTCAGGAAATGAAATAGTGTGCACACCCAATATCAGCAGCTTTCTGTCTGTCCATAGTGTTTTTACATGGCTCTGGGGAAACAGGATGGGTGTGTATGTTAGTGTTTTACAGTTCAGCTTTTCATGGGCAGTGTACTGCCAGAGTTTATCTAATTCACAATTAGAATGTTAGAGTTGCCTTGCTGGAGCAGGTTGAAGTCAGCCTAGGATAGTGTACTGTCTCCAGCAATGTCCAGCTAGCACCTCCTGAGCAGGGCTTGATGGAAACAGTGTGCTTCAGAAACACGACTGTTTCATTTTTAACCTGCACAATAATCAGCATGCATCTAACCTATCATCTAATCTTTCTTAAAAGTAGTTTAGGTTGATGGGCCCCATGGCACCATACAACAGTGGATTCTGTGTCAATTGCACACAGCCTAATTAATGCTACAAAAACCTGCAGGTCTTGTATGTATCTGCTGCAAAGTTGTTGAAACCATCAAATTTGCCTTTTTGTTTCTCCTTAACTGGTTGGCAGTTAACTTTTGGGGATGGCCCAAGTTCTGGTGTGTTGAGAGAACGTAATCATGTAACTTGTTTTCTCACTAACATGGGTGAATAACTTTATAAACTTTTAATATCCCAGCCAAAACATGGCAAGGAGTATGTGATTGGGAATGGTTGTTGTCACCATTGTGCAGGAGGTGTGAGTAGAAAGCAAGGGGAGTGGGTGATACTTCAGTGTACTCAAGAAAGCATGCTAAAGGGTCTCTGGGAACCTAGCCTTGGTGAGTAAATTTTCCTGTACCAAATTGTTAACCACTCCCACAACTACAGGTAACTGTGATATTAACAGTACCAGTTGCCTTCTGGCAAACAGCACAACCTAAGAAGGTGTGCAGCAGTTTCCTTTTACAAGTCTTGGCTCCACAAATCAGATTTTACTTATTTAATCTAGGACATTTTTAGGATACCTCATAACTAATTTAGGATATTTTTAGGATATTTCATAGCTGAGGTTCTTGACATTGTTTACAAAAATAAACAGTATAATAGCACCAGTAGAACTCAAAGACTGAGATCAATGAGAAAAATGTCCAGTAATTTTATCAAATGGCTATAGCGATCACGAGTGAATTCTAATACAATCATACAGCTAGGCTCTAGGTTGTTTATTAAGTGTCATGAAATGTGCTCAGAATGAATTAAGAGCTTGGGGATTTCTCTTAGTATTGGGAAAATGTGTTGTTCTCTTAGGAGTTGTATCAGGTAGTCTTGGGGCTCCACTCTGCCCCCAGCTGAAATTTCAGAATAGTCTTCAGAGATCACTCAGTACAAATCAGTAAAGCTAGCCCTTATCATATTACTATCAGATATGTAGGTATAGTGTTATGGTTTCATTTGCTGTTGAAGACATGTTTTTTCTGTCTGTGTTGAGATTTTTTCCTAAGCTGGTCTTGAATCTCCAAAAGTGGAAGACCAAGCAGATGCATTGAAGAGGTTATAAAAGCATGCATAATTGATCCCTTCCATGTCATGACTCACCAATGGCTTTCCAGAAAGGAGAAGATGACATTTATTATATAAGCGGGGTCAGGTCACTGTCACCCATAGTACAATTTGTTTCTTCTACATCCTACTATTTAAAATGAGCAGAATTAGAATATAGCTGTTGTCTTCTGTCTTAGCACGTGAAACGTCAGCTTGTTTCCTCCACAAAATATTGCATTAGTGTAAATGTTTGTGGAAATAAAGTACATATCACCAAATCTTCCAAACAGTAGTGTTTCAATTTATTTGATAGTTGTCAGGTGGTCATTTAATTTTCAGTGTGTGGTTGTCATGGCAAGGATCTTATTTGCTTCTCTTGAAGATACATAATTCAGTTTCCAGTTAACTAAATATTCTTTGGAGCTTCTGATACTCTTGATTTTACAGTTCCTAGTTCTCCCATTTTTAGTGTCAGAACACTGGAGAACTGGTATTGGTCAGCAGAAAACAATGTAGTGGAAATTGCAGGATTTAGAATAAACGCATTAAAACTATGAAGCAAGGAAAATTTCAGTTGTGATTACGCAGA
Source organism: Heteronotia binoei (assembly GCF_032191835.1). Taxonomy (NCBI): domain Eukaryota; kingdom Metazoa; phylum Chordata; class Lepidosauria; order Squamata; family Gekkonidae; genus Heteronotia; species Heteronotia binoei. Next base: position 68,207,896 of record NC_083224.1, on the reverse strand, counting down.
ACTTCTTTCAGATCAATATCCTGTCTAGTAAATATATTTGTGGTCTGGATTAAGCACATATTCATAATCCCAGTTTCCCTTTCTGTCTCTCTACACAGGTTCCGATGATTCTGGTTGGCAATAAATGTGACCTGGAAGATGAGCGTGTAGTTGGCAAAGAACAGGGACAGAACTTAGCAAGACAGTGGTGTAACTGTGCCTTTCTAGAGTCGTCTGCAAAGTCTAAAATCAATGTTAATGAGGTAACTATTGGTTGATCCTTTTGAAGGCAGCATGTTGGTAGTCTGAAGTGTATGTTGTTCCTGGTATACATGTTTCTTAAATCCCATGAGAGTAACTGTTCGCAACTCTGAAAAATCAGCATCTTGATGGCTCTATTCAGAAAGGATGCTATTTGCTTCATTGTCATTAGTTAAAAAACTGTACCTAGTAATGGTGAGACTTGCTACAAGGGCAGTACAAAGGTTCTGCAGTCATAATAGAGGGTGTGGGTATTTAATTCAATATCAGATTTATTATGCTATCCTGTTGCCTTGGAGAAAACTAATACTTTAGCCCAGAACCCTTCCTCCAGCTCAGGATAGCTGTTCTTTTATAGTGGGACTAAATGTAAGGCTTAAATGGTTTTTGTCATGTTTACTTAGCAAACACCTGTGTTTTTAATATTACAAAGCCCAGAGCATTTGAAATGTGTCTCTTGAAAATTAAATGACTCAGTATGTAGTGATTACACAAGCTACTAAGCACACAGGTGAAAGGAAAGAAATTTAATTATGTGATTGATGGTTATTGTCATCTAAATAGATATAAGCAAAATCAATATAGAGAGGTGGGGATCTCAGTGGAGAAGGGAATTGAAAGACAGTAGAGCTGAACTGAAAATTGAAATGCTTACTATATATTTGGCAGTGCCCTCTCCCCTTGGCAGTTTTTCAGGGATTGGTTCAAAAGGAGAGAAAATTTTCTTCCATCAATGATCCTGTTACAGCCTCTGAAACCAATATTTATATATTTATTTTATTTCATATATGCTCCTTCATTTTCCCCAGCAGTTCACACCATTCTCCTTTTCTCCATTTTATCCTCCTAAAAACACTGTGAGGTAGGTAAGACTTTGTTGGTCTTCAATGATACCATCACATGACCCAATTTAGCTGTGTAGTGCCATCACATTCATTATGTGATCCCTGATTGGCTAGAATCCTTGGAAGGAAGGTTTGTCTAATCACCTAAAATAGTGCTGAAGCTAGGGAGAAGGAAAAGGAAATGGGTGAAAAAGTATTTCTTGGGGGAAGCTTTTCTCTTTCCATAGTCTGTGTTCTGTTCCTTAAACTACAACAGACAAATTTGACACATCCTTAGAGGTTTGTACAGATAACAAGAAGGACATTTCAGGAAAGTTAGTGCCTGTTTAAAAAGATACAAATGTTTTTACCCCCAGTCTGAAATATTGACTGTCCAGCATCTGATTGAGACATGAACTGTGTGAACTGTTTATGGTATGCTCAAGTTTCACTTTCTTCAAAAACTGTTCTTGCTGACATCACTTTAAAAACCATGGACTGGAAAATGAAGTTGATGGACCACTAGGTTCTTTGTTTAGTAGTAAGTGGTCACTGAAAGTAGCCCTCGGAAGAGCAAGTATGGTGTCTTCTCCAAGACTTTTCAGTGTGGCATCTTCTTCAAGGCCTTCATTAGCTGTAATTCAGGAGCTCAGACAAGCTAATAGCAGTTAAAATATGAAGTGAATGCAGTGCTAAATACAACAATTCACTCTCAGCCATAATGAGCATTCAAGAAACCAAGGAAAGTTTTTAGTATTTCCCCAAAGCATTTTAATATATTAGGGAGCTCAGCCAAATGAGGGATTGCCGTTCCTTTGTTATACGGTACCTATTACCATACCCATAAATTATGTGACCATCCTCAGTGAGTGATTCATAGGTTCAGTATTTGGCACATATTTGCTACTCATTTGTTAAATATGGAAGACGTGTTCAACATGGCTGTTTTGGTGGTGCTTTTCCACTTTTTGTTTGTTTGTTGGAACCAATGTTCAGCTGATCGTTGGATTTTCTTACAGCTGTGCCAAGTCTGTGATTGCTACCTAATTTCTTGAAAGTAACAAGTAACTTCCATTTTTCAGCAGCATGCTCATTCAAAAGGTTCCATTGTCATTTCTACTTGTATTACATTAATAATGAGCCAGTATTGAAAAGCAACATTTCTCCAGATTGATTCTGGACAGTAGAATGTAAAGGAAAACAAAAGGAAGAAGAAGAAAAGCACAGGCTACCTAAGCAGCCTTTGGAGAGGCAGATGATCTAAGCAGCCTTTGGAGAGGCAGATGACTAAAGCAGCAGCTCAAGACTCTTTGTTTTGCCTGCTGGATTGCAGTCTGAGGGTTTTGCATGCATCTTCTTTAATTGCATGTGCTACATTCTTTTAACAGTGGTCTTTGCATTTGGAACATCTTAATATGTTTCAATTTTGCGGTGGGTAGCCATGTTAGGGTGCAGTAGTAAAACAAAACTCAAGTGCAGTAGCACATTAAAGACCAACAAAAATTTTTAGGGTATAAGATTTTGTGAGTCAAAGTTCATTTCATCAAATGCTTTGTGATGTTTTAGAACTCCAGCTCTTCGATTTCACTAGACAGTTCCCCTTTTCTGTGCAAAGATCTAGTTAGGAAAGTTCTGCCCTCCATTCAAATTATTGACTTCAAATGCGGGAGATTTAAAATATGTCTTCTGTCACATGTTCTTAATGGGGCTGAAACAGCCACTTTAACAGAGGCAATATATGGACTGCAGTCATCCTTGCTTCACTTTCCTGAGAAGTGAAGGTTCTCACTGCATGTAAAATAGTGGTTGGCCTGTTTTTAATACAACAGGTATCATTGTAAAAGGAGGTAAACAATTTGCTACTGGTCATGTTCAGAATCACTGAAAATAAGGAAGTACCCACAAGCATGTGAGTAGGAAATGTTTTGTAAAAAGGAGCCCTGTTTGAGCTTACACCTCCTTTTGAGGTCATGAAAATATTCATATTACTGTATGTGTAAATCAGTATACATCTAAGGATTAGTACGGAGGGGGATGGTCTTGGTTGCACTCAACTAGATGCTCAAAGGCAGGAGCTGTTCCAGGTACTTTGCAGTCACCTGAGATTGTGCTATACTAATGTGATGGCCTTACAAAAAAAAAAAAGTAGTGGGGAAGTAGCTTTACTGCTGTTTGCTGCATCCACCATCCTCTAATTGTGGAGGCCAGGGTTTTCCTAACCAATATACATTGAAATAAAAACAAGGTTTTGAAACAAGTGGCCAGCAGATTGAAAGAAGAAAAATTTGTGCTTTCTGCTCAAAAGCTGCAGTGAACGCTTATCTGTAGTAACAAATGCTGCTGGATCATGTTTGATCAAACCTAATAAAATGTGTTAAGGCACGTTTATACCAGTTCTAAAACTTGGGACAGTGCATGTGTAGAAATGTGGCTAACAAGACCATGGATGGTGACATAGCCATCGAGCACACACCAGCTTAATGGTACCAGTTTAGCTTCTGATGATTCTTTGTTGAGGGTTTTACAAGTATGTACCAATGCTGTCAGTGGTGTGGGGGGAATGACAGAAGCTCTGCTTGGGCAGAGGAATACCTTTTGTTCATAGAATTAGAAACTGGAATTACTGGTTTAACATCAGCTACCAGAATGCTATTGGAAATTATGAAGCTGTTCCCCAAAACAAGTGCTGTATCCTTTGGTAGAGCAGCTGAGCAAAGAGTGCTTTGCGATTGCATGGATCATTTGAGGAATTGAAGCCAGTGTGGTGCAGAGGAGCAGGATGCAGGAACACAAATCGTGCCTTGGAGATGGATTCCCTGCATGTCTTTGAGCAAGTCTTTGTTTTATCTTATCTGTAAAACAGAAATAATGGCATGTGCCATGTGGTGGCAATCCTGAATCTCCCTCTTTCTTTTATCTTCTCTGCACCATCACAGTGAACAACCAAGCATGTTCCCTATACTGTATATATTGGAAGATAATACTCCCTTCAGTGATGCAGGTACCTGGTGGCAGAGTGTTGATGGCTCAGCCAGCTGGATTGCTATGTACTTGAGTACTGTGAGGAACAGATAGGGGAATGGATGCTGCATTTTAACCTAAGTAACAGTTAATACTAATATTGTAAAGCACTTGGGAGACTAAAACTATAGGTGATGGAGTGTGGGGAGCTTTGAGTTATGCTTTGTGTCATGCTTCCCAAAAAATGATAGATGCCTTCTGTCTGCAAAGATACCCATACTGGGATTCTCCCTAAAGTTCTGTCTTCCTTTCCTTTGCAGATTTTGATCTCTAAGATCTGTTAAGCATCTGACCTTACCAGAGTACAAGCTGATGGTTTTGCCTTAGACTGACAGCATAAAACTGTGTAACTGTAAACTCAATTGGGAGCAAGTGTGACAAACCTAAATGCTTTTATAGTTAGTTATTGTACTGCTGTTATCTTGCTTTTTTGAAAGCACTTGGCTCTGCTTCAGTCTTCTGAAAAAATATATTATCAAGGTTGTATCTTATATCCAGATATTGCAGTCCACAAAGAACAGTAGGCTTCAGCCACACAGAGCTGGGAAAAGTGGTGTTTCCCATCAGGCTGAGTAGTATATTAGCATTCCTACAAAGTTAACATTACAAAAGATATGTTTTCTGAGCAGCCTCTTGCTCCTGGCTCAGCAAGATAGTATACAGCTGGAAATGTGGGAAGGATCTCTGGAAAAAGTATCCCCCCCACACACACACATACATGTAGGGTGGTTCTTTGTTCATGTGAAAGTCCTACATATAAGCAGCAGGTAATTAAAGTATACCATGCACAACAATACTTTGATCTTAATGGCAGCCAGTATTGATAGTCAAATTTTTCACTAAATGTAAAAGCTGAGCCATTATGTTCTGCCATAGGATAACTAGAAGGGCTAGAAAGAGTGGTGTCCACTTGGATGCTATGCTGCCGATGGCTTATATGTGACCAGTTGATTAAGACATACAAAACAGAGGTTATTACTAATACTCTTTCATCTGCTAGACAAAAAGCATTTGAATTTGTTAGCCTGTTTATGCTACTGGTTATGATCATTTTCAAAGCAGTTCATAACAAAATAAAATCAAAATCACTAATCACCAAATTAACTTTCCAGATATAGAATTTTTGGGACACGGCTGGGGAGGAAAAAGGACCCTGCCTCTATCCTGAGGGAGGGAGAGGCAGTCTGCCTGCCCTCCCCCCCCCCCCCCAAGAGGGGAAGAGAAGAAGAAGAAACCTTCCTACTTAACTGGTAGCCTGGCCCTGGTGGGGTGGAAGGCCATCAGTGCTTCTAATGGCCAGTTTGCCCCTGGAATTGTGGGTCATCAGCATAATAATGACACTTCATTCCAGATAATCTGGATGGTTTAACAGCATAGGAGACCAGAAAGAACACTACAGGACCCTCCTCTCCCATTGCACAGTTCCTAAGGGGTTAAGCAGTCAGCAGTCTGTTCCATTCAAGTAAGTCTGGTCTACACGACAGTTACAAGATCAAAGCTTACATGGGTATTTGTGATCAGCAACTGATGATGCATGAGATGTGCACAGAATTTTGTCATCTTTGTACTGAAATGGTTTTCATCAGATAGTGTCTCTTAACTTAAACCATTTCCTGTCATTCTGTTGCAACCACAGGAAAAAAGCTGTAGTAGACCATAGTCGGGGAAGCCCTGTCAGGAAAGAGGGCCTTTCTAAAAATAAATTAGGACAGCCTTGCATTTATTAGGACAGGAGGTTAAAGGTGCCTGACCCAGATTCTACTTTAGGAAATGCCAAGAAGATTTCAATGCATGTGAGCTCTTGTGCTCTCTTTCTCCCTCTCACCCCCATTTATTTCTCACCTTTAATTTAACCAAAAACTTTTATACTACAGCATAGGATTGTGTAAGAGGTAGATGTTCTCTAACTCCTACTTTTCTGATTTCCCTCCCAGATCTTTTATGATCTTGTGAGACAGATAAATAGAAAAACACCAGTGGAAAAGAAGAAGCCTAAAAAGAAATCATGTCTGCTGCTTTAGACCGACAGCATGCAGCAGCTCTGAGCCAGGTGAGCAACTGTCCAGAAGATGGAATTTATTCTCCGGCCCTCTGAAACCTCTGCTCAGATGTTGTGGTCTTCCTGGCCTTGTGGTGGTACTTCATGGCCTTGCTGCGGTGTGTGATGTGCAGACGCTCACAGGCTGGGGGCAGAGGTGCCTGGGTTCCTTTGGCAAAGAATGCCAAGCATTCCAAGTTTTGGGTACATTCTATAAATAACCTTCCTGTGTAATTTGGCCAAGCATTCTGTGCCCTGTTCGTTCTCAAAAAGAACCACACATAGTTTTCCCTCAGGGTTCAAGGCTTGAAGAGGAAAATCTCCCACACTGTAAGTTTGATACAGGGCCTGGCAGTTCACAGATGATTTGTTCTGTCTTCATGCTCCCTGCTAGTTCCCTTTCTCAAGTACCATCTTTTCAGAGGAAACTGGAGCCACCTGGCTCTTACTTTAGCTCATGACTTGCCTAAACAAATAATTTCCCACGGGGGGGGGGGGGAAGCCCACATGACAGAGGCTTGCCTTTCTTTTCTTCCCTTCTCCCTGGTAATAGATCTTGATGTTCACTGGACAGTAAAAGCTAAATGGTCTTCTCCTGGTCTTAAGAGATTGGGATGCTGCTCCGTGATGAGGGTAATAATGTGTGTGGGTACTCCTTGTCCATATTTGTCTGCATAGAGAATAGGCTCAAAATAGACTTTAAGCAGAGGCTGGACAATTGTAAGATTGCTTTTGGTGCCTGTAGAACAAAAACATATGTAGAAGAACACCCTGTAGTTGATCCAGTGACAAAAGTAATGGAACTCTGGACAACCCTTGTCAGGGATCCTCTAGGCTGATCCTGCATCAAGCAGGGGGTTGGACTAGATGGCCTGTATAGTCCATTCCAACTCTGTGATTTGATTAAAGTACATGGTATTGTCGTGGCTTTAAAAGCCATAGTGTTTATGCAGTATGCGTGAGTACTGGAACAGATTATGAATAGTAGTATGGCATCTCTGTCTATTCTGAGGTCTGCACACACATTTCTCTGTAATGCTGAAGTACCTATTTGTTGACTCATTAGTATTTGACATCTAGTTTTATCTCTCACTGCTTTGTGAGTTCCAGTTTGTCCATTACCTGGGGGCCCCAACCTGTCTCAGATGTAACACAATCACACAGGACTTGCAGGTTCTTCTCAATTCCCACATGTGTGATCAGGACCAATGTGTATTTAGAGAATGAGCTGTATCCTCTTCACTGTTTTCCTAACCTGCAATAGTTCTAAGGAGCTCTGTTTGCATACATGGGTTTCCTCAAATAGCACTCTGCTAGACTGTTTCAGGTTGAAAAAATCATGCACAGCAAGGCTGAGCCTCCTTCTCTCATGCCACAGTCTTTATCTGCAGATATGTATCCAGACTTAGTGAGGAGAATTCGTAACTTGCATGAGAATGTGTTACGTCTGATGCAGAGTAAGGACACTGATCCCAATGTGTGTACTCGTTAACTGAAGACTTGCAGTTGTTTTCTCTTCCCTGTTCTCTCTGTCCCCACCCCACTCCATATACAGACCTTTGGCTTGAATCCTATGCATGCTTTCCTTTGGCAGAAGGCACTTCCACCAGCATAAAAGGAAGGGGCAATTTTCCCTAACGCCCTCTCCCGCAGCCCACTAAACCCCTGCACAGCACCTGTGTTTTGGGGACAGTAGGCTACAGTACTAAAGAGGGATGCAGGAGAGCTTTCTTCATCAAGAACCACTCCACACATGCTAAATCAAAGCCACTGCCTAGAGAGTTGAGTAATCCAGTTTCCAATTATATCGTCCTTTAAAAAAAATAGCGGAGTGCTTGGATTTGAGCCCAGTTAAACAGTGAAATATCTTTCCATAATAAATTGCCACAAGGAACATTCCTTCTAAGAATATATTGAGAGAGTACCTTTAGTTCTGTGTATCTTTAACTTGTTAAAAAATAAAAATTAATCTGTCCTAAATTCTACCTTTTGTCAGGATTGCAGGAATGAAGAACTGTTGCCTAACTTGGAAAGTGCCAGCATTCCAGACTTCAAATGACTATACCACCAATTAATGACGTATCTGAAGAGGCTTCTCCTGTTTTTATATATTATGTGAAGAATTTCGATCTTATAATGGTTTGCACAAAGGTCCCTGGGGAAAAAGAAAATTGCTCTGTGTATATCTCTTGGAAATTAAAGACAATAGTCCTTCTCCTTTGCAATAGCAATTAACAGATGTGATAAATATAATTGACTCTAGTTGTATGATTATACAAAGAGCATGGATGCATTTCAGATGTTAGATACTGCTACTATAATTTCATAATGACCTCTTACCATAATTTTTCTCCCATCAAGCACTAAAAAAGGTCAGTCAATTAATACTTTATATCTATCATAATAGATATAACAAATTTTACCTTTTGAACTCACTGCAGCAAATAACTTTCCAAGTCATTGACTCCAGTTTATATTTAAAAAGTTACGGAATATCATTATTTTCATTCTGCCATTATATTCTAATTAAAATTGTGCATAATGCTTTGAAAAAAATGGGTCTTTTATAGGAAAAAAACTGGGATAACTGATTTCTATGGCTTTGAAAGCTGAAATATATAATATACTAAACCAACTCTAATATTGCTTCTTGTGTTTTACTGTCACAGATTAAATTACAGCTTTTATGAATGATTAAATTTTAGTACATTTTCATTTTGTTTGTGTGTTTCTGTTCCAGGTTTCAGCCTTTGATTAGAAGGGTAATTTACAATGTGTAATAGTAAACATTAATGTGACACCTTATATACTTCCCACTTGACTTTGTTGGGACATGTGCCATAAAAGTTCACAGTGGCTTATGGCCAAGGTTGGAAAGGTGGTTCCTTTCATTGCAATATCTGTTGGTGTGCATTACTACATGTAGCTGGATTAATGGATGCCCATATTCTATTATGAAACTGTAATTAATTAATTATTAAGCCAACAGCAAAGGTCTGGAATTTCAAACTCCAAATGTTTTCTTTATTTTTCTGAGGTCTAATAGTTATACTTTGGTCTCTTTAGTACAAATTCATTTTAAAAAGAAAAGAAAAATATTTTCCTGCTTTTCTCGGTAATGAGAATCCAAAGTAGCTTTCATACATCATTCTCCCTTCTCCCCTCCTCCACCCTAATTGCGCAACAGCCCTTTGAGGTGAGTTAGGCTGAATGTGGTGAGGTCCAGGGTCACCCAGTAAGTTTCCATGGCAAAGCAGGGACTGGAACCTGATTTTCCCGTGTCCTACTCTTACAGTCTCACCACTATACCACACCAGCTTTCTAGCTCTCAGTTTCCTTGAGATTGAAGAGAAAGGAACAAATGAAGGTGCTTAGTACTGAGTCATACCACTGGTCCATCTAGTTCACTCTTGCCCTGCTCTGGCTGACAGTAAATCTCCAAGGTCTTGGTCCCTAAGATCCTTTAGGTGGAGATACCAGGGTTCTGCCTGCATTCCAAGCATGTGCTCTAGCTGCAGAGCTGTGACTCGGAGTGGAGAAAAACATAACAAGAGAAATGATGGTCAAGGTAGGACTGCTATTTTTGTCTGTGTTAATTCCCAAGTGTGGATAGATATGAATTATTTTGAGCCATTCCTACTAGCTCACAAAAATCAGCTTTTGACGAATAAGCAGTTTTCTCCTGACACCTGGTGGCTGTAAGTAATGCTGCAGAAGAGCTCTGTGGGCCACTTTAAACATCCTTTCATGCTGGGGAGATTTAATGCTACTTCAAGCGTTAACAATGGAATGATTCCTCCCAGCCCTGCCCCACCCACCCCAGTTTATCTAATTGTTGGAGTTAGCCTTGCTAGCTTTTCACAAGGACTGTAACTTTTTAATAGTTTGGGAGAAACAGCTTTGCAGAATTGTGCTGCGGTTTTATTGCACACCAGCTGTGAAGCATGACTGGAGTTGTGTTTCTGTAACCAGTAAGTTGCTCCAAAGTTGTTTGTTCTGCAGTCAACACAGTGAGGGTGGAATCTGATTACCTGAGCGAACTGAAAAATAGACAGACTTTTCATATTTTCATTCTTAATATTTTGCAAGACATTTCTTTTGTGACTAGCAGCCTCCATATCCTCTCCCATTTCCCTGCTTCCTATCCTCCTCACTCAGCAAAGAACCTTCCTTTTTTCCATGCCACCCCCAGTCTTCAGCTTTACTTGTTGTTTATTAACGTGGTTTACACTTGACCTTTCTCCCCAAGGGGGACCCAAAGCAACTTACATTATTCTTATCTCCTTTTTTATCCTCACAGCAGCCTTGTGAGATAGATTAGGCTGAGAATGTGTGACTGTCCCAATGTCACCCAGCAGTCTTTCATGGCAGAGTTTGAATCTGGGTCTCCCAGATCCTAATCTGACACTCCTCCCTCCAGTGCAGGCATAAGGGAGCAGAGGTGGACTGCGAGGCCTAAATAGCCCTATAAAATATTCAAAGGGCCCTGCCCACTCCCCTTCCCTCTCACTGACAGAAGGCAGTATTGAAGAATGCAATATTGTTGTGGGTACCTAGAAACCCCCACCCCCCACATACACAGTGGTAAATGAGCTCTCCTTTCTTAAAAGTACAGGTACTATTTTGTTATTGGGGAGGAGGGTTAATTGCACAAGTTATTTTTTATTTCAGTTTTTCTGCAAACCTAGGACTTTGCTCAGATTTGTTGAAAGATTTGCTTTGTCTGATCATGGCTCTTGTCCCAAGTTAAGTATCTACATATTGAGACACGTTGAAAATTAGATATATTGATCAACAATTTTTTTTTGGGGGGGGGGGTATGAGCTTTTGAAAGTCAGAGCTCCTTTCATAAAATGAAGGGAACTTTGACTCTTGAGAGCTCATACTTCAGAAGGTCTTGATGGTCTCTAAGGTGCTACTGGACTGGAATCTAGCAGCAAAACTGCAGAACAACACAGCTATTCTCTGCAGCTATATTGATGCTATGCTTGATCACTTGCTTTATCTCCACCAGGTGGCGTTTGAGGACTGTTTACTGGAGCAACATTAAAAATAGGTTTTATTCAACTAGTTAATATGGTTCTTCAACACATCATATGATTGAATTAATCATATTTTTAATGTGGTGGTGAATAAGAGGGGTCTGTATTTTATGTATTTATTTTTGGTTTAAAGAGTTTTGCAGGGGTACTTCCTCCTTTGCAGAATTACAGTGCAAAGGATGCCCTCATGACATGAAAAGGCTATTCTTATTGTTAGGGGGACCCCGACTTCGCCTGTTCCTAGCCATGGAAAGTCCATGCAGCCAGAAAGAATTAGCACTGCCTGACATCATGGGTTTCAGTAGTGAGACATTTTGACTAAAACTGTGCCCTGCCTGGTTGTTTCCCGTTAACGCTGCATGTACCTGGTGTAGTAGCAGGGATGAAGTGGTAAAGATTAGCATTGGTGAGTTTCCTTGCAGAAATGCTCTTTTGTCTTTTGCTGTATCAGCAAACCAGACCCACTATTCTTATCAGGTTCTACAGAACTACAATAATGTCTAGACCAAAGTTTGAGTCCAGTGGCAGCTTTAAGACCAACCAAGTTTTATTCTGGGTATAAGCATGCACACCAAAACATGTACCCAGAATAAAACGTTGTTGGTCTTAAACATTCTGTTGAACTCAAACTTTGTTTTGCTGCTTCAGATCAACATTGCTACCCCTCTGGAATGTCTAGACCAATCCATATGTGATTTTGTAGTTTAATTTCTTTTTAATGGGCCGCTTAACTGGTTAGGGATTTTGTTCATTTAACATTGTGTGTGTATGCTTGAGTTGATATGAAAGGTGGTAGAGAGGACAAAGGAGATCAAAGCAATGGAGGAGAGAAACAGAAGGGGTGATAGGTTTGCACAGAGCATGAATAAGAATGGGAATAAAGGGAGATCAGGTAGAAATGTGAGCTTTAAGTTTGCACATAATGGTGACTCACCCAATGCCCCGTGTACTGAAACCAGCAATGGTGTAATACAAAACAAACATACTGCACTGCTAACTATGTAGAACCCAGGACAGCATTTGCAGTGGGCTGCATTTTGAATGCCTTGATGTTTGAATTTGTGTAAAATGTATATCTTTTTTAATTCAAGAAGGAACAAAACAAGAATTGCACAGGAAGCTCAGACCACTGGTATACAGTTGAGTCTCTGTGTGCAGACAGAACAGACATATTCACCTACCATGTGAAAATCCATAAGCCCCATGGAGTAATGTTTGAGCTTATTATCTTCAGAACTCTTTTTTCAGCCCTGGCTGTCTTTTGCTCTGGCTGAGCTTGCTTCTGGCTTTGGAGCCTATCACTGAGGAAAGGAAAGGTACCCTGTGCAAGCACCAGTCATTTCCACTCTGGGGTGACGTTGCTTTCACAATGTTTTCACGGCAGACTTTTTATGGGGTGGTTTGCCATTGCCTTCCCCAGTCATCTACACTTTCCCCCCAGCAAGTTAGGTACTCATTTTACTGACCTCAGAAGGATGGAAGGCTGAGTCAACCTCAAGTTGGCTACCTGAAAACCCAGCTACCACCAGGGATCGAACTCTGAGGGGAAAATAAATGTAAAAGAGAAGGGGATTTTCAAGGGAGAACTGGTGGGCAGGGAGGGATTTAAATGCTTCTTTTCACTGCTAAACTCCTTTGCAAGGGTCTCCAAGTACCTGGATTAGCATTAAGAGGGGATGGAGTTGAGAATTCTAGCACAAATGGTTCATTGGGGGGGTTGTTATACCAGAAGTATTTATTTTATTAGAAAAATCTGTATTTTCACACTAAAAACAAATCTTATTGATACATCTTTGGTAGTGGAGAGTTGAAAGTGATGCAGAATTGTGAGATTTGTTACTGTGAAAAAGACTACAGTGTCATTTAATTTTGATTCCAACTATGAAAAAAATTGCTATACTCTTTGCCTGTAGATGGTGCTTTAGTTATACATCAAATAGGAAAAACAGATTAATAAATGAACAAAATTTAATCTCCTCAACAGGAACCTCAGTTTTGCTTCCATAGTTGTTGGTAGTGATTTTTTTTTAAGTAACGCTTGTTAAATAATTTATAGTGGCTTTATATTACTTCAACAATGTTTCTTCAAGCCTGTTCACTGGAGCTAAGTTTCTGAAGGCTCATTTTCTATACATAGGAGGCTTTCAAGTAGTAGTCCATTAAAAAAAAAGGGGCTTTTTTCGGGGGGGGGCATGTGTGTGTGCTACTCGTATTTAAGGTGTGTAATGAATTTTGGCTATGTTTTCTATTAATGAAAGCACTTTGACCAGCAGGCTCTCTTTAAGAAATACCAGTCTCAGAGTCTCAAAGTGGCTTACAATCTCCTTCCCTTCCTCTCCCCACAGCAGACACCCTGTGAGATAGGTGGGGCTGAGAGAGCTCTCCAGAGAATAGCTCTGAGAGAACTTGTGACTGACACCAGGTCACCCAGCTGGCTGCTTGTTCTCTAGATTAAAGCCTGTTGCTCAGACCACTACACCAAAAAGCTTAACTGCCATCACCCAAGCTGGAGTTCAGATCTGAATCAGAGGCCAATGTAGTTGCTTCTTAAAAGAAAAAAACTGCTTGGAAACTTAGATACAACTCCCAACATTGTATCTTATTCAGTGCAGTTGGTTACATCACTAAGAAGGTTTCCTATACATAGCAAGTAACAGCAGGGCTGTTGCCACAGCTGGGTGATTTTCTGTGGTAGTTTGGTTGCTGGTGTGTTTCTGTGTGAAATCACCCTTCCAAGAGAAATTCCAAACAGCCCAGAGTGATCCATTTTCTCTCCACTGTTAGCTGTAGCTTCTCTTTCACACCTGATATGCATTGAAGCCTCTCCTCCCACTCACACACTATTATGTGATGTGTAACAATAAGCTGCATTTAAAAACTTACATAGCAAGAGACAGCATAGTCTGAGCGAGTGGTTTAACCCTTGTGTTTGTTGGCATTCTGCTTGGAAATGAACAAGCTGCTCACATAATGCTGAGTTGTTTGTTTGCTTGTGTTTATCTGTGAAACACGCAATTGTGGCCAGCACTGTGTTGCTCTTCTAATGCACTTTATTTAATTCATTTGTACTGCACTTTTCTCCGCAATGAGGACCCAAAGTAGCTGACCATTCTCCTTGCCTTCATTTTATTCTTACAACTTTGTGAGGTAGGTTAGTTAACCTGAGAGTATGACTGGCCTAAGATCACCCATCAAGCACAGTGAGGATTTGAACCTGGGTTCTTGTACCTATTGTGTTGGATCTGAAGGACCACAAGCTAAGCTAGGTTTGCCCAGTACCTCCCCTTCATTGCTGCAGCTTAGGGGACCATCAGGAATGGTGTTGGTTGCAGCTTGAGGGTGAAACAAGGGTCTGCTCAAACAAGAGTACCTTTTGCTCCAGCCCAGTACCTATAATGGGCCTCCAACTTTTTTGAGCCCGTGGACACCTTTGGGATTTTCAGAAGGGGTGGTGAGTGATACTCAAAATGGTTGCCATATGAGCCAGAGCCAAACCTAAAATGGCTGCCACAAAAGGTGGTGCTGAATGGAATATCTCCACACAGAAGAAGGAAAGCCTGAAGGAGGAATGGAACCACATACACTGACTAAGGAATGCCCCACTGCTTACCAGCCCTCCTAGTGGAAAACCCTTTCATTTGAATGAGGGCAGCCAGTAACAATCCCTGCCTTACAGTGGTCCCACCCACTTTCTGAACACCACAGTGGGGGCCATGCCAAGTGGGGGCCAAGTCCATTTTGGAGGACTTTTGATCTATAACCACGAAAGCTGTACCCTATCTTTCCTTGGTTCAATGTAGCTAGCTCAAGAAGAAGGAAAACAAAAGCTGTGCTGGCAGACATCTTCACACAGTTCCTTCCCTTTCTGTGATGTGCACAGCCCAAGTGTAAAGCAACTTTCACAGTTGATGTAATGATGAAATCATTAAGAGAATATTCTGGTCTAAGGAAAGGAGAAAGAAGCCTTTTTTAGGTTAAAATCTGCTTTGACTTGTGTCTAGGTGCAATTTCTGAAATTGGGATAACGTCCCTGCACCTTTTCACTGGGCTTGGGAAAGGGACCACTTTACTGGGTACCAGCAGAAGCTTCTATATGGTCTGCAATGTAATGCAAAAGGACTCTAGAGCTTTAGGGTTTGTAGAATCTTTCGGGATCAAGTGCCGTATTCTACTGGAGAAAGTTTTCCTTCCAGACGTTTCATTCTCAGCTGCGGAGAACATCCTCAGTGGCGTTGCAGCCGGAGCAGGCGCTCAGACCTGGAAGGAAAACTTTCTCCAGTAGAACACGGCACTTGATCCCGAAAGATTCTACAAACCCTAATGATGTTACCAGCCGTGAAAACCTGAAATCTTTGATACTCTAGAGCTTTATTTTTGTGAATGGCTTCTGCTGATTGTGTGTATGAAAGTGTGAGTAATGCAATGGTTCTCAGTGGAAAGAATATGTAGGATCATCTCCTGGTTGCTGTGTTTCACAACATTTGTAACTCAGTCATATTCTAATTTATACACAAATTCCTGATCAATGCAATCTTTGAGCAGGAATACACCCTTTGCTGCCTGCCAGGTTTACAAGGACAGCGAAAGGACAGGTGCCATCTCCCTTCTTCTCCCTCCCCCCACTCCTACTGCCTACTCAACTTGAAAGATTATTATGTTAATTTTAGCCACTGCTAAATGATTTTAAGTGAGGACATGTCTGAGACTGAGTGATTGATGAGTACTTTCTGGGACTGAAATCCTTTAATAAGGGGATGGGTGGATATGCATGGGTATGAATAGAGTAAGACTATCTTTTTATGGAAGATGGCTGTGACCTCGGGATTAGTTCCTTTCTGCGTTTCTGGCTGTTCAGCAAATATCTGAAAGCATCATGACGATGCAGGGTTTATCATATGAAACATTTCTAAATCCTGGCTTGTCTCAGGAGTTTTAGTGTGGTGTCAGTCCAGGGCCAGTGTAGATATTCTGAACCGTCATGGAATAGAATTTTTGTTGTGCTGAACTAGTTAGTACATGTCTGAATTCCTCCCCCCACCCCATGAAAAATTTCCATGCACATAGAAACAGAGTACTTCAATGAGAAAGTGAAGGTGAATGTTTGCTTTGACAGACTCACTTTCTAAGGGAACATCCCCCCTCCCCTGCATGCAGCCTGAAGGGAAAAATAACTAGGGAAAACCCAGGAAAAATAACTATTTCATTCTGCTAAACTTATTATTAGTTTATTCAAACATTTAGCATGTGTGGCTTAAAATATTGAATGAGAAAAGGCAAAGGGGGGATTCGTTTCACTGGAACTGCAGCTCACCATAATGGGGGTCACCTCGTGCATTTTTTTATGACAAGTATAGCCTGCTTGTGTTGACATAATTTTATTTTGTGAAGCAGTTCTTCATCTCTACCTGAAAATCAACAAGGGACTTAAATTTGGGAAGATTCCAGCCTGTTCAAAAGGCCAACACAACAGCAACTTCTATCCCTCTGGCTTCCAAGATTTCAGGCAGCATCTGAAATAAACCCCTAGCAACAGTAAAAGTGTCTGAGCCAGAGCAATTCATTACACATTAAGAAGGTAGAAAAATTGTGGCAGCTGCAGGAAGCTATCTTTATGTTCTGCTTTCAGACAAAGCAGGCGTGGAGAATTTTTTTAAAAGCTGGAAGTGTGTTGAGTCAATGGCCTTTGGTGTGCATAGATATTTGGTCCTTGCAGCTGTGGATGTTTTCTTTAAACATCCGCTTTAATTCAATTCAAACTTCACTGCAAACAGTGAAAGCCAACCAAAACTTCATGCCAACATGAGCCATAGCTTGATAGCCATTACGTTGAATTCCCAAAGGCAGAAAATGAAGAAGAGACTGTCCACTGAGGCTTTCCATGGATCCTTTTATGGCTTGTATAATTGGGACATTTCTCTGAATTAGTGGTGTAAGGTGCCACAACTACATTCATTTCAGACAAATAGGGTTGAGTCCTGCCAGCTTTTTTGCTCAATCTCACTGAATTCTTCTTTCTATAGCCCTATTCCTAAGTGGCTTTTGTCCATCCTATTCCATCAGTTTCCCTGGCTTCTTTGGAGGCTGGGCTATATGGCATTATACCCTGATGAGGTCCCTTCCTTCCCTTGGAGTTGGTAACCCTGCCCATCATCCCCAGCAGTTTTCTTTTTAAAGGACACTTATGGTTGTCTTTTTTTTTTGTCAGCACAAAAACTAGGTGGGTCCAGCTTGTGACTTAAAGGATCATCAGGACCGGCGTGTAGGAGTAGGCCAGGTAGGCGGCCAACTAGGGTGCCACCTGGCTGCAGGGGTGGGCACCCCTTCCCTGTCCCTGCTTGCACTGTCCCTGCCCAGACCTGGGTGGGGGTGGCACACAGCATGTTCACTTGGCTTGGAGGCATTTAGAGCTACTCTGAACGCCTCCAAGGCAAGCAAATGCCCCGTACACCCCCATCCAGCCCCTTCTGGATCCAGAGGGGGCTGAGCAGGGTGCATGATGTGTAGGTGTTCAGAGGTGCAAGTTCAGGAGTATATAGAATGGATCCTGTGCAAGCTAGCGACACCAAACTCTCAAAAGATGTAAAGAAGCATCCTGGGGAGGTCCCTTTCAAGTGTTGTGTCTCTATCTTGCACAAGATTCAAACTTACATAAATATTTTGTTTGAGCAGAGACTGTCTGGAAATATCTTCACTCATGAGCCTCCCCAAGCAGCTTCAAATTCGTGGAAAATTTGTGCTAGGTGACCTGCCATTGACTTGGTGAGAAGGACCTAAAGAACCTCTCGTTGAGGGTGAAAGAGGAGAGCTCAAAAGTAGGCTTGAAACTCAACATCAAAAAAACTAAGATCATGGCATCCAGCCCCATCACACCTTGGCAAATAGAAGGAAGACTTGGAAGTCGTTACAGACTTCACATTTCTGGGATCCAAGATCACTGCAGATGGTGACTGTAGCCATGAAATTAAAAGCCATGAAATTGGGAGGACAGCTATGGCAAACCTGGGCAGTATAATAAAAAGTAGAGACATCACCCTGCCAACAAAAGTCCATATAGTCAAAGCGATGGTATTCCCAGTAGTAATGTATGGCTGTGAGAGTTGGACAGTAAGGAAGGCCGAGTGCAGAAGAATAGATGCTTTTGAGCTGTGATGCTGGAGAAGAATATTGAGAGTCCCTTGGACTGCAAGAAGATCAAATCAGTCAGTCCTAAGGGAAATCAACCCTGACTGTTCCCTGGAAGATCAGATGCTGAAGCTGAAGCTCAAATACTTGGCCACCAAATGAGAAGGGAGCACTCACTGGATAAGATCCTGATGCTGGGAAAGACAGAAGGCGACGGCAAAAGATGAGTTGGCTGGATGAAATTACTAATGTAATGAACATGAATTTGAGCAGACTTCGGAGGATGGTGGAAGACAGGAGGACCTGGCGTGACTTTGTCCATGGGGTTGCAAAGAGTCGGACTCGACTGTGCGACTGAACAACAACAACAAAAATCATGCTGCATCTCTCCTCAAGCATGGGTTAAACTAACATCTTCCTCTTAGAGGCCAAAGAGGGGCTTATTTGAGAGCCAGTTTGGTGTAGTGGTTAAGTGTGCGGACTCTTACCTGGGAGAACCGGGTTTGATTCCCCACTCTTCCACTTGCATCTGCTGGAATGGCCTTGGGTCAGCCATAGTTCTGGCAGAGGTTGTCCTTGAATGGGCAGCTGCTGTGAGAGCCCTCTCAGCCCCACCCACCTCACAGGGTGTCTGTTGTGGGGGAGGAAGATAAAGGAGATTGTGACCACTCTGAGATTCGGAGTGGAGGGCAGGATATAAATCCAATATTTTCTTCTTCATCATCATCTTATTTGTGGCAGCAGCAAAGAGGGAGTCAGGAAGCAGACCCCTGAGTATTGGAGAGGGTGTCCAGGAGCATCTTTTGTATACTCAGTCCAGACCCCAACACCTCAGGAAGGTGGGGTTTGACACAGAGGAAGGAAGCTGTATACAAGAGAAAGGAGGTATGGTGGATTTGACTGATTGTGGGTCACTGGCTAGTTAACTCTTGGAGGTGGTAGAGGAAGGCCAGAAGGTGCAAGCAAGAGCAGGGTCTCTAACACCCCAGGAAGGTGCTGATCCAGGGGACAGAAAGGGGTTGGTTCACTTATGACCATCATCCCTAGCAAGTGGGGGTCAGGAAGCAGACCCCTGGATATTGGAGAGGGAGCATCTTTGGGTTTTTTATTCTGAAGAGCAGTCAGGTTTTATTCCGTGGCTCAAGTCAGCACACTAGTAACACAATCAAGGATGGACAGCGTAGTTGATACAATCCTGAAGTCTTGTTCTCACTCCTCCACCAACATATGCTGTACTCTGTCACTACAATCCTCTCTGTGGGGGAAAGCACTCTATGCTTTTGTGGAGGAATGAGTGGACAGTTGATTGCAAACAAATGAGAAATGCTAGACAGCGTTTTACACTTTAAAAGAGAATTTTACTAGTGAGGCATTTTTTATTAATGGAGTTGGACTTCACTCTGCTCAGCTCTGCAAGGCTAGACCATTTGCAAAACAGCATTGCTTCAAGACCTCACTGCAGCCCTCACACACAGCTTCAGAACAGACTGGTTCTGGGCATACTCCAGGAACTGCTTCATTCCGTACTGGTAAGCTGCATATTGAGACTGCTGTCTGCAGCTCCTGGTAAGTGATTGGCCTTGCAGCTTCAGAGCCACCCGCAAATCCTCCAGTTATTGCACGGTCTAGTGCAGGGGTGGCCAACAGTAGCTCTCCAGATGTTTTTTGCCTACAACTCCCATCAGCCCTAGCCAGCATGGCCAATGGCTGGGGCTGATGGGAGTTGTAGGCAAAAAACATCTGGAGAGCTACCACTGGCCACCCCTGTCCTAGTGTGTGCCCCACAGCAGAGCCCACAGCCATGCCAGCAACTGTAGTGGCCATCTGGACCATCAGGCCAGGCTGCCAGGGAGCAGGAGAAGCCACTGCTGATGCAGGAGCAGGTGCTGGGACGGGAGCATGTGCAGCCGGTGGTGGAGCTATTCACATTGGTGGTACGTGCCTGGCCGGCAGGGCTATGCAGGATGTCTGGCTTCTACTTCCACAAGACATAATGATGACATCAAGAGCCTTGAATCTCAAATCACTTCAGCTTGCCCAGGAACATCTTTTGGATACTCAGTCACAAACCTAACAAACCATGAACTAGTTAAGCAAACGAAAAAGGTTGTGGAGGTTCATAAACCACCAGTATGAATCATTTTGTCTGTGCCAAACACTACTATTAGGACTTGTACTCTCAGTTACACAACAGCTCCCCGTTTATTTTTGTGATAGGATGGGAAGCAACAATTGAAAACAGCTTAAGCTTTTTATTCTCTTTGTTCCTGCTGGGCTTCTAAGTATCAGTCACCTAATAAAACTTCATTCAACAAGTTCGGAATAGCTAAACACAGCAGGAAAAGTCAGTTTCACAGGGCGCACATATAGGCTGGTAACACACAAAAGCCAATTGGTGGGCATCTGGGATACGATGTAACACCAGGACCTTTTGAGGTCCACAGAAGGATCCCCAATCTTCCCAACTCTTCCCTGCCCCCAAACAGTGATTTCCAACCCCAGGAAAGTTATTTCTGGGAGTGCAAGTCCTACATGGAGTAATAAACACATGGGGTTGAAAGGCATGAAATTTCTTTCCCCTGCCTCTGCTCTGCTCATGCAAGAAGCAGAAATAAGCAAATTTGCCCCCTTTCCCCTCCCCTCTGGAGCCTCCTCACATGTGTGGCTGTTACTCCCTGTGAAACTTTTCTTTGTACGATGCTATATAAGAAAGGAAAAGAATCTGGAGGGAAAGAGGGAAAAACAGCAGGCAGGTAACAAGAACCCATTTCTCTTTCCCTTTATCTCTTTCCAAAAAGCCAGAGCCAAACCCTCTGTTTAATCATCTCTTAAATGGGCTGTTCATGGAAGCGATGTGGCTTTTGGGATTTTAGCTGCAGAAATATTTCATGGTGTTTCAGCTGGGATACAAAAAAATCATTTGAGAATGGTAGTTACTCAGTGGCAGTGTTGGAAGGAATAGCTCTGAAATATCCGTGCCATGCAGAATACTAGAAAAGCTTTACAGAACTACAAGGTTTATGAAACCCCTAAAAATGCACCCTATTAAGCAGCATATCTTCACAGATTTGCATGGATTTTACAGGGATTTGCTGATTTCTCATCTCTCTGAAAGGGCAGCTTTCCATGAACTTTTGCCTGCCTGATATTTTAGGACTTTTTTACATATGAAGATTTCTTATTTATGTTGGTTTGTCATGTGCATGCAATGCCTATGTTGACCGGACTGTGTATTTGAATAACAAATACTTCCCTTATATTTTTCAGAAATTTGGACTTGATATGGGTGGATAAACAACACTATAAAGGTTTAAAGGCAATGAAGCATAATGTATGAAAATACTGCTAATCCTGATACGGGATTGTTGAATACTTAAGGCTCAATAGAGTGCTTGTCATGATTTCTGAGAATTTTACATTCTTAATGCTTGACATTTTGGTTTCACTAGATGTTTCTTGTAGAGTACACAGTATCAGTTCTAAATGGAAGCTCTTCACTGCAAAAAAAAAAAAAAAGTTTGGAATATATTCTTCCCCAGCTTCCTATTGCAAACAGAGTGCTTCTTAAGGAGCCAGTGTTTATTTAATCAAGGATCTGTTAGGGTCTGTGAGTGTGACAGTCTTCCTTTCAGGCAGAATATGAATATGACTTCTGTTTGAGCTAAGAGTATATGCAGGTATAGGAGATGTGCTGTAAGAAGATTTCCCTGTAAAGAGCAATTATAAAGGGATAGTTCTGTTGGGCAATAGGAGATGGGAAGTGAAGAGGAAGGACAGGGAACCCATTATACAAGAAACAACAAAGTGTTTCCAATGCAGGACCTTACTAATAACACACAAACAATGATGGGTGCCACACCTTGACTTGAACTGTAATTGGATCACAAACCTCCAAAACTGGATGGGGGGAAGGAGTATCTTTTATGAAGTGGTAAAAATAGTCCTCAGTTGTATTACAAATAATCCTGGGCATCTGTAATTCAAACAAGCCAGTAAACTGTGATTACATGCCAACAGCAGGTATTTGAGCAACTATCACATGGAATACCATGAGCTGTAGGGATATGAACCACTCTAGCATATATTTTTTTAGTATTTTGTATATTTTAGTGTGTGTGTGCGTGCACACCTGGAAGTCATGTCAACCTCTGGTGACGGATCCCTACTAGGGGCCTGGAGAATATTCAGAGAAATGGCTGAATAAAGCCTACCCCTCCTCTGGGCTCTGGTATTCTAAGGAGGTCTCCCATCCAAGTACTTGCAGAGTCAACCCTGCATAGCTTCCAAGATCTGACGAGATCAGGCTTGCCTGGACTGTCCAGGTCAGGGTACTCTAGCATTTTTGATGCTGCTTTATTGTTAATAGTAATGATCTGTTACTAGGACCATTCTGCTTCTATTTGATAAGATTTCTTTTTGTGTTAGTTATATTTTTCATAACTTTATGCTATATCGTAATGGATATATTTATTAATGCTTTTCTATTTTGACATCAGCTCAGCCTGCTTTTTTGTCACTTTAGTTGTTTCAGTAACTGGAGATTTTGGTGATCATGAATGCCATAAGCCATCTCTGGAAATTTTTTAATGGCAAGTCTGCCAGTCAGTAGTTTCTTCCTTTCCTTTAATGATATGGCTCTTTTGGCCACAGCTTTAAGCCTAATCACACATAGAGAAAGGGTGGAGGGAGTTTTAAGCTGGGTTGCTAAGAGGTAGGATGCTAGTGACCTGGTGATATATTTTATCTTCATAGTTATGGCAGCACATTTTTAATAGTTGTGGACACAGCAGTTGCTACAAGAAAGCAGAGGCTATGTCCCTGAAAGGTTTCATTTCCAGGCAATACAGTCTATCCAGTCAGTCATTTACTGAGCAATCCTGTGCTGCACCTGCACTATGGCTGATGGCTGCCACATAACTATGGCAGCACTAGTTTTTTCCCTATGGAGATAAATTACTGGTGGCCAGCAGGTGGGTTTACTGTGTTTTCTGAGTGTAACCAAGGCAACATCCATAGCAACTATGTCACTGTGGTCATTGGAGGTGTTGTGTGGTGATGGCGGCACTGTGATGGCCAGAGCAGCCAGAACAAATCAGCAGTCATGTGACAAGGGAATGGAATTTAGTGTTCCTCTTAGACAGGGGGCAGAGAGGGGTGGGCCACAGGAGTTGTCAGCAGCACCCCCCACCCCCTTAAAGGGACCAACTCCTGTCAGCAGATCCAGGCACCTGACTGTGGGGAGGGGGTTCAAGCTGTTTGCCCTACAGGCATCCACAGCTGCCTCAGTGCCCACACAGAGCACAGTGTCCCTAAAGGACAGAAAGAGAAGGAGGGTTGTGGTTGCCACCTGACTCATTTGTGGGTGTCCTTTCCAACTGGGCCACATTGCCAAAGGCACTGCTGCACCACTTCTGCCAGTGGCAAAGCAGGAGAGGGGCCACTGGAGTGAGATCAGATGTGAGGGCACAAGCACTACCCTCTGATCCCCCAATTGCCTCCTCAGTGAGGCAGAAGTGGTCTGGGGCTGGAATGGCAGTCATTCTGTTCTGAGCACTGTCATACCACACCCAGAGCAAACAGTGCCCACAGACTGTCATTTGAAATCCACTCTGCAGTCATCATTACTTCCATGTGTGGTAATGTATTGCCATGGAATTCATGCAGGTAATTTGGCATTCTTGACTGCCATTATGTCCAATTGGCATTCAAGCTTCGCCCATTGTTCCCAATGCGCAATCCCATCACTGGCTTTAGAATATCCCCTCTTGATGCACTCCTGGCTGTCCCCAGTGTCCTGTGTGACATCAGCAGCCCCCTCCAAGTGTCTGCCAGCTGCTGCCACAGACAACCCCTCCATGCCCCAGGAAAAAGCATCTCTCCTTGTAGCAGGACTGTAGCTGCTGATGCTCTGTCACCACCAAGGCCTCTGACTCTTGCTACAGCATGCAGAATCTGACTCTAGGGGTATGCAAAAACCCCTAGTATTATTTTTATTCCAGGTGAACTCACTGCTTTGGAGTTCTCTTGTGGCACAGCTTGCAAAAGGCATATAAAGGAAACTCCCTTTAACTGCCTTTGCAAGCCGTGCCATGAGTGAACTCTGAAATGGTGAGTTCACTCAGAAGGTGTTTAAAGGAATTACAATCCCTTTAAAGAGCAGCTATCCTGAATATTTTTAGGATTTTTTTGGGGAGGGGGTGTTGGCCATTTCAGATAGCTTCAGACATTATGCCAATAAAGGTATTGACTGACATACTGTGGAGCAGTTGCCAGACCTCTACATCAAACCACTGACATGCCCTGTCCCCTGCTGAGGGTGGGAAACAGGCAAATGACAAAGCTCTGCCATCATTTGCTATTGAAACATCGAATCGCTTCTCCCCTTTAGAAGACGAGGTAAAGCCTGCTGAAAAGGAGGAACCGACTAATGAATTGACTAATGAGTCTGATCACGAGGATGGCGTTGACTCTCAACTCCTGTCTGGGGTGGGGGCTTTAAAGGTGCAGCAGAGTCAGCATGATAATGAAGAAAGATCCATGTCTTCTGACGAACTTGCCCCAATTACCCTTATTGCAAGCACAGTGGATTGTATCTTTAAAAAGTTAAAGAGTTTAGAAGACCAAATTCTTGACCTTTCTTTAGAACTAAAGAGACTATCAGTGTCAATGGATAAAGTCTACTTAGCCCAGCTGGATGATACCTCTATTGGAGCTCTAGCCCCTTTAAAGCGATGTCCGTCTGCAACTCAGGAGGTTGATCCCCGGAGCTCCTTTACGGAGTCTAAGGTCAGCGTGGGCCTTAAAAGGAACGTGCAACAATTGGTTCTACAGCCCAATAAGGTTTGCATCACTGTTTGTCCTTATGGCAGGAAGACCCCATGCTGGAGAAGTAAACTTTTAGCTAAATCCCATCTCTGTGAACTTCTTCATCTGAACTATCACAAAATTGACTTGATTACCATTGAATCTCTTAATGATCAGTCTCAAATACAGAGGATTCTGCTTACCTTTCAATCCTCCAACATTCCTTCACTAATTTTGAGGCGAAAGAATTACCTATGGTCAAAGGGGGTTTTCCCTGTTCGATCTTTTATTAACTCTCAAACTAATGCTCTGCTGCCTAACCTGTCCGCAGGGGTCAGGACACGAAGTAATCCCCATCTCTTGAAGAACGCATCAGCTTCAGCGGCAAAATATAAGGCTGCAATGTGTCTTAAGGTATCCAGATCTGGTCAGTCCCAAGCAAACCCTGAGTTGCATAATGAGTCATCAGTGCAGCCCTCTATGGATGTGACGCATAGTCCCCTTAATGTTTCATTAGAAGATGACCTTTTGCAGTCATTTGGGAGTCTTCCAGCAAAAGATCAACAGGCGATACTCATAAGACTTGAAGGTACTAAGCTGCAGCTGCAAAGGTCTTTAGAGCCGGGGAAATCAGTTCCTTCAATCAACCTAGATCCTGCAAGCAACCCCCTGCCCCCTTGTCCCCCATCAGCTGACTTAATTGATCTGTCTATGGAACTCTCTCTAACTGGCTCAAGGGCACCCCAACATAATGGTTGTATTTTCACTGATGACTCCAGGGTTCTAGAAAGGATATCCATTATCGATTGACTACCAGCTAGGGAAGCCACAAGGAAGATCCACATCATCTCCTGGAACATTGCTGGGTGGAAGAGTAAAGCGAATGACTCAGATTTTTTGGACTTTTTGAAATCCTTTGATTGTGTCTTCCTTCAGGAAACATGGGCAGAAGACAGTTTTAGACTGACGGATTTTAAAGTTTTTAATCTCCCCGCTTATAGATCTCACTCTAAAGGTCGCAGTAAAGCAGGCATGGCTGCTTTGGTGAAATCCAGCTTACCATTTAAGGTGATCCTCTTGGATCCTTGCCCGCCAATTGCCCAGGCTTTATTGCTGTCCTCCCCAGCACTGACCCTAATCATGATTAATGTTTATTTAGCCCCTTCTAATGGTGAGCTGGAGTTTGATGCTGTCTGGGAGAAATTTTCTGACTATGTGACGTCTTTGTCTAGGAAATTCCATACTGCTCAGCTCATGATTTTTGGTGATTTTAATGCTCGGATAGGCAGTAACAATCAGAAATGGATCTCTCATTTTGGCTTTGAAGCGGTTGAATCCCCTCCACTACAACTATGTTTACCCCGTTGTTCTAAAGATACTTTAACCAATAAGGCGGGTCTTAGATTAATTGAATTCTGCATAGCGCACAATGTTATAATATTTAATGGTCTCTCCAAATTTCCAGCTGCAAATGACTTTACTTTTTTTTCCACAAGGGGTTGCAGTGTGATAGATTTTTGTGTGGGCTCACCCAACCTTCTGTCATCTATCGATAACTTTTACATCGATCCGCGCACAGAAAGTGACCACCTGCCCCTAACTCTATCCCTACGATTGGATCTGGAGGTTAATATGGTATCACCTTCCCAATCCATGAAGGCCCCTGAGAATGTTCTAAAAAAAATCAAGTGGTCCCCGGCCCTAGAAAGGGAGTTTTCTTCCCTCTTTGGCTCTGAAGCGCTATGCAGATTAAAGGATTCAATCATAAATTCCAATTCAGATGATTCAATCCTTTCAGGATTTTCATTATTAATTGATTATTGTAGTGCCAAAGCTAAACCGGTGATCTTGTCTAGGTCTAGTTTCTCCAGCTGGTTCGATACAGATTGTTTAGCTTGGAAACAAGAACTGAGAGCTCATTTTAAAGAGGCTTGTCACTCCAAAGACCAATCAAAAATTAAGGCCTACATTGCTTACAAGACAGCCTACCTGGAGCTTACTACATCCAAAAAGAAAGCTTTCTTTCAGAATAAATGGGACCAACTTTACCACTCGATAAAATCTAACGATAATAAGGCCTTCTGGAGAATCATTTCAGGTAATCTAAAAAACAATTCTGTTACTGACCCAAATATCTCTGAGCAAACATGGGTTGATTACTTCTCTAACATTTTTGCTGCCCCATGTGTATCCCCTCCTATCTTAGCAAACCCCTCAGTTACTGATATGCCGGTCTGGCCTCCAGTAACTCTAGAGGAAATCAGTGAGTTATTGAAGGATTTAAAAGCGGGTAAAGCACCTGGCCCTGATGGCCTTCCCGCTGAGGTATTCACAAAGTTTGCCGATTGGTGGCTCTTGCCCCTTGCAAAATTGTTCTCTTTTATCGATCTGCATGGCTCCATCCCTGACTCTTGGCTTGACTCTATAATTATCCCAATATACAAAAAGGGGGGGTTGGAGTTACCAGAAAACTTCCGCCCCATTAGTTTATTATCTATAGTGGGCAAATTGTATGCAAAACATTTAGAACTCCGATTAACTGACTGGATGCGCCTAGGCAACATCATAGGTCCTGAACAGATTGGCTTCTCCAAAGGCAAATCTGCTATGGATCACTGCTGCACTCTGGCCTTCCTTGCTGAAAAATATATGCATACCGGGTCAAAAAAATTATATGCTGCCTTCATCGATTTGAAGGGTGCTTTTGATTCAATAGATAGAGCCCAACTATGGATCAAGCTAGGTTACCTGGGAATGGACCCTCGTTTGCTGTTTCTCTTGAGGAAACTTCATTCTAATACCTTTTGCCAAGTGAAACTTTCTTCTAGCGGTGACTTGACTAGTAAAATCCCAGTGTTAAAGGGGGTAAAACAAGGTTGTGTGCTGGCCCCACATCTTTTTAATTTATTTTTAACTGACCTGGCACAATTTTTGACCCCTATCAATGGTCATCCGCCTAAACTTGCAGGCCGAGCGGTCCCCTTATTACTTTATGCCGATGACACTACCATCCTCTCTTGTACAAGAGTGGGCCTGCAAAGGTATTTGAACGCCTTTTATGACTACTGTAATTGTAATTCACTTACTATCAATTATACCAAATCTAAAGTAGTTGTCTTTTCAAATTGCTGGGGCCCACAGAGATGGTTTATTGGCAATTCAACAATCGAGCAAACAAAAATTTTTAAATACTTGGGGATCACTTTTAACCACAAGTTAAGCTGGGTTTCACATCGTAACAACACCATCAACTTGGCTAAGTGTTCAGCTGCTCAAATTAAACAGTTTTTCTTTGCAAGGGGCAACCAATTAGTTCCAGCAGCTATTAAAGTATTCAAAGCCAAAACGCTTGCCCAAATCCTCTATGGTATCCCTATATGGATCTCAGCTTTTACCAGGAAAGTGGAGGGCATTCAAGCCTCATTCTTTAGACAAATTCTTGGTTTGCCAAAATGCGTGTCCTACTTTGCTCTTTGCTCTGAAGTGGGTCAGTCTTTGGTGGAGACAAAAGCCTGGATTGCAGTGTTTAAATTCTGGCTCAAAATTCATTTTAGAACAGATCCCAACAGCCTTCTTGATTGTATGAAAAGAGACCCATATATTTCGTCCTGGACAGCAGTGCTTCTGTCTAAACTCAATCAATTGGGGTTAGAGGTAGATGATTTTTCTACGTCTGAAGAGTCATATATCTTCAGATGTATTAAACTGAGACTGTGGGAATTGGAGGAAACGAAATTACGGCCAACTCTCCCTTATACTTGCTCTCCAGCTTCCTTAGGTCTTTATGCTTTTTGTGGCAAAATGCCCAATTATCTATCAGACCTAACCACTCCAAGTCATCGCAGGGCATTTATGTTGGCCAGACTAAACGCGTTTCCCTCCAAAGTTTTACAAGGGAGATATCAGCGAGTCCCTTTAGCCGACAGACTTTGCTCCTGTGGAGCGAATACCCCTGACTCAATCCAGCATATATTGCTTGATTGTTCTTTTTACCATAACCTCCGTAAAGATTTATTTGGCAAGCTTTCTTTTTCTCCAGATTTGTCTATTCTGCCACCCTGTTATTATTTATTGAGTGATACTGAGGGGGTGGTTAGTGAGGCTGTGGCAAAATTTCTGGCTGACATCCTTAAATTTAATTCTGACCATGTTTGAATGTATCTGTAAGCTCGGTTTTATTTTGATTTTATCTCCAATGTTTAAATTTTTATATTCTGTGTATTTTTATCTGAATCTATTATGCCATTAAAGGTTTGGTATGGTATGGACAAAGCATCCCTTTCCTCCGCAGATCTCCAGAGAAGCTTTCCTGGGGTCTTTTCCACGGCATGTCAGGGGGCATGGTGCTGGGAGGCCATGGCTTGTGCTGTCACTACACAAACTCAGTGCTTGGTATGAGTGCAAGAGGTGCTGTCATGGCATCCAGCCTCAAGCAAAGGGAATGGGGGAACAGGTTTGGGAACCTTGCCCTTGCTTACCTGTCAGTGAATGGTTGCTCCTTTGGATTGAGCCTGCAAAGGTGGGGTACCTGTTAGGGTTCTGAAATGGGAGAGATCAGCCACAGAGTATGAACTCTCTTGCTTGGGTGTTAGTGCTAAGTGTTCACCCTGTAGTGCTAAGTGCCCTCACTGTGTTTTTCCCACCACCAGAGTGCCTTGCTGCTTGCTCTAAGTCTGCACAACAGGGAACACTAAGACAGAGTCCGATGCTGCAGGCCCTAACTACTGAGTTGCATGTCAGGGGGCATGGTGCTGGGAGGCCATGGCTTGTGCTGTCACTACACAAACTCAGTGCTTGGTATGAGTGCAAGAGGTGCTGTCATGGCATCCAGCCTCAAGCAAAGGGAATGGGGGAACAGGTTTGGGAACCTTGCCCTTGCTTACCTGTCAGTGAATGGTTGCTCCTTTGGATTGAGCCTGCAAAGGTGGGGTACCTGTTAGGGTTCTGAAATGGGAGAGATCAGCCACAGAGTATGAACTCTCTTGCTTGGGTGTTAGTGCTAAGTGTTCACCCTGTAGTGCTAAGTGCCCTCACTGTGTTTTTCCCACCACCAGAGTGCCTTGCTGCTTGCTCTAAGTCTGCACAACAGGGAACACTAAGACAGAGTCCGATGCTGCAGGCCCTAACTACTGAGTTGCAAAATTTCCTGGCTGAAGTAGGGTGGGAGGCCATGATTGGGAGCTGGGGTGTGGGCTTGGCTGCCTTGGGGAAGGAGTGATTGGCTGAACCTATAGTAGGCATCCTGAGGTCCTCCTAGTGTAACTGGCACCACTGTGTGTGTGTGTGGGGGGGGGATGGGATGATGACTTGATCTTTCAGTTCAAATGATGCCTATGGACCGTGTCATGTTTTTGTTGACATAACTTTCTGCCTCTGGCAGGGGGCATTCCAAAGCAGAAAAGGCTGAGGGAGCCAACTAACTCTGGCTATGCCCCCAAAACTGCCCACAACCAGGCTGGTATGAGGGCCTATGCCTTGGTTACACCAACAGGCAGCCTCTATGAACTTCCTCCAGTGCCTGAGAGCTACAGAACGGCACTGGGGGCCTGAACCATCTGTAACTGGCTCTTACACTGGCATATCTCAGACATATGGTGACACAAAGATTGGTTGGCTCCCTGAGTGCTTTTACCCCACCCCCCTAAGATTGCACTGGTAGACTATGTACCTGACTGTGCAGAAACAAAGAGCAAATAAGAACATAACATAAGAACATAAGAGAAGGCATGTTGGATCAGGCCAATGGGCCATCCAGTCCAACACTCTGACCGTTTTTGCACACAGCTAACCTCGCAGTCACAATCCTGTTCCCTCTGCAGCGTCCGGTCGGATTTCGCACCATCTGCGCCGGAGTTACAGGAAGTGCCGCGGCTTTTGCGTAGCAAACGTAAACCTCTAAAACCCAGTTTACACACACATATATACACACTGTGGCTAATAGCAAATGATTCCAGGCTTCATGACAGTTTAATGACAAAAATGCCACTTCTTCCATAATGATTGAGAAAAAGTAGCCATAAGCAGCAAGGACCAAGCAGTTACTATCTGGGCACAACATTGTGTGGCACAGTGGACTGGTAGAGGTTAACTTCAGCAGGGAGCATCAAGACAATCTGTTCCAGAGCTTACCTTGCATGTAATTAAGGGAGTTTGAAAAAGCTATAAATAGGTACAAATGGCATTTATTGCATATAGACAAAAGGCCATTACAATCAAACACAAAGAGCATAGAATATTAGTAATATGTAACCCTTTCCCTAACAGGCATGTTCACTTTGAAGTTTTCAGCATGCCTATTTTTGATGTTGATGCTTTAGACTGGAAGCATATGAGAAGTTCTCCCAAAGGTAAGCTTGTAGGATGACTAGTGGTGGATAGTGAGCAAGGAAGATAGTGGAGCATCTGCGTTCTTGCTATCACCCTCCTAAATCCCTGCTATGGGAATTTAGCACAATAAGGGGTGGGGAGCGGGTCTTACAGGAATTCTCTGAAGGAGCTGATCCAATATGAGGCCTAAGGAATCAAATTTTCATATATCAAGTTTATGAATAGTTGGAATATTTTTGCTTGAAACTATTAGTCTTCCCTGCATTTTCACAACTGCCAACTTCTCTACAAAGCTACTGGTATAGTGTTTCCTTGTTAAGGCCTAATAACTTTGATTCTCTGCATTTTTATTTCCCTCCCAGCTGATGCTTAAAATAGGCATATTGTTATTTTTTGTTTGATTCTATATTATGAGCAGAGTTGAAGCACAGCTGGGATGGAGAACATGTCTGACCGAGAGGCAGGGAGCTCTGAGGACTCTCCTTATCTGCCCTTGCTGGAAGGAAAATTAAAGTCCTTTACATCTGATTCCAGAAACTATATATGGATCTTAAATAAACTAATTACATCTGTTTTATATTACTGAGAATAAGGCCCTTTGTGAAAATAAATACAACAGGCTCTAGAAAGAGGTTTTGGGTGAGTGCCTCAGCCTTGGGCACTCAGGGTCAATTTGCTGTGGTGTCATAGTATAATGATGATCCCACAGATGCTGAAGCTCAGAATTCCTTTCATCTGCAGTGCACTGTTGCTGCCTTATCCTGTTGTCTTTGGCCTTCTGGAATTTAGCACCAGCATGTGATTGTGGTGTGAGCTGTCTTTTTAAGCCTGACAGTGCTGTGTTATAGTATACTACAGAGTGTGTGTGTCAAGGTGGCCATTTTCCATAGGGGAACTGATCTAACTTCAGCTTTCCATCCCCTTCCCCCTCCCTATAGCCTCTATGTAGGAAAAGGACAGTCTTTCCCCACAGTGTGGACCAAAGCAGGAGGGAAATGACTTCAGCAGAGTAAAATGACACAGAGTCCAAAAGCAGCCATTTTTTCCCATGGGAAATGATTTCTGCCCTCTGGAGAGCAGTTGTAATACTGAGTGACCTCCAGGCCTCACCTGGAGATTGGCAACAGTGGTTCCCCAGGAGGAAATGGCTGGCTTGGAGGGTGGTGTCTATGGCATTGTACATGTCTGAGGTCGCATTCCTTCTCAAACTCACTGTCTCTAAGCTCCACCCTTCAAATCACCAGGAATTTCCCAACCTGGAGTCATCAACCCTATTTCCTTCATAACCAACCATCAACCTACTTTATCTGCCCCTCTGACTTCAGTTTTCCATCTCTTCCCTTCTCCCTGCAGCCTCTGTCTAGGAAAAGGACAGTCTTTCTCCACAGTGGGGACCAAAGCAGCTTACATCATTCTCCTTTCCCCCATTTGATCTGCACAACAACCCTGTGAGGTAGGTCAGGCTGAAAGTCTGTGGCTGGTCCAAAATCACCCAGTCAGCTTCCACAGCAAGAACCTGGTCTGGCAGACTCTGCTCTGAAGTGCTAACTGTTATGCCATACTGGTTGTCCTAGGGGGCTGCTGCTGAACAGTAGCAAGCAGCTAGGCTTAGTTAAGTCATGCCAGTCAGTCAGGTGACATCAAGTCACCCAGAGAGTGCTGCCAGGCCTAGGGTAGCTAACCTCCAGGTGGAGCCTGAAGATCTCCTGGTATCACATCTAAATTCCAGTCAACAGAACTCTCTCCCCCTGGAGAAAACTGCTTTGGAGGACGAACTCTATGGCATTCTATTCAGCTGAGGCCTCTCCCCTCCCCAAACTCTGACTTCCTTAGACTCTACCACAAAATTTCCAGGAATTTCCCATCAACCTGGAGCTGGCAACCCTAGTCAGGACTGGCCCCAATGAATTTTTCCTCAAATGTCAAAATAGGTCTGGAAAGGGCCTACTCCCACTTTTTGCTGACAGAACCAGGCTTAGTTGCCTAGCAGCAGCCATTGCCTAGCAGCTTCCCCAGTGGCCCAATCCTCATCTGTCCTGGGGCTGGGGTGTGTGGTTGCTCTTTGAGCAACACATGGTTCAGACAAAGGGAGGGTAGGTGAGTCATCACCAGGATGGTTTGGTTTTTATATCTATAGGATGATGAAACTAGAGCAGGGGTCCCCAACCACTGGGTCATGGACTGGTCCTGGTCCCTGGACTGCTAGCAACCGGGACATGGTGCAAGGCAAAGCAGCCCTGCCACCCCTTTTGCCTGGGACCCAGGTGGATGAAAGACAGGGCTGCCAAACCCCCGGTCTGGGCGGGGAAAGTCTCCCACTATGGGAAGCTGGGGACTTGGCAACCCTAATGAAAAAGGCAGTGAGGCCTTGCTCTGACTGCCTCCCGCCCCTTCCGCCAGCCCCTGGAGCTGGGCAGGTGAAAGAGGCAGTGTGGCTTCACTCTGAAGTTTCCTCCTCTTGCAGGGGAGGCAGCCTTGGAGTGAGGCCACACCTCCTTTTTCATCTGCCTGCTGCGACCTTAGCCTTCCCCTCATTTATAGACCCCCACCGATCAGCTGATTGGCAGTGGGCTTTAAATGGGAGGGAGAGGCAGATTGGCCTTCTGCTGCCTGACCACCTAGTTTCCTGTTGCATCCAAACCTAGACTGTTACCAGCTTTGCTGCAATAATGAGATTCCCAGTGAAATCACTGTTCTTTTTATAGCTGTATATAGATCCCCAGTAAATAGATCATAGCTGCAGGACAGAGTATAGCCAACCATGTGTGTGCGTGTGCATACAGTGATTCCAAATTTCCTACCACATGTCATTTAGACCAAAGGTGTCGAACTCATTTGTTCCGAGGGCCAGATCTGACATAAATGTCACTTTGTTGGGCTGGACCATGTGTGCCATAAAATATAACAGTTTATTAAATAGGTGTGATCTAGTGACCCTGTTAAATTCTTTGCTAGTCAACTAGTTTCAATGGGGAGCAGTTGAGGGAATGTTATAATCTCCAAATTTTAAAGGCAAAAATATTATGTGTCAGTGTATTGTTTTCTTAAAGTGTTCATCTTTCCAACTCTATGATTCTATGATTTCAAGGGTATTTATAATGGCAAAACTAGGAATATGAACACAAATCTGGGGAGTATTTTCATTTTTATTATTACTAACTTCCCTAGCCATGATTGCTTATATGTAAACCACTTCTTCAGCTGAGTTTCAGTATCTTTTATTAAAGGGTTTAATGACTCTTTAATGGCCCTGTGGCACAGAGTGGTAAAGCAGTAGTACTGCAGTACTGTGATCTGAACTCTCTGCTCACCACCTGAATTCGATTCCGGCAGAAGCCGGCCCAAGGTTGACTCAGCCTTCCATCCTTCTGAGGTCAGTAAAATGAGTACCCAGCTTGCTGGGGGGAAGTGTAAAAGACTGGAGAAGGCAATGGCAAACCACCCCGTAAAAAGTCTGCCCTGAAAACATTGGGAAAGCAATGTCACCCCAAAGTCGAAAACGACTGGTGCTTGCACAGGGGACCTTTCCTTTCTTTTCCTTAATGACTCAGGGCAAGATTTTCAGTGTTAGTATAAAAGATAAGTATTTCATATCACTATCTTGCCAAGAAGATCCTGTAATGCTATTGATTTTAGCTCTATCCAGTTGAGGACAGACCCATCAAGACTGATTTTCCCAGGTTTATTCTTAGCCTTGCCAAGTTCCCATTGGAAGTGACTGGAAGTGATGTCAGTGCATCGCTGATGATGCTCTAACATTTGGCCAAAACTTCATTGTTTAACTGTAGTTTTGTGGCTGAATGCTACAGGAGTGCCTGCCACAGGAGTGTCACACTGCCACAGGAGGTGGTGGCAGCTACAAGCATAGACAGCTTCAAGAGGGGATTGGATAAACATATGGAGCAGAGGACCAACAATGGCTATTAGCCACAGCGTATTGTTGGAATTCTCTATCTGGGGCAGTGATGCTCTGTATTCTTGGTGCTTGGGGGAGGCACAGTGAGAGGGCTTCTAGACCCACTGGTGGTCCTCCTGATGGCACTTGGGTTTTTTTTTTGCGGCCACTGTGTGACAAAGGGTCTTGGATTGGATGGGCCATTGGCCCTTCTCTTATGTTCTTATGTCATCTGGAACATGCTGACATGACTTCTAGCCACACAGAATTGATGGCAAACAATAGCAAAATGGGTTCCTGTGTTAAAACAGTGCACAGCTATATAAAACACAGGAAAATGTACTCATACCTTCATTTGTACAACAATAAATATGAAACTGTATGCAATTCCTCTATTAATACAAACATTCATATCCTATGAAGGATATGACTCCAGCAGTAGCAAACTACTGGTAAATTACTCAATCCACATCTCATTCCAAAACAAAAAGCCCCTCAAACAGAGTGCTCAAGGAATTATTTAAAGACAAAAAAACTCTGGAAGACAATGAAACTCTTAGAAGACAATGAAACTCAGAAAGATGCTGAAGCCTCTTGCTCCTGGGGTCCCTTGGCAGATGATCCACTGGAAGTCAGGTCTTTTTCAAGGGCTGGGATTTCCTCCTCACCAATAATTTATATGGAATGGTAAAGCCTTCCACAGTTGCAAAAGTGGTCACTCTGACCTACAGTTTAAGGATCTGACGAGCCCAAGCCGTTCTTGTAACTTAACCCAGTACTTTTAACTGTTCTGCTACATTAAAGATCTCCAAGGAAATAAAGTTGTTGTGATAGCCAGCCCATAGTCAGCCAGCCCTTGATTGGGCCCCAGTCATTGTGTGCCCAAGAAGCAGCACACTCAGCTACGCAGCATCCGGCTAGTCTTTCCACTGTAGCAGCTGATGCTACAACCACAAAGGGTAACTTCACGGGTAGACAGTGGGGCACTTGTAAGTAGAGTACATAGCCTTTATTGTGGGGCTGAGTATTAAAGAGCCAGATGGCATCCTCCTCCATACGAGTACTTCCCCACACTGCCACCTCTTTTATAGAGGTCAGGAATCTAATGCATCCAGCCTGGATATTTGCAAGCTTTTTTCTGCAAACAGCATTTGCAGTTATTTTAGTGGGGCTTTGTCTGCTTCAACAGCCTAATTGCAGATTTTTTATTTAGCAACCATGATCAGCTGGCCCTGGATTTCAGGGGCACAACCTCATACATTACATTTCATATGCATAGACATGCACAGGTCTGCTGCTTCATTTCACGTACAATACTTCCACAACAGAAGTGGCGTGATTGACCTCAACATATAAAAGAGGCAGCTTGGTTATTCAGGGAACTGTGAATAACCATAAATGGAGCTACCTGGATTCCCAGTGCCATGTCTTTTGAAGAAATTTGGTACTGTTAGTTTAGCAATGAAATGTTCTCATGATATTAAAAATGTTAAAGAATGTGACCTTAGAGGCAATGTCTGATTGGACCAGTGCCATCATTTTTTTTTAAAGAACCCTTGTTTTTCCGTACTTGCTTTTCATAACACTGAACTGTTCTTAAATGCATCCTCTTTTCAGCTTTCTGTCTGCCTTGCCTCTTCTTACTGATATTTGGGGAGTGTCTTCTAAGTCCCTTAACAATAAAGAATATCCATGGACTGTTTAATCTAGCACTTTGTCTAATGGCTCATATGAAAGATGGGAATGGAGCTATTTGCTCCACTCAAAGTTGGTCTTTTCCCTCACAGGTTCACCACCAGCAAGATTGTTTTAAAAAACCTCCCAGGCTCAATAGCATTAACTATTCTATTTCTGAGCACTGCTGCTTAAGAGAGGCTTGGCTGATGAGAGTATTAACTAACAGAACAGGCAAGAGTCCAGGCTTCTTTCTGGGGAGTGAGGCTTTCCTGCAAAGCAAAAGAAGATTGAGGGCCAAGCTGGATGCAGTACCTTCAAATCTGTCTTTGAACTGTAGATTCATTCCAATCACTTCTGCAAAGGGGTTGAAGGACTTGTTTTAAGAGCAAAAGGGCAGGAGGCCACTAAGTTCTCCTGCCTATCCATGGTTTATCTCTCTGAAGACTGTCTCCCAGCAGGGCTGGCCCAAAGGCTTTTTACATTGTAGTGGCCTAGAGCCCACAACTCCCCATACCTAGCAATCAGGGGATACTCCTCTAAGCCCCAACAAAGCACAGAGAGAGTGGAGCCTGGCAGCATCAGAGCTGATGGCCTCATGGTCTTTCATCCACCTTCATGGGAATATGGGCAAAAAAAGCAGGTCAGGCCACTTTGAACTCCAAGCCATCAGGAAGGAGCAAGAGAACAGAGGTAGTAGCTGCCTTCTGGCCCTCCCTTCTCTTTTTCAAGGTGAGGCTGGGAAAGGTGAACAGGTCAACCTAATATCTCAACTTGTGTTGGCAAGGCTGTGGTGGTGTCAGTCCTTTACTGCCTCAAGATCTTACTAAGCTGGGGGAAAGTATTATTTCAGATACAAAACATTATAGGATACAATATCCTGTCAAAAATCTCTAGTTTTACTGAAAATATTTGATCATAAAACAATATCCCAAATAAAACTTGAACTCATTTCATCTGTGAGCTCCAATAAGCTCTTGGTGATGGCTAAATTTCTAGTTGCAGCATTTTGGAACAAAAATGTGCCTATGATTTAAGCATGGTATTTTAAGATTGGGATTTTTTGATCTTGGACAAAATTTCCTCAAGTTTAAAATTATTGACAATCTAGTACTAATGATAAATAAATGGCCACCTTTCTAAAATTCATTGAAAAATCTATGCAACAAATTCACAAAAGACCAATGAAATAAGTTCCATCCTAGTTTATTAAGGAGTCAGATCTTAAATATCATAAATAATCCACTAACTACCCAAATCCTATACAGTGCTATAAATATGCTTATTAGGATACACCATTAGTTTTATTTATTTTATTATCAGATTTGTATCCCGCCCTCCCCTTACGGGCTCAAGGTGGCTAACAACATTTTAAAACAACAATTCAGCTTAAAAATAAGACAATATAATAAAACAACAATATAACAATTTACAAAACTATAAGCTGATCATCCAAGATTTGTTTACCATTGCTGCTATTATTGCTTTGGCACTTACATAGTTATTATCACTAGTTCTTTCACTCATAGCTAAATTACTTTTATTCATATTTTTCATATGTGTTGTTGTTATCCATAACTATCATTTATGGTGTTAAAACAGATAATATTAAAAAGGGTGTTAACCAATGTGATTATGCTGAACCCAAACAGGACCTTTGGCAAGGGACTGTAGTTCCATGGTGGAGCTTCTGCTTGGCATGTAGAAGGCCCCAGGTTCCTGGCATCTCCAGCTAAAAGGACCAGGTAGCAGATGAAATACCTCTGCTTGAGACTCCGGAGAACCACTGTCATTTAGTGATGCCAGCTGGCCAAGAAAAATAAGCCTGTTGCTTTAATAGAGGCTTAATACACAGAAATGGGCAACTGAAGCTTTTCAAGGCTTGGAACTAAATATCATGTAAATGCTGCAGACCAAACTTATATTAAAGGATTTGCTACAGGACCATTTACTTACTTCCAGCCAGAGTAGACAATACTGACATTGTTAGGAGCTCTGTTCACATGTTATGGTGAGTGTACATACATCCTGCATTTGAGTGTGTACCTTCATTTGTAAGAAAGAGCCAATGCATCCATTTGTAAGAAAGAGCCAATGAAACCGGGGACCTAGATAAATCTGTAGCTTAAATCACATGTTCAGCATGAGAATTACCCAATGCACATGAAAAATCAAGTGTGCCTCATACACAGATTGTATGGACATTTACTGTAACTTGTGAATAGGGCTTCTTTGCACAGTGTACATTTGAGTTTTCTATATGTGTGTGCTGAGTAATTCTAATATTACATTAACTAAATCCCACATTATCCATGTTCTGGTTCCTCATTTAATTTGTCATGAGCCTGTTAGCTGTTATCTTACAAACAAATGTAAGCTTACAAAATCAAGTCTATTAACTTGGGCAAACCCTTGTTTGTTTTTTGAAGAAAATCTCAGTAGTATACATGTGTCTGAAGGACAAATGTTTAGAAATTAAGGGCAACAGAAAATTGAATGCATATGCTGTATCCGTCTGTAACAGCTATAAGTAACAGAATAATGTTGCAAACATTTTATTTTTCAGTTGCAAAATGTTTCACAATCCCAGCACACATTTTATGGAATGTTTTCATTGAAATTAACTCTGATTTTAAAGGTTTTAAATATTCAGTCTTTCACTGTCAAAATGTAGAACCAGTACCAGATCTTTCTTAATGGCAATTGATGCTTTAAATTTGCAAGTGACATGTACTTGTTTAAT
This sequence comes from Heteronotia binoei, assembly GCF_032191835.1. Classification (NCBI taxonomy): domain Eukaryota; kingdom Metazoa; phylum Chordata; class Lepidosauria; order Squamata; family Gekkonidae; genus Heteronotia; species Heteronotia binoei. Next base: position 68,168,166 of record NC_083224.1, on the reverse strand, counting down.
GAGAATAATGGATGAATAGAAAGTCAGTCTTCACAACATAAAATATTCAGCTTGACACTCAAATCTGCCTGTGAAGAAGCCTTTTTCTATATGATTGATAGGGAAATCAAGGAAATTTCTTTGCACTCACCTTATGTGGGAATCCATCTGTCACTGGAAGGGCAGCTGAAACCAGCTGGCTATAAATTCTACTATATTGCTACAATACCAGAAATTATAATTTCCTACACAATAAGTTTTCCATGTGTACTTCCAAGTGTGATGGGACTAAAATCAATGATGGTTTGGTAATTAGTTGCTCCAAACTGACAGGATGTCTGAATTAATCCTGGGATGCTGGAAATAAGTGTGGAGCAAGAGGAATGAATTAAGGCAGAAATTTTGAGGAACTGTCAAGCTACTAAATCAAAGTATTCATATATGTGACAAATTTAATGCCATCTTATTTGCTCAAATCATCCTCAGATGTCTTTGGTAGTTAGATAATATGTCCAAATACAGAAACACGTAACTCAGTATGAGTCATAAGAACATAGAGAAACCATGTTGGATCAGGCCAATGGCCCATCCAGTCCAACACTCTGTGTCACACAGTGGCCAAAAAAGTTACACACACACACACACACACACACACACACACACACACACACACACACACATATATATATATATATATATATATATATATATATATATATATATATATATATATATATAAACACACTGTGGCTAATAGCCACTGATGGACCTCTGCTCCATATTTTTATCTAACCCCCTCTTGAAGCTGTCTATGCTTGTAGCTGCCACCACCTCCTGTGGCAGTGAATTCCACATGTTAATCACCCTTTGGGTGAAGAAGTACTTCCTTTTATCTGTTTTTACCTGACTGCTCAGCAATTTCATTGAATGCCCACAAGTTCTTGTATTGTGAGAAAGGGAGAAAAGTACTTCTTTCTCTTTCTCCATCCCATGCATTATCTTGTAAACCTCTATCATGTCACCCCGCAGTCAGGCTTGAATCCCATGTCTTTTTAGTGATGGGGTTTAGGCTCAACCTTGGGACATGTGAATTAATAATGAACAAAAATTACATTTCTGAACAAGTACAGAATGCATCTAGCTCAAGCTCCTCACATGTACACTCACCTCTACAAACATGAGAATCTCAACAGAGCTTCTAGATCAGCTGATACATCTTCCAAGAAACTTTGAATAGAAATTAAGTATTGGGTGGCTTAAATTTGGTTGGTTGCATAGTTAATTTGGGATGGCTGGGGCTTTGATATGGCAGAGGACCAAGCAAACAGATTTTCTTTTTTATTCTGTTTCAAAGGCCTTTTGAGGCCTTGCAATGGAAATAAATAATAAGTAATGCAGATTCAAATTATTTCAAGCTAATAAAATACCTTCCAAAAGTGGAAATGATGGAATATAACTGACTAGAAGAGCAAGCATTGGTTGTTATTCTTATCTGTATACCTATATTCATTCTTGATGTAAGCCAAAATGCCCTCAAAATGAGGTTGGAGAATTGACAGGTGGGCACCTATGGCTTAAAAAGGATCTAGAATCTATGTATACAGGATTCCACTTCCAGAAATTATTGCTTAAATTCACCAAGGACACTAATTAAATAAAAACAATTAAAAATTTATTGTAGAAAAATATAGAACACACATACAAGATGATGAATACATACAACACACATACAGTCCTAATAAAAATAGAAAGAAATGCATAGAGGTAACATAAGGATGGACAAACAGGGTGATAATTACCGACCGTAGTCTTCAAGGAAGGCTCCAATGGCGACAAGTGAGAACGATGGGGAATGGGACCCTCAACTGGCCAAGAATCAGGGATGTATCTAAGCAGGAGGAATCGGGTATTGCTAGATGCACATCTGTGGGGAGCTGGGTCAGAGGTTATAAGGACTACCTTGAGCCCTTAGGGAATGGGAGGTACAGAGGGTGGATGACAGGTGGTCAGCTGGTACATGACCTCAGAAAACGGGGAAGCTCCGCAATGACCATAAGGGCTGGACTTATGCGGTAGCCAATAGCCAGTTTATTGGGGGCATACCTGGCCAATGAGCAGGCTTGGTCCTGGTTACCTGATTGGACTTCCAGGTAACAATGGGCCAAAGAGGGAGGCTCCAGGATAACCATTAAGGGAAAGAATGGGAGAAATTATTGGGGTGGGGGTGATTAAAACTATCAAACTTATCTAAAAAGGTGACAATAGATGGCCAAATTGCTACCTAAGGTAACACCTGGGGCGATTTCCCACACAGCTTACCGAGGAGCGAAGTCCCTCCTCACCGCTCAGCGTCTGCTCGGATTTCCCACCAACTGCTCCGCGGATTCAGGAAGTGCCGGACCTTTTGCGTTGCTAACGTAAACTAGGGTTTTAGCGATTTCCATTTGAGACGCAAAAGGTGCGGCACTTCCTGAATCCGCGGAGCAGTTGGTGGGAAATCCGAGCAGATGCTGCGCGGTGAGAAGGGACTTCGCTCCTCGGTAAGCTGTGTGGGAAATCGCCCCTGGTCTATACAAAGACACTTGGCTCTAGTTGAAGATGTTCTTCCTCTTCTTCATCCCTCTACTGGCACCAGTCTTTGTCTTGGGTTCCATTGGACAAAGGCTTAGGCAGTCTGGCAGGATCCACGCCTAAGATAAGCTTGATGGCCTTATGCATAGGTGACATCTGTTGAGTACGTGAGCCTCTCGCTTCGCTGTAATGGAGTCTGGCACTGCAGGAAGATAGCTGCTGGTGATGTTAGCCTTCCCATATGAATTCTATGGTCAAGGCTAGAAATCGCTTGCCTGGACAGTTCCTTGCCGTGCACCTTCTTCCGCTGCAACAGCCGAGATCGTGATTGCACGGAGCGACTGGAAACCCATCTGTTCTCCTGGTTAGCACTCCTCCAGAGTCACGGAGTGCTGCTGCAACGTTGTGGCTGTTTGTACTCACATAAGTCCCTACATTCTGGTAGACAAAACCCACGTTCTCCTGGCAGATGTGTGTGAGTTGAGTCTCCAGGCACCCTGGCAACCAAACGGGTGACTACAATGTTCTGGAATTAGGGGTCTTTTTCTCACATTGATGCTTTCCCACCAAACAGAAGTCTTCCCCCTTGGTTCTAAACATACAAATAGGTCTGAAATGGTGGTGATTGGTGTAATGGCTCTTAATTCTTATTGCTCTCTAGAGATCTAGATTTCTATTCATTTCTGGTGGGAGGAGATACTATGGGTGTTCTCTGAAAATAGTTGTTCACTGATTCCCCAAATGCAGTGTATTCTCATCCTATCCCTTACAATTTTCTAAAAATACCACTACCAAATCATGGAAAGCATTTGAGGTAGTAGTCAGAAATATGGGAATTTATTATGTAAGACTGACTTGATTTAAACAAAGTCTATAATTCATCTTTAAATTTCCTGGTCATGTTCTCTATTTTTACTTGCCTGAAAAATGCTGAATTCTCAATTTCACACTGAGAACTGTGCTAATTATTAGCTTTCCCATTTTGATTTGCCATGCAAATTATTACAAAAAAATCTGAAGAATAAAAATGGAAATTGCACAATTATGAATTAATTAAACTTGCCAGATTTAAAGATGTTATTACTTGACAAGAAACCACTGGATTAAAGCAGTCAGTTCTGCTTAGCGTTTGCTGATACATAAGGAACTGCCTTTTGTCTTGAGAGATTTGCAGTGGCCCCACCAGGCCACCTTTATTATGGAAGGAAATTTCATATGGATGCTTCAATAAGGGGTGCCATCTTCCTACCTTAGTAATATGGACTGTGAGTAGTTATTGTGCTTACTTTGTTCCAGGAGCAAAAATGTTAAACTTAGCCCTAAAGAGTCCACCACAGCTGGTTACAAACCCTTATTTAGAGCTGCTGTCCGATGTCCTTGAACTGGGGGCAGCTGGAACTGAACTTTGGGAAATTGCATGTGCAGGGCATCATGTACTTTGCCACTAAGTACAACCTCTTTCCTGCTGCTCTTCTATGCCATTGATTTCTTCTCCTGGAAGATGAAACCTGCAGGAATGCAAAAAGCTCAGTCCAGTGAAAAGAAGGGCAACACTGGTGTCAAGTGCAAAATTGGTGTGGCTGGACCTTTCCTGTGCACAAGTATAGAGAGAACACTCTTAAATCTAGAAAGGTTTCTCCCATATTCCTTTTGCTTTTAACTGCTTACATACTCTATCTAATGGTGGCAAAGTGAAGTCCTAGTAGAAGAGCAGATTTGACACATCAATGCATTGCACTGTGGGTAGACTGACAGAAACTCTACATGGTCTGGAGCATTGGTTGGTATGTCTGCTGAGAGCACTTCTGTTGCTTTGGGACTGGAGCTCTGCTTCCAAACTGAATTAGATTGTCAGAGGTTCTGTTTCCTGTGTGCCCTGAATATGCACCTTGTACTTTACTTGTTCCTGTAACTAAAATTGGCAAGTTGAGAGAGAGAGAGAGAGAGAGAGGTTTTACTTTAAATTCTACTTCTTTTTGCATTAGGCAGAACTAGCGTTTAGAAAAAGGCAGACTTACTTTTTACCTTAAAAGCACCAAGGAAAAATGTACTTAGGTCATCACATCCTTAAAAAAAACCAGCGATGAGTACCCTGAAAGTGACTTATGCAATCATGCAACTGGGAAGACACTATTGCTTGGTTTGTGCATGCACATTGCATTATTTCTCTTCACCTGATTTATGTACCCTTGATAATTGCAGCTGAATTTGGGATATAACTCAACTGAAAAACATTGTACTTGAGGTGATGAGAGAGGGTGTGAAAGTTTTACCTGGGATTCTGTATCTGTGGCCCATTTGTATGTGTAAGTTGCCATTTGATGCTGTAACTGTTAGAATGTGTATGTGAACCATCTGTTTATCACTGATAATTGAATGTGAGAACTCAGATGCTTTCCCCATATCGTACTTAGAATATTTACTTTGGTCTGCTAGTATTCTTACAGGCTCAGTTTAAGGAGTTGTTTTTGCCTTTTGACAGCCTCTTCCTTTATGAAGCTGTACACCAGCTCACATAATCATATCAGTTCTTCATCACAATCCTTTCCCTTAGAGGGGGATTGAGTCAGTGGGGTTCTTATTCTTAGGGCTTTTTTGATTGTGACATCACTGGTCTGGAATGGACTACTATGCAAGTGAACACAGCACCTTGGAAGTCAATTTCATCTCAGCTAGCTGATTTAACATTACTGTTGATGGCCTTAATGCTGATATTGGTTGGTATGATATTTTCTCTGCTTTTAATGACTATGTTTATGCATGCTTGCAAGCATTTTTGAGCCTGCAGTGTGGTGAGAAATACTTTAATTTGTTAATTGAAAAGTGCTGTTCAGGATGATATGAGGCAATATGAGAGCCTGTAGTATTTTATTTATTGAGATATTTATTCCTTGATTCCCTCCCCCCAATGGAGACCAAAAGTGGTTTACAGCAGTGTTCTCCCCTCTTTCATTTTATTATTACAACAACTCTGTGAAATAGATTAGGCACAGAGAGAGTGGCTGGCCTAGGGTTGCCAGGTCCAACTCAGGAAATACCTGGGGACTTTGGGGGTAGACCCAAGAGACTTCCCCATTCCCTAAAACAAATAAATAAAAATACAGCAGTGCAGTTCCCCTGAATACAGTTTTCATTTCCTCATCCCCCAGTAGCTGCACTTCCATTAAATAAAAGTGAACACACAGACACACTCAAAGCAGTCAAACAATTTGCAAGCACACACTTTTGTGATCGTACTGGGGCAATCCACTCATGGGAGCTGCGGAATGTAACTATCTACTGTATTTCCACCAAGTTCTTCAGACTAACAGGAAAGTGAAAGGAGAGCAGCCTAGGGGGTAGAATTTTCCTCCATTCCATAATCAGGTTCTAGTTAACTCCATTTTACTATACACAGAACTTCTGAAACCAATGCAAAACAGAGGGACTGTACTGGCTTCTCATCCTTTCACATGTGGTTCACACACTCACTGAGAAGAGCTACTTGTCTGTGCTTGCTTTCCCCACCCATTCTGCTTTCCTCCAGTTGAGATTTAAAGGCATACACGCAAGCAGTTTGCAAGGTTCTTTTAAGCCTGCCAAGGTTTAAAGGCACATCATGGCTGTTGGGGCGGGGCTTCTCCTGCCAGCCAGCTAGCTGGTGGTAGGGAGGAGCCTGCAAAACCAGGGGATCCTCTGTTGGGACCTGGGTGCTGGCAAGCCTAGACTGGCGCCAAATCACCCACTGAGCTTCCAAAGCAGAATGTGAATTTGAACCTAAGTTGCCCAGATCCTAGCCTGATGTTCTAATCACTATACAGCATTGGTTCTGGTGGTGGTCTTGTCGTGCCATCTTGTCTGTAGTGTATCTTTCAAACATGCAAGATATTAACTTAGGTTCCAGTTAACTGGTGGTGAACATGTATGAATGAACCACATCTGGGTGATCTACCAATGGACTGGAATGCGCTTTCTGCTCCCGTGAGTTATTACTTTCTCTCCCATGCCTTCATATGACAAATCCTTCAAATGGTTGCCACCTTCTTCAGCTAGGAACTGGGTTCCTGCAGCATGCTTCAACAGTGTGACCCTGATTTCAGCTGTAATTCTGAAGCCCTGTTATACTACAAGTAATGATGAACAGAGGGGAAAGTTCTTTGTTGGGGGCCTTCAGGAGCTGACAGCATTCAACTATGATTTGCTTAGCCTTTCAAGCAAGAAGCACCAAGCTGCTATGTCAGTGTGGCTAGCTATGCTCCAAGGCAAACTTGCTGGATTTTGATCCCGGATGGCCTATTGAAGATGACAGCACAAGGTTCCCTGCAGGATAATCCCTGCAATGAATGAATATTTGAGATGAGGGCTATCCCTTTATTAACGTCTATGTCACTACCAACTCTTAATCTGCAGAAGGAATTACATGATGAGGCATATCTAGGGCACAGGGTGAAGGCCAGGCTTTGCCCAGGCGGGGAGTTGCCTAATCGCTGAATGTAGCTGAAGCGTGGGATGTGCTGTGTGATTACAAACATACAAGTCTCAGGAACATCTCATCCTAACGACAATCACTGGGATTTCCAAAGGCCAAATAACCTTGTAATGCTCGGTAGAATGCACTTCACCTTATTAAGCAGCACCAAAGCCTTTGTGTCTCTAATCTCTGCATGTATCGACACAACAGGGTATGTTGCAAGTGGGAGAGGCTGTTTAACCTCAAACTGGCATCTGAGGGATTTATATTGCTGTATTATGGGATGGGGATTTAAGGACCATCAGCAGGAGGGGTGTTTGCTGTACAGGAGCCAAGAACGGTGGAATATTTCCCTCAAGATCTGGCAATGGTAGGGGAGGGATCTCTTGACTGAGAAGTATATCAGGTGATGTTCTGTGCCTAGACTGCCTTGGTAATCCTAGTGCAAGGTACTCTATTTCTCCTTTCATAATATCAAAATAAAGCATTTGCTTTGCCAAAAAGAGGGCAGAGGAAGATAGTACCATGAGTAATCAAGAAACCATAGAAACGGGGATCCAACCAGTACAAAGACAATGAAGAACTATGAAAAATGTGTGCGTATGCAACACAGAGATGAGCGCCACTACTTTTACTAAATGATAAAGGAGAGAAAGTCTGTTTATGACATAATGCTGGTCATTGTCATTTGCCTTTTCCAAAGGAGTTCAGATTCAACACAGTGAACTAAACTATGTGTTATGTATGTTAAGGCATGCCTGGACATGTTGGGTGTTGTGTCCTGAGCTTGAGGCACAACATAATAGACTGAGAAGATCCAAAGATCTGCATCCTGATTGGCTGCATAATTCCAACTGGCCAATCAGGAGGCAGTATCAGAGGATCCTAGGATCTGCCAATGAGTATGCATATTCTAATGAAGGATCCAAAAAGGGTAAAATCAAAGGATGTTTTCTGCTTCATGGGGGCTGGGTTTCCCCTGCTCCAACTGTATATATTGCCTTATGTTCTGAGTGCTTGGTTGTAGTTTGTAGTCATTTAATAAAGTTGCTGAATCACTATGCTGGTTGAACTCACTGTTTAACACTATGCATTACAGATGGAGAGGGAATGGTAGCTCTTCTAGCCAAATTAATAGCTATGATACTTCTAGCCTATGTTTCAAGAAGTTAAGGCTTAGAAAGAATGAAGATGTTATGTTTAAAAATATACTCTCTTCCTACTTAAAATGAACACAGAAATATCAATATTTATATTTAAAAACAGAAAAAAACAAGTGGGGGAAATGCAAGGACTTGTGGGGGGGGGACCAGTTTGGTGCAGTGGTGAAGAAGAAGTGATTGTATTTATACCCTGCTCTTCATTACCCAAAGGAGTCTCAGAGGAGTCTCATAAATCATAAACCTGGGTGAGTCATATAAATTGTGTGGTAACAAGTCACCTGCTAGTTGCTGAGGGGTTTGGCCCTACATGTCCTCCCTCAAAGACCAAAATAGCCTCGAAAAAGGCCATCCCCCTTCCTTTTACAGACAGACCATCCCCCAATCATTGGGAGTTTCCCTACCTGGATCTGGCAACCCTACCCTCACATCCCCTGCAGTTGGCCAGGAAAGAACTGGCAACCAGAAGAAACATGGTCGAGGTGTCTCACAATCAGGGGTCAATTTGTAGAAAAAGAGGTGCTGGAGCTCATTTGCACAACTCATTTGCATATGCTACACATCTTTGACATCATTGGAAGATGTACTAAATTATATTAGCTCGTCATCTACCTTAAAATGCTTCTTGAATTATAATTGTCATAATAAAACCATACTCCCATGGCCACAGTGACATGATGAATATTTTCCATCTGTCTGCTTTATATGTTTTAGTTATTTTTCCATTTTTGTGGGGGAAAATACTAGAAAGTTTGTCAGATCGTAAAGTTCAGCAAAATTCTCACAAGGGGTTTAAACAATGGAGCTCAGAAGCAATTTTTGGGGGTGGGGTGTGTGAAAAAAGAGCACAATAAAATTTAAAGGTTCCAAAATGAGGACCTGCTCACAACAACAGCAACAATTATAGATTCATAGAGGGCAGATCTGTCAATGGCTACTAACCTTTGTGTCTAAAGGAGGTGTGATGGTTTCTAGTCTGCTCTCCAGATGTGATGCCAATCCCCTTGGGTGCAGATAAATTCCTATAGTTTCTAGCCAATGGTTGGCCATGGATCTTCTATGGAAGAGAATCGGTAGGTTGTGGGGTGTTAGCAGATGAGGAAAGGAGTTGAGTTGCTAGGGCTCAGGCAGATATACAGAGAAGTAAAGATTGGCTAGGAATAAGACAAGCTGTTTTGTGTTAGGCAGGTTAGTCTGTTTTAGGGATGCAGTAGGTTAGTGATGGATGAAAAGATTCAGGGAGAATCCTGAGACACCAGCTAACCTTATTTATAAAAATGGTGGCAGAGCAGCTTTTAAACTAATCCCAGGGAGAAAGCCAACAGGAGCTGAGGAGCCTCCAGTTTGAGAGAAATTAATCCAAAGGGATGATTGCATAAATGCTCAGGGTAATATTAATAGGAGCGTAGTAGAACTTCCTCTATAATTGATCTGGAACTAGGAGTAGTGTAGTGGTCAAGTTTGCAGATGACATAGAATTGGTCAGGATGGCAAAAACGAAGGCTGACTGTGAAGCGTAAGGTGATGTGCACTGCGACAAAAAAAATCCCAATTTCAAGTAATGGGGTCTAAACTTGCTGAGACTGAGAGGGGGGAAAATCTTGGAGCTGTGGTGGATAGCTCAATGAAAGTGTCAAATCCCCCCCCCCCCAAAAAAAAAAAAATGTGCTGCAGCAGTGAAAAGGGCAAACTCTTGTGTTGGGGGTTATTAGGAAAGGGGCTGAGAATAAAATGGCCAATATTATGCCCCTGTTTAGGGTGTGGCCTCCTTTTGGAATACTGTGTACAGTTCTTTTCACTGTATCTCAAAAAGGACATTGCAGAGCTGGAAAAAATACAGAAGAAGCAACCGAGATGATTAGAGTACCTTCCCTATGAGGAAAGGCTGAAGAGTCTGGGACTTTTCAGTTTAGAAAAGAGACTAAGGGGGACATGATAGAGGTTTATACCATTATGCATGGGGTGGAGATAGCTGACAAACTCAAGAATCTCCAACGAAACTGATGGGCAGTAGATTCAGGATGAACGAAAGGAAAGACTATTTTACACAGAGTGATTAAAATATGGAATTCATTTCCAGATGATGTAGTGGGAATTCAACTGTAGTTTTGTGGTGCGGATCTGCTGGACCTCTTCTCATCATGATCCATCTGGCACATAGATCTTATATACAATTGTGAGTACAAGAAAGCCTAGGCTTTTACAGTGCAGTCCTATGCAGAGTTGCTTGAGATGAAGACTACTGATTTCAATGAACTTAGACTGGAGTAACTTTGCTTATGATTGTGCTGAAGCAGTGAAACATAAAAACATCGGAGAAACCATGTTGGATCAGGCCAATGGCCCAACCAGTCCAACACTCTGTGTCACACAGTGGCCAAAAGAAAAGGTGCCATCAAGAGGTTCACTAGTGGGACCAGGACACTAGAAGCCCTTCCACTGCCCTTCCAAGCACCAAGAATACAAAGCATCACTTGCCCTAGACAGAGAGTTCCATCTATATTTTGTGGCTAATTCCTGATTGACCTTTGCTCCATATGTTTATTCAATCCCCTCTTGAAGCTGTCTATGCTTGTAGCTGCCACCACCTCCTGTGGAACTGAATTCCATGGGTTAATCACTCTATAAGAACATAAGAAAAACAAAGCTGTGAAAGTGGGGAATAATATATATGTTCCTTTGGTACATGGTATGTTCTAATGGACAACAAGATAATTAATACCCTAGCTGGCTTCATTACAAGTTTCCAACTTGTGCAAATTGATACTGCTCTGACACAAAATCCATTAGGACCCCTGATGTATGGCAAGAAGACAGCAGTGTGTCAAAGCCTGGTGATTCACGGTAACTGTCTCAGCTCTGATTTATTGGTCACTGTCCTGCCATGTTTCTTTCCTCTGTAGCTGAAGCTTCCTCTGGAACAATCTTAGCCTTCTTGGTCACCATGGTTTAGGAGAAATGTTGGGACTTTGCACAGCTCTCTGATAGAATTGATGAAGAGGGGATGACACATTAGCTAATGCGGCTCCCATCCAGAGGCAGGAGCGAGCAGGGCATCATCAGAGGTGGGGGTGGAGCAGGCATGCCCTAGAGGCGGGCTCCGCTCCCTCCTCTCATTCTTCACCTCGTGCTCGGGGAAGGCAGAGCGCAGCTTGTGTGAATAGGATGGCTGGGGTATAATTGGCAAAAGCTGCTGTCAAGTTAGAGAAGAGAAGAGCCCCTTAAAGCTGCAGCCATTCCTCTTATTCAATGGAGTGTTCTATTCAGACTGGCTTCTGTTCCTTACACAGACAGATGGAAATCTTCATCATGCCACTATGGCCGCATAGGAGAAAGTAATTTTAAAAATATGATGGGAGTAAGGTTTTCTTATGACAATTATTATTCAGGAAGCATTTAAAAGGTGGTGCTGAGCTGATACAAGTTAGTACACCTTCCGGTGATGTCAGGGGTGTGTGGTATATGTAAATGTGTTGTGCTAATGAGCTCTGGCACCTCTTTTTCTACAAAATGACCCCTGGAGGCAAGTAATGTGTAGCTTTCACCTGTCAGTTGTATTTTCTTACCATGAAAAATTTTTCCTGCCCAATTTCTGGTTGTTGACCGGTTTATTTTGAGAAAAGAACTGGCAGGTAAGAAGTCATTTAAAACATTTCAGTTTAACAGATATTTCACTCACATGTAATAGCTTTTGTAATGAACAAGCCTAATTGCCTTTAGAGATACCTTTTTATTTTAGACTTCTCCACACGTTTTCGACATTCATGGAAAACATTACCTATGACTACAGGTTGTTAATGTACTGTGAATGTAATGAGAATTGTTATTAATTGGAAAATGTGTTCGTGTCAAAGCTTGGCTTTCCATTTCACCAGAGCTTTTTTGGTAGAAAAAGCCCAGCAGGAATTCATTTGTAGATTAGGCCACACCCCCTGATGCCAAGCCAGCCAGAACTGCATTCCTGCTAACAAAAAAAAAAAAGCCCTACATTTCACAAATACCCTTGGATCATCAGTCTTCTGTATTGCTGAAAGAACATATTATCATGTATAAAGACATCAGAATGGTTCCTATCTACATAAATGTAAATCACTAACAGTAAAGGTAAGTGAATTGATATAATTTCCAACGTTTCTATTCATTCTAATTTCAGGATTAAGAATAAAAGCCATTCTGACCAAGACAAATCTAGCCAGATTAGGGTTGCTAATCCCCAGGTGGGGTCATGGAATCCGCTGGTTTGGAGGCCCTCCCCCTGCTTCAGGGTCATCAGAAAGCGGGTGGGGGGGGGAATGTGTGTTGGGCACTCCATTATTCCCTATCAAGACCGATTCCCATAGGATATAATGGATAATTAATCCACTGGTATCTGGGGCTCGGGGCTGTTTTGAGGTAGAGGCACCAAATTTGCAGCATAGCATCCAGTGCCTCTCCTCAAAACACCCTTCAAGTTTCAAAAGTATTGGATCAGGGGGTCCAATTATATGAGCCCCAAAAGAAGGTGCCCCATCCTTCATTATTTCTAATGGAGGGGTGCCATTTAAAAGGTGTGTGGTACCTTTAAATGTGATGGTTAGAACTCCCTTTGGAGTTCAATTATGCTTGCCACAACCTTGCTCTTGGCTCCACCCCCAAAGTCTTTTGGCTGCACCCCCAAAGTCCCCAGATTTCTTTTAGTTGGATTTGGCAATCCTAAACCAGATGCATGTATATCTTCATAAAATGGAGTCTAGCTGACATGATCACTTCCTGCCTCTACAAATTACTTTATCACATTCAAAATCATTCATTCATGTTCAGTTTCATTGTGCAGGTTTGCTATGGGATTCCGTAAGTAATGATAATAGGTTCATTTTAATTCAGTTTTTTTTAATTCAGTGGGAAGCAAAATGCAATGTATATTTTTAGAAACAATTCCTTAATAATCAATTGCAAAGAATGCAAGCAAATAAATATTTTAAAAGTATTATGAACTTTTAGAAACTGCCAAAGAGCAAATGATGTGCAAAAGTAACCACTAGTGCACAGAAAATCTTACTCTCCAACTCATGAGCCTCTCCTTTTGCTAAGGGAAAAGCTGGTTATTAGAAGGTGGTGAAAATCTTGCATAGGGTTGTTGGAGGGGGGGGAATTGCCACCCTGAGTTCCTTGGAGGAAGGGTAGGATAAAAATGCACTAAATAAATCCAAAGATTTTCATTATGCTTCAGCTATGGCACCATGGGCAAAATAAAGTTCAATCAACCAAGCATGTAAACTGGACTGTTTGGCTTTGAGCCACTTTTACTGGTGAAACTAAATTACTTAAATCAGTGTGTGGATCAGGGTAAATATAGTTGAGACTATAGGTATCTATAATGGAAACTCAGGTCAGAAAAGTTGATATTTTTCAGCCTGCCAGCTGCTTGTTGGTGTAAAACTTCAAAACTGGCCAATGAGGATGGAATTGTCAGACTCTTCCTGCTGCTCTTCTCCCAATCAATACATTTCGAACACAACTCTTAATTTCAAACACAACTCTTTGTCACAATTCAAGCCTTCTTCTTTGCCTGTGGGATCTGGCTTCATGAATGGTGACAGACAACATTCTCTGCTCAACTAAACCCTTAGGCCCTGAACCACCTGTCACAGCCTTATTGCTCACCTTTGAGCTCCAGCCTAGGACATGAAAAGCTTGACTTTGATTCTGTTGTAGCACAGGATTTCTGTGATGATGCATGAATGGACTGTGCTGCTGAGATGATGAAATTATGGGGACAAATTCTGGAACCCCTTACTCTATTTAGAGGCTCTGGGAGCTAGGCAAAATGTTGTTGTAGTGTGAGGGTATAAATTCAGCAGACTGTTGTTGACAGGAAGGAAATGGGTAAGTATGACTTTGAACAACTGAGCCTAAATTGCCTCACAGGATAAAATAGCGAGACTATAAATGCTCCCCTGAGTTCCTTGGAGGAAGGGTAAATTAAGGAACTGAATGGGAAAAATACAGTGTATGCAGAGATAACCTATTATTAGTCTATCTGTGCAAATCACTTCTATATGATGTTTAGACTGAGCCCAGGTGATGAGTCAGACTCTGAATCTCAAAAAAACCAATTTATGACAGGAGCTTTATTTTATTCATATGAATAACTTGAAATTCCAGCTGCCAATTCCTATGCTTTTGTAGCATGTCTGTAGAGAGAGAATTGATAAAATCCCTGTCCCTACCTCCTAAATGGCTATGACTATAGATGCATTAAAGATTATAAAGTGTTCCAACTGTGCAGGAATGGGAACAATTTTTAAATATACACACATTGATTGTGCTTTCTGTCCCTTGTGTGTTACTTTAATCTGCAAAGACCTGCAACCATTCTTAAAGGATTAGTGATAAAGCAGACAGCAGAGGTCCCAGATGCAGTGGAAATTGTTCAGATTATGCAAACCCTACAAATGGGATTAAACGATTAGGCATTGTTCACATAGGAATGACATGGAGGAACTTGGGGATCCAACTCTGATGAGCAGGCAAAGGAGTAAATGGTTAGGAAACCATTTTCTTTCCTTTTTTTAGTAAATGCTTTCTTTCTTTCTTTCTTTCTTTCTTTCTTTCTTTCTTTCTTTCTTTCTTTCTTTCTTTCTTTCTTTCTTTCTTTCTTTCCCTTCATTTTCCTGCATTTTTCTGGGCAGACTCCAATTATAATTTTTTCATTCCCTGAGAAAGCAAATGTGGCACTGGAAATGTTCTCTGTGTACTGTGGAAACTCAGGATTTTGATCTTTTTGTTTTATTTTGTACATATATTTACTGTTGGATTATTATATGGGGATGGTAAACCTGCCATGTTTACTTGGGAGCTGTAATTACTTAGCTGCAATTCTAGATTTTTTCCTGGAAGAGGGCCCTATTAAGTAATATGGAGCTTACTTCTGAGTAGACCTGCTTAGGTTTGCTCCCTTTATGTGGTGGTCACTTTTTTTTCTTGAATTCTCTTCTATACAAGATCTCCATTTTTGCTTTTCACTGGGCATTTGCCCTCTTATTACTTCCAAAAATAACACATGGGAAACAAACAGCATAATGTCCTTTGCAATGAAATCTAGGGTTGGCAGCCCCCAGGTCCCAACAGTGTTTCCCCTGCTTTTGGGAGCTTCAGTCCTGAGGAAAACCCACCCCCAGACAGGGATGTTGCTGTGTGACATTCCCAATACACCGATGTCACTTCTGGGTGACATCATCACACCAGGGACATTACATGGCAATGCTCTGGTTTTTGGGGAAACTGTGTTTTGGAAAGCCCATAGAATTTTGTGCCCAAACCAGAGCATTTCATGCAATATCACCAACACAATTTTGCTAAAATACAGAAGAATTATTGTGAAATTTAATGTTTATAGATCTGCTTTATCAGAAGGAATTCACTTTTCTATCTCAGCATGTATGAATTTTGAAAAAAAAAAAATAACCATCAGAGCCCAAGTGGTGCTCCACAAGGAAAAAGTGGCAAGCAGCAGCATCAGCCTTTTGGCAGGCAAGACTTGCAGCAGTCTTGACTGAGGCTCTGGGGACTCTGGATCCCCATTAAGGTGGGCCCAGTGAATTGAGGCAGTCCTAACATGTCCACATATGGCTCTGCAGAGCAGGAAGGCATGCTGTGCACATAGGTTCCACTGAGAGCTGCAGTCCCTGGGGGAAAGAAAGTCATTTTGATTCAGCATACCACATGGAAGGCATAATTGTTGAAGTGGAAAGAAAGGAACAATGATGAAGAGGGACAAGGCTAGGTCATCAGTTTGCTGGCAGTGGAAATGTAAGTAGATCAGACCCACAAATATACTATGTGGGAGAGGAGTAAAATCTCCCCTACTCCCTATTGCACCCTATCGATGCAAGAGGAAGGAAATTTTCCCCCTTCCTCCCCCTCAGTGCAGTCCCCTGGCCAGTGTCTTTATTAGGCTGTGTGGATCTTGCAGCCCTGAGGACCAAATCTGGGATGAACATAGTAAAGACCTACAACCACCAGTGCTTTCTACTGACTGATTTGTGAATCCTGTTCTTTATCAGAGGCAATTCAACATGACCATTAGGCACTCTTTTCCGGTCTGTATTTTTCTATCTAGATTGCATCATGCTTTTGGAAATGGAACCACAAGGCACAAATTGCACAGTCACATATCAGTGGACAATCCGTGTTCATTGGATTTAGGATAGTTTGCAAAATCACACTTGCATGCATACCAAATGGTTGAGATGATCCAAATGCTGCAATTGAGGGAAGCGTGTGTGTGGATTTTCCATGATTTTGTTTTCCACATTAACATACAACCTTTCATTTGAATTATGGTGTGGGTTTTTTTCCTGGTCTTTTTTTTGCTCTGTATTCTTTGATTATTTTCAGGGTTGTGTATGTGTGTGTGTTTGTTTTACTTAGCACACCAGAAGAGAGATTACCCAGAAGTCAGAGAAGCATATGAAAAAGAATTTGAATGAAATGGACTATGTGAACTCACCGGACTCTCCCCCAGGTTCTTTGGGCACTGAAATAATAATGTTTCCTCATGACAGTGTGACATTTGAAGAAAGAATGACAAATTGAAGAGTTGGCATTCAGGGTGACACACAAGCTTAATTTGCAGTTCAAGCTTCCTGCCTAGCTGTGGCTGCCCATTCCATTGCCCAGAACCAGGCAAGCATTAAACAGCTGTTGTCTCTCTGAGCTGCTTGTCTCTGTGATTTTCCCAAACAAGCACTGACAGCCCTGGGAGCTGCTGAACTGCTGGTTCCCCACCTGTGATTCCTATTGCTTGAGAACCGTGAGCTGCCCCCTTTTTCGGCTTAGTTGGGTGGCATTTTCCAGAGGTGCAATTTGGGGCACATACAGGACCTCTGAAGGTCACTTGGAGCTACAGGTGTTCAGGACTTCTGAAATACCAGGGCCATATGTGGTTTTTGCTGTGTGTAAGGAGGGTCCTAGCAAAGGCACCAAGGGATGGACTTAAGGACATTGTGGAGGAAGAATTTCATCCGTCCCCTTTTGAAGAGACTAAGCATGAAAGGAGATTGCCAGACACAGTAGGAAAAGTGGTTTTGATACAAATTATCCTTACTGAAATCTGAACAATAGAAAGCATTTGATTTTCACAGTCTTCATGCCAAGGTACCATTCAAGCCTTTGTGATGTCAAGCAGGAGCACTTGTAGCTGCAAAACAGACAATGGAGAAAACAAATGACTTGACAAAACTCACCTAAAGAGAGTATATAAAAGAGAGTACACTTGAGTGCAGCTTGGCTCGCAAAAGCCATTTAAAGGGAATTTTCCCTTTAAATGGCTTTTGCAAGCCATGCTATGTGCAAGTGAACCTAGAAGCGGCACAAATTCACACACCCCCTTCTCCATTAGGGTAAGGTATAATGGAGCCAAATCATTTTGGTAATCCTGATTATTTCCTTAATCCCACTATTTATCAATATTGGGATTCAGAAATATCATGAAAAATCATGAAATATTTTTCAAGTTCAGTACACCCGAACCCCCCAATACCATTTTTTTTTTGCACACACCTGGTCATGGTGGTTTTTTCAAAAGCATACCTTGAGCCTGTGCTAAATATGCAAATTAACACAAGCATATGTACATCCCAGTTATCTGCTACTTAGGTCTGGCCTTAGGTCTATCTAAATATCTGTTGTCTATTAATCAGACCTGGGTCCAAATCATCAAATCATAGAGTTGGAATAGACCCCCAGGGTCATCTAGTCCAACCCTCTACAAAATGCAGGAAATTCACAAATACCTTGCCCACACGAACACCCAGTGACCTCTGCTCCATTCCCAGAAGATAGCAAAAAACCACCAGGATCCTTGGCCAACTGGCCTGGAAAAAAATGCTGCCTGACCTCAAAGTGGCAATCAGCATTTCCCTGGACACGTAAGAAAGGGTGACAAGAATTAAGCACTGATGCAACCCCCCCTGCCCTCCTTCCCATGATCTGCCTAACTTCACAGAATCAGCATTGCTGTCAACTATCTAACCTCTGTTTAAAAATGTTCACCACCTCCTGAGGAAGCCTGTTCCACTGAGAAACTGCTCTAACTGTTTTAATGTTTTTTGTTTTGATTTAATTTCAGGTAGTTGGTTCTGATCTGACTTTCTGGGGCAACAGAAAACAACTCCACACCATTGCCTATATGACAGCTTTGCTTTCAAGTACTTGTAGATGGTTATCATATCACCTCTCAGTCATCTCCTCTGAGCTCCTTCAACCTTTCCTCATAGGACTTTGTCTCCAGATTCCTCACAATCCTCAAAAACCCCTTTCCCCAGAAAGATAGATAGATAGATAGATAGATAGATAGATAGATAGATAGATAGATAGATAGATAGATAGATAGATGATAGATAAATTTATTGTCATTGTTCTCCACAAAAAGAGAGCAACGAAATGAGGTGCTCTTCCACAAACATACCAACACATCAAACACACCATATTCATACCATTTAAATACATCTAAAACCATTTAAACCATTAAAACCATTAAAACCATTTAAATACATCTAAAACAGATAAACATTCATAAAACCATTAAAACCATTTAAATACATCTAAAACAGATAATCCTTCATAACCCTGCATTTAACCTAACCACAGCACTTGGATAGAAACTGTCCTTAAATCTGTTTGTCCTAGCCTTATGCTTATAAAGCATACCTTTCTAGTATGCATAATTCAATCCCCCAGGGCCTTTTTCTAGCTGGATCATGGATTTTCAGGTATGCAGAGACAAGGATTACATACATATGTGCTGTCAAGTCACAACAGACTTTTAAAGATCTTTTTAAATGTTGGTTGCATGCATGTTACAGAGTTTCCTAACAATAGTTTTTAAGAGTATTCACTTCCTTCATCCTGTAAGGACCTTGGAGGGACACCATTCAAATGATAGCCAGGTACCCAAGTCTCATTTCTTCAAGAGGACACACACTTGCCTTATCGTAGACTGAAGACACCTACAAACATCCTGTTTTTACCTCCAAATCCTCTCCCTACAATGTCCCTTTTTCTGGATGTTCCTGACACCTTGTAGATCACTGCAGCAAGAGCCAGGCAATCTCTGTAGCCTCTCTCTGATTACTCCCTGTCCACCTGTTTCCTGCTTTATATAGGGCTTCTCAAGCAAGTGTTGGGTCACTGCTGATATCATATGATATATTTTTGGTTGTACTATGAGGGGCTCAGATGACCCTTCCAAGTGCCATGTCACACATGGGGAGGGGAAAATGGAATATCCAAGTTTGTGGTCAGTTATCAGACTGACTACGGGCTAAAGGGGATATGATGTTTACTGCACGGGTTTGGTGTAGTGGTTAAGAGTGGTGGACTTTAATCTGGAGAACTGGGTTTCATTCCCTGCTTCATATTAAGCCTACTGAGTGACCTTGGGCCAATTATAGTTCTCTCTGAACTCTCTCAGCCCCACCTACCTCAGAAGGTGCCTGCTGTGTGAGGAGAGGAAGGGAATGTGATTGTAAACCACTTTGAGACTCCTTAGGTAGAGAAAAGTGGGGTATAAAGAAGTCTTTTTCAAAAGGTGACATGATGTTTATTGTGATCTAATTTCTATAACCCTGAGAGGCATTGTCTTTTGAACACCTTAGGTAGAGAAAGGCCACCCCTGGAAGCAGAGAGAAGAACAGTGAAGCTGAATGTCAATCCTATTACCACACTATCCTCTCCATTAAGCAAAGCTAACGTCCACTGAAGATTTATGTAATGCGTTGTGACAATTTGATAAGGTTGGCTTCAGTCAGTGGAGCACACACCTCATGGGAGGTCTATGGGAGACTGTTCTTGAAGCATGGGGCCACAGCTCATCTGCTCACAGCCCTGTCAAGTAACCAAGTCTTGTCCATAACCGCTTCACCCTGTGCAGGCACAGCTCCTTGAAGGTGGCCTGCTAGACTAGGGTAAAGCATTTTTCAGGAAGACCCTTGTACTTGACTCAGGGTGGCTGGGTGTCTCTGGCAGGATCTACTTCTGCTTAACTGCAATCCACTCTGTTTGTTCTTGCTGGTTTTAAGTCTTGGGGTAGGTGGGCAGATTGTCCTCATGATGCTGCTGCTCCAATATCACCTCCATTCTGGCTGTATTCACTTCCAGGTGAGCTGCCTGTGCTGCAACACCAACTGGGGTCCCACAGTGTAGCAGAATGTTGCTTATATTCCATTGCTTTCCTTACAGCTCTGAGAGAGATCAAAACAACCTTTCTAACACTGCTGGTTTTAGCTTACTGCTTTGTATTGCTATATTTTCTGCAAAACTTATATTCTTTCTATTATAATGGGATACAAAGGCCGACAGTTTTCCTGCAGAGCAGGGGTCTCCAATAGGTAGTTTGTGAGCTACCAGTAGCTCTCCATTTGCTGCAAATAAGAATAAATTTTAAAAGCTTTTATTTCATAGGAATTTTTTTTCCTGTTCTTAGTCGATGGCTTCATTTCTGATGCTCTTCCTAGTCTGTTTCTAGGACAGAATTATATTTGGTAGCATGCTGGGGTGGGAGAAGTAGCTTGGGCTATTTCATTAGTCAGAAGCAATTCTTCTAAAGGAAAAAACTGGCAAACAGCTACTAAAGAGTCTTATCCTAATTTGGATATTAACATAGCTGCCTCTTATGTTGTTACATATTCTGTGCCCAGTAAAGAATTTCTGCAGCATCAGTTTCACGGAAACAAATACATTTGTCAACCAATGGTAATGATTTCTTAACAAACGGGCCAAGTTCTGAGTGGCTGGTTGTTATACGTATCTCAGGATTCGAACGCAGCTGTACTTATATTTCAGCTAGCAGGTCTTTATTTGTATGTAGATCTGGGATTTTGTAAGGCATTCAAAAATCAAAGTAACACTTTTATCTGCTCATTTCAATTATGTTCAAAAATGGAGACTGGAGAAAAGACAGGATCATTTCCCTGCATATTGCTTTCCAAAACATGCTGCTTTATGGCAAGGCCAGCCTTTTGATACTGTTGCTCCCTTGGGTTGCCAGCCTCCAGGTGAGGCCTGGAGATCTACTGATGAAGGTCTGGAACCATAAGAAATCCCAGGCAGCGGTCCCTTACTTTCTCGGAGACAAGCTATGCTGGAGATTTGAGGACTACACCCAAGCTGCTAAACATAAGGGAGAACAGCAGGAAGGCAATTGCCTCTGAGGAACTGTACCTTATTATCTTCATACAGCAGACAGTGTGGGGGAGTGAAAAGAACTCTTTTTCCAGCTGCGTTTGTATTATGAGTGTTTATGAATTTAGTATCAGGAGTGGTTTATAAGTTGCTAATGATGACTATTGCTATGCATGTATTTTGATAAACGTAGCTTGTATATACACTTTATTGTGTAAAAATGTCATTGTTATTCTGGTGTTTTTTTACTTTATTATTCACTCACATCAGAACCTGTTGATATTTACTCTTGGAGAAAATGGCTGCTTTGAAGGGTGGACTCTAGCATGCTGAGGTCCCTCCCCTCCCCAAACCCTGCCCTCTCCCAGCTCCACCTTCAAAGTCTCCAGGTATTTTCCAACACAGACTTGGCAACCCTGCTCACTATAATTAAGAAATAATTACATCCAGACTCACATTAGCTTTTAGAAGCTATACAATTCAAATGCAGGGTTGCCAGTTCTGTGTTGGGAATTTCCTGGAGATATGGGGTTGGAGCCTGGGGAAGGCAGGGATTGGAGAGGAGCGGGACTTCAGTGGGGTATAATGCCACAAAGTCTACCCTCCAAAGCAGCCATTTTCTGCCGGGAAGTGATCTCTGTATAAAGATGCATAGAATTGCAATGAATGCATGTGGTAGCCAAGGCAGCAGGTTGTTGGCATTTGCTCTTCTAAACTGAGTGAGGACAATGCTCCCCCTCTAATGAATGTTACATCCTCTGTTTTCTCTCAGGGCGTTTTCGCACTCACCTTCAGCCGGCGTGACCCCCCCTCTTCACCGCGCAGGATCTGCGCGGATTTCGCACTAAACACCGCGGAGCAGCCGGAAGAGCCGGAAACTCCCGGCGCAAAAGCCGCTCAAATGGAAACCGCCAAAAAGCAGTTTCCGTTTGAGCGGCTTTTGCGTCGGGAGTTTCCAGCTCTTCCGCGGCGTTTAGTGCGAAATCCGCGCAGATCCTGCGCGGTGAAGAGGGGGGTTGCGCCGGCTGAAGGTGAGTGCGAAAACGCCCTCAGATTCCTTGTCCTCATCCCTTCAGAGCAAAAGGTAAACTAAGGCCAATGTCACAAGGTTTCTGGATAATTTGCAAGTTCAGGCTTTGGAGAATCTCATAGTTACATCAATTATTGAAAGATCTCCAGGTCATCTCTAGTGCCATCCTAACCAGTTACATCCTTCAAGTCAGTGGGCTTAGAAGGGTGAAGTACTGCTTAGTATTACACTGTTAGTGCCCTGTCCTGAGACATAAATGGTCACAAAGGGATGGTCAAGCTGAAAGCGATACAGAAACCTGCCAGCATAAGAAGCATCAATAGAGATGAGAAGGAAAAGACGACTATTTCAATATAACATTTAAATATTTCACCAAAATAACTAATAGTGGCCCCACATTTATTTGACTTTTTCCTAGCTGAGGGTGCAACCTTAAACAAGACTTTTTGAGTATACCTGTTTAGGAGGAATCATTGACTAACATAAGACTTTTTATGTTAATCAATGATTCCTCCTCTGAGGAAAGTATTCTTCATATAGCAGCCTGATTCTCCTGTCTTCGCCTCTTCTGTCCTTGTTTCTGAGCAGACTGCTACTCTTGCTTTGTTCAGCTGATAGCAGGGAAGTTCTCCACTGCCCTTGGCAGGGATTATGTTCCCAGAATGGTAGCCGCTAGTGATTTTCTTTTTTTTCTTTTTCTTTTTGCCATTATGTGACCTGATGTGACAAGGGTAATTGGATGCAACTGATCTTGGCAAGATTTCAGCTTCTCAGAAAATTACAAACAACTGCAAATACCCACACAAGATCCTATTTTTGTGCAAGTGAGATCAGGAGGAAAAAAAATAAAGGTTAACTTAGTAAAGCGAGAGAAAGGCAAAACATTGACAATTACAAATTAATGATAATTTAAACCTTGATCTTATGGTGAGATCTATAGCTACACTGAAATTAACACAGGTGGGGCTCATGCTAGCTCAAAACGCAAACTGTATGTAATACTCTGTGTCAGCGCTCTATCTGCTCATAACAGAACCTCCATGAATTCAATAGGAGAATATTTGTGTCTCTGGTTTTTGTTTTGTTTTGTTAGTTATGATATTCTGGTATGAGATTACCAACACAGAAAAATCATTTGTGGGTGTGTGTATGGGGGGGTGGGGAGAAACAGAACCATTATTTTGAAATGGGAACTCATATTTATTTGAATCCCCCCTTTCTAACCGAGATTAGAAATGCACATTTAGAAACAAAACAGAGTTTTGGTGTTCCTAAGTGTGGCAAGGTTGTTGTTTTTTGTTTCTGCTGCATTCTGGAATTTAAAGTTTATTTCAGTTAAACTGGTATAAAAATAGTTATTGAACAACATATACAGACACCTGACATTTTCTGTGCATGTAATCAAGTACATCCTGAAAACCAAATGTTCTGCCTTCCTCCATCAGATATTAGGAGATGGTCTTTCTGTGCAGACCAAAACAAAACAATCTTTATCTTTCTTTCATAGTACAAAAATTGACTCAAATAGATCATTCAGCCTAATATTTTCATCAAACACACTTCAATGGTTGTTGTAGATTTTCCGGGCTGTGTGGCCATGATCTTGGCATTGTGAGACCTGATGTTTCGCCGGCAGCTGTGACTGGTATCCTCAGAGGTGTAACCCAGAAAACTGGAGTTCTCTCTGAGTGAGAGAACTCCAGTTTTCTGGGTTACACTTCTGAGGATGCCAGTCACAATTGCTGGTGAAATGTCAGGTCTCATAATGCCAAGACCATAACCACACAGCTCAGAAAAAACTATAACAACCAATGGACTCTGGCCGTGAAAGCCTTGGACAACACTCCAATGGGATTATCCTAATATGTATTAAGTAAGGGGAAAGTATTTCATCAACTGTAATTAAAACCAAGAATTGTTCTCCCATTTTGAAATTATGTCTGCTTGTTCATGTTACCCCTAAGTAATTAGCCTAATACACTAGATAATTTCTTATGCACGTTAAAATTACTGTTAATTCCCACCTTGTGTTGTCCTTTATCTAAAATTAATTTCTTAGGAAAGATGTTTGTGTACTCAACCTGGAGAGGTGAAAGTATATTTAGAATAGCTTGCAGTAGACATGATTTGTAGAAGGAATTCAAATAATTAAAGGAGGAAATGGATAAAAGGAAAATGTCTAGCTCCATTGTCTTCTGGATTTCTTCTTGGCAAGTAATTGTTGTATGTAAATTAGATGCAAATTTTGATTCTTATGAGTAAATGATAATCAGACATGGACCTGTTTAGGAGCAGATCTGCACTTAAGTGAGAGTAGTAGTGTTGCTGTTGAGGGTATAAACTGTGAATCTTGACATCCCTAGTTACAAATATGAAGCTGCCTTACACAAAGTCAAGCCACAGGTCCGTCTAAACCAGCTTAATCTGCACTGGCTAGTAAAAAGCTCTCCAAAATATCAAGCTTGCCCCAATCATCTTCTGCATGAGATCTTTTAACTGGAGATGCTAAGAACTGAACTTGATATGCAGGTGCTAAATCAGGCTAGGGGTCCATCAAATCCAGTATCTTGCTTCCCACAGTGGCCAACAAGTTTCCAGGAGCCTTACAAGCAAGGATGCAGAAGCCACTCTTTTTGTGACCCAATATTGGAATTCAAAGATATACATGGAAGGACATAGCACATGGAGGTTCCATCCAGCAATCATGTTGATAGCCATTGACAAACAATGAAAAAAACAACGTTAGACCCGGCCGAATTGGCACATTACCGGCCGGTCTTGAATTTGCCCTTTTTGGGCAAACTCATCGAGAGGGCAGTGGCGATGCAGCTACAGAGCTTCCTGGAGGATGCTTCTATCCTTGATCCCCTTCAGTCCGGCTTCCACCCGGGCCACGGGACGGAGACTGTGTTGGTTGCCCTGGTGGATGACCTTCAACGGCATCTGGATCGGGGCGGCTCGGCGGTGCTGATGTTGTTAAAAATGGATTAAAAGGAAGGTTAAAACGGATAAAAGGAAGTACTTCTTCACCCAAAGGGTGATTAACATGTGGAATTCACTGCCACAGGAGGGGGTGGCGGCCACAAGCATAGCCACCTTCAAGAGGGGTTTAGATAAAAATATGGAGCAGAGGTCCATCAGTGGCTATTAGCCACAGTGTGTGTGTGTGTGTGTGTGTGTATCTATCTATCTATATATATATATATATATATATATATATATATATATATATATATATATATATACACACACACAAATATTTTGCCACTGTGTGACACAGAGTGTTGGACTGGATGGGCCATTGGTCTGATCTAACATGGCTTCTCTTATGTTCTTATGTTGGACCTATTGGCAGCGTTCGATACGGTCGACCATTGGTTACTGGCCTGCCGCCTCGCCGACGTGGGGATCCAGGAGTTGGCCTTGCAATGGCTTTCCTCTTCCCTTGAGGGTCGGGGACAAAGGGTCGCGATTGGGGGTGAACTGTCCCGAAGACACACGCTTGATTGCGGAGTGCCTCAAGGGGCAGTCCTCTCCCCGATGTTATTTAACATCTATTTGCGCCCCCTTGCCCAGATTGCCCGAAGGTATGGGCTGGGTTGTCACCAGTATGCTGATGACACCCAGCTTTATCTGCTTATGGACGGCCAGCCTGCGCCCCAGAAAATTTGGACCGGGCATTATAGGCCGTGGCTGGGTGGCTCAGGCTGAGCGGGCTGAGGCTAAATCCGGCGAAGACAGAGGTCCTTTGCTTGGGTCGTCGGAGTCTGGGAGGGTAAATCCCCCTGCCAGTTTTTGACGGTGTGCCGTTGACAATGACGCACAAGGTCAAGATCCTGGGGGTACTATTGGAGCCTTCATTAATGATGGAGGCTCAGATAGCGGCCACTGCTAAGTCCGCATTCTTTCATCTTAGGCGGGCGAGGCAGTTAGCCCCTTTCCTGGAGTGTGACTATCTAGCAACGGTGATCCATGCAACGGTCACCTCGAGGTTGGACTACTGCAATGCCCTCTACATGGGGCTGCCCTTGTGCCGAACCCGGAAGTTGCAGTTAGTGCAGAATGCCGCTGCCCGGTTGTTATTGGGGCTCCCAAGATGGGAGCACATTCGGCCGGGGCTCCAGATTCTGCACTGGCTGCCAATAATATACCGAGTTCGGTACAAGGTGCTGGTTATTACCTTTAAAGCCCTATATGGCCTAGGACCTGCCTACCTTAGGGACCGTCTCTCCCCACATGTTCCCCAGAGAGTACTGAGACCGGGATCTCAAAATCTCATCCCCGGGCCAAAGGAAGCCCGCCTGAAATCTACCAGGGACAGGGCCTTCTCTGTAATGGCTCCTTTCTGGTGGAACCAGCTGCCGGAAGAGGTGAGGGTCCTACGGGACCTTGGCCAGTTCTGCAGGGCCTGTAAGACAGCACTCTTCCGGCTGGCTTATAACCAACTGGCATTGGAAACTGAGTGTAGTTTTGATAGACCGCTGTTATATGTTTTATTTTACTGTTTTAACTCTGTAAGATGTTTTAAATTCAATAATTTTATGTTAGATTTTATGTGTTGTGAGCCGCCCTGAGCCACTTCGGTGGGAAGGGCGGGATATAAACTTAAACTTAAACAAATCCCTTGAATTTGACTTAACCAACAAAAGTTATTACTACATCCTACATTTTAATATTATCTAAGCTACCACTACACTACATCCTATGTACAAGAGAGCAGATAAACATCCAGCCAAAAATAGAACCTATTCAAGACAAAATACAGTCCAGGAGCAAATGGGCTTGTATATCTTTGTAAGGAAGTAGGGAAAGTAGGGACTAAGAGAGTTGACAGATGGCTTTGCCATGTAGAAGAGGGGAAGGATCTGAGAGGGCTCAGATAACACCTCTTACTGATAAAAATGTGCAGGAAGGAGTGCTTATATAGACACTCTTATGGAAATTACATTATTTTTCTTATTTAGCTTTTCTGCTATGGATCTGCCACCATATGTCATCATGAAGACTAGAAATATACAACCTTTTAAAAAGAAAAGCTGGGAATCTTAGGAATAGCAAGAGCCTCTAAAGGCATGCTGGTAGTTTTGTCAACAGGTTATAGGATGCTATACATCATGAATGAAGCAGTTCTATAAAAAAAACACAATGCTGGAAGATACAACTGCAACACAGCAAACACATCCCCTTATGCCAGATCTTTGACTAGTGTGTATGCTCCAATGAAGCTGTTTCACTTGGAGCAATTGCTATATTTGGCATTGTTCCCTGCTAACCACTGTCCCTATTTTGCCTTAGTGACAATAAAAGTATATTCAATGTGAGCACATATATACTAGCATTCTTCCACCACCACCTCCAACCACCTATTCAGCTAGCAAATGTTGTTTATATGCCAAAGGTTTAAGTAGCCTATAAAATGTTTTTAAGAATTATTGAAAATTCAAGCCCTGGGGGAAGGCACATTTACAAATGCAGAGCAAGAAAAGAAACTTGTTATGGCCTATTTAGCAACCATGCTTAAAGGCAGAGCTGGACAAGTTATGCCAAACAAAACGATTATCTGTGTAGTCATTCATATCCTGTCCTTCCTCCAAGAAACATGATTTTCTTTTCTCTGTTTAGGCAGGCTAGGCTTAAAGACAATGACTGGCCCACTGAGTTTTGAAGCAAGCAGGGATTTAAATCTGGATCTCCTTAGACCTTGTCCAGCCCCCCATCAACTACACAACACTGGTTCTCAGAGCAAGCAGAAAAGGCCCTTCTGCAGCCTGTAATAGTGAGGAGAGAGGGGGAATTCAGGCAGTGGTCTTTGCTGAGTGATTTCCAGGGTGGGGGGAGGGTTTGCAGTACTGGTTTCATTTCTTGGGAAATTTTCTCCCCCTGACTCATTTAGAATATTAAAATATTCCCATGGGTGAAGCTGCTGCTGTTTGGACAAAGTCCTCTTTCTTGCTTGACTTCACAACTTGAACAGCATCCAAAATGGAAAACACAAGAGGGAAAATATATATGTACTTAGGATGTGAAAGGGAAAGAACCATTTGATTCTCAGAAGGAGCTTCATGAAACAGCTGGGAGTGACTTCAGAGGTGCTGGAAGAAATTGTGTGTCCGATTAAACAAAAAACTTATTCACACAGAGCTTGACAAAGGATCTCCAGATGTAGTTGTCTATGTATAATGCAGTTTGATATAAATATAATCTTCCATAATTTGTTTCCACCCAAATTGTGTGTTTGGGTAATATAAAAAAAAATCAGGATAAATATGCATAAGAAACAGAGCCCTGCTGAATCAGACCAAAGATCCACTTAGACAAGCATACTG
Source organism: Heteronotia binoei (assembly GCF_032191835.1). Lineage (NCBI taxonomy): Eukaryota > Metazoa > Chordata > Lepidosauria > Squamata > Gekkonidae > Heteronotia > Heteronotia binoei. The sequence continues at coordinate 68,139,486 of NC_083224.1, read as the reverse complement.
TTTCCTACAGTGGATTAGCTCAAAGGAGGGCTAATAGCTCCCCCCCACCATTTATAAGTATTTAGGGTCATAGTGCCTTTGGTCAGAGAAATCTACCATATTTACCCATGGTGACAATAGTAATTGCTATACCTATCCTCCATTGATTTGCCTAACCCCCTTTTAAAACTCAGATTGAAGTAGTGAATTCCCATAAATTAATTACATATAACAAGAAGTGTTCCTTCTGTCTTTTTTTTTTTTTTAAATCTACTGCCAATAAGTTCAATGAGTGGCATCAAGCTGGGAGAGAGGGGGGGATTCTTGATCCACTTCCTCCACATTTGGCACAATTTATAACTTTTATAGGAACACATGAAACTGCCTTATACTAAATCAGACCCTTGGTCCATCAAAGTCAGTATTGTCTTCCCCTTAGCTGTTTTTTTTTTCCTAACCACACCAAACCTTTAGCTTTGCCTCATAGTAAAGGAGTTTTTTCATCATTTTCAGTTACCCTTTTCTGCACTTTTTTTTTGGGGGGGGGGGCGGGTTCTATGATTTTGTTTAGAGATGGAGTGTCCTGAAGTATACCCAGCTGTACAAATCTTGAATTGTGCACATCTTGAATCTTCTGTTGTTTTGCAAACTGCTTTGATAAACACAGCCTTTGAGACACTGAGAAAATGCATCTGCATGAACTTGTGCAGAATTTGTAAAAATTGTCTTCAGGGAATAAAATAAAATGGTGCTATCTCACCCTCCTTGTTCAATTAATTATGTTGTTTAAGCAGGGCACCCTTTCATTGGTTTAATTACTTGCATAATTTAGGATGCAATTTGCAAACACCCTACAATACCAATGATCAACAAGGCTGAAAAGAAATGGAATGCTGAGATTATCCCTAGTTGAATCAAAGGAGCATCAGCTGATAGGACCCTTTTTGTTTCTTTTGGATTCATACATTGTCAGTATCATAAATTTTAGCTTAGCCTTATTGTTCTTGCTGTCCTTGCTGGTTCTTGTTTCTTTTGTGTGTGCGCACACACTCACACAATTTCTGTGTGCTTTTTTCATAGACCTTTTTAAAACAGGAGCGCAGTTCAGGCTGGCTTGGTGTTGAGGGTGTGGCCTAATATGCAAATAAGTTCCTGCTGGGCTTTTTTGGAAAGAAAAAGCCCTGATTGCATTAGAATCATAATTAGTGAGGGGTTTTCATATGTGGACACAATCCAAGAGATGAATGGTTTCTATAGCGCAAGGCTACTGCAATATCCAACAAAGTATGGGTGCTGCCCTGTAGTGTGCAATAGTCCTCTAGTCACATAGCGTTGCGTGAAACTACACTTTGCACATACCCAGAGCATTTTACGCACACACCACCTATTATTTATTTAAAATATATTTATCTCACAAACCTGTCAAGGCAGTGATTTCTACTTGCTGTCTATGATACATCCCCACTGAGCCTTTGCTAAAACATTGGAGTTAGATTAGGCTGTCTGAAAGAGGAGAACTGGAAAGTGTGTCTTGCATTCTGAAACTAGGGATAGGCAGTTCGGCTTGGGGTCCGTGAACTGAACTGAACCCCAAACTGAACTGAACCAGCATCACACAGATCAAACTGGACTTGAAAGTTTGAAATGTGGAAAAATGACCCTCTGAGGTGCTGGAGGCCCTGGACTTGCAGAGGAACTCCAGCGGACCCTCCTCTACTAGTGCACCAAGATTTGTGACAATTGGATTTAGGGGGTTTGAGTTATGGAACCGTAAAGAAGGTGCCCCAGGAAAGTCCTTTTGGGGGAGACTTCAGACACGGGTTCTGGACTCTACATAGAATAGACCTCATAAGGGCATCAAGCTTGCAGTGAACCTCCCTGGGATACCTTCTTACAAACTCACCAAGTTATATGCTGATTGGACTTGGGGAGTCAGAGTTACAGCCCCACAAAGAAGGTGCCCAAGGAAAGTGCTTTTGGGGGATGTTATGTAGTAGAACTGGAGTTTGGTTTTAGGGCCAGCAGAGACTTGGCTGAGCTTGAGACCCTAATACAGTAGCCACCTGGATTCAGGAAGGAGGCCCATCCGGGATCGTTAGGCCAGTTGTTAACCTAATGGGATGATGGTAATGGGTTTTTGGGTGGGGAGGTTTGCAAGCATATAAGCAGGGCCGTTGGTCCTGCCAGATAGTTCTGTTCCTGTCTCACTATACTGAATCACTGAATAAAGAGCTGAACTCACTATCTCTTGGGCATCCTCGTACTTTGAAGCCAGTACATTTTAGGGGAGACATCAGACAAGGGTTCTGGAGTGTATAAAACGGACTCTGTCTGAGTTAGAGGCATAAAACTTACAGCAGACATTGCTGGGATGCCCAAGGCCCTCACAGCATCTACGCCTCACCCCCTGACATGAACGGAGAGGCTGTGTGGAATCAGAGCCCTGATCCACAGACACCCAAAGCCCCCAGCAGAGAGAGAGAGAGAGAGAGAGAGAGAGAGGCAGAAGATCCAAAAAAGAAGGGTGGGGTATGTAAATGTGTGAGCCCTCAGATGAGGTACCCACCAGCTAGGGATGTGTAGCCCCCCAGTATTTTTCAGTTTGGGTCTATTAGACACCCCCCCCCCCAAAAAAAAAGGTACTTAAAAAAATTAGATCCCAATAGACCTGAGAAGAAAAAGATGAATTAAAAATAAAAAGGCCAGCTAGACCCTGGGGCTGTTTGATTTCTCCTGCAGCATGTTTTAAATGGCACCACAGAAGAGCTGGCCCCAGGATCTGCATGCAGCAGGGAGACAAGAGAGGATCAGCTGGGGTGGAGGGAGTTCTGAACTTCTGCTGCTCTGGCTGATCCTGGGCTGGCTCCTCTACCAGCTCAATTTAAACCAAGCTGGAAGAGAAGCCCAACAACCATTTACCTGAATAAAAGTCCTCCCCCCGCATTGGCTTCATCTGGGCTCAGTATCCAGTCAGATTCTCTGATCTGTACTTGGCTTAAATAATACCTGAAAAACTCTGGTAAAGTCGGTTTTGGGGGTATTTTTTTTTCAGCTCAGTTTAAGCTGAATGCACACCCCCTACAACCAGCTATGCCCTACCCATGGCATGAACAGAGAGGTTGTGGAATCAGAGCTCTGACCCACAAGCCCCCAGCAGAGAAAGAGCCAGCAGTAACTGGCCATAGCAGAAGCCAAGCCAAGCCCAAGGCTGAGAGTGGCACATGGGGCCTCGGCCCAGCAAACACATCACACACATACCAGAAAGTTGATCAATAAATGATGGGTGTATGTGAAAACATCCAGGTTCTCTTCAGAGGAACCCACAAAAGAAGCCCCCCTGCTCAATGTGAGCAAAAAGGTGGGGTGCTGTGGCACATAGAACTAAGAGCAAAGCAATCCCCTTCCCTGTGAATCTGAATCTGATCAACTTCCACATACTATTAATTGCAAATTTGCAAATATAATATCGATCCTTTCCTACTCACTGCAAACCTCCACTCCTTATACTGCTGGTTTTCAAATCCCATAGAGCTGCATGGGAGCAGTACCTGTCAAGCTTTGGAGGGCCCCAATTGGTGTTTCCAAGGCTGGAGAGAATTCCACCCCATCATTGCCTGAGAGTTAGTTGGGGGTTTGCAGGAGATGTTTCTGTTTCTCAGATGACTGCACTTGAAGTTCAGGGAATGTCCATGGAGCACATGTTGCACTGAATATCCCTTCCTGGACCAGCCCAAATTTTGCTTCATGCACCAGCTCGTGCCCATCCCTGTCTAAAACCCAGCATACTAATCCCTAAACTACAATCTCTGTGCAGCACTCACACTAATGGAGAAAAGGTGAGATAGGTATTCTGTAGAAACCGGAGAGGATGTCCAGGGTTTTATTTTTTCCTGGCTTGGGAACCCTAATCCCCACCCCATTGCCTAGAATTGCACCATAAGGCAAGATGAGAGTTTCCTACTAACCTATTATTATGGGATGGGCTCACCTCCCAGCTGCTATCTTTTTGATTGTCATTCTCAGTATGAATATATATTCATCTGCCTTCTTTCACTTCCCATTATTTCCCACCCCCTTTCTTTAGCAGCTGCCAGCTAATTGGCCCTTTGATACCATTAATGGGTCTTTGCCAAAGATATCTAACAGGAGGAAGAGAGAGGGAAGAAATCATTTGGTCCCAAAAAGTGAGGCTGAATCTATTCCATTGAAAGCATTTTCCTTAAAGCTAACCAAGTGCCCCCACACCTTCCAGTGAAGACATATCCAGGATGGCAAGATATTATTTTGGCTGAATCTCTTTATTTGTAGACCAACTTTCATTTCAATTTATGAGCTATCACAGACTTAAAAAAAAAAAATGTGGGTTTCCTCCCTTCCCTAATTATTCGTGCTCCTTCCTTTGTTTCCTTCTGAATCCTTTGTGAGTTCCTGATCTAATTGGGAGGCAAAAAAATCCTGGAGGAATGTTTAATTAATATCAGCAAGCAAAAAAAGGGGGATGATTAAACAAGAAGGGGAGGGGGTGTTATTATTTATCCAGCAGAGTTGGTGGCCATCAGTGAACACTGGAGAGCAGGAAAACTTATACCAAGCCCAAATCTTTTTTAATGGGCTATTATTTCTTGTTCTAATTTTCTGTGTAGGATATTTTCTTTATATTTATTAAATTATTTGAGTCCTGCTTTATTACAAATAGTATTTCCATAATGATGAGGAATTTCAGCTACAAGCCTAAAAAGAAAAGAAATCCTGTCATAAAGAAATTGACTTTATAGGAAACAAGCTTTTGATTTTTTCTTCCTATTGTTTTAGCATGGAAATCCTCTTTTCAGTTTTGCTTCTCCCATATGTAACCCTAGACTTCTTTGAATTTTGTGCCATTTTTTGTTTTCTTATACATTTCCCCTGGAAAATATGCTCATTTTCAGGCATTAGAGCCCTCGGATAGCACCCAAATTCAAAAATTCAGTCAAGTGGCTTGTGAGTATCACTGCCAGGGGCTTTGTTGTTTTAAAGGAATTTTATAGTGTCTGTGACTTCTTAGAGTAAAATAGGTTTCTCTTTGGCTGCTTTGTGTTCTGGTGAGATTTTGTTAATATGACTCTTAGAATTTAGGTACTTAATAATCAATTCTGGGTTTGATTTGTTGTTGGTTTTATATAATAGCTTGTAATAATTCATGAGTAATTTACTATTTGAGATGAATTGGAGTCTCCATGCACTCCCCAAACCTCCTAGCCACTTTCCCCCAGTTCTCCTGTCTGTGTTAAGCTGCTCTCAGCTAAGGCTAAAATCAGACTCTCTCACTCAAGGAACAAATCTGACTTTCCTCACCATCCAGTTCTCCCAAGACAGTGTCTGCTCAGCTGATGTGACCTTGGGTCAGTCACAAGTTCTCACAAAGCTTTTTCTGCTCAATAGCAGTTCTGGGAGAACTCTCTCAGCCTCATCTACCTCACAGGGTGTCTGTTGTGGGGAGAGGAAGGGAAAGGAGATAGAGTCCTTCTACGCAGGAGGAATGCACAGTTACAGCACTGGTAGGAACAAGCAGGGAGGCCTCTTAGCCAAGCAGGGATGTTTGCACCATACAGAGTAAAATGTCCATATTGTGTTAGTTCTTGTTCTCAGTGTTTTCGGCTTATCACTGAATGTCCTTAGAAACAGTTTGCCTGTGTTCACACAATATGAATTCATAACAATAAGAGTCTTGTGTCTCTGACACTAGGCCAGAGTTAACTCAGTCCATAAATAGTAACACAAAAAGGGAGTCTGGAACCAGGGTCAGAATGAACACAGTTCATTCTAAAGATGGAGGAGGAGGGCTTGGGCCTAACACCTCCTCCTCCTCCTCCTCCTCCATTGGTGATAATACAGGCAAAACATTAAATATTAATTTTTGTAAAACCAACTATACTGAAGCATTGATTCAGGCTCTAGATGTTGAAAAAGCATTCAACAAATTGGGAACCTGTTATTTAAAGTTGCTTTTATTTCTTATAAATTTGTGGAATTGTTTCATATGAGCAATTCAAACACTCTATTTAGCCCTGACAGCTCAGCTGGGAATTAATGGAATGTGTTCAGCAGACTTCTCACTTTCAAGAGGTGTGAGGCAAGGATGCCCTCTTTCTCTAGTTTTATTTGTACTATCAATTGAGCCCTTAGCTTCAGCAATCTGATTAAACACCAAAATTAAAACTATATTAATTAACAAGGAATACAAAATAAGCTTGATTGTTAAAGATGTAGCATTATATCTTTTCAGATCTATTGTAATCTCTGCAGGCAGTTGAAAATAAGTTATATATCAACTGAATTTGAACCCTGTCACAATCAAACTCTTCAAAGGCTAGGCTTCCCAACCCTCCCGCCCTGGCGGGGGACCCCCGAATTTTCAGCCTCCTCCCCCGCTCTTAAAAAATCTGGGTGCGGGGGGAGAGAGAACAAGCATGTTGTTTTACAGCTTGGGATCCGTTTTTAAAATGCGTCCCTTTAAGGCTGCACAGGAAACAGGAACGGCCCCTCCCTTTCTTTTCCTGTGCAGCCTTGCTTTCGTTTTCACAGCGAGCAAATTCTGCTGGAAGAAGACCAAGTACGGTAAGTATTTGTGTGTGTGAGAGAGAGAGAGGGAGGGGGCAGGGAGGGGGGATTCCCTGGTATGGAGGCCCTCCCCCCCTTTAGAAAGTGTGTGTGGGGGGGAGGGAAATGTCTACTAGGCACTCTATTATTCCCTGTGGAGAACGATTCCCATAGAGAATAATAGCGGGTCCAGAGGGTCCAATTCTATGAGCCCCAAAAGATGGTGCCCCTATCCTTAATTATTTCCTATGGAAGAAAGGCATTTAAAAAGGTGTGCTGTCCCTTTAAATGTGATGGCCAGAACTCCCTTGGAGTTCAATTATGCTTGTCACATCCTTGTTCCTGGCTCCACCCCCAATGTCTCCTGGCTCCACCCCCAAAGTCTCCTGGCTCCGCCCCCAAAGTCCCCAGATTTTTCTTTAATTGGATTTGGCAACCCTATCAAAGGCTCTCATTATAACGAAGTCTTGGAACTACTTGGGTAGGGTGGCCATAATATCTGCAGGCCAGCCAGGGACACCTTGAGGGGGGGGGGGGGATGAATGTGTGTGTGCGCGCGCAAAGCGCGTGCCCGCCGGAAACAGGAAGTGATGTCACTTCCGGTGACGTCATGCCACTGCCGGAAACAGGAAGTAAAATGAGTACCCAGCTTGCTGGGGGGAAAGTGTAGATGACCGGGGAAGGCAATGACAAACCACCACCTAAAAAGGTCTGCCGTGAAAACGTGAAAGCAGCGTCACCCCAGGGTCAAAAACGACTGGTGCTTGCACAGGGGACCTTTCCTTTCCATTGGTAATAACGGCTAGGAGCACCTTCATTGGAGGCTCATAGAATAAGACCCCCTGGTCCAATCTTTTTGAAACTTGAAGGGTGTTTTGAGGAGAGACACCAGATGGTATGCTGAAAATGTGGTGCCTCTATCTCAAAAAACAGCCCCCCAGAGCCCCAGACACCCGACAATTCTCCATTATACCCTATATCAATTCTCCATTACACCCTATGGGAATCAGTCTCCATAGGGAATCATGGAGAGCCCAGCAGACATTTCCCTCTTCCCCTCTGCTTTCTGATGACCCTGAAGTGGGGAGAGGGCCTCCAAACTGGGGGATCCCTTGCCCCCAACCTGGGGATTGGCAACCCTATCCCCTCAGGCTGCTTTCACGGCCAGCGGCTGGCCAATCTCGACTCTCGTCCGGCTTTCCTCCCTGCCGCGCTCCCCCCACAGGCGCTCCTCCGATCCTGAGGAAAGAGCAAAAGCAGCCCTCCCTCCCAGCAGAGAGACATGCTTTGCAATCCATTAAGAGAATACTGGCACATTCAGAGTTTCTGTAGTAATTCATTCTGCCCGCATTCTATTACATCCTATGAATGCAACAACTCCTAGTCATTGATCCCAGTACTAATATTATTGGTCATTTCAGGAACGTTATTTGTGGGCAGTGTAAAACTTTTACTCACTTTATCTTCCACCCTCAAATAACTATTACAAAAACAACCTAGATTCTCCTTTCCTAAAACTAAGAAGTATTTCCTGATGCCACCCTGCCACCCCAGATCTGAGGACTCTCACATGCCTCTATTAAAAGATGCTCAGAAGTACTTTCCACAACTTCCAATGGCAAACAGAAAAGGTTTTCACACACACACACACACACACACAAAAAGATTGCCTTTAAAACACTATAACTCTTTTTTGGGTTTTGCTGTAAGTTCTATGGAACTAGACCCTCTTTTTTGCAAGCTCTTGGAGGATTGGCTACATCAGGGGGTGAGGCCTAATATGCAAAGGAGCTCCGACTAGAATTCCACCTCTGAATAATACCCAAAGGTCAGTATAAGACAGCTAGAAAGCAGTATAAGCAGCTAGAAAGCGGCTTTGGCTTGGCATGCAGAAGGTCCCAGGTTCAACCCTGGCATCTCTAGTTAAAAGGATCATGTCATGTGAAGACCTCCACTTGAAACCCTGGAGAGCCAATGCTAGCTTGAGCAGACAATACCCATCTCGCTAGACAAAAGGTCAGTCTACAGCAGACTGGAAGGGTCTGTGGCTCAGTGGCAGAGCACCTGCTTAGCATCAAAGAATCACAGAGTTGGAAGGGACCTCCAGGGATCCCTACAAAAGAAAGAAAGAAAGAAAGAGAGAAAGAAAGAGAGAAGAGAGAGAAGGAGGGGGGAAAAAGACAACAGGGGGTTGGTCTTTTCCACAACAAGCCTCTTGTCGGAGACAGATATTATTTCTCTTTAAAAAAAAAAAATACACCACCACAACAACATCCAGAGAGCAAACAAGCAATCTTTACACCAAGCAGCCTAAGCACCCTGTGATAGACAATTTTACACGGCAAAGTGGGAGAGGAAACCCCAATTTTAAAAAGCAAGCTGGCCTAAGGATAGGGTTGCCAAGTCCAATTCAAGAAATATCTGGGGACTTTGGGGGTGGAGCCAGGAGACTTTGGGGGTGAAGTCAGGAGACATTGGGGCGGAGCCAGGAACAAGGGTGTGACAAGCATAATTGAACTCCAAGAGAGTTCTGGCCATCACATTTAAAGGGACAGCACACCTTTTTAAAATGTCTTCCTTTCATAGGAAATGAAGATGTTTCCTTCTCTCCGCCCCCACCCTTTCTGGCTAGTCGGCTCTGAAGAGGGGATTGGCCTCCCTACTCACGAGTTGCTGCTACAGGAGGTGCAAAAGCACATGGTCCTGGGGCTTCCCTCCTCTCTGTTCCTGGCTAGTTGCCTCTGAAGGGGGGATTAGCCTCTCTACTCACGAGTTGCTGCTACAGGAGGTGCAAAAGCACATGGTCCTGGGGCTTCCCTCCTCTCAGTTCCTGGCTAGTTGCCTCTGAAGGGGGGATTGGCCTGTCTACTCACGAGTTGCTGCTACAGGAGGTGCAAAAGCACATGGTCCTGGAGCTTCCCTCCTCTCCGTTCCTGGCTAGTTGCCTCTGAAGGGGGGATTAGCCTCTCTACTCACGAGTTGCTGCTACAGGAGGTGCAAAAGCACATGGTCCTGGAGCTTCCCTCCTCTCCGTTCCTGGCTAGTTGCCTCTGAAGGGGGGATTAGCCTCTCTACTCACGAGTTGCTGCTACAGGAGGTGCAAAAGCACATGGTCCTGGAGCTTCCCTCCTCTCCGTTCCTGGCTAGTTGCCTCTGAAGGGGGGATTAGCCTCTCTACTCACGAGTTGCTGCTACAGGAGGTGCAAAAGCACATGGTCCTGGAGCTTCCCTCCTCTCCATTCCTGGCTAGTTGCCTCTGAAGGGGGGATTAGCCTCTCTACTCACGAGTTGCTGCTACAGGAGGTGCAAAAGCACATGGTCCTGGAGCTTCCCTCCTCTCCGTTCCTGGCTAGTTGCCTCTGAAGGGGGGATTGGCCTGTCTACTCACGAGTTGCTGCTACAGGAGGTGCAAAAGCACATGGTCCTGGAGCTTCCCTCCTCTCCATTCCTGGCTAGTTGCCTCTGAAGGGGGGATTAGCCTCTCTACTCACGAGTTGCTGCTACAGGAGGTGCAAAAGCACATGGTCCTGGAGCTTCCCTCCTCTCCATTCCTGGCTAGTTGCCTCTGAAGGGGGGATTAGCCTCTCTACTCACGAGTTGCTGCTACAGGAGGTGCAAAAGCACATGGTCCTGGAGCTTCCCTCCTCTCCGTTCCTGGCTAGTTGCCTCTGAAGGGGGGATTGGCCTGTCTACTCACGAGTTGCTGCTACAGGAGGTGCAAAAGCACATGGTCCTGGAGCTTCCCTCCTCTCCGTTCCTGGCTAGTTGCCTCTGAAGGGGGGATTGGCCTGTCTACTCACGAGTTGCTGCTACAGGAGGTGCAAAAGCACATGGTCCTGGGGCTTCCCTCCTCCCCCAAACACCCCAGTTTTCCCTCCCCTCCCCATCGTACCTTCTTCTCTCTCCGCTCTTCCTTCTCTGGTTAACTGCAGTCGGGCGGGAAGCCTGGAGGCGGAGCCTCCATGGCAGGCAGCAGGGCCCAATCTGGTGAGAGCCCTGGTGCCTGGCATGCCCCCCTCGCCTTTCAGGTGCCCCTGTGATTGGCTGGGGGAGGCAGGCTGTCTCGTAATTGGCTTCATCATTAAAAAAATAATGGAGAAAAAATGACGGACAGGGGCACTGGCCAATCCGGGACTCTGAATGGTCCCGAGCTTGGCCAATCGGGACGCGGGATTCAGGAGGTGGAGGCGGGACTTTCCCGGGAGGGCGGGACGTTCTGGCCACCCTATACTTGGGAAGCAACATTCCTTTAGATTTGAATAATCTTTTAAAATGCAACTTTAAAAAACTTCATCAATGTCATCTCATCTTAAACAATGGAACTATTTGAATTTATTTTGGATAGAGAAATTTAATCTGATGGGTAAATCCTTTATTTTTACCCAAATGTGTGTTTTATTTCAGGACCTTACCTATTCTTATATAAAAGGTACATTTCTCCACTTGACCGAAGACTATAAATGATCTTATCTGGAACTTATAAATCGTAGGATAGGCTTTCACACAGTGCATAGATGTACTCAGGGCTTTTTTGATAGAAAAAGCCCAGCAGAACTTATTTGCATATTAGGCCACACCCCCTGACATCACCATTGTTTCACACAGGGATTTTTGTAGAAAAAGCCCAGCAGGAACTCATTTACATATTAGGCCAAACTTTTGATGCCAAGCCAGCCGGAACTGCGTTCCTGCTCAAAAAAAGCCCTGGACCTACTAGATTAGGATGTTTGACATCCCAGACTTAAGTTCTACCATGATGTGATGCAACTAACAATAGTAAAGATGTTAAATCAATGACTTCAGAGAGATGGGTATTCCAGTCCTCTATCAGCACATCCAATGAATTGCTAAGAGGTAATGGATACCACAGAGCATTCTGGAAACAGATAGAACCCATAAATCTCTGTGGGCAAGCATAAATCACCACCTAGACAGGGTGGGGACAATGCGCTCAACTGGGCTTTCAGGGCAAAGTGATCTGACCATGGGGCCCTATCAGAAGTAATCAGATTTACATTTATCCCCATTCCAAAGATCAAATCTAGTGGTGTGGCCTGCTTGGTATGTGGGACCCAATACAATCTGGGAGAGCCTCAGTGTTGCCATGGATGACACCAGGTCCAGAGCCTGTCTGGCTGCTGCCACATCCTCATGGACATTGAAATCCTCAAGAACCATCAGCCTCAGAAATTCCAAGGCCAGTTTGCAACCACCAGTAGGCCTGGCAAACTGTTGGCGTGTTAGGTGGTCGATACACCAACAAGATAGGCAAAGGGCATTTTTGCACAGGGCTTACCCCGGAGCGACGTCCCTCTTCACCGCGCAGCGTCTGCGTGGATTTCGCACCAACTGCTCCGCAGAACCCGGAAGAGCCGCAAAGTCCCACGGCTTTTGCATCGCAAATGTAAACTGGTTTTTGGTGGTTTACATTTGCGGAGCAGTTGGTTCTGCGGAGCAGTTGGTGCGAAATCCGCGCAGACGCTGCATGGTGAAGAGGGATGTCACTCCGGGGTAAGTCCTGTGCGAAAACGCCCAAACTCTCCTTAGCTTCCCACACCAGACCCACACAATCAATATCAGATTTGGCGCAGGGAGTGCCCTGAAAGAAAATGACTCTCAGATGCATATCGCTTACCCCCTTCCCATTTGTCTGAAACTGATGGAGGATTGAGAAACCTGGGGGTGGGGAAAGTTCTCTCAAGGTGACTGTTTTGCCCTCCCTAGCCCAGTCTTGGTCACATATGCCATGTCCAGCAGCTGCTCTGCAAAGTAACTTTGCATTGTCACAATCTTATTATTAATGGACCTGGTGTTACACAGCATCAGTGTTGGAGAAGGGTGGAGGGTAAACTCTGTCATTATAATCCACTGATGTCTGTCCCTTCCCCAAACCCTCCCCTTCCCAGGCTCCATCCTCAAATCAGGAATTTCCAATCCCGGAGTTGGCAACCCAAGGTAGTTGACTGACTTACAAAGCACCAAACTCATCCCAGGTAGGAATGTCACAGCTGTGCATCTTCACCTTAGCCAGAGGCACACACTTCCTTATATCTCGGCTTGGCAGCATCGCCCAAGGAACAAACCTTCCCTCTTCATTGAAAAATGAAATCAGAACAATCTTTTCCTCAATTGATCCTGGCTGTTTTTCCATGATATAAAGGCAGGATATGTTTCAGCAGAACCAAGAAACTCTACATCTACAGGGAGCAATCTTTCCAGCCAAATTCTCACCACCCCTTTGAGCAGCAGTGGGAAGATTTTTTAAAAAATGGCTATCAAGTTGATAGTATGATGTGACTTCCAGGGAAAACCTAGAAGTGATATTAGTCCTCTAGGTATTACAGGAAATGTTATGCTTTTACTTCTGGGTTTCCTTGGAAGTGATATCATGTTTTCACTGATGACTGCTCTCCCATGATCCTGCCCTGCAGCCTCCTGCTACGGAGAAGTTCTTTCAGTCTTCCAACATTTTGTGATTGGCCCTGCCCCCATGACAGCCATTTTGGAGCTGTTTCTCAAAAGTTCAAGCGCTCACAGGTTCAACACAGTATTCACATGTTCAATAGAGTTTAACCAATGCTTGCTTTGGATTGTGGGTTACTGTGTCCACAATTTAATGGCTTACTTATTAATAAATGCAACAGAAATATCAGTAGAAATATTGTTGCATCACTTCAGTGCATTCTGGATAGAAGTATCTTGGTCCTTCGAAATCTGGTGCCTGGTTAATAATGAAGAGTAAATGTGTGAAAGAGACCGCTGGCATCCAAGCTCATCAGGAAAAATCACATAGATAGGAATGCCGCATGGTCAGAGGAAGGCATGATGAGAGAAGCAAAGAACTCTTTTATGGCTAGACTTAAACACTAATGAAGGTCTATTTCTTTATAAGTTAGACAGCATGCAAAGCAAATTAATGGAATTGCTCAGTCTGGTGTACTGCAAGAGTCCATTCTCTGCTAATGCATGAAGTAAATATGAAAAAAGCAAAGCATAGTACATGGTCTGCCAGAGGGGATGGACTGCATCTTGCTTATTGAAAAAGGGCAAAGGAGAACTCCTTTTAATGCCCATGAGTATCTTTAGGGATGCTCTTGGAGATAATGGAATGAATGTAGCCAAGAGAAGCTGAAAACAACAGAAGCATATGAATTGCTATCTTGCACATCACTGGTTTCTTAAAATAAGCTCCATGTTTCATGTGATGCAGACAATGCAGGATATAGCAAAAGGGACAAAATATTGCATCAGAAATTATATAGTATTTAAACATCTTATTCTAGGTGAGGCTGGTGTGCAGAGATTACTTTCTACAGCAATGCACCAGGGACCAGCAATGGACCAATGCACCATTAACAAACTTTAATTGTTAATTGACAAAAATCTGTGGAGGATCTCTTGGGGGTATGGTGCCCTACCTAAGGGGAAAAGGTCAAATAAGGTGATCTACTGTGTGCTGATGAGTAGGAATATATGCCTCCATTTCAGAAGGTTCTAGCCTTTTCTAGCCTTGTGCATTGGATATGGTGCATTCTTGTGTACTGGTCCTTGAAGCGAGGGTACACAAGTTCATTTAGGGTGCCAAGGAGGGGCTCTTTACCTCAGTTGGCTTCCATAACATGCTTTCATTTCCCACAAGTTTTTGGTGAGCATATATAATTCCTATCCACAATTTCTTGTGGCTGCCAAAAAGAAGAAAGCAGTAGACAAGTGCACCTTTAAGACCAACTAAGTTTTATTCAGAATGTAAGTTTTTGTATGCTCTTAAGCAGACTTCATCAGACAAAATGGGAATGGCAAGTCATCTTTAAATATAGAGAAAGTGGGCAGTGAATTGGTATGTAGAGCCATGGGAATGTTTTTAGCAAATTAAAAGAATCACAAACTGGGGTCTGTGATTGTTTGTTTGGTATTGTTAACGGGGCTGTAACAACAGTGGAGGGTGATAAAAAGCAGACATGTCATAGGTGTGAAGTGCCATAAACCTGGGTGTCATTCTGGCTTCTTAGTTGTGGGTTTATGACGTGTCTGTTTTTTATCACCCTCCACTGCTGTTACAGCCCAGTTAACAATACCAAACAAACAAACACAGACCCCAATTTGTGATTTTTTTAATCTGCTAAAAACATTCCCATGACTCTACATACCAACTCACTGCCCACTTTCTCTATATTTAAAGATGGCTTGCCATTCTAGTTTTGTCTGATGAAGTCTGCTTAAGAGCATACGAAAGCTTACATTCTGAATAAAACTTAGTTGGTCTTAAGGTGAAACTTGTCTATTGCTTTGTTCTATTGCTTCAGACCAACATGGCTGCCCACTTGGATCTGCCAAGCAGGAACTGTTTCTATAAGTTTCTTTTGCCAATAGAGAACACAAAGAATATGAACACATAAAGGTGCTTTATACAGAATCAGACTGTCAGTCCACCAAGGTCTACTAACAAGAAATCACTGTGATTTATGGCTATTACATTTTATGGGTAATGTATACAAATGGTCCTTTTCCATTACATAGATAATAGAAAAATATTACAATGAATAATGTGATCCTGTATTACAAAATTTTTAAAAGTCTCATCCTCGTGATATTTTAGAACAGCTATTATAGGTTGTAGTAAATTGATGAGCATCCAGATATGTCTGTTTCACAGTTGATCTTCCTCAGAAGTTATTTATAATAGATCTTTCTCAGAAATTATCTCCCTCTTATTAACAGCTCAAGTTTTACACAAGAATTAAGCAGGTCCATTAACATCTGTGAAGGCACAACTACCTGACAGAGCCTTGCTTAAAGTTGGTCATTTAACCTCTACGTTTAATTTCCTTGGTCTTGGTGACTTTTCTTGTTTCTTTCTTTCCTTTTTGTTGAAGGCTTCTATTATTAAATTGCCTCTCTACTAAAATGTAGCTCCTTTGAGCCAGAAACCCAGAAGCTTCCCTAACAGTAAATGAGAAGGTGTCAGAGTCAATAAGGCAAATACTCAAAACAGGACACAAATTGCCCAGCCTTTAGTTCACATTTTGCTAGCCTGTGACTCAAGAAGAAATCTCGAGAGGGCCGAGAATATCTCTTAGTTTGCTTAAGTGCATTTGACATCCTGTTAAAGTAAACGCAGCATGCTTAAAAAGCAAGTCCTGGCCTTGTGTGACCTGTGAAGGAAAGGCTGGCTGGTTTTCTAGCAAGAGGTGCCAACCCTGTATTAATGCATTTTCACTGGTTTAAAAGCTAAAAAGATCTAATTAAATGATACTTTCTTACAGCAAAAATTGTTCTGTGCAATCCATAAAAAATTAAATAAACTAGAGTAAGCATATTTTTTCTTTCAATTAGAGATTGCTTTTGCATTGCTTAAATGTATACATGGATTTGATGGAAATTTATTTGCAGATTTAAAAAAAAAAAAGAAAAAGCTACAACTCCAAATCTCCTGGAAAACATTTGGCTTAACACTAGGCTCTGACTATTCTAGTAAGTCTAACTGTAAGAAAGAAATTAATACAGTTGTCTTTGCATCCAATTCATCCGATATCCAATGTAAGAGATAGGTTCCCTCTCTTGTATATGGAACAATGGGAACCAGATTCTCTTATGTCAGTAATACTGACCTGCCTACTTCCTTTTTTCTAGAAGTGCTATCACACAAGATGTGACAGTTTGAGAACCATTCTAAGAGAAACCGTTCCCCTGTAGATCCAGTCCTCTTCAATGATCAAGCCTATGTTATACTGCTAAGCTAGCAGAGAATCTGATTCACACTGGTGCTTCATTTATGTACCTCCAGCAAAAGCTATTCTCTCATATATCATTTATGTGCAGTGTGTGTGTGTGTGAGAATTACAGGCATGGCCCTGTGAGCAGAGCCATTCACATGGTTAATTCCCATGAAATTGTCATTCTATCTGCTTTGAGCTACACAATCAGTTCCTCAAGTTTGATGCCTTAGTTCTTTGACAGCTGATGCATCTTTGCCCCCCCCCCCTTTAACAACAAAGATAGCTCTGATGAAATGTATTCTGGCTTTTCATCGCATCCCCTGAGTCTATGAAGAGGTTATTAGAGTAAAATAGTGGCTTAGATTATAAACCATTGGCTCAATGGCAACTCTGCAGGGAAGATGAAGATGTTGAAGTTCTGATCGACAATTGCAAAGTCTTATTCTTGTTTCTAAAACATTGCAGGTCTTTCCTGTAGTCTTTCCTGCTATAGTCAAGGCAAGACAACAGGAAGGCAAGACTACTTTACTGTAGCCAAGGCAAGACTACAAGATAACTGTAGAGCAGTTGTATGTGAAGTCAGTTAGTACTATGCTTGAAATGCTTTCAAAGGTTTTCAGAACTGAGACTTCCCCATGGATGAACATTATAAGTTGTCACTATCATATCTGCATAGGTCAGGAAACAGCCATTACCTCATCACTCTAGTAAGTACAGATCTGCTTTTGCCATATTGTTCCTCTGATGGAATATTTGCTTGATGTACAAATCTTGTAAAGTATCATGAAGAGGAGTCCATACAGAAAACCAACAGGCAACTTTACATCAAGAACAAACCTTAAATGGAGATGCCAGTAACAAGAGGCCAACAGGTGAAACTGCTCTTGCTGGGAGGTTGAAGTCCAGTTCCTTTTTGTATGGCAAGCTTAGAGGACCAATACACTGTGAAGCCCAGCTACAACCCCTCAGCAACCCACAGTGCTCATTGAGTGGGGATGAACCACTGAGTCTCAGGCTAACCTGCTTCACAGGATCATTGGAAGGGCAAATGTCAAGAACTGTAAACTGAAAGTTTCCACATGTCTAACCTCTTTCATTAGAAGGGATACAAATTGTACCTCCAGGTTAGCTGCTAACATAAGTTGTGTCTGGTTTCCCCAGCAAGTCATTCTGTTACACATGCCTTGCAGGTTCACCTCAATTATCACACAAGTGATGCTCTGCTTGGAGCAGAACCATAGAATACAGAGAGGGAAGGCACTTTAACCTCCCCCCACATAATTTCCCCAATTTGAAACAGTCTTGTAGGGTGCTACTACACATGTGTTTCCTCATCAGGCCAAATACTGCCTCCCAAAGTTATTTTTAGATCAGGAAAATTGTACAGAGAGAGGCTTCAGCCTCTTCTCTCCACACACTATGGTCCTAATATTAATCGAGAACCACAAGCATGTGGGGACTGTGGTGAATCTGCAAGCTATATGTGACAGGCAACCCATAAATTCCAAAACATGTGAATCAGTCTCCAGCTGGCCCTGCATTTCTAAAGGTACTTGCAATAGCTATTTTATCCATTGTGAAACATGCCTTCTTCACTCTTGCTGTATGCTTGCAAGGTACTGTGGTCTGGATTATTTGGACTTTTTCTGAGGAAAGCTATTGTATAGGGAATCCTATTATGGGAAGGAATTTCATTAACATGAAATGAACATTTCTGCTGCATTAGAACAAAGACCTGTCTAGTCCAGTATCCTGTTTACTTCTTCCAGTGGCCAATTGGATGCTTCTGGGTAGTGGCGGACTGGGTCTAAAAGTATTGGTTGCCAGGAGACATAGTGGGCCCACCCACAACTCTAAGGCTATCATTTAATTTTTATAAGAAATAAATAAAATTTTCAAAAATACAGAAGTGGGAAAAAGGTACAATTAAAACATTCGCAAAATTAATGTGTGTGTGTATATATATATATATATATTAGTAATTACAATGTACATATATTGTACATATTACCGGCAGTATACAGTAGATACTAAATGTAAATACAGATTGCATTTTCTCCAGGGGAGCTGATCTGTGCCTGTTGGATATCAGTTGTAAAAGCGGGAGATCGCCAGGCCCCACCTGGAGGCTGGCAACTCTAAATGCAACATAAATTTTAGTTGCATTACAGTAGTAATATTGGAATGTCTATTATATTTTCAAGCTACTAAAAGGTCATTAACATGTTTAACATATTGGCTAAAGTTTAAGGAGAGCCACTTCATCAGGGGCCCACTTGCCATTGGGCAAGCTGACACCCTGGCCAGTCCTCCACTGCTTCTGGGAAGCCCATAACCAGGCCATGAAGATAACAGTCTTCCCCTGCCTTTGTGCTCCGAGGTCCCTTTGGTCTTCTACAGCCCTGTGAATCTATATGAAAAGCATAATCAGTATCAAAGTTAAGACTTCTGCTGTTTTATCCTGTGATGGCAAAAATGGACTATTCTAATACATCCAAATATGTGGATTTCATTTATTATTCCCCACTTAAAATGTGTGAAATAAGCAGTGAGAGAATGTGCTGTAATTAATGGGGTGGGGTAAGAGGTAATGGTGCTATTGTGTGGTGTGCTTGGCACTAACAAATCCCATCCAGGACGCAGGAATCTGATGGTGCCTCATTAAGTATCTCTGTCAGGCTAATTAGGCATGCCCCATTCTTAACAATGGGAAATCATTTTATGGAAATACCATCAGGCAAGTGCAAAGATCTTTGTTATTATTTCAGAAAAGTCACAAAGGCAATGAGGCAGCAATTAATGATGCTTTCAAAATACTAAATAGGGCACCTCAGTCCGAATTGATCAAGAGGGTCTGTGAGTCAAGATTAGATGGGATTCACCACCAGGGCTGCGGCTGGCATTGTACCCCCTCATCGTTTGTCTCTCAGTCTCCACCACGATGGCAATGTTGATTCTCCCCCTGTGGGAATTCTGCCAATTGTCTAACTCAAACTCTGCCAAAACTAAAGCTGTGACTCATAAACCGTCTGACCATTCCAAGCTCCTTATATTTCAGTAGTGCTTCAGACAGTCTTATGGCTTGTGTTATTACATCTAAAGTTATCATTCTCAATGATTTCAGGGCCACTCTTCATGACCCCAAGATTAGCCGCCCTGAGCCTGCCTAGGCAGGGAGGGCGGGGTATAAATAAAAAGTTTATTATTTATTTATTATTATTATTAGTTTTGAACATGTGGGGAATATAAAGTATTCTAGAATTAGCCATCAATGAATTGCATCTGATTGCCTTGCCTTTTAATCCAGTCAATTTGCAGTGCATGATGAGGTGAAGGAAAATAAAAATTAAGATCCTCTTCACACATAGTTTCTTGGTGATGTTCTAAATCTGTATGAAGTTTGAGTTCAATGGCACCTTTAAGACCAACAAAGTTGAATTCTGGGTATAAGCTGTCATGTGCATGCACACTTCTTTAGATAAATATGGTATTTGCCGTATTAACATTCCTTGCATGTTAAGAATTAAGGATTACACATTTGCCTAGGCTAGTCCCTAGGACTTTTGACTACCACAGTTCACACAGTATGAAGTGCACAACTTGGGTTGGTTATGGTTTGTCCTCAGTTCCTATGCGTGGGTTGTCTAATTTGGATCAGAATTGTGTGACATGTGGAAAAGGGGCTTCAGCCCCATGTTGTTTTCCCTGCCTGAAATGCTTTTTTTTTGGGGGGGGGGCTCTATTTTCACCAGCTCTCATATTCTGTAATATCTGAATCAGCTGTATAACTTTTGAGAGCCAGCACTGCAATGTAAATAAATCTATCGCACACAATGAGGTAAGATTCATTCATCATTTTATTTGTATCCTGCCCTCCCCGCCGAAGCAGGCTCAGGGCGGCTAACACCATTAAATTAATACATTGAGTACAATAATGTTCGAAGCAATAACTAATTTAACAAATTAATTAAAATTCTAAAATTAATAAAATTAGTAAAATTAATAAAATTGATATCCTGGTGCTATTAAACCGATGGTAAGTTTTTATTTTCCTTAGCAGTCTCTCTCTTTTTAGGATAGCCTTGCAGGCCCTGCGGAACTGTTCAAAGTCCCGCAGGGCCCGCATTTCTTGTTTAACATCTTGCTACTCTTGAAGACTGGTTGAAAGATAAGTTGGTACAGAATGTTGACTGGAGACAATCGTAGGGACTATATCTCTCCACTCTCTTCAGGTGTCCTCACCATCTGCAGCTAAAAAAGGCCTTCTCAACTGTGGTGTGAAAACTGAGCAACTCCCTACCCGGGGAGATTTATCTGTCTCCCTCTATTATTGTCTTCTGCCAGTGGCTGAATTCTTTTTTTTGTTGCTGTTTGGCATTTACCCACTAACTGTTATTGCCTCCCCTCCCCCCCCAGTTGTGTTGTGTGTGTTTGCGTGTCTACATTTTTATTAAATTGTTTAAACATTTTATACACACTTATATTTTAAATGCTATTTTAATGTCTTGATGATTTAACATAGAAATGTTTTGCTATTTGCTGCCTTGGGAGTCCTATTGGGTGGAAAGGTGGCATAGATTGTTTTGAATAAATAATATGTAAGTAAATAAGCTACTTTGTATGTCCTCCCTTCCATCACCAGGAACAGCACAGCTTCTGTACCCCCTTGAAACATGAAGACCCCAGTTTCTGTCCACCACTTTAGAGTCCCCCACTCTGTACTGGAAAGCACTACTGTGCAACAAGAAATCAGGCTGACCCTTGGCTGAGGTTGGAGTAGGCAAAGGGAAAAGCAGGCATACTTCAGGACATCTATTAAAGCGTTGTGGAAGAACAGGAGCAACACTGTGGCTTGAAAAATAGATTATTATAGAGCATCACAACAGAAGACACTTCTGTATAATGGGAACAGGTGTGGGAATAGCTTAAATTGTACAGTACTCAGAGAACAGTGGTTGTGTACAGAGTTGCTTTAAAAAAAAAAAAGACATGCAAGAGATTTCTGAACATGATGTTTTCCTATAACCAAGGGAAATGTCATCAAATTATCTGGTTTAAGAGCCTCTCAACGGTAACTTGGATCAGGGTAGGATTTCCTAGTTGCAATGTTTTACCTTTTCAATATTCCCCCCTTCCCAATATCATATACAAGCGACAGTGTTCTGATGCCTTTAGTGCAGCTGTCAGGGAAAGGCAGGAGGGGCCAAAGGTCTCTTTCTCAGGAGAAGTTCCAGTTGGCTTCCTTGTCAGACAGCAGGGAAACAGTGCTGCTGACAGCTGTTGTTCTGGGGGCTTAACCATTTGCGAGGAGCCATGTGTCATGGCAAAATCAACTCATATTACCATATTTATAAATCCAGAAGTCGTATGGCCTGAATGTGGTTGTCAGCTGTGTGTGAACCGTCAGGCTGGACAGTGCAGTTTACAACCAAAAGTGTTAATGGCGGAAAGCTCTTTAAAATGTTTTTAATGTGGAATTAGAGTGATCCTTTTGTGTTTTTTTCTTGCTGCATGTGTTGTTTGGAGTCTTCAGCCTTTTCCCTATAGGGACCTCTGCCCATAAAGGTCTGCCATATTATTTTTCTTTATTATATTGATTGAAGTCCACGTGAACACTTCTTGAGGCTCTGGCTATATCCAACCTCCCTGGAATTTCACCTTGGTTGCTTTTTGTGCTAACACACCACTCACTGTTTTTGCATTCAGCCGTTTTCAGATAGGTCCCTGCCCTTAATATGGGATTTTCCCCCTTCATCTATTTACCAAGGTTCTACCCTCTCATCTTTCATGATATGTCTGAAGATATTTCATTCCCCAGTGCTTTAAGCAGATCGACTGTTGTTTTCTTTGCTGTATTTCCCCTCTTCCAATTTTTAAAATGAACTATAAATAGGAAAGGATAAAGAGTGATATTGTAGCTGTTGGTGTCCACCTTTCATGAGTTTGTGTAATCTGTTTAAACCACTAGTGTGGGCAACCCCCAGCATCTGTGGAGAACATCAGACCCACACCATTTCACCTAACATGCAGGGCCTGCTAAGCAAGTCCCTGAGGCACTGGCAGCTCTGCTGGGTCTGATCTTGTTCCATGTTGTTTCTCCCTCTCCCTGTTTGTTTGCTGGTATACCAGCATTTCTCCATGTAGACACTAGAGTGTATCCAGCCATGCAGACCCTTTATTTCTGCTTGCAGAAGGGATGTGTGGTAAGTCAGCATTCTTCCATCTGAAGCGGGCAAGGCAGTTGGCCCCTTTCCTTGAGCGCCGGGACCTCGCAACAGTGATCCACGCAACGGTCACCTCAAGATTGGACTACTGTAACGCCCTCTACTTGGGGCTACCTCTGTGCTGGACTTGGAGACTGTAGCTAGTGCAGAACGCGGCGGCCAGGCTGTTGTTGGGACTCCCGAAATGGGAACATATACGGCCGGGGCTACGTGAACTGCACTGGCTGCTGATTATATACCGGGTCCAGTACAAAGTGTTGGTCATTACCTTTAAAGCCTTATATGGCCGAGGACCTGCCTACCTGAGGGACCGTCTTTCCCCATATGAACCCCAGAGAGCACTGAGGTCAGCCGGGAAAAATCTAATGACTATCCCTGGGCCGAAAGAGATTAAATATCAGAATACCAGAGCACGGGCCTTTTCAATCGTGGCCCCTGCCCTATGGAACCAACTCCCCGAGGAGGTGCGGGCCCTGCAGAACCTTGATCAGTTCCGCAGGGCCTGCAAGACCACCCTCTTTAAACTTGCACATTCGGACTGCTAAAGAAGACCGTTAATTAAGGATCCGCCAATGCGGTTTAAAGACCTATACCGCTGTGTATATACTGGCAGAACTAGCGTCAAACACCATCAGCACTGTCAGATGAAGTTATTTAATTGTATATATTGGATTTAATGTTATTAAGTTTAATGTTTTATATTGTTAAATTTAAAGGTTTTATCTATTATTGTATGTTTTTATGAAATGTTGTTAGCCGCCCTGAGCCTGCCGAGGTGGGGAGGGCGGGATACAAATAAAATTTATTATTATTATTATTTCCTGTTAATTTCTCCCTCTCACTGCAGACTAGGGTTGCCAAATCCTCTTCATCCCCCGGTGGGGGACATTTGCGCACGCGATGTGCGCGTGTGCGAGACTAATGACGTCACCTGGAAGTGACATCATCAAAATGGTGCCTCTCTAGGCATTTCCAGGAAAACTCTATGGTTTTCTCGGATGCTCTAGCCATTTGGGAGGTTAAAACTCTATGGTACAAAAGTATCATAGAGTTTTAACCTCCCAAATGGCTAGAGCGTCCAAGAAAAAACAGAGTGGCCCCGCGTGGGGCACCATTTTGATGTCACTTCTGGGTGACGTAACCGCAGGGCTGGCGGGTTGAAAACCTCCCGGGCGGGAGATTCCCTGCCCAGACTGGGGGGGTTGGCAGCCCTACTGCAGGCTCTCCCCCATACTACTGCTGAGGTTTCATTGACCTTCAGAACAAATGTTGTGGGCTCAATTGGGCTGCAACAGGAAGAGGAAGCAGGAAAATCCAGCTCCATGAAGGGCATGGATGGCTGAATGCATGCCATTACATGGCTTGGGGTACTTGTGCCAAGAATGTGGCCTACCCTGGTTCAGACTACACATTACAGGACATTACTTCTTTCTTCCATATTTCCCCCCTAATCCAAAGCAGTTTGCACCGGCTGCGTCTTGGTTCAGACATAATGCAATTACTCAATTGTAGGTTACTCCACTAACTGTGGTGGATTTGGGTATGTCAAACCTGGATCTGGAACCATGGTTTGAAGTTGGTTTATTAACCATAGTCTCAAATTCAGTCCTCCTGTTATTGTCTTCTGGGCAGTAGGTGAAGACTTTTGCTGTTCCTTTTAGGATTATCAGCTCTGGGTTGGGAAATTCCTGGAAATTTGGGGGTGGATTCTGAAGTGGAAGGACCTCAATAGGATATAATACTATACATTCCACACTAGGGTTGCCAAGTCCGACTCAAGAAATATCTGGGGACTTTGGGGTTGGAGTCAGGAGACTTTGGGGGTGGAGCCAGGAGCAAGGGTGTGACAAGCACGATTGAACTCTAAAGGGCATTCTGACCATTACATTTAAAGGGACCGCATAACTTTTAAAAACCTTCCCCCCATTTGGAAATGGGGAATGGGGCCCGGCGGTGTGGCTGGCGTTGTGCCGCCGTGGGGGGTAGCGGTAGAGGAGGCAGGGGCTCCAGGCGCCGTGGGGCCCACGGGGCAGGGCAGCGTCGAGGAGGCGGGCAGCAGAGGCATTGCGCAGGGCCGGGCCGGGGCGGCAGCGGTGGGGCGGCGTGGTGGAGAGCAGGAGCCCCGCAGCCAGGCCCAGCACCATCAGCACCGCCGGCAGCCCCGAGGCCATGGCCAGCAGCCGTCCGCGCCGTCCGAAGCCCCCCGCCGGCCCCAGCAGGCCAGTCCCCAGCAGGCCAGTCCCCAGCCGCCGGCCCCAGCAGCTGCCACTGCAGCCCCGAGGGAAAGGGAGGGGAGGCGTTGCGCAGGGCCGGGGCAGCAGGGTCGGGGTGGCAGCGGTGGGGCGGCATGGCGGAGAGCAGGGCCCTGCAGCCAGGCCCAGCGCCAGCAGCACCACCGGCAGCCCCAAGGCCGCGGCCAGCAGCCGCCCACGCCGTCCGAAGCCCTCCGCCGGCCCCAGCAGCCGCCAGTCCCCAGCCGCCGGCTCCAGCAGCTGCCACTGCAGCCCCGAGGGAAAGGGAGGGGAGGGGAGGCTGCCCGGGAGCGCCGTCGAGGGCCGGTTGGTGGCGGCGCGGACAGGCCACTAGCTGCCGCCTCCTCCTCTCCGCTCCCGGGTCTGTTGGCTGGTGGGAAGGCCCAGCCCAGGCGCCCCGCCCAGCTGTCTCCCCCCCCCCGATTTTTTGAGAGCGGGGGTTGAGGCTGAAAATTCAGGGGTCCTCCGCCAGGGCGGGAGGGTTGGGAAGCCTATTCCACACTCCAAAGCAGCCATTTCCTCCAGGGAAACTAATCACTGTTGTGTGGAGTTCAGTTGTAATTCCAGAAGATCTCTAGGTTCCACCTGGAGTTTGGCAACCCTAAATTCCTTACTAACCCTTCTTTCCATTTATGTTTTAATCGCCGTTTTATGTAAGCATATTTTTAAAAGTTGATTTGCAATATCTTTTTAACTGTTTTCTGCCTTGAGAGCCCTAGTCGTGTTATGACAGGTTAAAAATGTTTTAAGTGAAATACATAAAAATATAGTTTTACATGACACATAAACACAAACATCCTGGCTTACTCTTGGCTTGTTTCCTTATGCCCCCTCCCTTTTGACTACCCAGCCACAAAGACATCTAGTCAGAGCAAAAGTGAGGAAACCAGCATTTGTCAAGGCAAACCAGACAGAAGTGGTTGTCTGTGCTGAATCCTGGCTTGACAAATTAACCAAAATAAAAATAAACCATGGTCTTTTCTTAAATCAGAATCCAGCCTGAGAATTAAAGTGAAATAATGGAGGGAGGGAGGGGGGTGGAGAGAGAGAGAGAACTAACCCTTCCTTCTTTTCAAATACAAATCACCAAAGCTGCTTTATAAATGGTACAAGAATATATCTGGGATCCCCATAGCAATCCCTCTATTATTCTTTCTTAGGTGAAAAAGCAGTTTGAGGAAGGCAATTTTGAACTGAGAAATAACCAAAAAGAGAAAGTGTACTCAGTTTCTCCCTGCTCACCCATCTTCCATTCAGGGTGTTTTAACATTCAGTTTGATCCAGAGTTTTAGTCTTCAAATCGCCTGCCACCGTTCTGCTTTAATTTTTTTCTTTTTATATTGGTGGATTTGCTCTGCTCATTTTGCATAGCCAAACTTCTATATTTCCTGCTGAAAGCATTTCAATTTTTTTTTTTGGGGGGGGGGGTCTCTGATCAGAGGGCAGACAGAATACCAGTGCTTAGTTAAATGTATACAATTGCTTGGAAATTTTGTCAGCACTGCAAAAACAATACAAATTTAAATTACAAGATGAGGCAAGCAATGATATGTAAAAATCTCAAGTGCTGTCTGTTCTCATGCAAATTACTGCACCTTGTGGCTTTTGGAGGAGTCTTTTAAAATGCATTAAAACTTCTACAATACAAGTTTGAAACGCCTGTAGAAAAATGACTGGATCAAAACTAGTTTTGAGAAAAACGTTGTAGCAGCAGCGCCAGAACTCATCTCTCCGAAACAAATGTAGATGCTTTGGGCAGCAACGATGCAAAACAGTTGTGAGAACATTAGGTAATGTAAAAGGTGAGTTTCCAATGCGGTGATAGTCACAAACTGTCAGTGTAAAAACACCCTCAGACTTCCAGAATATGCAGGCTGCTTGGGGTTAAAAGCCAATGCAGAGGAAAACATTTCATAAGTAATGTGGTTTTATACCAAGGGGATACCAGTCAGTGCCACCTCTGACTTTGAATCTATTCTGGCATTTTCTTTGTGTGAAGTGCTCATACTCAGCAAGAAGGTGTCCAGCTATTACCATCATAAACATATGGTTTAATAGCCAGAAGGGGAAATAATGCCCCCTTGGAAGAAGCCAACTTGAAAGGTGGGGGAAAACAAAGAAAAAGAAGAAAAAGTGCTTCCTGGCTTTAGGAAGGGAGGAAAAATGTATGTGAATACTTTTATGTCCACAGTAGCTCCTTCACCAGCTTTGTTTCCTTGTATGGACAAAAACTAGTGCATGTCTTGTACCTATGTTTGATTCATCTGTGGAAAGGGGGGAAAAAGAACACCCAGATATAGCCTCTTGAAAGCTCTTGCAACTTGCCTATTTGTCTTAAAAACTGAAACAGGAACATAATTTCAACAGACAGCATTTACATTAATATTTTTACTTTTCTGCCCTTCTCATGATTTAGCAAAGCTGGAAATAGTGTGTGTGTATGGTGAATAATCTCAGGCTGCTTTAATAGTAGATTAGGACTGTGGTCCTAGTGTGTGTGTGTGTGTGTACACCCTTAGAGTGCCTTTTAATTTCAGCTCTTCTTGCTGTATTTGAGTGAAGGGAGCTTTACAGAATAAGCAAGCATTTACGCCTTTGGAAGTGAAGATCTTCCTTCTCCACTGAAATGAGCAGAGGGACAAAACAGCACTAGAGACCTACATATCCATACACATATAGATACTGACATATACAGATTTCTGGATCACAGTACTGATGCAGAAAAAGTTATGGGAAGTGAAACAGGGTTACCATACTACTCAATTTATCTCCTAATGTGAACCTTTTCTGACACATGGGTACAGTCATTATTTGTGGCATTTTTGATATAGTGATAACTATGCTTGTGAGGGCTTTGGCACATCTCCAACATGTCAAGATTGCAGCACCGCACCCCCTGGCAAACTTCTAATAAGTGGTCTGAATACAGAATGCAGGCATTCATGAGGAGCAGTTCACAAGTGCAAAATCACGTGCCTGCCACTACATATGTCAAAAAACTTTTCTATCACCTGATGCCATATCCAGTGCAAAGATTCCAGTGAAGCCAATTCACAATCATCTGTGATGATCAACCCTATGTGATCAAGCAGCACAGGGCAGTTCAGACCAAGATTAAAAGGGTAATGGACATCTAAAGGCAGAACATCTAAAACTAAAATAGTTCAGGAGGAGCCCTTGCTTTCAAAGTCAAGAGACTGGTTAACATTTTTCTGCTGGGGAGATTCTTCATTTGTATCTGTAACCTCAGGCTTTTCATCTGTCCAAGAATCATAGAGATGGAAAGGTCCTCTGGGGCCATCTAGTTCACCCCCTTGCATAATTCAGGAAATTCACAAATACCTCCCCCCATACCCTCAGTGACCCATGCTCCATGCCCTGAAGATGGTAAAAAACCCCTCCAGGATCCGTGGCCAAACTGGCCTGGAAAAAATTGCTTCCTGACCCCAAAGTGGTGATTGACATTTCCCTGGGTATGTAAGAAAGGGCCATGATAACTAAGCACTGATACAACCCTTCCTCTCATAATCAGCCTAAATTCACAGAACCAACATTGCGTCAGATGGCCATCTAGCCTCTACTTAAAAACCTCCAAAGAAGGAGAGCTCACAACCTCCTGAGGAAGCCTGTTCAATTGAGGAACCATTCTGTCAGGAACTTCTTAAAGTTTAACCAAAAATTCTTTTAAATTTAATCCGTTGGTTCTGGTCCAACCTTCTGAGGCAACAGAAAACAATTCTGCACCATCCTGTATATGACAGTCCTTCGAGTACTTCAGGATAATCGCCAGACCCCTCACCACCTTCACTGCCCTCCTCTGGGTATATTTCAGCTTGTTTATATCCTTCTTAAATTGTGGTACCCAAAACTGAACACAGTACCAGAGCAGAGTAAAGTGAGGTCTAACCAGAGCAGAGTAATGCCATATCATCACTTCACGTGATCTGGACACTATATGTCTTTTGATATAGACCAAAATTGGATTTGTCTTTTTAGTTACTGTATCCTACTGCTGATTCATATTCAGTGTATGGTCTACTAAGGCCCCTAGATCCTTTTCACAAATATACTGCCAAGACAAGTCTCCCCCAAGCTATAATTATGCATTTGATTTTTCCTACCTAAATGCAGAATTTATCCCAGTTAGAGTTCATACCTGGCCCGCTGGCGATTCCCTGGATGATCTGGTAGAGTCCTGGAACGATGGGCTCTCCAGGGCCATTGAGGAGATCGCACCCAGGCGCCCTCTGCGCCCCCGCCCGAAACCGTCGCCCTGGTTTAACCGGGAGCTGCGGCAACAAAAGCGGGAGCTCAGACGACTAGAGAGGCAATGGCGGCGTACTCGAGACGAAGTGACCCGAACATCTTATAGAGAGAGTTTGAAGGCCTATGAGATGGCAATCAAATCCGCAAAGAGAGTATTCTTTGCGGCTAAGATTGCGTCCGCAACTTCGCGCCCGGCACAATTATTTGATATAATTAGAGGACTTACAACGCTGCCACAAGGCAGGTTAAATTCTATTGAATTGGAAATCGGCTGTGAGGCTTTTGCGAAATTTTTTGCGGATAAAATCGCGTCACTTCGCCCCGACCCCCCTGCCAGTTTGGAGACAGTTAGCGAACCTGAGGCCCCGAGCCTGTCTTCGGACTATACTCTGGATGGCTTTAGACCCCTCAGCCTGGAGGAAGTTGACAGGATTCTCTTATTGGCTCGCCCAACAACTTGTAAATTGGACCCATGCCCTTCCTGGCTTATTAAATCTTGCCAGGGGGATCTTAGATATCCTGTGCGGGATATCATAAATAGATCCCTAACGGAAGGGCACTTTCCAACGCCACTCAAAGAGGCTGTGGTCCGTCCCCTCCTAAAAAAACCATCTTTAGATCCGGCCCAATTGGCACATTATCGGCCGATTTCTAATTTGCCCTTTTTGGGTAAACTTATTGAGAGGGCAGTGGCGATACAATTACAGAATTTCCTGGAGGACGCTTCCATCCTTGACCCATTTCAGTCCGGCTTCCGCCCGGGACACGGGACGGAGACAGTGTTGGTCGCCCTAGTAGATGACCTTCAACGGCATCTGGATCGGGGTGGCTCGGCGGTGCTGATGCTGTTAGACCTGTCGGCGGCGTTCGACACGGTCGACCATCGGCTACTGACGTGCCGCCTCGCCGACGCAGGGATTCAGGGGTTGGCCTTACAGTGGCTTTCCTCTTTCCTGGAAGGTCGGGGACAAAAGGTCGCAGTAGGGGGGGAGCTATCCCAGAGGCGCACACTTGATTGTGGTGTGCCCCAGGGGGCGGTTCTCTCCCCGATGTTATTCAATATCTATATGCGGCCTCTTGCCCAGATAGCCCGAAGGTATGGGCTGGGGTGTCACCAGTATGCTGATGACACCCAGCTCTATCTACTGATGGACGGCCGGCCGGTCTGCGCCCCGGAAAATCTGGACCGGGCATTACAGGCCGTGGCTGAGTGGCTCAGACTGAGTGGGCTGAAGCTAAATCCTACGAAGACAGAGGTCCTTTGCTTGGGTCGCCGCGGCCCGGGGGGGGGGGATCCCCCTGCCAGCTTTTGACGGTGCACCGCTGATGGCGGCGGACAGAGTCAGGAGCTTGGGGGTGCTGTTGGAGCCTTCCTTAAAGATGGAGGCTCAGATAGCAGCCGCTGCCAAGTCCGCATTTTTTCATCTTAGGCGGGCAAGGCAGCTGGCCCCCTTCCTGGAGCGCGACGACCTAGCAACAGTGATCCATGCTACGGTCACCTCGAGGTTGGACTACTGCAATGCCCTCTACATGGGGCTGCCCCTGTCCCGGACTCGAAAGCTGCAGCTGGTGCAGAATGCCGCGGCCCGGCTGTTATTGGGTCTCCCAAAGTGGGGACACATTCGGCCGGGTCTTCGGACTCTGCACTGGCTTCCAGTGATGTATCGAGTCCGGTACAAGGTGCTGGTTATTACCTTTAAAGCCCTATATGGCCTGGGACCTGCCTACCTGAGGGACCGTCTCTCCCCATACGTTCCCCAGAGAGCACTGAGGTCAGGAACACAAAATCTCCTCTCTATCCCCGGGCCAAAAGAAGCCCGCCTGAAAGTCAATCGAGATAGGGCTTTCTCCGTTATGGCCCCCACTTGGTGGAATCAGCTGCCGGAAGAGGTGAGGGCCCTGCGGGACTTGGTTCAATTCCGCAGGGCCTGTAAGACGACCCTCTTCCGGCTAGCTTACACCTAGCCGGGATGGAACTTGACGTAACTGGCCTGCCATCTGTTTATATAAAATGATATGTTATTGGTTTTAAGCTGCATTGTTTTTATGAATTGAAATGTATTGGTTTTAATGTTTAAATGTGAAGTATTTAATTGTTCTATTTAAATTGTTAAATTGTTATTGTTGGAAGCCGCCCTGAGCCACTCCTGGGAAGGGCGGGATACAAATCCCGAATAAATAAAAAATAAATAAATTTAATTTGTTTTAGTCCAGTTTTCCATTCTGTCAGGATCATCCTGTATCCTGACTCTGTCTTCTACCTTATTTGCTATCCCTCCCAATTTAGTATCATCTGCAAATTTAATAAACATTCCCTTATTCAACAGAACAGGTCCCAGGACAGATCCATGAGGCAATCTACTTGTCACTCCTCTCCAAGAGGATGATGAACCATTCACAAGCATTCTTTGGTGTGATCTGTCAACCAGTTACAGATCCATCTAACAGTAATAGGATCCAAACCACATTTTACCAACTTGTCAAGAAGAATATTATGCGGAACCTTATCAAAAGCCTTACTGAAATCAAGATAAACTATGTTTACAGCATTCCTCTGATTCAACAAGGTTGTAACTTTCTCGAAAAAAGAGATAAGGTTAGTCTGACATGACTTGTTCTTGAAAAACCCATGCTAGCACTTAGTACTCATAGCCATCCTTTCTAAATGCTCAAGGACTGACTGATGATTTGTTCTAAAACAAACTGACTGATGATTTGTTCTAAAGGTATAGACGTCAAGCTGATGTGTTGGTAGTTAGCCAGATCCTCCTTTTCCCCCTCCTTGACGATGGGGACAACATTTGCCGACCTCCAATATTCTGGCAGTTCACCTGTTCTCCAAGAATTCTCAAAAATAATGGACAGAAGCTCCAAAATTACATCCACAAGAATTTGCAGTTCATCTGCCCCTGAAGACTTAGTTTCATTTAAAGAAACTAGGTTTTTATGCACTATCTCCTATGGTGATCCTGGGCTGTAACTCTCTTCCTTCCTTAATTTTTTGCCATGTTGACCACTGTTTTCCTTGCAAGAGAAGACTGGGGATAATTTCACTTTCCTATCTGCACTATGGGCCTACAACATCCTTGCTGTTTCTCTTATTAAGCAATGGGCCTACCATGTCCTTGCTCTTTTTCTTACTTAGAATGTAAGAAAATAAACCTTTTAAATCATTTCTTGGCATCTCTTGTTAGCCTAAGCTCATGCTGAACTTTAGCTTTTTGAACACTCTCCCTACAAGCACTCCAGCTCAAGATCAAAGTGCTAACATCTGGGTTCTAGATATTTTCAGTGATGTAAGTAAGATGGAATATAGCATAGATGGACCAATCTAATTGTAACTATGGTCCTTTTTGTTATATCTCTTTAGGCTTCTGTTCCACCTGCAGACTTAAAATTCAAGTAGAATTATTCAACAGATTTCCCATAATGTACAAACAATTCCACCAAACCACATTTGGAGACAGGAACATCACTTTATTAATACATTCTTGGAGAACTGACTGCTGGAGAACTAATTATCACAAGATTAAATCTATACACAAGAAATGCAAACAAAACTAGGGAAGGGCCTATTGCAACTTGGGACCTCAGTGTGGAATCTGAGTTTTAAGGCTTTGAGGGCAACATGAAGGGGTGAAGAACTTTTGGTAACCTCACAGTGGCAGCAGTGGGATGGCTACTCACTATACAACACTCCTCAGACACACCCAAGGACAGTACAGACCACAACTGGTGAGCCAGAGATAATACTTTAGAAAAGAGCAATCAGTACTCAGTGCAAAGACTGGGCCAAGCCAATTTCACTCAGCCATTGTTCGAGTCCTGCAGTGAGAGAAACTCAAGCCTCACTCTCAATCAAACCATCAAGCGCTTATTCATTTACCTGGTTCATTATCCAGGATTTAGTGCACACAAGGAAAAGCAGAATTTAACACACACAAAAATGAAACACACACACAAACACACATTGATTTCCTAACATTCTGTTACTACCTGAATTAGAAATGAACTGAATACGTGTTGGTGGAAAACGAAAAGCCTCTAGGTTGGAGATGGTAAAACAGAGGAATTGACTAATTAAGACACTCCTCGGCCCTCAAACTGGGAAAGATTATCACAAGTTTCAGCTCTGGAGAGATTCTGCACTTAATGTGTTTTCCTTTCTTAAACAGGCATAGTTCTATTTAAAGCAGTATTTGTGGATGTGATTTGTGCCAACTGTCTGTTTCTAGGGACATCATTGCTTTCTCCTCATCCAAATCAAAGCATGGCAGATATCTCTCATATTTTTCCCACTCTGGCTTGTGACAGACCAGTTTGGCAAAGGAGATGACCTACTGGAATTCAGACCCACACAGCTGTGTTAAAATCAAACCCTGACTGATTGTGGTCTATTGCATTGTGGGTCTTCTTGGCACAATGTTTGGTCTTGGCCTTGCTGGTTTCCTTCTTTTGGCACCTTTCGGCTTTGTCATGAGTGTTTGTTATGTTCCCATGAACTGGGAAGTAAAAAGTTCCCTTTTGTTTGTTTACTTTTTTGGGCCTCTTTAAGATTTCAGCCTCTTTGTCTTCTGTTGGCAGCCAGCAAGGCTTCTCCTTTAGCAATCTGTCTCGATCTGGTCGGACGCTTCTTAAGAATTTTTTGAATATATTGGCTGTGAGGGAAAACTTTCTGTAGAACTCCTGGGATTTACTGCCTGATAAAGTCTCATTCTTTTCCCCTTTCTTGTCTATCTCCGGCAAATCCAACCAGTTCCCAACCAAATCAGCAAAGATGTTGTCGCCCAAGACTAGAGGCTGTCGGTTCCTGCTTTGAGACATTAGTGAAGAAGTCCAATCATTGGTCTCATCAGAGAACTGACACTCTTGACATCCAAATTTACTCTCAGACAGGCTGCTTGTATCATGAGAAAACCAGCTTCTAGACATATGCTCACTGGACGATTCAAGTGTCCTTGGTGAGTGGTACTCTGCTGTGCTCACTGTTGATGAAGGTCCGCTGGCATGACAGCAGTCATCACTGCTGACGCTACTAAGGGATGAAGTCATGTGCCCGTGGGTACTATGTGGCAAAGCAATGTGGTAAAGTGGGCTGGTGGGCTGTGGCATCTGAGCAGAGCATATAAAAGTTGACGAGCTGCAGCTCTCCAAAGAACTCTTTCCCGGCAGTTTCTCACCCTGCCTGCCAGCTTCACATCTTAACCTTGGTATTTCTTTATTGCTCTGACAATACTGATGCTGGCCAATTCCTGAAACCTGGTTTGGGTTGCTTGAAATCTCCAGCTGCTCCAAGGCTGTCTGGACCTGGAGGAGTTTCAGCTCTTGCAGGGCACCCATCATGGAGTTCATCTGTTCATGCAGTCCGTCCCCAACCTCCTTCATAGATAACTGTTGGGAGAAGAAAAGAACACTAAATGAATGCTGAGAAGAAACAGAGGGGGAAAGGACACATTTCAAAGACAATACAGAGAGAACTGTTACCACTTGTGCTCTGCACCACTTGTGAGTCGTAAATGGAGCTAACTATCACACATTAGAGCAGATTTCCTTCCTTTTTTCTTTTTTTGCAGGCATATGCAGCTGTCAAACTGTCATAAGTGTGTCTGATAGCACATATAAAACAATAATATAAGATTTGGCAAATATATTAGGATTTCATTATCCTATCTCTGCCTCTTATGATCTGACTGCATTAGAAACATAAGACTTCACATCAGTTTCACTATGATCCCATGACACACAATGAATCACATGTATTATTACAAAGAATCACCCACCAAGGATATTTCAAAGTGGTAAACCCAAATATTTGCAGAATTGAAGCATCAAGCTTAGGAAACACACAAAAGGCTCTTTTCAGAAACCAGACCTGTCATAGTTAACACTGGACTAGTTCTCACAAACAGCAGACAAAGGGGTAAGTCTTTGAGTACCCACTTCAAATTGCAGCTGGAGGTTCACATGGTCAGTTAAATCTTTCTTCATATAAAATATCCACTACACCTGCACACCAGGAAAAGGGGTAGCCTGCTATTTCTCCCTATCCTGCTTGATCTTATATATCTATCTAGCTCTATCTATTGATGGGAGGCCAGTCCAGCTGTGCCCTGGAAGATCTGGACCTAGCATTGCAAGCCATAGTGAAATGGTTCAGGCAGTCGACTGAAATTGAATCCAGTGAAGACAGAGGTCCTGTGCCTAAGTTGCGATGGCCTGGGAAGGAAGATCACTCTGCTGGTCTTTGATGGGACGCCATTGGCACCAGCTTCAAAGGTCAATAGCTTAGGGGTGCTCCTGGAGCCTTTACTGACAATGTAGGCCCAGGCAGCAGCCACTGCCAAATCCGCATTTTATCTTCTCAGGTGGATAAGGCAGTTGGTTCCGTACCTAGAGCGCAATGACTTGGCAACAGAGATCCATGTGACAGTCACCTCGAGAATAGACTACTGCAGCACCTTCTACATGGGGCTGCCCTTGACTCAAATTTGGAGGCCGCAGCTGGTGCAAAACACGTCAGCCAGGTTGTTAATGGAGTTACCTGTACGGGAGCACATTCAATCTGTTCTGGAAACATTACACTGGCTGCCTCTGGTGTTCCGGATTCGTTTCAAGGTGCTGGTCATAACCTTTAAAGCCCTCTATGGCCTGGGACCTATCTTTGGGACTGCCTTTCCCTATATGTATCCCAGAGAGCACTATGTTCAGTGTCCCAAAATCTTAAGATCATCAAACCGAAAGAAGCTTGATTATCCATCACCAGAGCCAGAGCGTTCTCAGTGATAGCCCCCCTCTGTGGAATGTCCTCCCTGAAAACATCAGGGCCCTGCAGGACCTGCCACAGTTCCACAGGGCCTGTGGAATTGTTTAAACTTGCTTTCAACAGTTAAGGGGAGATGGTTATTATTCCACAGCACCGGCAATCTCACTGAACTGAAACCAGAAACACTGGAATAATCAGAATATCAATGTGCATCTTGGACTTAATGACTGTAAAATGTAGGGAAATTATTTTATAGTATATCCTGTTTTAAAATTTTATGTTTTTTTTAAAAACTGTTGTGAGCCACCGTGAGCCCATTAAGGGAAGGAGGAATATAAATTTGATAAAATGAAAAAAATAAATACGCAAGGAATGTTTTTACACAGGGTACATTCACACACTAAATAATGTGCTTTGCAACTGGATTTTTATTGTGAAATAATGGCAAAATCTACTTGCAAACAGTTGCCATATGAAAGCACCCACAGAGAAGCATTTAATGATGTAAGTCTCCCTAGCTGCAGGTAGGGTTGCCATCCTACAGGTGGGGCCTGAAGATCTCCTGCTTTTATAACTGATCTCCAGCTAGCCCAAATCAGCTGCCCTGGAGAAAATGGCTGCTTGAAGGGTGGACTCTATGGCATTGTACCATGTTGAGGCCCCTCCCCTCCTCAAACCCCACTCTCTCCTGGCTCCACCCCAAAGTCTCTGAGTATTTTCCAACACAGGCCTGGCAACCTATACAGTGGTGTACAGTCCAGGTACTATTTCATTTGCTGTTTGTGATAAGAGGGTCATCGTGTTGGGCCTTACTACTATAATTCAGGCTAAGAAATGACACAAAAATACAATCACATTGTCATCAAAGATTTCAGGTTTTCACGGCTGGTAACATCATTAGGGTTTGTAGAATCTTTTGGGCTCAAGTGCCGTGTTCTACTGGAGAAAGTTTTCCTTCCAGACGTTTTGTTCTCAGCTGTGGAGAACATCCTCAGTGGCGTTGCAGCCGGAGCAGGCACTCTGACCTTCTTGAGTGGGCAGTCAATCCACAGCAGCCAAGAAGTTCAGAGCGCCTGCTCCGGCTGCAACGCCACTGAGGATGTTTTCCGCAGCTGAGAACGAAACGTCTGGAAGGAAAACTTTCTCCAGTAGAACACGGCACTTGAGCCTGAAAGATTCTACAAACCCTAAATCACATTGTCAACTAACAGTAATTTCTTTAAAAGTTCTTATTTCTTAAAAATGTTATAAAGTATATGTTAACAATGGTCATGCCTAGAAGAATTTTTTTTTTAAAAAAAAATTGCATGCCCACGTTAAACTAGTTGGCTATTTTCTCCTGCTTCTAAAACCCTCCACACTTCCCTGTCACTGTACAAGATTACTTATGGAAGAACTGGATCTCATTCCCAGTGTGGCATCATGAAACAAACGAGCCATGCTTCCTAACAGCTGCTGCTACTCATTCTTTTCCCTCTGTTGCAGGGCTGATGGAAAAGATGGAACTCTTTGATGTGCTGAGGTTTGCAGCTGGGTTCACAAAGGCACACAAAAGCCTGTAAGTCTGTATCTGTTATCACCGTACAGTGTTCAAAAGCTCCTTGCAATCTTTTGGGGGAGCTTTCTATGTTGCAGCTGTCCCTTTAACACCTGTGTGCACGGCTGGCAATGACATCACCATGCATTATCTGTCATCATTTCGGTACATTAGCTCAGCTGCCTGCCATGTGCTGTTTCCCTGGGAGCAGAGAACGCAAAATCTCATCAGATGAGATCGAAAAAGCTAGCATTCTGCAGAAACCTTGCTTCAAAAACAGTTAAGCGCACCCACAAACATGAAACTACTTCTCCAATAATTTAGGTCCAAAATCAGACACAAGGAAAACCAGTAGAAGCTGAGAAACTGCCTGTCAGCCAGACTTCAAACTAATAGCTTTCAGGTTTAAACAGAGAATGTCTCCCTAACTTCTGACTGCATGCACACATCTCCCTTCTTGACTAGTTTTAAATAAAATCCCCAGTACAGTTATGTCACCTTTAACACAAATAACATCCATATTCCTGCAACGAAACAGCTCTTATGTTACCACACACAGAACCTCCTGGGGGCCCATCTGTTCTCTAAGCCTTAGCAAAAACTATCACCTTACCTCTTTCCAGATTTCCTGTTACACGCCTCTTTCGTCCTAACCTTTCCTGCTGTATTAATGGAAGCCCCCTTTTATCTGGAGCTTTGCAAAGCTGGCTTTGGAAACAGCTTGGGCCCTCATTGGACACTTCCCATCAAATCCCCTCACAGGCCAAGTGGTGTAATCAAGCAACGATGATTGACAAAGGGTCCTGCAGTAATGACTGGGGCTGATTGGAAAGTCAGCATATGCTAGATGGCTGTGCTGTTCACTTCATTGATTCAATTAACTCCCCCACATTGGGGGAAGAAGGGGGAGGGTATCATCACAATGCATGCCTCATGTGACAAGGACCTATTAGGAATTATTAATATTTCAGAGGTGCTCATTCCCAGCTTTCATCTCAGGGGAACAAATGATTACAAATGCAATGTTTAATTGTTCAATTATCTGGATTTTGCATCCCCACTACTGTTACTTGTGTTTAATTCCTAATTTGGGAAAATGCCCATCCCTCTATTTTCCCCCACAAAGGGATCATACCACAATGGCAGAATATATGCTTTGCATGTATGTGATTCCCAGATTTTACCCTCAGAACTTCTATTTGAGGCTGTGGTAGTACTACAGAGTTTTGAGCTACTTGGGATGAAGTAGCTAGGTGTTGGTGAGACTACAGAGACCTAAATTCAAGTCCCTCCTCAGTCCTGAAGTTCAAAAGAGACCTTGAGTCAATCAAAAGGGACCTTGAGTCAATCAAAAGGGACCTTGAGTCAATCAAACAATGACTTCATATGGTCATTGTGAGGAGAAAGAAGGCGTCTCCTCCATCATTCCGTGCTTCTTTGAAGAAAGGTGAGATAAAAATGTAACTACAAATATAATAGCTTTGGGGAGAGGCTGTGCCTTGGTGGCAGAAAGTCTCCAATTTAATCACTCCTTGGTATCTCCAGAAAAAGAACACTGACTTTGTTTGCACTCCGATTGCCAATGGGCAATCACTAGTTCACATTATCCTTGCCCAATACCTAGACATTTCCCACCTATAAACAATATTCTACTATAAACTACTACTTCTACCACAATCACTCCTAATTATAGTAACTCCCACAGTTGCCCACACAAAAGCCAAAAGACCAAAAATTAAACTGACAATTCCCCCTCCCCCTGCCACCACCAAATAATGCTTCAGGGGATACTTGCAACTGTGATTTGTCAAAAGTAATAATATTTTTCCCATTTTGCGTTTATGGTGATATAATTTCATGTTAAGCCTGCAATGCAGCATAAAACCTCAAAGAGAGAATCAGCACGATGCAGCCAGTGGTGCTCTAGCAAAAGTTATGCAAGGATGTTGCATAACTCACCCTACAGAATATCTGAAGGCACTTGATCTTGTCAGTACGATAGACACCAAACTGAGAAATCCACTAAAACTTCTCAAGACCAATAAATATAACAGCTAATTAACAGTTTCTTAAGCATTAATTGTTGTATACTTCTAGTTACCAGCCCTATATGGCCGAGGACCTACCTACCTAAGGGACCGTCTCTCCCCATATGAGCCCCAGAGGGCACTGAGGTCATCTGGGAAAAACCAGTTGAATATCCCTGGGCCAAGGGAGGCCAGACTGAAAGCCACCCGGGACCGGGCCTTCTCTATTACTGCTCCATTACTGTGGAACCAACTCCCTGAGGAGGTGAGGGCCCTACGATGTTTAGAGGGATTCCGTAGGGCCTGTAAGACCCACCTTTTCAAGATGGCCTTCAACTAGCGAAAAACTGTGACAAATCTAGATATGCTGCTAGAAATGCTTTTATTCCTGAAATGTTTTTACTTCTGAAATTTATTGAAACCTGTTTTAACGCCATACTGTTATGTTAATTTTAATATTCTGTAATTGTTTTAACTATTTTATAAGTATAAGTGATGTAATGTGTGTTTTATGTTGTGAGCCGCCCTGAGCCTGCCCCGGCGGGGAGGGCGGGATAGAAATAAAAAATTATTATTATTATTATTATTATATATGGATAATTGGATCCAACTGACAAAATGATCCCACTACACAGACCCTTTTTGTGACTATAAACTGCAAACATCTAGAAAGTTACAGTGTTTTCTCAAGCCTAGTTTGTTGTTATAACGTCTGCACAATAGATGTGAACATCTAGCATTTCCTTTCAGTTGGAAAAATCACATGCTACAAAATTTGCCTTCTGACTAAAAACTTTCACCCAAAGAGTCCTTTGTTGTCTTGATGTTAATAAATCTGAGGACCCGTTTGGACATAACTTTGTTGCTGATATTGTAACAGTGAAAATCACTTGGATCTGTGAATATGTGAGAAAAAAAGCATCCACAATGCTAATAAAGAGATCTAATCTGTGCTCACATCCAAATTCTCAAATTAACCCCAGCATAAAGAGAACTGATTGCTGGTGAGATATGACTTGCTCTAAATATGACACTTCTAACAAACTCCAGGGGGACAATCTTGTTAGTCAATTGCAGACAAAACAACAAAGTTCTGTGTCATCTTAAAGACCCATGCACTGAATACCATAGCCCACTTCGTTTAGGCTTCCCAAATCCCCCGCCTTGCCTGGGGACCCCCGATTTGGAGCCTTCTCCCCTCTGCTAGCCAAAAATCTGGAAAGCGGGGGGGAATGGCGGCCCTTCCCACCCAGCCCCGATCTCAGCAGCTTCTCCTTGCCCTTCCCTTCCCACCCAGCCCCAATCGCAGCAGCCTTTCTTCAGTTTTCCCAGGCTGCTTCCCGCCCTAATCAGCTGGCTGGCGGGGGGGGGGAGAGGGAGCCCCGCCCGCAAAGGACCATGTGCGTTTGCACCTCCAGAGGCTTGACTTCAATTTAGGATGGTGTGTCTGTGAAGAAGCTGGCAGCAAATGGTGAGTAGCGAGGCTGATCCACTGCTTCAGACTGGCCAGAAAGGGGGGGGGGGGAGAGAGAGGGAAACGTCTTCATTATTCCCTATGTGATCGATTCTCATAGGGTATAATGGGGAATTGTTCTGGAGGTTGCGTGGGCTCTGGGGGAGCTGTTTTTTTTAGCTAGAGGCAACAAATTTTCAATATAGTATCTAGTGCCTCTCCCCAAAGTACCCCCCAAGTTTCAAAACGATTGGACCAGGGGGTCCAATTCTATGAGCCCCAAAAGAAGGTGCCCCTATCCTTCATTATTTCCTATGGAAGGAAGACATTTAAAAAGGTGTGCTGTCCCTTTAAATGTGATGGCCAGAACTCTCTTGGAGTTCAATTATGCTTGTCACACTCTTGTTCCTGGCTCCGCCCCCAGTGTCTCCTGGCTCCACCCCCAAAGTCCCCAGATATTTCTTGAATTGGACTTGGCAACCCTAACTTCGTTACATGCAAATTACACAGATGTACACAGAAACCTACAGGGGAACAAAGTGCATGTGCAGAGACTATTACAAAGGGAGGACAATAGGCCCAGCATTCTGAGCGTAGATGTTTTATATTGTTTTACAGAGCAAAGATGAAAACAAGATCCAGTCAGAAGGGTAAACAATCCAGTAAAATGGGTGTTGCCCACTTCCAACTGATAATAAGAACTCAAGTTCTCTTTCCACATATCTAATTATTAACTTATACTTCTTTCCTCAGACTCTGTGCTCCCTTCTGTTCACTTAATTGGGCAGACATTCCATTTTTAAAAAATAAGCCTGTTTGCCTTCCTTGACTTGAATCATTAGCCATGCAGGCATTCTTTTAGACTTGGCAGTGCCTTTTCTAGCCTGGGTGATAACATTCTCTCCTAGCTTCAGTTAGGTGGTTTTTAAATAGCTGCCAAGTATCTTTTAGGGATCTGACTCTCTTGTGTTTCCCTTTCAGCTTCCTTCTAACTATTCCCCTCATCTATGTAAAGCTGTCTCTTTTGAAATCAAATGTTTTGGTTTTGGACTTTAGGGGTCACTTTTCATTGACACGAATGCTGAACTAAATAGCATTTTGGTTGCTGCTCCTAACTGGTACAACTGCATATGCATCTTGTATCACTGTTCACAACCAAGTCCAAGATCACTATCCCTCTGATTGGCTCTGTGACCTGCTGTTCCAGTGCACAATCATTCATTTATGATGTTTAGGAATCTTATTTCTACAGCATGACTCAAGCACACATTTACCCAGGCAATGTGAAGGCAGTTGAAGTTCCCCAATAGCACCACAATATCTGTTTCAGTCACCTCCCTTACTTCCTTCTCCATCTTCAGCCTTAAGGATTTGATTGGATGAACAATAACACACACCCAGGGGTCATTTTGTAGAAAAATAGGTGGCAGAGCTCATTAGCATAACTCATTAGTTTATGCCGCCATCCCCACCAAAAGCAACCTGATGCAAAGGAGAGCCCTGGGCAAGCGAGGCCTGCTTGGGCTGGCTAGAGATCCAGCCAGCCCAAGCAGGCCTCACTTGCCTGGGGCTCTCCTGGGCTGCCCCCCTCCCAGTGAAAAGGCCAGTAAGCCACCCGCCACCCAAAATCACATAAGAAGTGGAGAAAGGGTGGTGTAGGCTTCTCCAGGGGTTAATGTGGGCTGCTGGGGGTATGGCAAAGCCCCTGGTGGTTGGCTGGCTGGTTACCCACTCTCCTAATCCAGGAATTGTTATGCGGCTGCACCTACTATTCAATGGACAAGGTAGGTGGGGAGGAGGAGGGGAAACCCTCAGAAAGGTTCAGGAGGTGCACTACTGTGAGCTCCTGCTGAATCTGAGGCCTGCACACACCTACTTTTAAATAACCCTTAGGGCCCAGTACTTATGTC
Source organism: Heteronotia binoei (assembly GCF_032191835.1). Taxonomy (NCBI): domain Eukaryota; kingdom Metazoa; phylum Chordata; class Lepidosauria; order Squamata; family Gekkonidae; genus Heteronotia; species Heteronotia binoei. The sequence continues at coordinate 68,096,780 of NC_083224.1, read as the reverse complement.
ACTTCTGTTGAGGGTGTTCATTCTCTTAAAGTTTTCTAACTTATTTGACTCTATGCCATCTCTGATATACAATTTCCCCAACACATTCCTCCCTGGCTTGCTTGTAGAGTTTATATCCAGGGATAACTGTAGTCCATTGATTTTTTCCTCATTCTATCATGTTTCTGAGGTACCCACTATATCTAAACTTAGCACCAATAACTCCAGGTTTGCATATTTTGAACGGAAGCTTTTAACATTGCTGTTTCTCTCCACAACAACCCCCACCTCCCTTGGCCCTTTTGTCTACACACATAGCTATCTTTCACCATCCTACTCCCACTCCTATGTTCTGTTGTGCTCCTACCAATATTGCCCTGAGTGTTTACACTATCATAACCTTTGGAATGAGTAGTCCCAAATCATAGGCTCCCCAATTCCTGTCCACTTTCATCCACAATTAGTTTAAAAGGTGAATTGGCAAAGAATAATAAGAAACGTATATAAAAATGCAAGGAGAGACAATAATTTTGTGCAGTGAATTATCTTCTTCCAGTTCCTACTGAGCCCAAGCCTCTTAATATCAAATCTGTACAAGAATTCAAACTCAGTTTCTTCATGCTGGAGTCTCCTTACGAACCTTCTTGCTGACATATGGCAACCTTAGCTCTTTACTGAATGTCCAGGCAGAATGAAATATCCTTTCACTGGTTTCTGTTTCCATTATAAAACATGTAATTGGTGTCCTTTTATTCCCATACATAGAGGCAATTCAGTTGAGTCAATGGCAAAAGGGCACTGCTGGTATACACTGGCATTTCTTTATTTTCTTCAATTATACCCTGCCTTTCTCCTCAATGGGGCCCAAACTGACACCATTCTTCTCGCCTCCATTTAATTGTAGGGTAGTCTAAGAGCATATGACTGGCTCAAAGTCACCGAGCAAACTTCCATGGCAAAGTGAGGATTTGAAGCTGAGTATCCCAGATCCTAGTAAAGGATATACAGATGGATGAGCTCTTGATGGTATAGCTAAAGTTGCTGGGTCTGGCAATAATTGAACTCAAGTAGATATAAGGACAACACTGGCATGGGATTTTGCAAGGACCTTGTATCTCCACTGGGTGGTGCACTGTTTGATGAAATGATGTGTCAAGTTGTAGGGGGAAGTATCCACAAACAAGTCTCACTCTACTACCCCACAAAGAGTGGGAGAGGCAGAAATGATATAATACCAGAATGAGGAGCAGAGGAGGTTTTAGGTGAGACATATAGATGAAAACAACAGATGCTCTATCCTTACTGGGTCTGTTCTGTAGAAGGTGACTTCTGAGTACCCAACTGGAGTACCACCCCCACAACCCTGCATTGCTTGTTGGCCTTCTGCATATTTTCAGTAAAATGACTTGCTACTGAACACATATGCCAAACTGCTCTTAGTATTAGCACTGAAATGTGATGTAATAGTTCACCGGATGACCACTCACAAACTCACAGACTAAGTTACCATAGAGGGGCATTGTGAGGAGGATAAAACCAGAGAAGTGGTAGCAGATGTATGCCACCATAAGCATCTTGGGAAAGGGAGTGATAAAATGAAATCAATATATTCATTACTGTTTTTAGAAGGATTGCCAGGTTTAGACTCTGAGAGGGTTCATATATCAAGCAGCTGCATCTTTGTCTGTCACAGCAGTTCTGTGACAGCAAAACCCACAATGGAGATGGTGGAGGGGGGCTGGAATGGACTTATTCTTTTAAAAAATCGTTTGTAGAGTTTGCATTTGACACCCCTGTCTTTAGACTATCCAGAGGTTCCTGATATCACTTCACTGGATTTAGACTGATTCACAGACATGGGCAGTGTAATATTTTCAGTCCTGGGTAATGTTCTTGAAAGTCACAAGAGAACCATTGCAAATCTTTAAACATGGAGTGTACACTCCAGGAAGCTACATCGATAGTAGAAGAAGGATTTATACTGAAAGTGTTTATTCAAAAAATTATACTAAAAATTGTACCACTTGTGTACACTTCTGCTGTCAGGACTGTAATCTGGAGAACCATATTTGATTCCCTGCTCCTCCACATGAAGCCAGCTTGGTGATCTTGGGTCAATGACAGTTCTCACAGCACTCTCTCAGCCCCACCTACCTTACAGAGTGTCAGTTGTGGGGAGAGGAAGGGAAGGTGATTGTATGCCACTCTAAGACTCCTTTGGGCAGTGAAAGGCAGGGGTATAAAAACCAACTCTTCTTCTCTTTCTCCACCTCCTCCTCAGTATTGAGATTGCAACTTAATAATGAGAAGCTTCAATATTTTATTTAGGCAAGCCTTACATAACAAGACATAGAGAGTACAAAATGGGCTTTGTAGACAAAGTTCCCTTGAATGCAATAGTGGTACCTCATGAAATTTTAATATATTTAATCAAATCAAGGTACATTTCTCTGAATGCACTGGAAATGTACAATCTCTCTTTTATTAAGACCTTTCCATGGAACCAAACAGGTTATTAAAAAAACACTGCCTAGGTCCAAACTCAAATCTATATTAGTTTATATTCTGTGCCAGAATAGCCATGTTATAAAGTAACAAATAACAAGGATCAAGAAGTTATGGAAAGAAAGGAGGATCTTTACTTTTTTTGCACAGGGAATTTTCTAGTCATTTATAAGTTAGTGCCTCCCCTCCCACACATACATCAAACCTGGCAAGAGCCTGTTTGTGATGCACCTCAGGAATTCAGTCCCCACAAGTCAGATTTGGTTTTGTTTTGAGGCTGTCACCACATCTGTGCTGTCTGGGAGCACACTAATATTTGGGACAGATTGAGGGAAAGAGTAAAATGATAAGTGAATGAGAGACCAAGAGAAGCTTCACATAATTGGAAGGAAGACAGATGTCCAGCTGTTGGGTGAAAGAGGTGTTGTGAGAGGAAGTTATTGCTAAGTGAAACCCTGGGAACAGGAAAAAGGGGCTTGCTGTGGCAGCTTTTAATAATGAGGGGGAGGAAATGGAGCCCTCCATGAACAATATTGGGATTATTGGAAGAGGATGCTATAATCAGCACAAAAGAATTTTAGACCAAGTGACATCATTACAATTGGGGTTTCTGGGGGAAGGAGGGATACAACCATTCAACCAGGTGTTTATATTCAAGCAAATCTTTCACTGAAAAAAGTGTGCCATGTATTCAATTATTCGGGAGGTGGGGGCGGAAAATCAAGTGGACTATCTTTTGGGTACTACTGTGCAAGTTCATCTGGGGGGCACTAAATTGGATCACAGCTGTGATGAAAGGGAAGTTTTTTCCTTAAAAAAAAACAAGCCTGTTCTTCCTGTATAATTATCTTTATTTAGATGTATGCCTTCTTGGGTTGCTTCGCCCAGAGGTTTTCTATGTTCTACTCCAAAGTGCAGCAGTTATGTGGGCTTAGGGATAAGTACTATATGGTCATCATGTTCCTTTCAGGTTTTCCTCAGTTCCTCTGTGAGTATTCCTAAAACCTGCTTTAGTATGATCTTCTTGTCCATATCTGGCAACATTTCTCCTCACTACCCACTCCTACTGCCTCCACCATTACCCCTGCCAGCAGGCCTTTTAAAAACAGGGCTCCCATGATGCCCACCAACACCTTTCCTGGTACCTACCAAATGTCTTTATTGCGGCAGGTGACACTCCTGCCCAGCAGGGCTTCTGATTGGTCATTGGAGCTCTGAATGATTCTACACATTAAACAAATGTTGTTTCAGTGGAAGCTACCACCACAGTGTTGGTTCTGTTCTCCTCGTTCCTGGTGTATCTTTAAATTACTGCTCTTGTCCCCTATGCTTGGGCTTCCTCTGTGTGCAGTGGTTGTGCTTACTACCTTGTGTTAGAACCACAAAGGTGCTCATCGATGCAAAAACATTGTGGACCCCTGCAGTAGTAGATATATCTCAATAGTGTGTTAACAATATAGTAATATAAAGAAAAGAAGATACAATGATTACTCGTTCATTTGTCGTATTTCGATACCTTGATGACACTCTTGTGCTGTGTGATGGGTTATAAATTTAAAAATACTCAGAATAAATCTACAGTCCTTCCCTGGCCCAAGTATTTTGTTGTTATAAAATCAATGAGAACAGTAAACAAATGTATTACAACAACCCAAACAACAAAAGCGAATGGCAGAACGTCAAGATAGCTCTTTCTATTCTTATTTAGACTGACCATTGCAATACAGAGCAACAAGATCCCATTTTTCCCCCTCCAAATAAACTGGAGATGCAACTCCATGTCTTTGATTAACCAAATCTGCATACGTTTGTGTGGGAATAAAAATAATTATTTGAAGAAAGCATGCTTTATTTTAAAAAGCTGTCCACATGTCACAGGAGCCATGATAATAGAAGACAAATTCCCTTCTGTATGAGAGAGAAGGGGACAAGCCTTGTATAACCTGCCATCTGCAGTTTTTATCTATTTTAAATTCTATTTTTTTCTAATTTGCTGCACAATTATTTGGTGATATCTATTCAATCAAAAGTTTTTAATCGATTAGTCAACTAAAAGTTTAATCTCTACTTAATCATACAGTGTTTGTTACAGTAAGAAAATATGTTCTCATTCTTTGGTGCTATAATGAATACCACTTAATTTCTTTTTCAGCAACAGTTAGTGAACATGCCGTTGCCCTACAGCAAGACTTTTCACTATGCATCATTGAAATGCCACACTACTGCTGATAGATTACTATAGTATAGTGATAGGAGAATATTCTGGAGTTTTAATCATCTGAATGAATCCTATGACTAAATTTAAAAGTATGTGATGCAAAGGCGTAGCTATGCAAGAACAACTTTCACATTTCCACTAAACTGGATTTGCTGAGCATTTACATATATCCTCAGAGCTGAATGATTTGTGGAGTGTCAAGGAAAAAGCATGATTCCTGCAGAGTGATTCAGAGCTAACGAGTTTCAGATCTTCTTGGGACTAAGTGTACCCTGGGTAATTCTTTGTGGCCTGAAACAGGCCAAAGGGAATTTAGCCAAAGGGTGCTAATCCCATTTCTCTGCAAGATAATCTGCCAAGGCTTTTACCTTTTAGACATATGAGTCAAAGGTATTCTAAGGTTGGCGCCAAATGGATAAGCTACAAACCACATTTTCATGACCTGAGAAGGTACAGTTAAGACAAGGAAGCTGACTCAGCTTTCCTCTTGGACCAGACCACATCTGACTAACATACAAAACTACTCTCTATCTGTTACTCTCAATTACTGACACAAGTGCCCCACTGCAGCTACCAAGCAATCATGCCAAATCAGTCCAGGGTTCCTTCTCATTAATCTCAGTCCCATTCAAATATCAACTCTGGGTACAGCTTTCTCAGTTTCAACCACAGCAGAAAAATTAGGACATGACATCTAATTAAGAAGGTTGTTGGTAAAAGAAGGGCTGGTTGAGATGGAAGGCTGTGTTTGCAGTTTTGGCCATGTAGTTGAGAAGCCAGACCCAGTGGGTTTTTGATGGCGTTAGAGGATTTTCCTGCTAGTGCTCCTGTCAATGCCCAAGTTGAACTCTGGAATGAGAAGATGACCTGGGCAGTTGCCCTGACCTTGATAGCCCAGGCAAGCCTGATTTCATCAGATCTTGGAAGCTAAACAGGGTTATTCAGCCACTTCTCTGAATATCCTCCAGGCCCACAGTAGGGGTCAATCACCAGAGACCAGTCACCATAACTTTCAGCAGGACTTTTTGGGTAGAAAAAGCCCAGCAGGAACTTATTTGCATATCAGGCCACACCCCCTGCCACCAAGCCAGCAGGAACTGTGTTCCTCTACATTCCTGTTCAAAAAAAGTCCTGACTTTTATGTGCACACACACAACCCCTCCAAAAAAAATAAGAGAGAAAGAAATGACCCAGGCAGTAGACATAATTGCTCCCAGGCACCATCTCTCAGCAGTTAGTCCCCAGGTAGTCCCTTGGTTTCCCGCCAGGATGTGGGCAATGAAAAGACAAGAGAGATGGCTAAAGTGACAGTGGAGGAAGACTGGGGCAAAATACAATAAGACACAGGAAACCCCCTATTTTAAACCGTAATCTGTTACAGTGATGGAGGCAAAGAAACAACTTTTCCATCATCTTTACGTGTGCACAGTGTAGGTCAGTGGAGCTGTTCCGGGTGGTCAGAGGCCTATTCGGATCTGGCCTGCAGGAAGAGATGGAACACTGAGTGGCCCACTGAGACCATTTTGCTCAGCACTTTGCAGATAAAATCTCTTGCATCCATTTCGACTTGGCCTCTGTGTTAGAGGCAACAGGGTTGAATAGTGCCAGAGTGCCAATTTGTCCAATTGTTTGAGACAGTTTTCAGTTTCTTAAGCTTGAGATGTGGACAGGATCCTTGGAGGTTTGTGGCCTACCACCTGCTAATATCACTTCTACCCTTCCTGGTTACTACATCTTCCAGTGGGGTTGGCTGACAGGATTTGAGAGGTAGCTAATGCTTCCTTAAGAGAGGAGTTGGTTGGCCCAGCATTCAAACAGGCTATGGTGCATCCACTCCTAAAGCCCATGACCCTTGACCCAGTCATTATCACCAGTCTCAAATGTTTGATTTTTGAGCAAGTTGATTGAATGGTGGCTAAACAAAGGACAAGGCAAATGATCTAAATTCCTTCCAGTATGGATATAGACCTGGTTATGGGACTGAAACCATCTTGGTTCTCCTGATGGGTGACTTGCACCAGGAGTTGGAAAGAGTGAATATAGGTCTGTTGATTCTCCTGGACCTTTCTGTGGTATTTGATGCCACTGATCTTGATATCCTGGACCGGGATTGGGAGGCACCATTCTGCAGTAGTTGGTCAGAAGGTGGTGCTAGGGGGCTGCTTTTCAGTCCCTGGGTTTTTGGCCTATGGGGTTCCACAAAGTTCCATCTTATCCCCATGTTCTTTAGCATCTACAAGAAACTGCTGGGTGAGGTCATCTGGAGATTTTGGCTGGCTTGTCATCAATATGTGGATGACACTCCGTGCTATCTCACAATTCCAGGTGATCCCGGGGAGGCTATAGAAACCCTGAACCAGCATCTGTAGGCAGTTTTGGAGAGGATGCTGGCTAATAAAATTAAGCTTAATCCCAACAAGACAGAAGTGCTACTGGTGGATGGAAAGCCTGATCTGGGATTTAAGTTATCACTCATTCTGGATGGGCTGTACTTTCCTTGAAGGAACAGGTCCATAGTCTATGTTCTTGGACCCAGGCCTACTGCTGGGTAAGTAGATGGCAGCTGTGGCCAAGAGTGCCTTTTACCAGCTTTGACTGGTTTGCCAGCTGTGATCTTTTCTGGCCACTGTGGTCCATGCCCTGGTTACACCTAGATTAGATCAATGCTGCCTTGAAAAGTGTTCAGAGATTTCAACTGGTACAGAACACTACTGCCAAGATGTCAACTGGAGTGGGTCATAGGGACCATATCCCTCCAATCTTGGCCTATCTATACTGGTTTCCAATTTGTTTCCAAGCACAATTCAATGGCTGGTCTTGAAGGTTTATATAGTTTGGGATTAACATACCTGAAGGACCACCAAATCCTTTATGAATCTTCTCAACATTATGGTCATCTCTGGAGGCCCTACTTTGGGTGTTCCTGCCTTCTGAAATGAGGCAGGTGGCAACCCAGGAGAGGGCCTTCTCAGTCATGGCACCAAAACTGCAGAACTCTCTCCCCAGGGAGAGTCATCTGTTCCTTCCTGTTGCCATCTTCCAACAGCAGGTGAAGACTTTTTTGTTTCATTTGGCATTCCCTCAATGATCCCTCCTTCCATATATTGCGTATGCATTTTCACTCTGTCTTTAACTCCCTTAAAAATGGTTTTAATTATGTATGTTTGAGAGAGCAGTTTTCAGTGGTTTAGAATGTGATTTTATTTTGTGCATTTTAAATTGCTAGCTGCCTTGGTGGTCCTTGTAAGTACAGAAAGCATGATGTAAATTTTGTAAATATTCGTAATAACGTTAGACAGCTAAAGAAAAGTCCTGGGGGGAAAACCATTCTACAGTTATGGGAAGGTTGAGATGTTGACATTGGAAAAAGGTTTTGCCTATGTCCCCCCACCACAAAAACCCAGGTTTTATTAAAAAAAATAGTTTATTTTTATGATAAAAAGGCTGTTCAGGGGAAAGAAGCTGCCCAGGGGTACGTAATATTTTTGGCTCAAGTGCCAGAAGTCTCTCAGTGTCCTCCTGTGAAGATGTTGGTATGAAGGCAATCAAACAGGGCAGCAGGGGTGGAAGTGTTGTATTTGGTCAAAGACTCCAAGAGCCAACTGAGCCACAGTGGCCAGTGCCTCTTGAGCACAGGGTTCCTCCTCAGCAAAAAACAAGCTGGGTGTGCCAGGCAATTTGGCTGCCGTTTGCTTATTTATTTTCCAAGAATTTCTTTTTCAAGAAACTCTTTTGCTTCTGTTTATTTATTCAGAAAATGTTTATGCTGCCTGTCCAGGGACCTGGCCACGGTAGCTAACAAAATAAAAATCATAAAACCAAAACTTGAACTCATATAGAACCCTATCTGAACGCATATCCTGGAACTCTAGCCCTAAACCTGGGAAAGCCCAATTTTCTAAGGGAATATCTCATTGTGTTCCAACGTGGTAGATTATTAGTAATATGGTTCCTATTCATCTCTCTCATTTAATAGTCCCTTTCATTTAAAATCCACATCAGAATATTTCCATTAGAGAAGACTTTCTGAAACTGCTGAAAAAATGTAATTAATTATGTGCTGACTTACACACAGTTATCTTTTGTCCATACAAGTACCCCTGATCTTCCCCTTGTAAGCCTCCTCAGCAAGTATACTATGTGTAACATCCTACCATGGATACAATCAGTGTCAGATTCTGTGATCACATTGACTGGGTGGAGAAAGAACTGCTGTCACAATCAGAGAACTCCTTCTGGCTACAGACCTATCAGTTCATACACAACATTTGCTTGTTTGGATGAAAAATGTAGTGCGAATTGCCCTAACGCTGCAATAAAACGGACACACTCTCTGGCAGAACAATGTCAGGACACAATAATGCCCAGGGTAATGTGATCACTGCAAAGCTCAGAGCCTTTGAAATGCAGTGAAGTAGTTTTCACAGAAGAAATAAAATATGGATTATATTCAGCATTCATTGAAATAAAGGTAAAAGAACAAAGAAAGGGACAGTATACATCTGAAATTTGAACACTAGTGAATGAGTAAAGAGTACATTTCTTTTATCCAGTTTGGCTTCCATTAACTCCTTATCTAGTGAAATGCCTTCCAGCAGGCTCCAATTTTCTTAATATAAAAACTACTATATTTTTCCTTTTGCTCTCTGCTTTAAAGTGCTAAAGAGCCATATTAATAACTGCTGTTTTTCAACTGCTGTTTGAGTCCAGTCCAGACCAATGAAGTTTTATTCAAGGTTTGAGTTTTTGCATGCACTCACATATCTTATGAAGTGTGCCTGCACACAAAAGCTCATACCTTGAATAAAACTTTGTTGGTCTTAGAGGTGCCCCTGGACTCAAACTTTGTCCTGCTGTTTTTCATATTTGCAAAGGAGAACGTCAGTAGTTTTTCTCTCCTAATTCAGCAACTTGAAAACCTGTTTTGCACACCATCTAAAAAATTTTTGAGCTTGCTGGATACCTTTAGAATTCTCACAGGGTGATGGATGCAACCACACACACACACACACAAACACAACCCCCCTCTGATTCTAAGGTTGCCAACCCCCAGGTGGTGCCTGGAGATCTCCCAGAATTACAACTGATCTCCAGATGACAGAGATCCATTCCACTGGAGAAAAAGGATGCTTTGGACAATGAACTCTATGGCATTATACCCTGCTGAGGTCCCTCCCCAAGCTCAGGTCTCTGCAGCCTCCACCCCCAAATTTGCAGGAATTTCCCAAGCTGGAGTTGGCAACCCTCTATTTAACAAGGTGTTTTTAAAATGAACATTATTGCATGCACACAAGATATATATTGAGCAACCTAAGAAACACTCATGTGGCAGAATCTGTCAAATCTCCAATGGCCACTCAGAACTTATTGGGCAAAAGCCCCACCTGGCTCTACCTATTTTCTAAAAACACATGGCAGGTGTCATGGTGCCCACAGGAGTCATGTTAGGGACCCCTGATTGAAACGAATCCAATTTAGTCTTCACATTCTGTTCTTCATTTTAAGACTAAATTTTGGCTTTGCCACCATGCCTGAAACGATTTCCTCTCTACCCACACCTTGGACTACAAAGCTTGAACTATAAAGCTTGCAACTGGAAATAGACTGTTTTGTGATATTTTGCTGATCCTAATAAAGGGTACCAAGAAATTTTTTTCTTTGCATTTGTATTGTAATCTTCTTCACGCCTCAGCTCACACTTGAATGAATGAGAGATGCAGAACATAATCCCAGATGGAGGAGGAAGAGGAGGAGAAGATTGGATTTATACCCAACCCTTTACTACCTGAAGGAGTCTCAGAGCAGCTTACAATCTCCTTTCCCTTCCCCTCCCCACAACAGACACCTTGTGAGGTAGGTGGGGTGAGAAAGCTCTTTCAAGAACTGCTCTTGAGTAGAACAGCTCTATGAGAACTTGTGACTGACTCAAGGTCACACCAGCAGCTGCGTGTGAAGGAGTGGCGGACCAATCCTGGTTTTCCCAGATAAGAGCCCATGCACTTAACCACTACACCAAACTGGTTCTCAGGGTTTCTATGCCAGTAAAATTCTTGTTGATATGACGCTTGACATGCCTGTATATCCCACAACTCCAAGCTTAGTGTTGTGGTCAATTCTAGACTGGCATCTGCAAGATGTAGGTGTGAATTCTCATTCTGTCATGGAATCTTGTTGGGTGAGCTTGGGCCAGTCACTCTCCCTCATCCTAACCTAACTTGGAGGGTTGTTGTGATGACAGAATAGAAGAGAATGATGTTGTAAACCACTTCGGGTACCCCATCAGGCCAATATGTGTGATATAAAAATAAACAAGATGACCAAACATGTATTTTAGCAATGCCTCTTCATAAAATAATACCATACAAACAGGAGGGAACAAAGCAATGAAACAGTGATTAAGGTAGCAAGCACTTCTCTCGGACAGGCATATTTACAAAAAAATATAATAAACTGAAGTGAAAACCAGAGAGCCAGTTTGGTGTAGTGGTTAAGTGTGCGGACTCTTATCTGGGAGAACCGGGTTTGATTCCCCACTCCTCCACTTGCACCTGCTGGAATGGCCTTGGGTCAACCATAGCTCTGGCAGAGGTTGTCCTTGAAAGGGCAGCTGCTGTGAGAGCCACCTCACAGGGTGTCTGTTGTGGGGGAGGAAGGTAAAGGAGATTGTGAACCGCTCTGAGACTCTTTGGAGTGGAGGGCGGGATATAAATCCAATTTTAAAAAAAGAAAACTAAAGGCACAGCAATGTGTGCAGAAATCAGGAGATAAATGGAAACAGTATGGAGTCAGAATCGACTCCCCCCCCCCCAAAGGCCATGTTGAAAAGCCCTGATTTGCCAAACATCTACAATAAATCCTTGCCATTATGAAATGAATGTTGCCCTATCCAAACATGATGTCCAGTTTCCCTGGGTATTCATGTCTGACATCTTTGGCAAAGCTGTTTGCTGACAACAGGCTCAGCTATCCAGTCTCACACATTGGAGCACTGCTTATATCTTTGCAAAGATTATCTAAATACAACTCTGAGTGGAAATAACAAATCCTAATTGTTCTAGCACTTTGTAGAAGCTATTTTAAAACAAAACCTACCCTTGTCTTTTGCAGGCTGTTGCATGTTTTACCATTCCACTCTGATTGTGAGAATGTTAACAACAGAGAACTCTTAAGCATCTGCCAATCCAGTTAGAAGACTGGTCACTTCTAGTCTAGATATGATTTCTTCTAGCCTCCAGGTCACTTTCAGCACATTGCAGGGGTAACAGGTTACTGAGATTTTCTAATGCACTTTCTTTGATATTACCACAGTCTCATTTCTGAGATCTTCTATATCTTTCCTTAGCTCTTCAATGTCTTTTCTAATTTCTTATTTAGAAGCAGTTATCATGTCTCTCACCCCTTTCATCATCCTCGCTTCCATTGCTTCTAATTGCTCTTGCATTTTCTCCATTGAGGCAGTCCTTGCACGGGTTAACTTATGCTCTGACATTTAAAAAAAACACCGAAAATGTTAACCTCTCCAAATTAAATTTAAACTATCAGATTTGATAGAGTAAGGCTTGCCCTTTTCAATAAGCTTAATTTCACCGTCCTCAGAGCCTCCTGGGCTCAGATATTAAATTTTAAAGTTTTTATTTCTTCCAAAATGGCAATTGCAACTTTCTGCTTCCCTTAAAAAAAATTTTCTTTCAAAAGGCTTCTAAAATAATTATCAGCGATAATGTCCAATAGTATTTACCTTATAATTGTCACCTCTGTCAGCTTCACCAATTTTTAATGTGCCGAACACTTTAAAAACTTTGTTTACATTTTGACCTCCTAGCAATGGCTGCCGATGTTTTTCTATGATATTATAGTCCTAGAGTAAACTAGCTGCTTCAATGATTTCCCTTTTCCATCTGACACTTCCTGCTTTTCTTGCCACCAAATCCCATTTTCACTGGTAAAAAGATCTCGCGATGTTTGACATATTGCCTGTGTTGACTGTGAGAGCTGCAAATCTGTGACGATGGGGCTTTTTCACCAAAACCACAAGTAGACAAAACAATAAATTCCTTTCCACTTTTTAGCACTGTCCTTTAAATTTACAAAGTTCAAATTCTGCCCCTTCTCCCTTCTTCTTCCAAGCTTTCTGAATCTCTATTTCCCACCTTTTGATTTTATTTTGTTTAACATTAAATAGTCCCGGAATGAAGATAGTCATTTTCTGCAGTTATCCAGATCCAACATCGGTCTTGTATAGCTTTAGATGTTTAGCATTCTCAAAGAAGGTTAGGATCCTGTCGAGCTTATGTCAAATAAATGACTCTGGAAACTTCTGCAGATGATGAATATGCAACTCGTCTCCGGAGACCTCTCAAAGCCTCTAAGGAGCCCCCCCCCGGGACTCCCTTTTAACCAAGGTAAATCTTCTCAGAGTTTCCTGTGCATATCTTGGACTGATCTCTGACTGAGACATGTAGGCAGTAGGCATTAAATTGCCCTCCACTACCCTGAACAGAAGCCCCAGCCAGCTCCCCTTCTCAGAAGCAATTCAGCTCAGCATTTTCCAACCCCGGAAGTCCCCCTCCTTCCCTTTCTGTCCCGTTCCATCTCCTTCTCCCCCTCCTCCCGCCCGCCCGCAATCACAGCACACCGCCGGCGCCAGGGCAGGGGGGGAGGCGATGGGACAGGAAGGAAAGGGAAGGGGGGGCAGGTGGTGGTGGTGGGCTCAGAGGAGGAAGCAGATATGCTGCGGCTGGCAGGGCGGGGAGGCAACAGGAAGGAAAGAGAAAGAGGTGACAGAGGAGGAGGCAGGCACGCCCAGGCGCAGGAGGGTGGGAGGCAAAGGGACAGGAAGGGAAAGGAAGGGCAGCCGGCAGCAGTGGCAAGCAACGCTGCCCTTGCCTCCTTCCCACTGCTACAGCAGCTTTCCCGGCCGATCAGCTGATTAGTGGGAGGGAGGAGGAGGCGGGGAGGCTGTGCGGGGGGGCAAAGGAGGGAGGAGGAAGCGGGGGGAGGAGGAGGCCCATGGTGGGGAGCGAGGCTGCACGGCCCATGGAAAACAGGCAGTGGCCCACTACCAGTCCCCGGTTCGGGGGCTGGGGACCCCTGATCTATACGTATATATCAAACACTTAAAAAAAATCTGGTTCTTCCTTTAAGGACCTCAGGGCAGCATGCATACTAACCCTCACATACACAATAGCCCTGCAGATAAAGTTAAATTGAAAGAGAGTTTAACTGGGGCAAGGTCAACTAAGCTTCATCTGAGTGGGGATTTGAACCCCTCTATAGCCCTAGGATGATACTCAAAACATTAAGCTCTGGACAAGAAAAGCCTGTACTTCCCAATACTACCAGCACCTTAAGCATTTTGTATGTTCAGCTAATATAATGGGACATAATCCCGCCAGACTGGAACATTGGTAGACAACAATAAAGCCATGACCCTTGCACCAGTGCACCTACTGATCTGTGAATATGTTAAAATGTATTAGGGATTTGCGTGTGTTTGGAATAGAAATAATGGGAGCAAACAATTATAACTCTTTTTTAAAAAATAAACTGCATAGTGCAAATATGCCCATGCCAATATAAAATCACCTGTCGAACATGGTGCAATGTCTATATGTGAAGTTTACCATGCTCTGAGCCTTACTGTTTAGCTAACTGTGCACTTCCTAATAAGTGAAAGTGCCAGCTGAGAGGATCACAACTTCCAAGCACTTGTATCTGGACAATTCCAGTTATCTGAATGAGAGCCAAGTGGAAAGAAATATGAGTATCCCATTGGTTATCAGCTTCCAAGGGGAAACACCCTACTAGAACATGAAAAACGGTATTCCACTCATTCAGATCACGTTTATTTTGGGAATTGTGATCCTGTGGGCATTTGGACAGGCTTCATCTCAGAGACCAGTCTCAGCATATTTATATTCGGGGGGGGGGGGTGTAAGCAGCATTTAACATATAGCTTACCACTTGGAGGCAGGGCTGTATAAGGTTCCTGGGCTGTCTGTCTGTATGGATAAAGGATGCTGATAAGCAGTGCTGGAATAAACCCTGTGGAGGCCCCTAGGCAGTCAAAATCTTGGGGCCTCCTTGCAAATTATCTTAGAATCTGAGCACCTTCCCCATTGCCCATGGCCTCCACTGCAGCCTTCAGGCACCTTCTTAAAAGCCCCTTTGACAAAGCTGTGGGGGAGAGGCAGAGAGAGGCAAACTTGGCAACAATGCCAGCAGCAGCTGCACCAGGCAAGTCAAGCAAAGAGCAGCTCACCTGCTGGCTGCACTTGCAGGCTGAGAGGGCTGGAAACAGGGGGAAACCGGGGGCGGGGGGTGGAGCTGGCCTGGGGCCCCTAAAGGCATGGGGACCCATAGGCCAGTGCCTACTTGGCCTAATTGCTAATCTGGTTCTGCTGAGAGCTGGTTTGGTGTAGTGATTAACTGTGTGGACTCTTATCTGGGAGAACCGGGTTTGATTCCCCACTCCTACACTTGCAACTGCTGGAATGGCCTTGGGTTAGCCATAGCTATTGCAGAGGTTGTCCTTGAAAGGGCAGCTGCTGTGAGAGTCCTCTCAGCCCCACCCACCTTATAGGGTGTCTGTTGTGGGGGGAGAAGATAAAGAAGATTATAAACCGCTCTGAGTCTCTGATTCAGAGAGAAGGGCAGGGTATAAATCTGCAATTCTTCTTCTGACAGGAAAGCCCCAAAACACTGTATGCTTTGCCAGTAACTCTGGTAGTAGTCCACCAGTCTTTGTTCAAATGCTTATAATGCTGAGAAGCAGCAACTTCCAATGTAGATTAAAGTCAGGCTTATTTACACATGGATTTTTCTAGCTGTGTGCCTCCACAGGATTGTTTCTGAATGTCCTTAGGTATGTGATGACATAAGGAAATGTAAAGCAGGATCCATAAACAGACAAATTCATTTATTAGCAATTTTCACAACCATGTTGACTTTTCTGGAACAACCACATCCATGGAAATTGTTTAATGAGTTTACTGGCACATTGCCAGATCATGTGCTATGCTTTCAGACACGTGAGAACAGTTGAGAACAGATAAATGAAGAAGAATGGCAGGAGATAAATGTGCAAACTAGAATTCTAACTGCAGCATGTTTAAATTTTAGAAGAGACAAGATTGGATTTACCGTATTTTCGGTCCGGACCATAGGATGCACCTTCCTCCTGGGGTGCGATCCGCTGCCTCCGCCTCCAATCCCCCACTGCAAACCCAGCGCTTCACGAGCGCTGGCTGTGGAGGAGGCAGCGTGCTCCTTCCGCCCTCCGATCCCGGCACTTGCTTTAAGCATCAGAGCTGGAGCCAGGCAGACAGGCACGCAGAAAGCATGCCGCCCCCTCCACAGCTGGTGCTCGCAAAGCACTGGGTTTGCGGAGGGGGTGGGTGCTTCCTCCGTGCCTGTCTGCCTGGCTCCAGCTCTGATGCTTAAAGCAAGCGCCAGGATCGGAGGGCGGAGGGAGGGATCCTGGCGCTTGCTGTAAGTGTCAGAGCTGGAGCCAGGCAGACAGGCACGGAGGAAGCACGCTGCCCCCTCCGCAGCCGGCGCTCGCGAAGCGCTGGGTTTGCGGTGGGGGCAGCGTGGAGCAATCCCAGCGCTTGCTGGAAGAAGCTGGAGCCAGGCAGGCAGGCGCGGGGGAAGCACCGGGATCAGAGGCAGCGGATCCCCCCCCCCCCCGGAGGAAGGTACCTTCACTCCATAAGATGCACACACTTCCCCCCCCCTTTTTTGGGGTGGGGGGGAAGTGCATCTTATGGTCCGAAAAATACGGTATATCCCACCCTTTGCTTGGAGACTCAGAATGGTTTACAATCTCCTTTCCCTTCCCCTCCCCACAACAGACACCCTATGAGGTAGGTGGGGCTGAGAGAGCTCTTTTGAGAACTGCTCTTGAGCAGAACCGCTCTGATAGAGTTTGGACTGACCCAAGATCACTCCAGCAGTTGCTTGTGGAAAAGTGGGGAATCAAACCCGGTTCTCCCAGATAAGAACCTGCACACTTAACCACAAAACTAACTCTCTTTTATAAGATAACAGTCCAGCATTTGAATTACAGGCTCTGCATCTCTCCTCAATTCGAGGGGACCAAATACAAAGATTTTAAAAGGACACTGTGTTCCAATCTAGCAATTTTTCAAAAGCCTAAATGCTCTGCAGTGACTTTCCATTCTCTTGAACCAATGGTCTTTACAGTCAGAAATTCTCATTAACCATTCTAAGAAGCCATACTTTGTGGGGGTAGGAGGAGGGTGCCTGGGAGGAAAAACAGTTTTTGAAAACAGGAACCAACAGAAAGCTCCAGATCAAAAGCAGATAAAAATTTACCAGTCATATTTCAAAAGTTTTGCCCTTGAAGACTACAGGGGTGGCCAACGGTAGCTCTCCAGATGTTTTTTGCCTACAACTCCAATCATCCCCAGCCAGCTGGTGCTGATGGGAGTTGTAGGCAAAAAAAAATCTGGAGAGCTACCGTTGGCCACCCCTGGACTACAATATGACCTAATGCCTAAGGACTATTAGTGTTGCCAGCTATAAGTTTGGAAATTCCTGAAGATTTAGAGGTGGAGCTGGTGGAGGGAGATGATGGCCTCAGCAGGTTATGAAGCCACAGAATCCACTCTTCAAAGAGGTCATTTTCTCCAGATGAACTGATCACTGTAGTCTGGACCCTGTAGAACTGTTATTATCATCATCATTTGTTATCATCACCTTGTCTGTAACAGCCCAAACATGGAAAAACAAAAACAAAAAACAAATTAAGCTCCTGAAGCTGTGCCTTTAGCTTTTCCTTCCCTTGTATTGTCAACCATTAACAGGATTTGCTTCTTAAGTGGGCCAGTTCTACAAGACCTTTCTGCAATGTGACATTTACTCTGCCCCACTGACATAGCAAAGAATTGCTTGTTGTGCGTGTATAATGCAAATCCACATTTTACACAGCACAAACTGGGAGCATAAAATTGAACTCCTACTTAAACTTCACACAGGCTGTTTATTGTCTTTATCTGGTGATACTAAGACTGCTTTTGGCTTTGGTGCATTAGTAGCTCAAGGCATGACCTGGCTGGTAACGAAGAAAGTGGAGAAAAGAACAGGGTCAAGAGATTCAATTCCCACTCCTATTAAGTCCAGACGGTCCCAGCTGTCCGTTAAATTGCTAGTGTTTTTAGAAATGAACTTCATCTATTTTAATACCAGGCTATAAGGGGAGAGTATTGATTTGAAATATTTTATGTTGGTGATTTAATATAGGGTGGTTTTAATTAGCTTGTATCTCCTGTCTTTTGCAAATTTATTTTGCTGCTAAGTGGTATATGAACCAATAAAGAAATGGACATAAATCACTGTGTCAGGATCAACGATCATATCCTGAAAGGCACAGAATTCTAGAGTTTTGACAGTGCAATCCTAAATATGGTTACACTTTTCAATTAGTTTAGAAGACTGTAACTCTATTTAGAAATGCACTGCAAAGTTATTACACTTGACAAACTTGGAGAATGTGCATTCTAGACTTCATTAGCATATTTCAAGTTTAACATTCCTTTAAGGAATTCTGGCTTCACCAGAGATTAGCACTCTGTTAAAGAAAATACAGAAGGAACTGTTTTAAAGATGGACCTGGCCAAAACATACCAGAATGAAAGATATATGGGGCATTACCACTGACCTGGATGCTCAGGATTTGATCCAGCATTCTGAAACTGATGCAACTCTAGAGAAATCAATAAAGTGAAAATGTGCTTATGATTGGGCTGGCAGGGTGTCATCCAGTTTCCATTAAAACTAGTGGCAAAACTCCCATTTAATGTAACAATTCTGAATTGCATTTTCATGTAAAGTTGCCAATATTTTCTGGCAAGGTACATCTACCACTTGCATAACAGACCTCCCCCCTTGCAAACAATAACAACAACAGCATTTTTTCTCACTGCATCTCAGTGCTGGGAGAATGTTTGTTGCTGGTCCAGCATGGCTTGAGATTTAGCAATCTGGTCTCTGGTTCTATCTGAATTTGGTGCAACCTGTGTTGAAACAGATGAACAATGATATGGACCTGCACAATGAACATTATCAGATTCTTACAGTAACATCTACACTATGCAAACAGGTCTATAAGGCTGGGCGTGCCACTGGCAGACACTTGCAATGCAGCATATGTTAGCTTTTTAAACAGGCATACATTTTCCCACTACTGATCAAGCCAAGCAGCAGAAAAATAAAACAAGCACGGACAAAATTTGAGCTAAGGCTTATTTGCCCTTTAGAATCTTATTTAAGTCCTACTGAAATCTATGAGAGTAAGCTGTGGACAGCAGTTATAGTTCCACTTTCAAGAACACTGCTTGCTTTCAATGAGACAAATTCTGAAGTCCTGAAGTACCTTTGACACATAAGTACCTGGACCAATAAGCACACAACCCACAGTCAATTTACGGCACATGGTGCAGCACTGATTTAAATGAGTCCAGGCTGTACCCCAGGGACTGTGTTTAGAATACTCTTCTACTCAGGAGCAGCAGCCATCTGGCCCTAAGTTACACTGCTGTTCTTCTGCTATCATACCTTAACATACATTTCATATACAACATATACGGACACATAAAGACCTAGCTGTGATTCTTTGGTTTGATTTTGCTCCAACTTGGACTCCGGTTTCAGAACATATCATGTAGCAGAGGTGTCCAAAACACCATCTGGTCCTGATATCAGTAGTGTCATCCTGGTGTCTCTGATCAATGTTGACAGAGTCCTGGGTGCTGAGAGGACTACCACATGTAGACTTTACTGCTGTCTATCTTGGCAGGCAAAATCATGCCAGAATGAGTTTAGAGGGCCGTTAATGAGGTCTATTAATTTCTTTTTGATCAAACCGGTTTCCTACACCTCTGAAAAGCTGGGAGGGGGGTTGTTAGATTCTGCCCTCCTAATAGGAAAAAAGAAGCAAGTTGCTAAGAGTGCTTTCTGCCATCTTCATCGTGCATGAAAACTGGTTCCCTTTTTGGACACAGCTGACCTGACCATGCCGATTCCTGCTATCATAACCTCAGTACTGGACTGCTGTAACATGTTCTACATAGAGCTACCCTTGAGAAAAATCTGGAAACTGCAACTTTACAAACTGCAGCAGCCCACTTTCTAGTTGGTGCTAGCATTTAATGCCATTAGACTGGCTGCAGTTATGTTTCTGGGTTCAGTTAAATGTGCAGGTCTCTTCATATATGCAGGTTAGATTAGCCTCTTTCCATTCACAAATCTTCCCTGTGGCTGCTCCTTCCGGGGCATGTGAAGAAAGTTTCAGCTTTGGTACTTTCAGAAGTTGCATAAGGCTGGATTTCTTAAGAGGACTTTTGTACAGGTGATTACAATTTTAAAGACTTTTCTATTTATTTCTTATGTGGATTTTTGTCTGTTTTTATTTATTTTGATTTTTGTAAATAAGTAACTGTGTTTCTTCGAAGGAAGAGAGGCCTTGACAAAGGAGAACTAATAGGCATGGGTAAACATAGCAGAGCACACAGAGGCTTTAGACTGCAGATGGTGGATTCCATCTATGAATGTTCCTTTCTTCTACCCACTTTCTATGCTTGTTGTGCTGGTTTTCTGTTCGCAAAGAGTTTTTAACCAAAGGCAGCATTCCAAACTGCAACCCTCCACTTACAGCCTGAAGCAGTGAAATTTATTTCCCCCCACTTCAGGTCTCTGATTATGGTTGCCAACTTCCAGGTGGGATCTGGAGATCTAGTACTCCAACTGAATTCCAGATGACAAAGATTAATTCCGCTGCAGATAATGTCTGTTTTGGAGGGCAAACTCTATGGCATTAAACCACATTGAGGTTCCTCCCCTCCCCAAACCCTGTCCTCCTCAGGCTCCACTCCCCCCCAAAAAAATCTCCAGAGATTTCCAAACTAGAACTTGGCAACCCTATCTCTGCCCTAACTGCCCCCTCATTCTCTGGCATGCGTGAATCAGGCCTACTGGTGCTCTAGCCCACACTTGCATTATTTTGGCAAACACAAAGTTTGGTGACATGTTCTATCTCAACAGACTTACATCCATCATCCTTTTGACTTCTATCTTCTAGTGTTTGGAAAACCTGGTGATCTTTATTTAAAAGCCAAAATATGTAATCTGTTGGAATAGCAAAACACACTGAAAACTATTGGATAAAATGCTTTAATCTTCTCCCTGTCACCTTGTAGTTCACGACACAATACACAGCAATACCAAGGGATGCACCTGCTATGGTGATTTCTTTTTATTTATTAGAGTTATCTGTTATCAAGACCTGACTAAGCACAGTAGTCATCTTCAGCTTTCTGGCCTTCAACTGTAAACTGGCATACTTACTTGGACATCAGTCTCATTAAGCAAAGAGAAAATGTATTCTTAATAAGCATGCATGCTACAGTTCATCCTGTGCACTAGATATCCAAATACTATGGTGATAATATTTTAGAACAAAAAGCTCTACTACCCAGCTACTTCAATACAAGTATAGCTCTAGGAGGCAACTCTGGCAAAATCTTTAGTAAAATGGTCAAGAACTTCAGCTTCCTGTTTAGAAAAGCCAAAGTCTACGCATCATCACTACCAAGCAAATCCTGCAAAAGTTAGTACAGCATAGTTTGCCAACTCTGGGTTGGGAAATTCCAGATTTGCAGGGGGACCCTGAGCAAGGCAGGGTTGGAGGAAGGGAAAGACTTCAGCCAGATACAGTGTCATAGAGCCCACCCTCCAAAGCAGCAATTTACTCCAGGGAACTGATATCTGTAGTCTGGGAAATACTTGTCATTCTGGGAGATCTCCAAACCACACCTGGAAGTTAGCACCCTACTACAGCATACGTCTAGTGAATAAGTCTGCTATTTAAATTTAATATTGTGCTAGCAGGTATAAAATAACTGGGAGTCCAACCATAGCCAAGGACCCCCTCCCCTTCCAATTGTTTTATTAACTCAGAAGCATACAGGAGGCTTGTCCAGCACATATTATGGGAACTACCAAGGCATTGCAGCTCCTCCCTTTAGGTCAGCAGTGTGTGTTGGGCCCCTGTTTAAGGGACTGCCTCCTGGTATTAAGTCATACAGCAGCAAGCCACAAGTCATTTACTCCAGGATAGTTTTATTAAAATAAATGGAACTGCTCTGGAGTAAATGGGCCACAGCCCAAAACTCATTAGCAGTTCAGGTAACAATAGCTTCTAATGCCATTAGGTCTTCATAAAGCTATTGTCTAGACAGCTGCAAGAGAGCTCACATCAGCACTCTCTGGTCTGATCTCAGCAGGATTACTCCAGAACCATCTAGAAACCTCTGGCCTATAAATGACCTTATCACAAAGTCACTTGCATGTTGTGATCAGAAATAGGTATAGGATTGGATTATGGTCTGCAAATCTTTACACTGGATGTGTGATTTAGGAAGATGTTGAACTGGGGGAAGCTGTGTTGTTTGTGGTTGTTATCTGCTGTGAGGCAAGTAGCTAGAGAAATTCAGAAATCTAATGGAATAAAATATAAGCTGTTCTGAGACTTCTCATAAATTTGGGGGAATCTGGTCCTGATTTCAGTGTCAATTCTACAGACATTTACTTGGGAATAAGCCCCATTTGACTCAGTGGGATTTACCTTTGAGTAAACATACATGGGACTGGGCTGTAAATGAGATGTCATCCCATTGTCTGCACCATTCCTGTGAGGCTGGACTCCTCAGTGTCGTTGAGCCTGTGGGCATTTTTGGAAATTTGAGGATGGGCAGTGGAGGCTTCCACAAATTAGCTACCACAGAGTGCTTGGGGCCAATCACAAAATGTAAGCAGGTTCCAAGCCAAGTGTCCTCCTGTAATGGAGGCAGCTGTTTCTGAATGCAGACACAAAGGTGATGCCTCCTGAGTTCTTCTCAAGCTTCTCCTTCTTTAGTGAGGTAAAGGAAAGCTAGGAATGGCTTTGTGCTTTGAAGAGGAGTTGTTTTGTTACTTGCTGATGGGTCGCATGGTGCCTAGGGGAGCCACATTTAGGATTACTATCTGCCTTGAGTGCAAATGTGATATTCCAAGTAATGCTGCTGATTTTAATGAGGAATCTCTTAAATGATCAGATTGTATTTAAATCCTGTAAATTTATAATCCTAGACTCTTGAGCCCACTATGAATTTAGTCTGAATGAGTGAATTTACTCCAGTCCTACATGAATATTGTTCTGAGGGAATCATTCTTCTTAAGTAAAGAAACCTTTTGTATTCCAAAGCTCTTCCTACAATGCTGACTCCTGCACGACCCTTTCTTTTTGAAAAACAAACTGTAATTGCTTTTTGTTTATTCATATATATGATATATCTCTTTTCAGCCCTTTGGGCTCCTGACTGAACAATTGAAGTGGTTCAGTTCAAGACAGGCTGATTCTCCATAACTAATCAATTAGAATAAAAATGAGGGCATCATAAACATCTGCCGGAGGAGGGCAAGCTCAAGCATGCCATGGAAAGCAACATTTGTGTCTGAAGAGTGGTGTGGGGGGAAGGGGAGAGCACTAACTCGGGATGCTAAATATCCCACTAGCCTGCCTTTGCTCAAATGGGCATTTGTCTCCAAGAAAGAAGAAACAAGGGCTAGGATACCTGTTTACTTCTGTGGCCATGCAGTCTAGTAACTCAGGTGCTGTATCTTGCAGAGTTATGAATTTAGCCCTCAGCTCACCCCACCCCACCCCTGTTGTCTCACTGGGTGGCTTGTGGTTGCTCCACATCAGCTCACAGGAGAATGATCTACCTCATCGGTTGTTGTAAAGACGGCTAAGAAACTTCTAAACTGATTTGCATGCTAGAATCATGTTGTGATTGTACATCAATGAAAACCATGCTTTACCTTAAGGGAAGACTGGTTTGCACTAGGTGGGGGGACATTCTAACTGGCTTGCTATCCTCCAGTGCCATAAATCTAAGTGCATGTTTTTAGGTAGAAATGGCCTTGACAAGACAAATAGCAGACAGAGGACTGGAATTGATCTGGGGTGGGGGAAGGGTCAGATTACACTCCAGGATATAATGATGAATCTCCAGGGCCTAGGTGGTATAGGCAGTAAGTTTCTTTCCTCACTTATGCACCACCTTCAAGATTTTTTTTTTTTTTTGGGGGGGGGGTTCTGCAGCTGTGATGTTTTCAAGCCATTTATTTGAATTAATGGACTCTGCCCATAGGAACCTAACAAAGCTCTCTGATTTACACCAATGCATAACTGCAGCAATTCAATGTAGGTTAGTTCCAATGCTCTAGAACAGGGTTTCCCAAACTTTTCTTTCCCGTGGCCCGGTTATTTTTACACTTCTCCTTCGTGGCCCACTAAAATTTGGGGGTGGAGCCAGAAGACTTTGGGGGTGGAGCCGGGAGACAGGAATTATGTAATTTCCTGTGGGGACAAGGGCCAAATGATGTCACTTTTGGGGCACTCTGAACCAAAACTCCACCTTTTCCTGTGATGTCACTTCCAGAAAGAAGGGGGGGGCAAAGAAAAAAAAACCTTCCTCGCCATCAGATGACCTCAGCCAGCAATAATTCTGCCCAGGGGTCGTTTGGAAAAAAAAAATCATTACTGGAATGCCCACTCCCTACCCCTCCTGGCTGAAAAAAACACACACACACCCTTCTTTGCCACCCAGGCCTCCCGGGGATATCTCCCCAAAAGAACATACTGCAAGGCACAGGAAAGCTCATACCTTGAAGAACACTTCATAGGTCTAAAGTGCCAGTGGACGCCAGCTTTTCTCTCAAACACTGGGAGGGGGGGAGAAGGAAGGAGAGGCAGCCCAGCTCCTCTCTGCATAACACAGAGACGGGGGAAGGAAGGAAGCCAAAAAGAGCTCAGACTTTACAGCCTGTACCAGTCTTCAAGGCTAGCTTTTTTCTGCACAACAGAGAGACGGGGAGAGGAAAGAAGCAGAGCAGAAGTCATCTTTGCTGGGGGCAGGGCTAGCTTTGGCTTTTTTTGTGACCCGGTAGTGAGGCTTCTGTGGCCTGGTATCAGGTCACGACCCTGCAAATGGGAAACACTGCTCTAGAATATAAGAACACATCTGTGAAGTGGCACCAATACAGCCCAGTACATCTGGCTTTGCTTTTTAGTTCTGTAAAGATACAATGGAAACCATATTGTCTCCCGCAGGTTTAAAGGTGAAAGAGATTTGAACAATTTGGACTTGTATGACACAAAATCTATACAAGCAAATTCTGTATGGAAGTTCCTCACAAGATACTTCTTAGCACATGTCTTAGCACCTTCCTGCATAAGAACGACACTGCTTGATGAGGATTGTTAGCAACACTGGACAAAGCCATGCCGGAAAGAAGTTTATGAGAACAAGCTAACAGGAAAGAATCCTTTTGCGGAATGCAATACCTTTGGAGCACTGAAAGCTGGTAAGGCACCCATATCATTAGGTGTAACGCCTAAAGGACAGAACGCCTGGGGAGATTATGTCGGCACAGCTGTGCTGGGGGGGGGGAGAATCAGATGAGGATGGCTGAAAGGGGGGGGGGAGGACTGAGGGAGGGGACAGGAGAATCTGCCAATCTCCTGCCTAAGTCGGTGTCTGGAAAGGGAAAGCCAAGAGGGGGCAGATAAGATAAAGAGCGCCCTACAGGATCTTGACATCCTTTCACTGTATCACCTACAGCGGAAAGACAGTAACAGGTTGTCCTGGGGTGCCAGCACATAATCTCCCCTCCCCCCTCCCCCACACACACTTCCAGGCTCATCCACTCCGCATCTGAAGGGATTATGAAGTTCAACAGTGCCCGTCACTGTCACAGTGAAACCACCAGAAGCCATTCCGTTACAGGATGGCCAGGGAGGGGGAAGGGGGGGCGGGGTCAGAGGTGAAGAGGCTCACTCCTTGGGAGTCAAAAACAAAGAGGTCAAATGTCCGAAGGAGGCGCGAGCAGAAGCCTTCCCCCCCCCTCGAAAAAGAGCATTTTCCATGACAAGAGGCCGGTTGTCTTGTCCGCCTTCCGCGTCCACTCTTAGGATCCCGGTCGGGCTCGGAGGATTCCCTGGCGGGGAAACTGGGGGCTGCTCAGCTGCAAAGGAAGGCGAAGTGGACGCTGGAAGGAACACGACTAACGAAGCTCGCGAAATAAGCAGCCGAGGAAACCACACTGTCTCCGGGACGCGGAAGGTGCAGCGGCCAGAGCAGCGAGTGCCAGCCCTTCGCAGCCCCCGCATAACCCCCTCTCTTACCAGCTCCTGCTTCAGGCGGCGCAGGTAGTGGTCCATGCTCTTCTTTTCCATCTTGCCACCCAAGTCCATCGGGTCAGGCTAGAACAACCCCGCGCCAACGACCCTTCCCTTCGCGCCCGCCGCAGATGACGATGCCGGCCCCAGGCTCCTAGCGGCGGGGTTTCTTCTAGCTCTTCCTCCTGCTAATCCCTTGAAATGTCCAGCCCCATTTCAGGCTCCCTTCCCTTTAAAAATAATAATAATAAAGTTTGCCTCCTACTGAAGGAAGAGCAGCCGAGGCGCCGGGCAAAAAGCTTTAAGAACGCAAAGTTGACTTCACCCGCCGCGCTCCACAAACACACAGCGGCGGGACGCACGCGCGGCTCTTGCTTGCCAAGCACACTCCCACGGGAGTCCCGCCGCGAAGTGGGGCGCCTCCGAGCGCCAGGAGCGAAGAGCCGGGCAGCGGGGCTCGCAGCTGCCTGAGCACGTGGTGGTGGCGGCAGAGGAAGGGCCTGCACGGGAGAGCCGCCTGCCAAGCCCTTGACATCCGTAGGGTAATCCCGGCCCCCTCTGGACTGAGGGGCGGGTCTTCAGTCGCAGCAGCTCCTCGTGTCTGGCGGGCTTCACGGCGAATCTGAGGGATGCGCGTCTGTTTGCCGCCCCCTCGCATGTAGCCTCTTCTTCCCCTGGAAGTGGGGCGCGTACTTCATTGCCGATTTGCATGTGCGAAGGAGAATCAGTTTTCACTTTTCAGTGCCTGCGCCTTGGGAGGGGTGGGGGGTGGGTTATGGTCCTCCTGATCAAAGTAAATCACCACAGAGTGATGTTGACTGCGCTGGAGATGAACTCATACCCTTGCTTTCAGTGGGAGTCCGTCGTCTTCAACGTTAGCTTGGTTCGTGCTGTGCTAAAGTGTCTTGGCACAACCCGACTGATTCAGAAGTTTTGCTTCCTTCCTGCAACATGGCAAGAGAAAGCGTTAAGGGAGAACAGACAGCTCGTGTGCAGATGTGGGTTCAGTTTATCCCACCCGGAGAGAAGAGGAATAGGATTGTCGTTTTAACATCTGCTAAACTTCGACAGGTGTTTTTCTCCTCTGGGCTGCATTATACAACGTTTGGTTGGTTTACACTGTTTTTTATTTCATTGTTTTACAATTTTGTAATTTAGTTTTATTGCACTGATGGTTGCATGGTTTCAAGTTCTGCCGTCCTCCTTGAGTCTCAGGGAGAAAGGAGGGGGACTGTAAATGAAGTATGCCCTCCCTCCAAAGAAAAGTGCCCACAGGAAAGTGTATTCTGGGGAAATGATAGGCATGGGTTAGGGAGGTTCAGGAGTGTGTAGAACAGATCCTGAACAAGCTGGAGACATCAAAATCACAGTCAATCACCGGATGCCTCTCCTCCACCTGCCCACCACATTGGAGGATTGGATTTACAGGGTCTGTTATGTACTGGAACTGGAGTTTGGCCTTAGGGCCAGCAGGGACGCTGAGCTGGAAACCCTAAAACAATAGCCACCTGGATTCAGGAAGGAGGCCCATCAGGGATCATTAGGCCAGCTATTAACCTATAATTGTGTGTAATGAGATGTAATGGGTTTTTGGGTGGGGAGGTTTGCATGCATATAAGCAGGGCTGTTGGTCCTGCCAGACAGTTCTGTTCCTATCTCACTATGCTGAATCACTGAATAAAGAGATGAACTCACTATCTCTTGGGCATCCTCATGCTTTGAACCCAGTACATTTAAGGGTCCAAATTACTCCCTTTCAAAGAAGATGTCACATCCTCCATTGTTTCAAATGGACTAAGGTCAAACTAGAGAATCTCTCAATAAAAACAGAAGTTGGGGGCATTTTTGCAAGCCCAGCAGAACAAGAGCCAATGTAGCACTGCAAACTCAAGAGGACTAAGGTCAAGTAGGAAAGTGCTTTTTGGGGAAATGTCAGGCACAGGTTCAAAAATGTATAGAATGGATCCCCTGCAAGTAATACACACCAAATGCAAAAGTAACCTCACCCTGCTGCCCGTTCCTCTGCAATCTCTTCAAGTTGGGAGCATTTCTAGGATAACACTACAGACAGCCCCAAAAGGTCTCCCCAAAGCTCTCTCTGGAAAAGACAGCTGAAGTTACAGGAGTCTATGGAATGGCTCAGGAACAAGTCAGTGATACCAGACTCACAGATGGTATCAACAAGCCAGTGATACCAGACTCACAGATACCAGATCTGGGCATACCACCCACCCCCAGCAAAGCAAGCTGGGCAAGTATCCCTCTTATGCTTACAGCCCTTCAAGCCTTCAAAGGCAGGTTCTGAAGAACAGAAAGGCAGACATTCCCAGAGTTTCAACAGGGGCTCCTCAAAGTTATACCGTGACAGCTTGCTATGCACCACAGCCCCACCAGACCAGTGGAAACCAGAGTTTTCCATTTCAAGTGGTTAGTGATGCAGTGACAGAAATGCATAAATAACAAGAAGATGATGATGATATTGGATTTATATCTCGCCCTCCACTCTGAATTTCAGAGTCTCAGAGCGGCTCACAATCTCCTTTATCTTCCTCCCCCACAACAGACACCCTATGAGGTGGGTGGGGCTGAGAGGGCTCTCATAGCAGCTGCCCTTTCAAGGACAACCTCTGCCAGAGCTATGGCTGACCCAAGGCCATTCCAGCAGCTGCAAGTGGAGGAGTGGGGAATCAAACCCGGTTCTCCCAGATAAGAGTCCACACACTTAACTGCTACACCAAACAAGAGACTTCCAACAGGGGCTCCCTAAAGTTACTCCATGGCAGCTTGGCGGGCAGGGTACCCCAATCCTTCCAGACCAGTGGAAATCAGGATTTTCCACTTAAAGTGATTAGTGATGCCGGCCATGACAGAAAGGCAGACATCTGACAGTATGGGGGGTCCCCAAAGTAACTCCATGACAGCTAAGTTGGCAAGCAGGACAGGGGCATCCCAACTCCATCAACCAGTGGAAACCAGATGTTTCCATTTAAGGCGAACATGAGGTAGGTGTTATGTTATGAGGGAGATGTTATTATTTCATGAGGTAGGTGTAAGGTGAGGAAGCCCACCTCTACCCAGCATGAGCCAGTTTGTGCCTATCCCTAGTAAGTGGCAACAAAAACTATAACCAAAATAAGGAGGCAAATTAAAAGAAAAGTAAATGGTATCACAGATGAGTGGATAAAAAAGTGTGGTAACAAGCTATCATGTTGATAAAGGAGAGAAGGCGAAAAGATGCTGGTGACAATGATAAATATCACCATAGCTCTACAAATATTCCTCTGATAATATCCCTCCCTCATTTCTGGAAGAGGTTCTCCATAGTCAGATTACTCACAAAACTGACTTCCGTTTTACCTGACCCAGCCTAGTAATGTCTTCAGTTCCTGCTATCTCAGAGGCATTCATGGTTCTCCTTTCGCATTTTGTCCTCACAACAACAGTGTGAGAAGGGGGTAGTCTGAGAGAGAAATGACTGGTGTATGGTCAGCTGGTAAGCATCATCAGGGTAGGCCCAAAATCTTTTGGGGCCCTAGTACAGCTGTGAACTGCCTCCACCCCAGCACATACACATGTGAGGTTGCTGTGGCTGAGGTATACCCCAAACTGTAAAAGCCTGGATGAGCATGGATCTAAAGCAGGCCCAAAAGTGCTGCCACCCTGTGAGCTGGGAGGGGGTGCAGAGCCTGGTGGAGGCACGGCTCATGGCTGCCTACTCTTCTTCCTTCACTCTTTCAGAAGGGTGATGTGGGGGAAGGCAGCCCGTGTGAGCTGCTGTGACCGAGGCAAAGTACTGCTGCTGCCGTGCAAGCTGAATGGGTAGGGAGCCCATTGGTTGCTGACCTGGCAGCTGCCTGCTCTTCTTCTCCCCTTCCTTTGTGGAGGAAGGGGGGCTGATGAACAGGCCCTGTCAGCCATTGCCACCTGGGTGGTGGAACTGGCTGTTGTGACTGCTGCTTGCTATTAGCAAGCCTCTTTCTGTGCCTCTGGGCCCCCACCCTCTGGCAGTGTGGGCAATTGCCTAAGTCTGCCGAATGGGCAAACTGGCTCCAAGCATCATGACTGAGTGTGGATACCTGCCTCAGATAGGAGGTTGTGTCCCCCCCACCCCACCCCTGGACTTCAGGTGGATCCCCTTTGCTTCTGTAATGGGATTGATCCTTGTCAGCAGCCATCCATGCACGTTTGTCCTATTCTACCTCAGCATCTGTCATAGGACTGCTTATCATCTTCAATAGAAGTCCTGCCTTATCTCATCTCACTGCACATACCAAAAAACTGCTGCCTCTCAGTTGTGTGTTACCTTCCTTGGTTTCCTAGATCACCAGATGGTCACTCCCCTGTTGTCTCTTTCTGACACCGCACATTAAACCAGTATGGATGTAATTCATTTTTTTATGTAATCAGCACTTGTTAACTTGCAGCCAAAGCCATGTTCCACCTGGCCCTTGTTTGAGGTGATGTGAGGTGATATGGAAGTTCTGTCTGTGCTATTGTTTGGTCTATGATGGCTGCTCACACAAGAGGCCAGATTATTATCTGACCAAGATACTTTCCTTGGCTGCTTAGATACACAAGAAATTGCTCTGTGAATTGCCCTTTTCACTTACTAACACTCCTTTACCCAGATCTACTTTTTTCTTAGACTGGAGCCATGCTTTGAGAAGTCTGTCTTTTTATAATCTGATACAGCAAAGGAAAGATCCTCCAATACTTCCAGTGGGCCTTTATAAAAAAAAAAAAGCAGTTTTCAAACAGGAGCATGCTGAGTAAATGTCTGCCCACCCTGGCAATGGGGAAAAATGCTTTGATATCCAAACTGCCTATTCAACTGTTTTTTTCTCTTAAATCTGAAGTACAGCATATATTCTGCAATATAACATAACCTGCAGGGATTGTAGCCACAGTCAAACAATATTTTTGAAGGATCTGTGAAAGGTGTTTGTTTTTGTGTGCTCCATAAACCTGTTCTAAAACTTGAACAATAGAATTCATAACAAGAAGAGCAGACGGCAGTTTTGTAAATCACTAGGGGTGAGAGCTGATAGAGAATTTTTTTCTTAAACTTCAGAAGTGACAGCAAAATTCCACTTTTGAAAAACAACATGGTTTTCTAATCTGCCCTCCATATGGATAAAAGGATCAATGAGACTGCCATGACTAGATTTCTGCAAACCCTAGAGAACATACAAGATTACAGAAAAAAATATTTTAAAAAAAAAACGTTGGGGGGCAACCTCCCCAACAGAAACAGCAGCAGCTATGCATCCTAAAAGTTGCCCCGTGGGGCAGAGTGGTAAGCTGCAGTACTGCAGTCCAAGCTCTGCTCATGACCTGAGTCAGATCCTGGCAGAAGCTGGGTTCGGGTAGCCAGCTCAGAGTTGACACAGCCTTCCATCCTTCTGAGGTCAGCTTGCTGACGGCAAAGTGTGGATGACTGGGGAGGAGAATGGCAAACCACCCCACAAAATTCTGCCAAGAACATGTCCTGCTGTGACATCACCCCATGGGTAGGTAATGACCCAGTGCTTGCACTGGGGACTACCTTTACCTTTTAAGCATCCCAAAATGGTGCCCAGTTTGTGAGTGTGGGTGGAAGTCATGTGAGAGGGTGAATAAGATGGGGTAACAAGCAGCCAGCAACAGAATGGGGAGGGGAGGATGGGAAGGGAGGAAGCAGAACCAGAAGGATGGGTGCGGGGATATAAGTGGGGCTAACAAAGGTAGAGATGGACGAGAACTGGAATTGGAAAGGGTATTGAGGGGAAGTGGAAAAAAGTGGATTGGAAGCAGCTGTGAAGTTGGGACAGGAAAAGCAGGCTCTGGAACGGGAGGCTTAACCAGTGATTTCACTTTTCCTGAGAGTTCAGATGGGTCTTCACACATAGCATTCTATCATATTTTTATCATGCTTTCCTCAAAAAAGCTCAGTGTGATATACATGGTTTTTCCTGTTACACACCCTTAGTGGCCTCAGAGCATGTTCCAGGGCCCTCAGCTTAGGGCAGGTTTCTTCTTGTATCTCCTTGCCAGTGATGAAAGTTTCTTCGCACTTTCCCCTCTTTTTCCCCATACAGGTTCTTGTGCCATCATGAAATCCTTTACCCCAGCCTGCCCTCCTGTGTGCTATTTTCTTCCTAGGTAAGTACTGTGCGCGTTCTTTTGGCTCCCTCCTGGGCCAATGCTTGGATCTTCTCTTTGTCTAAATCAGTGCTGAGATTGGCCTCTTGCCTGGGCCTTCCCCTCACTCTGAGGGTTCTTTGTGCACTGTTGGCTGGAGGCTTGCCTTCATCCTGAGTCCTCCCATGCCTCTGGACCTTGCATCTGCTGGCCCACCACTCTCTTTTGATGACAAGAGCAGCCAGGCTGGGCCCTGCTCTTCCACTGGCGGCAGTCCATCACTTCCGGCCTGGCCATTTTTACTTCTATCTGGACCAAGGAACTCCCCATTGCTGCCCAGGCCCCATGCAGACCAACATTGCTATCCTTGGAATCTGCATTCTTTACTGTGAATATTAATCATTTACTTCCTTTTAACATAACCCAATTTGGGGTAACAAGGAAGTCTGTGTGTGTGTGTATGTGAATGAAGCTGGTTCAACTTCTGAACTTTTGCTGTCTATGATGTGGCAGAGTTAAGAATCTCCATGTGTTGTCTTGTGTGAATAGAAGCACACCCACCAAAGCCAATGTTACTGCTAGAGGATTTTGTGTAGGGTGCTAAGCATGAGAGAGATGGGGCAAGAGCTTGGAATTGTGCATCAACTGACTTGTCTTCATTTCTGCCACTCTGGGCAACTGCTGAGGCTTGACTGTATCATTTAGCCTAGGCTATAGATCCAGGTTTGTAGCTGTGTTGGTTTGAAACAATAGAACAAAGTTTGAGTCCAGTGGCTCCTTGCAGACCAACAAAGTTTTATTCAAGGTATGAGCTTTTGTGTGCAAACACAGTTCCACAGATACATGGAAATGGAAGGTAACTGATTAAACAAGCAAGCTGTTCAGCCTCTGTCTAGAAGTTTGAATGGCTGCCTTCCATTTCTATGCATCTGAGGAAGTATGTTTGCACATGAAAGCTTACACCTTGAATAAAACTTTATGGGTCTGCAAGGTGCCACTGGACTCTAACTTAACCTAGGCTGTAGAAAGTGAAGAGGACTTGAGTACTGGTCTCTGGGAATTCTCAAACCTGGTCTGGTTTTCAGAAGCTCATGGACTGTTATTAATTGCCTTCGTTCTGCAAAATATGCCTTATGTTTCTGTTAATATTACAGAGATGTTTCAGCTGTTTGAAACTCCCAGTAGTTTACAGAAGGATGTGATCAAACACTGAAAGACAAAGATACTTTCCCATTTTTGTGTATGTGTAGTGAGTTTTTATATGAATGTTGAAACAGTATGTTTACTCAAGGAACCAGCTTGTGCTGAAAGAAATATTCTAAAAATGGTTTATCTAATAGCATTTTCAATTTCTCTGTATTATATACTTGCACATATTGGGTGAAGTCATACCATAAGTGTGGGCAGCTGAGTGTGTTATAGGCTTCCCAATCCCCAGGTCCCCTGGTTTTACAGCTGGCCAACAGAGGGAAGCCCCGCCAGTAGTAGATAAGGGTACCCTATCATCATCAAGCCACATTCCAAAGTGACAGCTGCCCCGCCCACACATGCGCGCACGCGCACACACACAAAAACGAATGCGGTATGTTTCCTCATGGGGGATTGACGCAACAGTCCCCGAGGGGGCGGCTAGGGATCCTCCCCCCAAGGAATGCCGGCTGTTTTCTAAGGGGGAAAAGGAGGGTCAGCCACTGGTGTAGCAGGCTTCATATTGTTTGGGGGGAAAGCGTGTTTTGCAACACAGACATTTTTTAGAGAATTGTGGAGATGCAACGGTTCTAAGCGGCCATAGTTTGGAAAGGAGACATACCCAACGGATAAAATGATGGCTTTAAAACTGAGCACGGCTAACCTTATACGTGTAACACGTCCCTTTAACATCAGGTTGCGTGTTGATACAACTCATGCTCTTTAACTTGTTCATTAATGATCCGGAGTCGGGAGTAAGCAGCAAAGTGGCCAAGTTTGCAGATGACACTAAATTGTTCAGGGTGGTGTGAACCAGAGAGGATTGCGAGGCACTCCAAAGGGGTCTGTTGAGGCTGGGTGAGTGGGGTGACAACGTGGCAGATGAGGTTCAATGTAGCCAAGTGCAAAGTAATGCACATTGGGGCCAAGAATCCCTGCTACAAATACAAGTTGATGGGGGTGTGAACCGGTAGAGACTGACCAAGAGAGAGATCTTGGGGTCGTGGTAGATAACTCACTGAAAAAAATGTCAAGACAGTGTGTGATTGCAATAAAAAAGGCCAACGCCACGCTGGGAATTATTAGGAAGGGGATTGAAAACAAAGCAGCCTGTATCATAATGCCCCCCCCCCCTGTATAAATCGATGGTGTGGACTCATTTGGAATACTGTGTACAGTTCTGGTCACCACACCTCTAAAAGGGTATTATAGCATTGGAAAAAAGTGTAGAAAAGGGCAACTAGAACGATTAAAGGTTTGGAACACTTTCCCTATGAAGAAAGGTTAAAATGCTTGGCGCTCTTTAGCTCGGAGAAACATTGACTGCGGGGTAACATGATAGAAGTTTACAAGATTATGCATGGGATGGAGAAAGCAGAGAAAGAGGTACTTTTCTCCCTTTCTCACAATACAAGAACTCATGGGCATTCAATGAAATTGCTGATCAGTCAGGTTAAAACAAATAAAAGGAAGTACTTTTTCACCCAAAGGGTGATTAACATGTGGAATTCACCGCCACAGGAGATGGTGGCAGCTACAAGCTTAGCCTGCTTTAAGAGGAGATTGGATAAAAATATGGAGCAGAGGTCCAACAGCAGCTATTAGCCACAGTTTATATATGTGTGTGTGTACACATATATTGGACACTGTGTGACACAGAGTGTTGGCCTGATCCAACACGGCTTCTCTCATGTTTTTATTATGATCTGGAACTTGTGTTTGAGCTTCTCTTATGCTCTTATGTTCTCAGTGTGTTTTCTGGGGGGGGGGGGGACTGTTGCTCCCGAAGGGGAGCTAGCAGTGAGCCCTCTGTGCCTGATATAAAACCCGGAAAAGTTGAGGGCGAGGCCGTGGAAGAGCTGGAAGTTTGCTCAGTACTGGAAGAGAGTTCAGTGTTGGACGAAAGCTCAAGGGGTGAACTAAGACCTGCAGCTAACCCCTGGCTGATAGACACAGGTGTGGAGTAACGAGGGGCTGTTGCAAAAAGCGATTGCTCCGAAAACAACTGCTAGATTGGATTTAGAGTTCGCAGGGATCTCGCTCACCTCTACCTCCTGGTTCTCTTCATTGAAGGACTCTGAAGCGCCTTTAACTGGCTGCGCTTGGCTCTCGCCATTAGCCTCTCCTTCCGCGGCCCTGGCACCTCCTCCAACTGGCGGCATCGGGAGGGGTGGGTACACTGGAACATATGGCGGGGGATTGGCCAAGGGGTCTTCTGGTCCGGCATCTAACACTGGGGACTTTTCCTTCTTTGGAGGGATCATTGTTTTTATTAACACTGGATTTTTGCTCTTTTTGCACAGTAAAAATTCAGTTGCAAAACACATTGTTTAGTGTAGTGTGAGTGCACCCTAAGGTTCAAAGGTTGGCAAAAATTGTTGTGGTTTCCTAGCAACTACCACCATTAGTTTCTCAAAGCTACAGGCATTGCTTCTGTTAGTTTGGTTTTTTAAAAAACGTGTAGGTTTCTTTTTTAAAAAAATATTTCAGATTTTTCTTCAAATTGAGCGTTTTCAGGTTTGTGGAAAGATCTGTATTATCTGTTCATGGTTGCAATCTTTGGATGTAAGTATCCACAGATTTGGACATGTTGAGAATGTTATGTGTGTGTCCAAATTTAGATTTCCCTTGTGCATCTGATGCAGTAGACTGTAGTCAACGAAAAAGGTAGGCTACAATTGAGATTTTAGTGTTTAAAACGTGACAAGGTTTTTTTTTTTAAAGGTGCCACTTAAAAAAAATGAACAAGAAAGTAATTCATAACTAGTCCCTTGCCCCTTTTTCATTTTTATAAAACACAGATGCACCTCAGATTTTCTGGACTTGCTGACATTGCTGCATAATTACTCAAGAGGGCAAAAACCTATTCTGTTTTCTGTCCAGCCAGTGATATGATCTGAGAATTTCAAAATGGGTGACAGTACAGAATAAGTATCTTTCTGAATAAGAACTTCTCATATGAAGACATGCTTCTTCCTAATTGTGAACCAGAAAATTTGTTTTTAAAGCACTCTTGCTCTTAAAAAATTCAGATGGTTAAAAAGGTACATGTGGTTGTTCCACACATTAAAAACTGGGTTAAGCAAATATTAAATTGTCCAGCATGTACAAATACCCACAGGGAATGGTTTCATCTTTTCATGGTAGCTGGCAAGAGCATCATTCTGCAGCTCTCATACATAATTTGCAGAACCAGTGAGCTGTATGATCTGCGAACAGGGGACACTTTTTTTGCCCTTTGCTTTCATTCCATTTACTGCTGTTAATTTGGGTGACAGAGACATAGGCCTGTTGGTTCTTCAGTATGATTCAACTTAAATGGACCTGTTGATCAGACCTGCTGCAACTGTCAAGAGGAAAGTACTCTCCTGTATATTTCATATAGCTGTCTTCACCCACTCTGAGAAATTATAAAACAAACTGAGTTCAGTGGCACCTTTAAGACCAACAAACAAAAGTTTATAAAAGTTGCAGGCACATACCTTGAATAAAATTATATACTAAGACTGCTTTGGTGGGGAGGGCAGGATATGTCAAATAAATAAATAGATTGAATAAATTTTTGTTGGCCTTAAGGGTGCCAATTTGTTCTGTTGCTTCAGACCTACATGGCTGCCTACCTGGATCTGAGAAATTATCATTTTTTTTGTTTTTTTTAGCACCAGGTCATCTGATATCCTCTCTAAATCCTCATTTAGGTCACCTGATACCCTCTCTAAATCCTAATTTTTTACTTTTTTGGGGGGGAGGGGGCTATTGTTATTTGTTCCCAGTAGACATTCCCTATTTTTTGGCTCAAAACAGATTATTGTTGTTGTTGTTCAACTCTTTGCGACCCCATGGCCCAAGTCACGCCAGGCCCTCCTGTCTTCCACCATCCTTCTAAGTCTGCTCAAATTTATGTTAGTTATATCAGTAACGCTGTCCAGCCATCTCATCTCTTGCTGTCCCTTCTTCTTTTGCCTTCTGTCTTTCCTAACATCAGGAGCATCTCCAATGAGTGCTCCCTTCTCATTTGGTGGCCAAAGTATTTGAGCTTCAGCTTCAGCATCTGACCTTCCAGGGAACAGTCTGAGTTGATTTCCCTTTGGACCGACTGATTTGATCTTCTTGCAGTCCAAGGGACTCTCAAGCAGATTTTACAGTATTTCTAACCTATGTATCATAATGATCAAAGTGCTCTACTCAGACTGTCTGTTCTCTTTCCATCTAAATAGATGTACCCCTCTGCTTAGGGCCGTAGCCAGGATATGGAAGGTTGGGGGGCCTCTAAATTTTTCGGGGGGGGGCACTCGGAAGCACCACCTCATAGCCTTTCCTCCCACACCCTTCAATTCAAAGTACTGGCATAAGAAAATAAGAGAAGCCATGCTAGATCAGGCAGATCCGGGCCAGCCTGTGAGGCAGAGGTGGGGGGTGGGGGTGGGATCTCAGGAGGCAGGAAAGGATGCTCTGCAGTGCCAGCCACCCAGCTGGGAGGACTAGAAGGAGTCCCCGGGGGACTGGAGAGTCACCCAGGCAGGGAGTGGGAGGTGGACTCCACCCCTCCCAGGTTTGCAAAGCCCCCTCGGCCTGTGTTCCATCCAGCCCAGGGAGTGGAGGAGAGCCAGGGACTGGCTGTGTGGTTGTCTGGGAAGAAAAAGAGAGCAAAAAAGTCTGGCTGGCATTCTGGCAGGGGACGCAAAAGCAGGAGCCTGCCTTGTGCCGGCAGGGAGGAGGAAGAGGAGCCCGGGGGTGCACGGGGGGGGAGGGGGTTGACTCCCTCTGCTCCCTGGTCTGGGGTGGCTCAAGTGCCTCTTCGCCCATGTGCCCAGAGCCACTCCTCCCCCACCCCTCCACACTTCTGCTTCTAAGCAGCAGAGGGGCCGGCCGCCTCCTCCGAGCTCTGGCCAGCAAAAGCCATGCCTGATGCCCTTCCTGTCCTCTGGGCAGTGCCTGACAGAATCCGCAGGCCCGTGGCCACTGTGTGCCCAAGAGGCAACTGCTGCTGCAGGTGAAGGCGGCTCAGATTAAGGCTAGCAGCAGCGCACACCCCAGGCGCAAAGGCGCACGCACAATTCGGAGCACTCTGGCCCATGGCCAAGCCCAGCCAGGCTGACTGCTGCCTCACAGCAAGCGGCGGGGCTCTGACTTGTAAAGCCATGCATGCAGCAGCCCCGCACAGCTGGGTGCTTGGCACTTCCCCGCCGGCAGGGGCCAGCCGGCAGAACCAGTCCCAGCCTTCCACCCATGTAAAGGGCCTGATGATCAGCTGATTGGCGGGCCCTTTAACTGGCAGAAGAGGCTGAGGACTGCTTCTGCTGCCCACCCCGCACAGGTTTTGGGTGACGGGGAAGGGAGGGTGGCAGGAAGGAGACCAGAGGCCCTGGGGGCTGGTGGGGGGACCAAAGTCAGGGGGCCTCGTCCAGAAGTCGGGGGGTTGTGCCCCCACAGGCCCTCTCATAGCTACGGGCCTGCCTCTGCTGCTAAAAGTGTCCACACTGCACTTCTTGTCTTTTGGTTCATTCGCCAAGTTTATCAAGGCTCTCTCTTTTTTAGTTCATTGTTAAATTACCCTTAGTGGTTGAATGCTTGTGTATATGTGTGTACTGATGCATGAATGTATAGGGAAGAAACAAGGTCTGCATTGCCTGACCATATCATGAGTAGGCACATTGATGAACACGAGTTATTGAGGAAGATTCAGCATGAGTTCTGTAAGCGAAGATCTTGCCTCACTAACCTGTGACATTTCTTTGAGGGGGTGAACAACCATGTGGACAAAGGAGACCCGATAGATATTGTTTACCTTGACTTCCAGAAAGCTTTTGATAAAGTTCCTCATCAAAGGCTCCTTAGTAAGCTCGAGAGTCATGGAGTAAAAGGACAGGTCATCTTGTGGATCAAAAACTGGCTAATTAATAGGAAGCAGAGAGTGAGTATAAATGGGCAGTCTTCGCAGTGGAGGACGGTAAGCAGTGGAGTGCCGCAGGGCTCAGTACTGGGGTCCCATGCTCTTTAACTTGTTCATAAATGATTTGGAGTTGAAAGTAAGCAGTGAAGTGGCCAAGTTTGCGGATGACACTAAATTGTTCAGGGTGGTGAGAACCAGAGAGGATTGCGATGCACTCCAAAGGGGTCTGTTGAGGCTGGGTGAGTGGGGGTCAACGTGGCAGATGCGGTTCAATGTCATGGTAGATAACTCACTGAAAATGTCAAGACAGTGTGCGATTGCAATAAAAAAAGGCCAACGCCATGCTAGGTATTATTAGGAAGGGAATGGAAAACAAATCAGCCAGTATCATAATGCCCCTGTATAAATCGATGGTGCGGTCTCATTTGGAATACCGTGTGCACTTCTGGTCACCACACCTCAAAAAGGATATTATAGCATTGGAAAAAGTGCAGAAAAGGGCAACTAGAATGATTACAGGTTTGGAACACTTTCTCTATGAAGAAAGGTTAAAACGCTTGGGGCTCTTTAGCTTGGAGAAACGTTGATGCGGGGTGACATGATAGAGGTTTACAAGATTATGCATGGGATGGAGAAGGTAGAGAAAGAACTACTTTTCTCCCTTTCTCACAATACAAGAATTCGTGGGCATTCAATGAAATTGCTGAGCAGTCGGGTTAGAACGGATAAAAGGGAGGTACTTCTTCACCCAAAGGGTGATTAACATGTGGAATTCACTGCCACAGGAGGTGGTGGCAGCTATAAGCATAGCCAGTTTCAAGAGGGGGTTAGATAAAAATATGGAGCAGAGGTCCATCAGTGGCTATTAGCCACAGTACGTATATGTGTGTGTGTGTGTGTGTGTATATATATATATATATATATATATATATATATATATATAAAATTTTTGGCCACTGTGTGATACAGAGTGTTGGACTGGATGGGCCATTGGCCAGATCCAACATGGCTTCTCTTATGTTCTTATTCAGTATGCTTTCTGGAGCAGGGATATATTTGTTGATTTCAAGCATTTACCGGTATGTCCCACTTTTCTACCAACATTGACATCTAAGGCAACCACCAACATTTTACAATCAATGTAAGTAAAAACTAAAAGCAAGTGAAGGGACACTCAGGGCTGTGATGAATAACTTAAATAGTATTCCACTCCATAGAATGGCAAATGGGCATTATACTGTTTTCTGCAGCAATCACATAACATGTGAATACCATACCTCGAACCCCAATGTACACCTGGGATGGGATCCCCCAAAACTTTAAAAGTTAAAGAAAGGGACAGGCTGCTGACTGTTCATGTGTTTAATGTAGAAATGCCAGCACAGAATGCAGCAATAACGTTTGTTAGATAAAGGGTGGAGTGTCCTTATGATAATTCAGCTGAGAAGAACTGTTAAAGATGACAAAACAGCACTCATAATTTCTGCAGTGTATTAGTGGGCCTCATTTTCTGACTTAGCTCTCACAACCTAACTAGTGATTTACTTAACTGAATCATTCATTGCATTCATGTATCGATTTTCTTATAGGTTTTTATGAGCTTATCCTTGTATGCAGAGGGGTTAGTTGATCCTGGTGTTCTGGCCAATATACATTTTTACTTGTTGCAATCCCCTTCTATGTACCTACATTTCCCTTGTGGTATAACTTCTCTCATTTTTTTGTCCTGAAGCAATGTTACTGCGTTTCTGTATGTGTTCTGGGCGGTACTTTTTTGCTCTATTTTGGAAAGCAAAGGGTGAAAATAAATTATTAACATAATTGGGTGGTACTTTGCCCTGTTTTGGAAAGCAGAGGGTGAAAGTAAATTATTAAAAAAAACTGAAGTGGTAAAACTTTCTGGACCATAGATTCCCAGCCATTTCACAAATAGAGCAAAGTGTTGAAATAACAGTTTCAAAATAATGTCTGTGTTAAAAAAAATAGCAGCCTTTTAATATTTTGAAAATGTCAGAGGAAGAGAGTCAACATAATGTTACAACTTTCAGAAAGGTTTTTAGCAGAAATTTATCTTACCAAAAATAGCAAGATGAGTAGCTGCTTTAGTCTGTCTGTAGCAGTAGAGAAGATCAAGAGCTCAGTAGCACCTTAAAAACTAACAAAATTTGTGGCAGAGTATGAACTTTCATGAGACTCACTGATCACTTCTTCAAATACCAAAAATGCTACATATCAGCTCTCTTAGTGAATTCATTTTTTTTCTCATTGATCACACAGCTCATATGAAAAGTTGATATGGGCTTGCCTAGGAATTTATGGCTTTTTTTCAGCTTGGTTTGCATGGAACTAGTCACTCTCAGCATCTGCATCAAAAGACATAAACAACTAACCCAGTGAGACCAAATGTGGTGATGTGGATGAGAATGGACTTTCACACTGGCTGGGAGTAGAAGCCTGATTTTACATATGAGACTTCTTTGCTGGGTCATGTAAATACATTAATGACTTTTCCTATGAATAATCTTGAGTACTGTAATTCTCCCAAAAGACAGCTTCTACATTATGGCAGAACAAAGTGCATCATCTGCTGATGTCAGTGGAAGAAGTGGATTGTAATTGGGGGCACTGGACCCTATTTATTCCATCCTGTGGTAGATCCTTATTTCAGTCCTGCTGGGGAAAATGAGAAGCTTTGCCAATTATCAGAACAACTGGGATGTTAAGTGCTGCCCTAAAACCTTGGCAGTGATGGGCAAATTACAGTGTCTATCTTATAAGGAAAATGGATGCAAGAGATTCTCTGGGAGACTCATTTTGATGATGAATATGGAGGTGGTGTTTGTGCTGGAGTCAATGGCCTCTTTTCATTTTGTGTGCAGGTTCTGGAGAGTGAAAATAGTTACCATGGAAATATAAACACATGTAAATACTGCTGTCCTACAAATGAATCTTATGGGTAGAAGAAGATTCAGTAGAGATTCAGAGAGAAACAGACAGACAGAGACAGAGAGAGATACAGATTGTGAGTTCAAGGCTGGGAGAGACACAAACTTCACACTGCTCCAAGGGGGTGGCAGTGGATAACTTTGGTAGTCAGTTATGTGGCCAGCAGCGAATGTTGTGGGCGGGGGAACTGCGGTACAAGTAGATGAGGCTGTGATCTTCATTCACTAGTCCATGTTTCTGGAGACTCCCCCACTTGCTTTCCTTCCCCTCCCAGCAGCAGCCCATGCACTGGTTTGTTATGTGGAACCTCCAGTTTCTGCTGCAGAGCAATGGAGAGGAATTCTTTATTTCATTCATTGGAACATGAAGGCAGTAGGGTTTCCAAGTCCTACCTGGCTCCGGGTGGGAGACTTTTATCATGCACACAGTGCATGTGTGACATGATGACATCGCCTGGAAGTGTTGCTATTGTGCCAAGCACGTTACCAGGAGGACACTCTATCACTTAGGGGAAAAGTCTATGATTATTGTAGAGATTTTCCCAAAGTGATAGAACATCCCCTCAGCAATGTACCCAGCGTGACAGCACCACTTTTGGGTGACATCATCATGCCAGGCATGTCATGATGCACCAGTGCTCTTTGGGGTGGGGCTCTCCTTGTGGCCAGCTCCGTGTTGGCAGGTTGGGGCTCCCAAAACTGGAGGAACCTCTGCCCTGGCAGGAGGCTGGGAAGCCTAAAAGGCAATGAGGAGGCTTCAGTAGGCACCTTGGACACATTTCCCTTCCTGAGATTAACATGTACAATACAAACCTCTTTTGTTTAGATCAGCATTTAATGGTTGCTGATACACAATGGCTATTTGAAGAAGAAGTCATCTCAGAGTGGTTTACAATATCCTTCTCCTTCCCATAGCAGACACCCTGTGAGGTAGGTGGGGCTAAGAGAGCTCTCAGATAACTGCTCCTGAGAAAACAGCTCTGCGAGGACTGTGGCTGACCCTATGTCACCCAGCAGCTGCATGTGGAGAGGTGGGGAATCAAACCTGGTGCTCCCAGATTAGAACCCGCACACTTAACCACTACACCAAACTGGTTTAGATATAAGTTACCCTATGGAGATATGTTTTAGCCTCTAAAGAAAGGATAGGCTATTAATCTAAATACATAAACTCATGAGCAGGTCCTAGGAGAAGCTAAGACTCAGTAAGGACTCAGCCCTAGAACCTGCTTTCTGTGGTACAGAGACCAGTTTTGGAAAGTCTGAAGCAGCAAGACAAGTGTGCCTCTCAATATGTGTAGATAGCATGCACAGGCTTATACCACACATCTAGGATTTAAGGGGCATAACAAGATCATAAGATTTCTGTGACAGGTTTTAGCCCAATTGTCCTGTGTCCAGAAGTGGCCTACATGATTTCAAATTGCATGTCTATATTCACAGTTTTCCATATTAACAACATTTCTGTAGCTCTTTCAACTTTCCTTATTGGTTACCTATAGAGCCTCCGCCTCTGGTCATCACTACTACTGCTTTGGGTCCATTCTGCATACATGGCTTACTTCTGATTTTCACTGAAGTCAAGTTGGTTGGGGTTAACTTTGAATGCTGTGCCTGCATTCTGCATCTTTTTCTCTCTCTCCAATTTCTATTGAGAATTGTAGTGTATATATTCGCATACCAATGAGAAAACCTGGGTAGTGTTCTGGGGTTGGTTTCTCCTGATTGGTTAGTTTCACATTGGGTGTGCCTTTTGAAATAGGAGATTCTTCCAGCTGAATTTATTGTGGGGGTCACCAGTGTCCCCCCCCCCCCGCTTTACAAGTAGTCAAGGAGTTTGCTGGAGAAAAAAACTGGCAGGCATTGCTTTAAAAAATTAGTGAGAGTCAGTGCTGATCACTTGGCTGGAGAGGAGGCAGTTCATGAGGGAGGAAGTGCTTCCTTAGTTTAAGCTGTGGAGTCTTGTGAGCAAAAATTCTTCTTTGTGAGTTACTGGCATTAAAGCTGTGAGCGAATGGTTTGGCTGCTGTATAAATTGGTTTGCTCTGGGGACAATTTTCCTGAGCTAAGACAAAAATAAGTGAGCCAGAAGCTAAAAAACTGTGAGCTAGCTCACACTAACTCAGCTTAGAGGGAATGCTGGTGGAGACATCAGTGCTTTCCAGCCTGAGTTTCTCTCTCCCCCCCAATTATTATTTAGGAATGCCATGATAAA
Source organism: Heteronotia binoei (assembly GCF_032191835.1). Classification (NCBI taxonomy): domain Eukaryota; kingdom Metazoa; phylum Chordata; class Lepidosauria; order Squamata; family Gekkonidae; genus Heteronotia; species Heteronotia binoei. Next base: position 68,052,476 of record NC_083224.1, on the reverse strand, counting down.
AGAGGAAGAAGAGATGTTGAGATTGACCAGACTTTTTTAAAAAAACAGGCCGCCGCCGTCACAAAGTAGGTTCTGCAGCATTATTCTCACTTTTGAAATGTTTGTGGTCAGAGTCAATTTAAAAGAAAACCTCCCCCCCCAATACAAAATAGCCTGAAAGAGGAATTGAACTCCAAAACCTTGCATGCAATCTTAACCAACCAAGCTAACTTGATGTTCCTGCAAATGAGTCAGACAAAGGCAATTACTTTTCTTATCCTAATCAAAAGACGTGCATAGTGTGAAACTAACCAATATGAACCGACCAATTAGTCCACCAGGGGAGGAAAGGGGAAAAGTCAGAGGAAATATTTCTGCTTTTAAAGACTTGGAGGCAAATTAAGAGGAAGAGGGGGAAATACTGTTCGGAAGAACTACTCTTGGAAGCTGTGGAGATACAGCAGAGTGACAGCAGAATGCTGGGAAAAGAATGCTCCAGCGGCATCTGGATCGAGGTGGTGTGGCGGTGCTGATGCTGTTAGATCTGTCGGCCACGTTCGACACGGTCGACCATTGGCTATTGACTCGCCGCCTCGCCGATGTGGTGTGGCGGCACCATTTTCCTCAGTTCCTTCTTCACTGCCATTAGGAGATGTTCTGCATTTAGCTCTTCATTCCTCTCTGCTGTTGTGAGTTCCACCATTGGTCTTCCATGGCCCAACAGTCCCTTTTCAAGAAATTTGCCAAGTGTGACACTAAAATGATGCAGTGGTGGAACTGTGAGCAGGGGGAGGAGGAACAATTGTTGTTATTGATGCCGTTGCCACCAGGCCCACCATCACTCCTTCTTCTGTTAGCCAAACTGAGATCGAATTGGGGAATTAAAATTAATAGGCAAATGGAAAGAGCAGAATCAACAACCTGTGTTTACGGGAGTCAGACTTCTCCAGAGACCCAGTGAAATATGATTGCTAAAATTCAATATGTTTTATTGGAAATTAAAGATCACACAATCATACTGTTACGCTAGTATTCACACAATCATTAAAGAACTAAGAATACACAGAGGCGAAATTTAGATAGACATTTGTATTAGCAGGATTGAAGCAATGATCATGGGTTATACTATTACCTGTCCGAAGGGCAGAGAAGATCTCAACAGCAATGGTCAGGAGGGAATGGGGTAGCAAGAACCAACCAGCGGATCTCACACTAATGGACCCACGCCTGATCAGAATATGTAGGTTTTCACAGCTGGCAATAAAAGGGGAATGCCATCAGGAGAACAATGAATACCCACTTCCCTGACCTTAAATAGTCAGATTCATAACCTACGGTAAAGGGGTAGTGACCATTTGGGCAGTGACACTGATTGAAGTGGACACCTGATCTCTGCCCTGCTGATTGGTTCCCATGGAGGATCAATGAAATCTGGAATTCTTTTACTATGTGAGAATTTGGAGTCCAGATGCTAACTACCTGTGACACCTCTAGGAAACTTTAGCAAGACAAAAAGGAGGAAAGGAAAACAAAGGATGCAGCCTGTTGCCTGCAGAGTCTTGATGATGGACATTGACTTGCTGATGAGTTTCTGACTTTATTGGTGTAATGTCTTTCATCAGAACCAAAAGTTTTCCATATGCATAGACATGATTGCAGCTGTGGACGTGATGTGAAGAAGATGTGTTGACCCTCTGTGTGTGTGTGTGTAAATGCACACCGTGAGCCTGGGCATGGCTTTGTATAGGTCTCTGGAATAAAACTTCCCACTCCTGGCAGCCTTTGGCTAACTGCTTGAAGTTGGAATACAGTCCATTGCAGATGACCACCAGTAGTGCACAGTCCTCAGTGTGTGGTCATGGGGGAATCTTTGGGAGACCACAGCCTCTGGTGTACACTTCAGTGGTAGCACTGTGGATGGGGGAGTAACTGCCCCTACAACTAGGCCTGCCATCACTTCCTCTCTGGTCACTGCAAGCAGGGGTGGAGAGGTGGGAGAACCAATGTTGTTGCTGTTGTACAGCCAGGATGGAGTGGCCACTCTAGGTTTGCCAATCCCCAGGTCCCAGCGGGGGTTCTTCCACTTTCCCAGACTCCTTCCTGCCCCCTGTCAGCTGGCTGGTGGGGGGGGGAACCCCGCCCCCAGAGGACCCTGTGCCTTTGCACCTCCGGAGGCTTCAGTCTCTTGGGATGGTGTGTCTGTGTTGCTGTGAAGAAGTTAGCAGCAACTCATGAGTAGAGAGGCCAATCCCCCTTCAGAGTTGCCAGAAACGGGGGGGGGGGGAGGGAAAGGGGAGGGAAACGTCTTCTGAGCACTTTGTTATTCCCTATGTGGAGATCGATTCTCATAGGGTATAATGGGGAATTGATCTGGAGGTTTCGGGGCCTCTGGGGGAGCTGTTTTTTGAGGTAGAGGCACCAAATTTTCAGTATAGTATCTAGTGCCTCTCCCCAAAGTACTCCCCAAGTTTCAAAATGATTGAACCAAGGGGTCCAATTCTGTGAGCCCCAAAAGAAGGTGCCCCTATCCTTCATTATTTCCTATGGAAGGAAGACATTTAAAAAGGTGAGCTGTCCCTTTAAATGTGATGGCCAGCACTCTCTTGGAGTTCAATTATGCTTGTCACACCCTTGTTCCTGGCTCCATCCCCAAAGTCTCCTGGCTCCACCCCCAAAGTCCCCAGATATTTCTTGAATTGGACTTGGCAACTCTAGGCCACTCACTAGCTTTGGTGGAAGCCTTTAGGTGTGGAGAAAGGAAAGCCTGGGAAGGTAGCAGCCCTCTAAAGAACCATAGGTACCAGTGGGGAGGAGGCTGAGGAGGCATCTGTGACAGAGGGTAGGTTAACATGTGAACAGGCCTCCAAGTCTCAAGAACACTGGAGAGGGAGGCAGAAAACAGAATCAAGATGGGAAGGAGGCACTTGGTTATGGGACTCTTAGTGTGGAAGTAATAAGCCCATGGAAGTAATAAGTACTCTGTGTGGAAGTAATAAGTACATGGAAGTAATAAGTACTCTGATACACTGATTCTGCATCCCAACAGAATCCTAAGGTTTATGTTGCAGCAGATGCAAGTGTCACAGCAGGTCTGTATGTTTTATGTGTCAACATCTGCAAGATGAGGGCCTTCTCCCAACACAGAAAAGCTTGGCTGGATGGCATTGCATAAATGTAAATGATGTCAGAAAAAGGAGCTCACTGCAGTGCCATTGCCTCTACAGAGTAGGCATGCTCTCACATTTGCTTCACGTTTTTTTGCCCACATGCATTCTCACCATTTCTCCAGCCATTTCTTCTTCCTAAGCTCCTCAGTAAACCAAAAGGCATCCAGAATCCACAGGCAAGAAAAGAGCAATAATGTTAACCACCTGGGTCATCTCTGCATTCCACAGGTCAACTAGGGCTGTAGGAGGAAAACCAACCTCACTGACCAGAAAACTTCCAAGAGACACCAGGAAACCCTCCAGATCCATCAGCATTTTTAGGCAGACTATTCTAACAGGACCCCTCCCCAAACTGCATAAGTTCTAAGCATCTATGACTATAAGGAACTTATTGCTGAGTAAACATAAGATGAAAGAGCCCCGTGGTGCAGGGTGGTAAGCTGCAGTATTGCAGTCCAAACTCTGCTCACAACCTGAGTTTGATCCCAGCAGAAGCTGGGTTCAGGTTGCTGGCTCAAGGTTGACTCAGCCTTCCATCCTTCTGAGGTCAGTAAAATACCCAGCTTGCTGGGGGTAAAGCGTAGGTGACTGGGGAAGGCAATGGCAAACCACCCCATAAAAATCTGCCATGAAAACATCATGATGCAACATCATTCAAGAGTTGGAAACGACTGGTGCTTGCACAGGGGACTACCTTTACCTTTTTTAAAAAATGTAATATGATACTGCAAGGCTGCAAAGTTCAGCATACTGATTATGAGAAAATCCAGCTGAAGTTAGTGCGATATACTTGCGCAGGATGGGGCTGCAAGAACTGTTTCATTCATTAGGATTTTCATTCACTGGATATACTGGATTAGATTTGACATTCCTTTAGTTCACACTGGGTTCATTTAAAATTGCTGCAAGGGATTTTATTTAATCAAATGATTTTATGATGCAGTCATAGTTAAGAGATCTCTTTGTCTCTATTAATACTTACATTACACACAGATAATTATCTCTCAGTTGGTCTCTTGCTTTCCCTTTGGGATCAACCCAGAATAACAGAAAACAAAAATTAATCTCTGGTGATGACTCAATAAAAGTTGTTATATTAGCACAGAAATATAATTTTTAACAGCACTTCAAATTGGTATTTGAAATTTAAAGGAGTTAGTTGGTATTTGAAATTTAAAGGAAATTTAAAGGAGTTAGTTATACTGAACTCATTGATTTCACCTTCATTTATTAGATATGTGGAATTACAATTATGAAATATATATTTCCCCTAGTGGGAAAAATGTTGGGCAAAAGGTGTGAACAAAATAGTTTGGTTCTCTTTACTCAGCTCTGCATTTCGATCCAAACTGGTACCCAAATCTGTTCTTTATAGGAGGTTAACAAGACAAGAGAGTCAATTATTCTGGAACAACTTCTCTGGTTTGGCCCATAGTTTATTAAAGTAGAAAGGCTGGAGAGTGGGGAAGTCCAAGGAAGAAACAAACATGAGACACACAGCTCTCAAACATGAAACCTTTTAATCTTCTTTGTACTCATATTACTTGATAAAGGGGTTTAGCAATAACCCAAGTGTTTGTACCCCCAATGTGAAGAACAAAAAGCCAGTTTGGTGTAGTGATTATGAGCTGCAGACTCTAACCTGGAGAACCAGGTTTAATTCCCCACACCTCCACATGAAGCCACCTGGGTGACCTTGGGTCAGTCACTGCTCTTTCAGAGCTTTCTCAGATTTAAAAAACAAAAATCCCCCAAACAAACAGTCTAGCTCACCACAGAACAGCAGGAACTTAAGGCTACCATACAATTTTCAGATCTCCTGGCTATAGTACACACGACACTGTACAATAATTAGTTACACAAAAAGTAACCAACAGTGGTTTCCCCCCCTTATGTTTGCATTTGCACATATAGCTTTGTTTGAAGATTACACATTAATTATTAGACATTAATATCTGAAATTAGATATTAGTCCTCAAGAACTAGACTGCATACTTACACTTTAACATCACATCACAACTTTTCTCTGTCATCAATGATGTTAGAGAAAATGTGTGGGTAAATGGATGTGAATATATTTGGTATAATTAATCAAATTATTACGAACCCACAATTTGGAGCAAACTTTCAGCCCACACAGGATGCAATGAGATCTAAATAATCTTCTCTAATAAAGGTGGAATAAAATTCAACAGTTTAGAATATTACAAAGTTTTATGGTAAGATTTCAAATTTACATTCTGATGAATGTTCCTTATAAAATGTCTTTATTTTTTTAGAATGGTTTTATTTTTCTACTTTTCACTATTTATTTTGCATATTTGTGTTGTGTACACATTACATGGTCCTTAGGCATAATTAATATATTTCTACCAATAATGCATGTCATTTATAATAATTTTCTATATAAAGCAAATTGCCTGGTCCCAATGTGGATAATGAAAGCAGTGAGACAGGCTACTTACAGCCATGTTGTGAGCCTACATACTTGGAGAATATTCCAGGTATGCAGAATATGACTTTGTTAGTTAATCACAAGGGAAAAACTGGCAAGATCCACCCAAACATTCTGTTGAGGACTAAATTAGCTGCAGAAGGAATAGACTGTTGAGAGAATCTGAGTCTTAGTTAACAGGGAAGAGGGAGGCTGACAGTCTTGTGCAGCAACTTTTGGAGCTGGGGTGGGAAACCATATACCCATAAAACAAAACTAGAGCAGAAAACCATTGTAAAATCAGAATCAAAATTCTTATCAAGTTTAGGTGTCAGCTGTCAAAACACTGGGGGAACAGGACAATACATCATCTGGCACATAAAAAGGGAACATTATTTAAATATTTTAAATAAATAAAATGAATACATATTGAAGTTGCTGACCAAATTTTAGTGGAAGGGAATTCTGTAACTGTCATAAAAAAAGTCCTCTTGCTGGTGACCACCACCCTAAAGTCTAAAGCTAGCAGTATATGGAAAAGGGCATGATTGAGAGGCAAGGTCAAATGAAAGCAAGTTTTCTTTGCAATATTTGAGCAATAATATCAACAGTGACTGAGCACGAGTCCACACAAACACATTGATTTGGTCTTTTGGCATCTAAGAAAAGGCTTTCTTAATACCTAAACAAAGTTTGAGTCCAGTGGCACTTTTAAGACCACCAAAGTTTTATTCAAGGTATAAGCTTTTGTATGCAAGCGCGCTTCTTCCAATACATGAAAGCTTATACCCTGGATAAAATTTTGTTGGTCTTAAATGTGCCACTGGACTTAAACTTTATTCTGCTACCTCAGACCAACACAGCTACCAACCTTAATCTTTCTTAATACCTGAGATCCTTTATCTGAAGATTCTGGAAATTGATCCTGGGCCTCTCTGCAAGACAAAGTATCTTCTCTACCACTGAGCCATAGTCATTTGTCAAACAAAAACTGGTCTGTTTCTGGCATTACTGCAGCTGCTAGACTCCTATTTGCAAGGAATTCGGCCCTTTCCCAGCTGGGCGGTCCATGGACCGCTGAGGCTGGGGGCCGCCCATTGCCTCCCCGCGCAGATGAGAGGCAATGGTTCTTTCCAAGGGTGGGGGCGAGGAGCGGCCTTATAAGGCTGCTCCCGCCCCCAAACACGCAGTTTTAATTTGGTTGTCGGCCTGGCGCAGTCTTGCTGCGCTTTCGGCCAAAGGGAGCGAGGCCGCGTGTCGGTTTGCGAGCCTGCGAGGCTCCCGAAGAGCGGGCGTCGCCGCGCGTCGTCGGAGGAGCCGCGTCTCGTCCTGAGGACTCTGACGGGGTCCGGGAGTTCGCTGCCTGATCAGCTGTTCGGCGGGCAGCGTGACAGCGCGGATCGGCGTGAGGCGAGCGGGACGCCGCGAGGCTTCGCGGCGCCCCCCCTCCCCCTTTTCTGTTTTGTAGCTTGGGCAGTGGGCCTGCGGTGGGCTGGGAGGCTTCCCATCAGGCCTGTTTAGGCCGCACGGGCTGTGTGGGGCTTGCCTTGGGGATTTTTACATCCCCCCCCCTCCTCTCACGTGTTGGGCCCTGTAGGCTAGTTTGTTGGGCTGGCGCTTTTTTCCTTGGGCTGCTTAGGTGTGTTGGGGTCGGGCCCGATTCTTGTTGGCTGCCCCCCTTCTTTCTGCCTATTGGTATAGGGGGGATTGTGTGGTGCACTCCCTCTCCTCTCCTTTTTTCTTAAAAAAAAAAAGTGAGAAGAAGTAGAGACAAGAGGTGGTTTGTTAAAGGAGAGGCACTCATTCACTCACCTACTGGATTTGTTAGGGTGTGGTTTAAAAAAAAAAAACACAAAGCAGCAACAACAATGGGGCCTAAGAAAGGCCAAGGCAATAAGAAGGGCAAGCAGCCCGCCAAGCGCCCTTCAAAGCGACCCCAACCAGAGCTACCTCCGCCTGAGGAGATGGAGGAGGCACGGACCAGGCAGGCCATTATTGATCAATTGGCCGCCTTAGAGGAGGCCATGGGTTTGCCTGGTCCTTCTCGCAGGGTTACTGGCTTGCTGGGCCCTGGCAGGGCGGCTACCATGTCCTTTCAAAAGGAGGTGCTGGCCAGATTGTCTGTGTTGCAGGGGACGGAGGCAAGCAGTGCTACTGTGAACCCTGGACCCCCCCTGATGACGAGCCGCGAGAGGAACCCGAGGCTGTCGTGGTGGTGCCGCCGGTTAGTGAAGGTAAGCTGCCCGTTACACAACAGGGTGTAGCTTGGCCATGGGGCCCGTGGGGGCCCAGTCTAGCAGCAGGACCCAAAACAGGGGTTGGTCCTCAAGTTTCTGGTTCTAATTATTCGTGTCCATCGCCTTCTTTGGGGCAGCAGACAGCACAAAGTTCCCTTGCTCAGGCTGGTGCTTCTTCCTTGACGTCGGTTCCTGGAGTTTCTTGGGCGCCATGGGGTGTAGCCCACTGTACCAGTGGTTTTGGCGCTGGCTTAGGGACCCCTAGTCAGGGGCCGGCGGTGGGTGTATTGCCCTGGGGATGGCAGCAGTCCTCTTCCACGCCTTTGTCGTGGGCTGGGCAGCAGGCTGGTTTTTGGGGGTTCCCACCCCATCCACCAGTTCCTTACAGCGCATTGGATTTTCACGCTGTCCCATTTGGGGACCCTGCCATGCCCTTGGGCGACCACCTTACCGCCGCTACTAGGGAAAAGATTCTTAAAGGCGAATACGTCGACGTATTCAGCTTACTGTATAGGGAACTGGAGAAAAAATCCAAAGATGAGCTTGATGAAAAGGACAAAGAGAAACTCAAGCGCCGTAAAGTGGATAGAACCTGGGCTAACTGGTTGCCCGGCTTCCTCATCTACGCGGGGGTTATTGCCAGGGCCCATCCTTGGAGAGCCGCACCACTGTTTCAGTACTGCGACATTATATACCGGGCATATAATGATTTCGCTGGGGGCGCTTGGCTCCAGTACGATGAGCAGTTTCGGATGCGGGCAGCGGTCAACCCTTGTCTCCAGTGGAATCAGATTAATCAGCAGCTGTGGCTGCAGCTTATGGCCCCCGCAAAACCGAACGCTGGGGAACGATCCGATAGTGGCCATTTGGTCCAGAAGACATCGGCTACATCCTTTACTGGTGCCCGCGCTGTCGCGGGGCAGTCGGTTCAGCCACGGCTGCTTTGCTGGGAGTTCACCTCCCAAGGCTCATGCGCCAGGAAGGGCTGTAGATATAAACACGAGTGCCCTATCTGTGGAGGCCCTCACGCATACACCGCCTGCACCAGGTCCAAGCAGCGGTGGCCCGGCAAGCGGACGGGCGGCGGGCCCGGGCAGCCCCCTGGAAAAGGGTCCCAGCCCCATTCGGCTGACGGTTCTTAAGCAGCTGTTGTGCTTGTATCCCCTTTCCAGCGATGCGCGCTACCTGTTAGATGGTTTCTCCTTTGGTTTTAGAATTCCATTTCAGGGTCCTCGGACACCGTTTTTTGCCGCTAATTTGCGTTCGGTTAAGGGCTTCGAGTGTATTGTGAGGGAGAAGATCAGGAAAGAGTGTTCCGAGGGTCGGGTGTTAGGCCCATTCAAGTCCCCTCCCCTGCCTAACCTTAGGGTTTCCCCCCTGGGGGTTGTACCCAAGAAGGCTGTAGGTGAATTTAGGCTAATCCACCACCTTTCTTACCCCAGGGGTGGTTCGGTAAACGATGCAATCCCCCCGGAGCTTTGTTCGGTGAGGTATACTTCCTTCGACCGTGCAGTGCATATTGTCCGGCGGTGCGGCAGGGGCGCGGAGTTGGCGAAGTGCGATATAAAATCAGCTTTCCGCCTTCTCCCGGTTCACCCCAAGGACTTTGATCTTCTAGGTTTTGCTTTCGAAGGTAGTTATTATGTTGATAGGGCTCTGCCTATGGGTTGTTCAGTTTCTTGCGCCGCGTTTGAGCGCTTTAGTACTTTTTTAGAATGGGCTTTGCGTTTTAGAACGGGCTTACGTGACACGGCCCATTACTTAGATGATTTTCTTTTCGTGGGCCCCGCGGGGTCTGGGCAGTGCCTTTCGTTGTTGACCGCCTTTGTTGATTTAACCGAAGAGCTGGGAGTTCTGTTGGCTACAGAGAAAACCGAGGGTCCAGCCACGGTTCTCACCTTTTTAGGCATCGAGCTGGATACGGTGCGCCAGTTTTCTAGACTGCCCGAGGACAAGCGAGTTAGTTTGCTTGCTCGGGTGCGAGCGGTGTTGGGTAAGCGCAAGGTCACCTTGCTTGAGTTACAACAGTTGGTGGGTCATTTGAATTTCGCTTGTAAGGTGATTGCCCCGGGTAGAGCCTTTTTGAGGCACTTCTGCGATGGGATGGTTAACTTGCGTTTACCGCATCATTTCACCCGAGTTACGAGGGAGATGCAGGAGGACCTTGCTGTTTGGGAAACATTCTTAAGGGACTTTAACGGCGTTTCCTTTTGGCGTGCTGACATGCAGCTGGAAGCCGAGCTACAGATAGTCTCTGACGCTGCCGGTTCCACCGGTTTCGGTGTTTACTTCCGCGGGCACTGGTGTGCAGAGCGATGGCTGCAGGACTGGTTAAGTTCCGAGTTGTGCCGGAATTTGACTTTCCTCGAGTTCTTCCCGATTGTCGTTGCTGTTTTTCTCTGGGGAGAGGCGTTGGCCAATTGTTCGGTACACTTTTGGTGCGACAACATGGCGGTTGTTCATGTTGTTAATAGTTTGACCTCTAAGTCCCCCGCTGTCATGCGGCTCGTTAGGGCATTTACCTTGCGTTGTTTACAATTGAATATCTTGTTTTTGGCTAAGCATGTTCCCGGCATCTGTAACGGGGTGGCGGACGCTCTGTCTCGCCAACAGATGGACCGTTTCCACCAATTAGCCCTGGAGGCCGACCTGTTGCCAGAGCGCATCCCGGCAGAACTATGGCTGATTGGAAGGAGGAAGTAAGCCGGGCAATCCATCTGGCGATTGCGCCCAGCACGCAAAGGTCGTATGACCGGGCGGCTAGCCAATTTGTGGGTTTTCGAAGTGGGGTCGGTTTACCTGAGGTTTGGCCCATTCCTGTTGACCAGTTGTTACAGTTTTGTGTGCATCAGCGGCATAGGGGCCTATCAGTGAAATCCATACGGGGCCAGCTCGCGGGTCTGGCTTTCATGTGTAAGGCCAGGGGGCACCGAGATGATACTAAGGATTTCCGTATACAGAAGATGTTAGAGGGTTGGTCCCGTGAGTCTGGTCCCCGTGCGGATTGTCGGCAACCTATTTCACCTTCCATCCTAAAGGGGCTTCATGCCGCCTGGGCCCTGGTTTGTGGTTCCCCTTTCGAGGAGGCGCTTTTTCACAGTGCCGCATTAACGGCCTTTTTTGGGGCTTTTAGGGTATCAGAGCTTGTAACACTCTCCCGCAATGATGTTTCGGCCAGGGCCCTGCAGTTTGGGGACGTTTGTTTATTTAGTGACCGTGTGTCGTTCCGGGTCCGCCGTTCGAAGACAGATCAGAAGCAGCACGGCTGCACTGTGACGGTGGGTTCGTGTTCGGAAAGCGAGTTATGCGCGGTTGCCGCTATTAGGCATTACATGGAACTGCGTGGGTCATCAGACGGCCCCCTCTTCCGCCACGCCAACGAGGTCCCTTTGACGAAGTACCAGTTTTGGGCCATCACAAGCAGGGCTTTGCAGCTTTTGGGCCTTGGGGGGCGCAAGTTTGGTACCCATTCATTTCGGATTGGGGCAGCTTCTACTGCTGCTGCTCTAGGCTATGGGGGCGAAGACATCCGGCGAGTTGGGCGTTGGAAGTCCGGGGCATACCGTTCCTACATCCGGCCTTTGCGGTCTTAGAACGTTTTTTGCCAAGTTGGTTTTTACCCTCCCCCCCCTCTTTTTTCTGCAGTCTAATAGTTTTTTCTTCTAGGTGCTGTGGTTGGTGACCAGAGAAAAAGGATCCTTATATGCGGCCACAGCATTGTTTTTTGGGCGGCGCATCAGGCCCGGAGGACTCCGATCGGTTCGCAGCTGGGCCTGAGTGACAGAGCTGTCATCACGTGGCAGGGCCATCGTGGTATGAGATGGCCTGGTCTTCTCCCCCTTTTGTTTAGGGACCTAAGCGGCCCCCCTCCGCATATTCTGGTAGTTCATTTGGGGGAGAACGATTTGGGGCTGATCAAAGGGAGGGCCCTTTCGATCCAGGCCCAAACGGATTTGGCCTTAATAGGCAGACGGTGGCCGGGGGTCCTTATTTTATGGTCGGCCATGCTGCCGCGCCGCGTTTGGCGGACGGCTTGGGATCCTACTGGATTGGAACGCGCCCGGATTAAGGCCAATAGGGCCCTGCGCAAAGCCCTTTGTTCGGGTCTCGGGGGTTATGTGCCCCATCCTGGGATTTTATCCGACATTCCGGAATTATACCGGGATGACGGTGTTCATCTGTCTGCAAAGGGCAATGAGCTATTCTTGGCTGACTTACGGCAAGGGCTTCTTCGGGTTTTGTAGCTTGGGGTACAGCGGCCTAAGCAGAGGCTTGGCGCTGTCCGTGGCGGTTTGTGTTGGGTTATGTTTTGGGGATTGGTGAGCTCCCGTTGCATCACGCCGTTTTGGTGCATGGCTTCCCTGGGGAACTGCAAGCTGTACGGCCCAAGGTTGGCCCAGGAAGTCTTGGGATCCCGGCACGCGGTGAGTGTCCGCATCCTAGGCTGCAAGGCTGTGGGGATGGCGGAACTCAGGTGTGGTGATCATGTTGCCGGGCCGGCCGGGTCTGAGCCGTTTAGTTGGCTCATACCCGGGGCTCAGGGGGCTCGCCCAGTTTCAGGTCTAGGAGGTGGTCGCCTTGACCCCTGGCTTTACCTGCTTCCCCATGTTTGCCCTTGCCGTTGAGTTTAATAAAGTGGCCCTTTAATCCAATCTGGTGTATGTCTCGTTATTCCGCCTGGGGGGGCAATGCCCTGTTTTCCTACAATAGTCAAGGCTTCTATTAGCATAACCAGGCAAGTGAAAAACCATTCAGGCAAAAATGTCTTCTGCTGTTGCTTTTCTTTGGCTTGCAGTATATGAAGGAAATGAAAGGAAGGATATCAAGTAAATTATGCAGATTAGACACATTAATTTTGTACAGATAATTTACATGATTAGCACACTTGGTGTGTATATTATGCAAATAATTCCAAATGATTTTGAGGGGCTGGGGTTTGGTGAACCCTGTTTGACGATGAAGCAATTATTTGAACAATCCTTTCCAGGAAGTTTGCAAGGGTGCCAGGTTGACGTCAGCGACACCTCCAGCGGAATATCACAGCTACTAAATTAACTATAATATCGCATGTCAGTGTGGGATGATTATCTTTTCCCAATGCTTGCTCTGGTTGCCAATTTTTATCAGCAGCTCAGTATTTCCACTGCAGATGCAAATCCATAAGCAGACATATCTGTTTGATTTGAAAACTATTTTCTCAGTTGCTGCCTTCTCTCTCTTTTCTGCTCCAGATTAAATTCCCTTTTATCCCCTCAAGCCAAATTGTTTTTATGCTGTTTTAAAACATTATTAGCTAAAGTGGATTTAGAATACAATTTATCTTAATAGATAACACTCTGTGTGTGTGTGAGTGTATTTGTGATGAATTCCATAGTTAATTTCCCAAAGAGGTATGGAAAGAAAAGAAAGCATGAATCTTAGCTGAGCTGCTAAAAAGTGTAAAAATCTGCAAGGAAATGATAGGGATTTGAGGTTGGAATTAACTAATTAAGTCACACAGTGAAAACAATATACACTAGTCTAGTAGCATTATTATAAGTAACTGGGATTAGAAGATTAACAACAGTAATATTTGGAAGCATTTGGATCTGGCTGTTATTCTGTCATGTAGCTTTCTATGTTATTCAGGAAGGACAGAGGAAGTGAGAAGAAGTAGAATATGACTTGGAAGATATGAAACTGCAAAGGTGTTTACCTATCAAATATTACACACAGATCTTTCCATCCAAGACATCTTCCTTCACCCAGTGATAGGCAATATCTGCTGTAATATCTTGTTGTGTGTGCACTGCAACCAGTAACACAAGGCGAGGGCAGACAAGCAGACTGGGTCTAAACCAGGAAAAAAAACCCTAATAGATCTTTGATGAGGATGGATCTGAGATCACTTGACATCTTTAATGTTCCTTCTTAAAAACCAAGTTTAAGAATTTCCTTTGTCTTTTATTTGGTGCATAAACATTTACTATAGTGATTTTTATGGCTTCCAGCTTAAACTTAACTAAGAGGTATCTACCTTCCTTATCTACTAATTTTTCCATGTTCTCCACCTTAATATCCTTACGAATCAATGTTGCCACGCCTCTAGCTTTGGAAGACCCTCTTGCTTCTGCTAAAACCTGCCACCTCAGATCTTTTATCAATGGTTTTCTATCATTTATTTTTTGTGAGTTTCCTGTAGGCACAACAAATCCATTCTTTGTTCTTTAGCCATTTTAATTACTCTGAATCTCTTAAGATTTGATGATAGACCATTCGCATTCAGTGAAAGGACTCTTAAAGATCTATCCATTCTCTTTATATGTAACAGACTTGGGCCCTAATGGCTGAGGGTATTTTTCTATACTTCTTACTGAACCCCCCTCCCCCTATTCCCTTCCCCTGTGGCACAGACAACTTCCTGGATGAAACCATCATCCTGTCTTCCACCTTCCAGGGGGCACGCATCCCGCCCTCCCCTTCAAGCTTTAATGTTCCTTAAAAGTAGAAGTAGTCCAGCATTAGCTTCACTCATCCAAGCAAAGCCTTCTACTGTTGCCAACTTCTGCATGAGCAAAATCAACAATTGCCCATACAGGTGTCAGGAAGGCTTCCACTATTCTGGTGTCCCACAAATTATATGAAACTATATTATTCAAGAGCATTTTTTTACACATAAAGCAATACTGTAACAAAACAGTTCTGAAAGATTCTTGGGTAAAGAATTAAGGACTGTGCTCTGTACTACTGTGTATAATTCATTCTATTACTGTAATTTGGATCCTACTATGTAATTTTTGCATCATTTAACATGTCATGTTAATAATTATGCTTAGCTTTAGTTCTGTTTTCAGATTTCTGTTTGGTTCCAGATTTCCCCAATCCAAATCTGACTGCATTGTTCATTGGATGGTCTATCCTGTTCATCGAATTGACTCACCCTGCATCCCAGTGAGAAAGGAGGACTAAATAAATAAAATGTTGTCTCCCCTTCATTTTTTTCTCTAATACAAATCCCTCTAGTAGCTCTACTGGCGGGGGGGACACATCCACCCCCTGCTCACAGGTGAAGTGTGTGTATTTTTGTGTCCACTTTGAAACAAAAGTGAAGCAAAACCCTAGCCCCTCTAGTGCCTTCCCTCACAGCGTTTTCTTTCAGCAGTTTTGTCCAAGCTTGATCCCTTCCAGTATCAGAGTTTGGAGGGATGGAGGGAAATGCTGCAAACACTGGAGCACAGCACAGAAAGGAGAAAAGGGGGCAGGTTTAGTTCCTTTGCCAGGGTGCTTCAGTTGTGTTTAAAACCATACTCCCACACCCTCCATATTAGACATGAAAATGTGGGTTTATTTATTAATATCCCACTTTCCCCCTACAACTAGGGTTGCCAAGTCCAACTCAGCAAATATCTGGGGACTTTGGGGGTGGAACCAAGAGACTTTGGGGGTGGAGCCAGGAGCAGGATATGGCATCACCTTTGTGATTTCATATCCTGTGATGTCACTTCCAGGTCAAAGATCAAGTGATGTCACTTCCACGCTCCACTTCTTTCGATGGTGTCACTTTCAGCACACTGCACCCAAACGCCTTCCCTTCCTGTGATGTCACTTCCTCCTTCCAAATTTAAATTTATCTCTTTACATTGCTTTCTGCTACTCAAACATTTGTTGAGTAGCAGATCTGCAACCACCACCTGGAGGTTGGCAATCTTAATTTATATCCTACCTTCCATGGGAACCCAAAGCTGCTTCCATCAGAGGTTGAGAGTATTCCAATGTTACCCAGCAAGTTTCCTTGCAGAGTGGGGATTCAAATCCAGGTCTCCCAGACCCTAGTTAGCACTCTAGGTTAGACTTTACCCTTTTAAGCTTAGGATCCCCAGGTAGTTCCCTTCTTTGGTTTCCAAATAGTTAGCCAAACCTATTTACTGTGTCTCTCCCCACTCACCCCTCTCCAAATGCGATGCTGAGGAGGACAGACCCAGCCTCCCTTCCCTACCTGCAACAAACTCTCAGTCTCATTCTCTCACACAAACACACACACACACACAGGAAGGGGGTGACATTTGTTGATGGTAAAGTGCTGCTGGGTCAAACATGATACTGAGGAAAGGGGGCGGGGAAGCAGGCACAGTCTTCACCCCCAACACACAGAAAAACTCAAGGAGGGGGGGAAGCCTCCTTGATCTTAAAGGTGCAGTGCTGCTGTAGAACCAATCCCGAGGAGAGTAAGAAAGGATGGCATTTATAGCTCCCCTTCACCTCCAGCACACACTCGCTTGCTCACTCACAGATGAAGAGAGAGAAAAAACTTTGTTGATCTTTAAAGTGCTCCTGCTGGGTCAAATGCAATGGTGAGGAGCACAGACCCAGCCTCCCTTCCCCCACTTGCAATGTCGGTTGAGCGGACAGCTGCTCGCACTCGTCCCGTTCTGTGGCTCACTTTCCCCCCTGCCTCCACCCTCCCCTTCTCTCATTTTACCTCAGAGGCGGAGCGGGCGACACTGCTGAGCTGCCGCCTCTTGTCTGCTTCACACCGTAGCTGCTGCACCGAGATGGGCTCGGAGAAGGACTCGGACTCACTGTTCCCTCCCTTCCCCCCCTTCTGGATTTCTGGAGAGCGGGGGAGGAGGCTGCAAATTCGGGGGACCCCGGCAGGGCGGAGGGGTTGGGAAGCCTACCTACAACAGGGATTAAAAGCGGCTTTTATAATATTGTTCTCTTCCTCGCTTTCATAGACAGGGTTCCCCCTTGTATTATTTGTGCCCACAACCTGTCTTTTCAGGGTTACTAAATGACTCCCAGCTACTTGCTCTGCAAGTATGAATGCATATAAAATGGGATGCTTTCTCTTAAATTTCTGGCATTTGGCAGAAATGATCCCTCAGTGGTGGAGTCCAGTCCTTTAGAGTTTCGTTCCAGTTGAACTGAGGAAGAAAAATCACTGATGGAAACGTTATTCCTATGTAAAAAAATGGAAACAAAAATGGAATATAATGAAGCAAATGAATGTATGTAATCACAAGCATAAAGGAAATGAGTACAATCTTTTAAGATTAAAATGAACCAAAAATGAAAAATTTATTGTGCACATCTCTCAAAAATAAAAACATGGTCTTAAAATACCATATAAGGTAAAGATGGCTTATAAAGTAAAGCTTTGAAGCAAGTGCAACAGAATCTAACTGTCACGGGCTGGGGCCAGGCAGGTGAAGTCCAGGGGCAGTCCAAGTTCTGTAGCTGGGTAGCAAGGAGGGTCCAAAGCACCAAAACCGAATCACAGTCCAGGTATCGTAGGTCAGAGGTTCAGAAGCCGAAGTCAGGGGGTCCAGAAGTCAATGCCAGAGTCAGGGGGTCCAGAAGCCGAAGTCAGAAGCCGAAGTGGATGCTAGAATGTCAGGTAAGTGACTAGTTGCTTCCACAAAGCCTTCTCTCAAAGCCCACAGCTATATAGCCCTCTGCTGTCTTTTGCCCATTTGGGCTAATTGCTGACTCAGAGGGCAGCCAGGATCCTGCTGAGACTCAAGCACCCTCACTCCTAGAAGGGCCAGAATCCTTTGAAAACTCAGGGCTCAGGGAGCGTCTTGCTCGTGAGCGTGCCGCCCTCCTCCGATCCCAGAGGTCCTGACGAAGGCGGTCACGCACACGAGCCACCCGAGAGGGCGAGGCAGGGGGGCTTGGATCTTCTCCAGCAGGAGGCAGGGGCACTGGTGCAGGTGGCAGGGGCACAGCCAGTTTGGTGTAGTGGTTAAGTGTGCGGACTCTTATTTGGGAGAACCGGGTTTGATTCCCCACTCCTCCACTTGCACCTGCTAGCATGGCCTTGGGTCAGCCATAGCTCTGGCAGAGGTTATCCTTGAAAGGGCAGCTGCTGTGAGAGCTCTCTCAGCCCCACCCACCTCACAGGGTGTCTGTTGTGGGGGAGGAAGGTAAAGGAGATTGTGAGCCGCTCTGAGACTCTTCAGAGTGGAGGGCGGGATATAAATCCAATATCTTCTTCTTCTTCTGCAGGCTCGGCTTCTTCTGCAGGGCCCCCAGCACCCATGACACTAACCATAACACTGTTCCTGCAAGGAAGGAGAACTGTATATTTGAAAGCTTCCTCCACACATTAAAAATGCCTTGCTATACAGAAGTGTTCAGCTCCCTATGATATTTCTATGTGCATGAAAGTTCATACTGGAATAAATGTTGTTAGTCTTTAAGGTGCCCCTGAACTTTGGTTTTATTTTGTTACCACAAAGTTACATAGCTACCCTTGAGAAATAGCCATAGCATAATGAAACCATTGAAATTCATAAAATGTTTTAAAAAACCAATATCAATATCAGAGCCAATTACAGCAAAAATTAAGAACACTGGCAACAGTAAAAAAGAGCCATTAAAATAATAGAATGGGGAGGGACTAAACGGCTAAACATAAAAACTGTGTCGTAATAGGTGATTTTAACTACCTGCAGATTGATTGGGTCAATATGTGTTCTGGTCGAGAGAAAGAGATTGAGTTTCTTGATGCTCTCAATGACTGTGCTATGGAGCAGATGGTCTCAGAACCTACCAGGGGTGCGGCGATCCTGGATTTGGTCCTAAGTAATGCCCAAGACTTGGTGAGAGATGTAAAAGTGATTGCGCCGCTTGGGAGCAGTGACCATAATGTTATTGATTTCACCATTTGTATAAATAGGGAGTTGCCCAAAAAGACCGCCACAACCACATTTAACTTTAAAAGGGGTAAATTCTCTGAGATGAGGAGGCATGTGAGGAGGAAACTGAAAGAAAAGGTAAATACGGTCAAAACCCTTGGGGAAGCTTGGAGACTATTTAAAACTATAATCCTAGAAGTTCAGATAAAATACATACCACAAGTTAGGAAAGGCACAAACAGGCATAAGAAAAGGCCTGCATGGTTAACAAACAAAGTAATGGAAGCTGTAAAAGGTAAGAAGGACTCCTTTAAGCGGTGGAAAACCAGTCAAAGTGAGATTAGTAAAAGGGAACACAGGCTGTGGCAAATCAAATGCAAGACTGTGATTAGGCAGACAAAAAGGGACTATGAGGAGCATATTGCAAAAAACATAAAGACCAACAATAAAAATTTCTTAAAATATATTAGAAGTAGGAAACCAGCCAGGGAGGCAATGGGGCCCTTGGATGACCATGGGGTAAAAGGATTACTGAAGGAGGATGGGGAAATGGCTGAGAAGCTGAATGAATTTTTTGCCTCCGTCTTCACTGTGGAAGATAAGAACTTTTTGCCCGCCCCAGAACCTCTAATTTTGGAAGGTGTGTTGAAAGACCTGAGTCAGATTGAGGTGACAAAAGAGGAGGTCCTATAACTGTTAGACAAATTAAAAACTAATAAGTCACCGGGTCCGGATGGCATACATCCGAGAGTTCTGAAAGAACTCAAAGTTGAACTTGTAGATCTTCTAACAAAAATCTGTAATCTTTCATTGAAATCTGCCTCCGATTTTGAAGACTGGAAGGTAGCAAATGTCACCCCCATCTTTAAAAAGGGTTCCAGAGGAGATCCGGGAAACTACAGGCCAGTCAGTCTGACTTCAATACCGGGAAAGTTGGTAGAAACCATTCTCAAGGACAGAATGAGTAGGCACACTGATGGACACGGGTTATTGAGGAAGACTCAGCATGGGTTCTGTAAGGAAAGATCTTGCCTCACTAACCTGTTACATTTCTTTGAGGGGGTGAACAAACTTGTGGACAAAGGAGACCTGATAGATGTTGTTTACCTTGACTTCCAGAAAGCTTTTGATAAAGTTCCTCATCAAAGGCTCCTTAGAAAGCTTGAGAGTCATGGAATAAAAGGACAAGTCCTCTTGTGGATCAAAAACTGGCTGAGTAATAGGAAGCAGAGAGTGAGTATAAATGGGCAGTCTTCGCAGTGGAGGACGGTAAGCAGTGGGGTGCCGCAGGGCTCGGTACTGGGTCCCATGCTCTTTAACTTGTTCATAAATGATTTAGAGTTGGGAGTGAGCAGTGAAGTGGCCAAGTTTGCAGATTGTTGTTGTTCAGGGTGGTGAGAACCAGAGAGGATTGTGAGGAACTCCAAAGGGATCTGTTGAGGCTGGGTGAGTGGGCGTCAACATGGCAGATGCGGTTCAGTGTGGCCAAGTGCAAAGTAATGCACATTGGGGCCAAAAATCCCAGCTACAAATACCAGTTGATGGGGTGTGAACTGGCAGAGACTGACCAAGAGAGAGATCTTGGGGTCGTGGTAGATAACTCACTGAAAATGTCAAGACAGTTTGCGTTTGCAATAAAAAAGGCCAACGCCATGCTGGGAATTATTAGGAAGGGAATGGAAAACAAATCAGCCAGTATTATAATGCCCCTGTATAAATCGATGGTGCGGTCTCATTTGGAGTACTGTGTGCAGTTCTGCTCGCTACACCTCAAAAAGGATATTATAGCATTGGAGAAAGTCCAGAAAAGGGCAACTAGAATGATTAAAGGGCTGGAACACTTTCCCTATGAAGAAAGGTTGAAACGCTTGGGACTCTTTAGCTTGGAGAAACGTCGACTGCGGGGTGACATGATAGAGGTTTACAAGATAATTCATGGGATGGAGAAAGTAGAGAAAGAAGTACTTTTCTCCCTTTCTCACAATACAGGAACTCGTGGGCATTCGATGAAATTGCTGAGCAGTCAGGTTAAAACGGATAAAAGGAAGTCCTTCTTCACCCAAAGTTTGATTAACATGTGTAATTCACTGCCACAGGAGGTGGTGGCGGCCACAAGCATAGCCACCTTCAAGAGGGGTTTAGATAAAAATATGGAGCAAAGGTCCATCAGTGGCTATTAGCCACAGTGTGTGTGTGTGTGTGTGTATATATATATATATATATATATATATATATATATATATATATATATATATATATATATATATATAATTTTTTTGCCACTGTGTGACACAGAGTGTTGGACTGGATGGGCCATTGGCCTGATCTAACATGGCTTCTCTTATGTTCTTATGATCTTATGACTAAATCCTATATATAATTGTAAACCTGGCTCCTATGAGGACTGCTTGACACAGAGAAAGGGGTCAAATACAGACAAGATCTGCAGAAATATGTAAACAAAATGTCCTCCATGAATCTTGTGGGTCTTGCTTTGTTTTTCCTAATTAAAAGCATATTGAAAGAGCTTAGGGCTTAACTAGTTATGTTAAGGGCTTAACTAGGGACACTCTGACAGGTGGAGAGCATGTTCTGAAGTTTTGTGCTTCCCAAGTGCACATGCACCTGATTTGGTTTGGGATCATGGTATACAGAGAGAAGGGGCTTAGCCCTCCTCTCTATGTTGTTTTCTCAACTCTTTTGCCAAATTGAAGGCTGAATGAGTATAAACTGTTATGTTTCTACAACACGGCATATAGCACCTGCAGTTGGTATGAGGAGAGGTCTAAGCCCTTTACCTTCATGTTCTGTGGTTCTGATCCAAACTGGGCCGGAAAAAAAGAGGGAACTTCAGACACAGAGCCTAATTGTATGCAGAGCAGGTGGAGAGGGGGAATAGCAAAAGCTCTCATGGCAACCATAAAAGCACCTGCTTGGTTCAGTCTCTGTCTGAAATTTTACATTATCCCCTGGAGATCACATGAAGAAAACAAACTTTCAACCTTAAATCCAAAATGCAAACCTGAAGATATTTATTTATATCATACCTTCCTTCTTTTGCAAGGTAGCATATATTGGAGTTCTCAAAGGTTTTCCATCCAAGCACTGACCAGTTTATTTTACTTTAACAAGGTCCATCTTGAAGTACTTGAAGGGCTATCATAGAGAGGATGGTGTGGAATTGTTTTCTGTGGCCGCAGAAGGTAGGACCGGAACCAATGGGTTGAAATTAAATCAAAAAAGTTTACGGCTCAACATTAGGAAGAACTTCCTGACCGTTAGAGCGGTTCCTCAGTGGAACAGGCTTCCTCAGGAGGTGGTAGGGTCTCCTTTCCTTGGGGGTTTTTAAACAAAGGCTAGATGGCCATCTGACAGTAATGACTGTAGAACTATATAACTAAAATGTTATCTTGATATTGTGACCCCTAAAGACGTGGGAGTGTCATGAGTTCAGTTACTCAGATTCTGCAATGTCTGCAGACACAAGAGCACAAGACCCTTACACACCACAATTCTGCTTCTTCAGATAAATCTATTCCTGATAACTGCTGAGCAGGTATTAGCTTCCCTAGACTATGAAGCCATGACCTCATGGACATATGACTTCCTGTCAGGGCTTTTTGTCCGTTCAATGCTGTAAGCTGTTTTTTATTTCTGGCGCTATTGAGGCAGCAATATAAATAAACCCTTGCTCAAAGGGGTGAGGAAGAAGCATTCTCCCTGGACACGTGTATTGTGTGGTTCCTTTCATCAAATGACAATCCTGTGAATTTAGGGGGAGGTACTTGTGAGTTTCCTGTATTGTTCAGGGGGTTGGACTAGATGATCCAACTCTATGATTCTAAGGTCTCATGCACCATATCCTGATAGTCAAAGGATTTATATATGTACTGACAGATTTTGAGGTTACAGCATATAAAGCTCCACAAACTGAAAAATCCCCTGCCCCCACCTGGGGATTGGCAACCCTACCAAGTAGGCACTGGTAGGGTTGAATTTGTTCACTATAAGAACAATTTAGCCTCATAATCCTAACTAGATTTACTCAGAAGTAAATTCTATTGATTCCACAAAAGAATACACAGGATAGCAGTCAAAATCTGCAAGTGGCACTCTAAAGCAAACAGAATATTAAAAAGGAAAACTAAGTAGAAAAACATATTTTGGAACTCAAAGAAACTACTTTTTGCAATCACTGATGATTGTTACATTTCCATACACAACCATCTTGTCAATTAAAATCTACTTGTTTGCCTGTACAACTTGCCCAGCTAATAGATCACAATGTTGGCATCTCTGTGAAATTACGTATTAGTTTGTAATAATGTGCATGTCGAACAGTCAAGGTTATTTATTACATTACCTTATCCTGTAAAAGGCAGTGGCTGGTTTCATTGAGAGCAACATAAACTCAGTTCACTCCCTAAAGGATTACCCTGTTGATAAAAGGTATAGCTAGTTGTCTCAGTTTCACACTCCCTATATGGGAGTTCAGTTTTAGGACAGTGCTCTTCATGCCCCAGATGTATGCCAGAGATGTTTCTGACCAGGAAAATAAGCAATCAGTGGTTTACTAAAGGGGTGTGTGTTTGGTTTTTTTTGGCAGATGTAACAGAATTCTACCTGGACTCTTTCTCACTAGCTTCATATAACTGAGCTGAAAACTAAGCAAAATGAATGAGCAATGGTGTTCCCTGCTGGTGTTCCTGGAAATGTAACAACCTATGGACTTCATAAGCACTATGATAGTTTTGGAGCAAGATGGCATGGCAAGGCATTTGTGGTTTGTCCTATAAATGACATGAATGAATATAAACCTTTCCCTTTACATCTCTAATACAGCAGGGTCAAGAGACTTACTAAAAAGAGAGAGAGAGAGAGAGAGAGAGAGAGAAAGAGAGAGAGTAAAGCTGAGAATTCACAGAACATGTAGCAATGTATCAATCTATCACCCACCAGGAAACTCTTGCTATTGGGTTCCAAAGAATGGGAAGGCATCCTTGAAAGCAGTGTGACTGATGTTCCTTGCTGTCAAGCATGAAGAACATTGGGGAAAATCTAGCATCACTTAATAAGCCACTGACTCAGTGCCGGATTAAACCCTGTGGAGGCTCCTAGGTAGTAAAAATCTCAGGGATCCCCTTGCAAATTATCTCAGAGTTGACCATTGACCAAAAGGTTCCAAACAATACCTAAAGCTTTCTACCATTAGTGAACAGATCAACAACCTTCAATGCCTAGGAAAAGTTGCTTGGGTGAGAGCATTCGTTATGAGTCATGCTTGCCAAGCAATTAGAATGCAGTTCTCCCCACAACACACACCATTAACAGTTTAAATTTGCTGAATAGTCTCATCTCACCATTAACACTTTACATTTGAGCTGAACTCACACAAGGTGGCTACTTATTACACTCAGTGAAATAGGAGAATGAAGAGAATGAAACTTCAAGCCTTGAAACAGCTGGTTCAAACTTTTATACTGAAACCATTGGATACTTTATCGGGAGTGGCACTCAGTACACACACACATTCTCAGCAGTAGGCTTCTGTTTCACTATCCATAAAAAGACTGCAGATTTGAAGGGGAAAATAGCCTAGATTAAACTGATATATTCAGCCTTTTAACTCTTCTGAAGCCCATGGAATCAGTGTGTGTAGCACAACCGTAAAGTAAAATTACAAAGACATTTACGGCTAATGAATCACAATAAGAAATTCTTTTTCATTTCTGATCAGGAAATGTTTGCCCATATATAAAAATTTTGCACCATTTGCAGAAGAATCTTGGATACTTTAACTGCTTTAAAAAAATAAGTCCCAAAACTGACACAACATGGTGGGTGCAGCAACAAAATGGCTGCACAAAATGATTGTTGCAAGAGGTGGAGCTGGCCACAAAATGATTGCCACAGCTTGATTTTAGTAACAGAGTGCAGACCCTTGTCTTGGGGTGGCAGCTACTGCCAAAGCAACATTTTAAAATATCTGCACAACCAATCAGATCTCCAATTGTCAATCAGAAGCCTTGCTGGGAAAAATCCCTTTCTGGCCCCATCCACTTCCTAAAAACACTTGGTGGGCACCAGAAAAAAATGTCAATGACACTGTCAGACACCACATTAGGAATCTCTGGTCTAAAGCTATGGATGTGATTAAGTGAAAAGATTAAGCATTTGTGTTTCTTGCAATGTAAGCATTTACTCCAAAAGGAGGAGAAAGCACACTATGCCCATCATTACGTTGCATATGAACATTCATATAAAAATATAACCGAAGATGGAAGAATTGCATGGGGCTGACACAGACAAATTCAGAATACCTTCCTGAGGGTGTGGTCACACTATACTCCTCCTTCTCAATAAATAAAAGTCCTACTGTGGTGGCAAATCTGAGCATTTTCACTGGTTGGATGTGGCCTACACAGGATTGGCTTGCACTCTGTCTCTGGCATGCCACTGGCTGATTCTGCTCTCCCCTGCCCACTGCTGGCCCTGTCAGGTGAGAACCCAACCAGATGGCCACTGACCTCTGAGGGAGGCAGTTCTCTGCTGACAGGTTCTCCTGGGGAAGGAAGTAGGGTTGCCAACTCCATGTTAGGAAATTCCTGGAGATTTAAGGGATGGGGCCTGGAGAGGCTGGGGTTTGAGGAAGGATAGGATCTCAGACAAGTACAATGCCATTTTCTCCTCGGAAACCACTGGAGATCACTCAGATTTACAGCTGCTCTCTAGATGGCAGAGATCAGTTCCCCTTGAGGTGGGGGGGAGTCAGTGTCTTCACTTGGATGAGTAGGAAGACAGCAAGAGTGGTGGGCACTCACCCAGAGCCTCCTTCTAGAGCCTGCGGTATTTTTCATCACAACGGGCCTTACTCCTAGTGCTAAATAATGTGTTTTGCAACTGGATTTTTACTGTGTAAGAATAGCAAAAATCCAGTTGCAAAATGTTATGTATTTGCTGTTTTATGTATTTGCTGCGTTCGCTGTTAGTACGCCTGTAATGTATTTGCTCTGTTCACTTTTAGTAGGCCTGAGCTTGACGCATGCTTCCATTACTCTCCAGGATCCTGATGCCTGCATTCCAATTGGCCATCCTTGTTGCCAGTGTTGTAAAGTGAGTTCCAGGAAATGCCAATGAAGGATCCTGGAGAGATCAATAGGAGTGATTGTTGCTGACTGAAGGGGGTGTGTTTAACTCAGCCACAGTGTATATACTGAGTGAAATGTCTGTGAACATAAGAACATAAGAGAAGCCATGTTGGATCAGGCCAATAGCCCATCCAATCCAGCACTGTGTCACACAATGGCCAAAAAACCCAAGTGCCACCAGGAGGTCCACCAGTGGGGCTAGAAGCCCTCTCACTTTGCCCCCCCCCCCGCCAAGCACCAAGAATACAGAGCATCACTGCCCTAGACAGAGAATTCCAACAATACGCTGTGGCTAGTAGCCACTGATGGACCTGTGCTCCATATGCTTATCCAATCCCCTCTTGAAGCTGTCTATGCTTGTAGCTGCCACCGCCTCTTGTGGCTATTTGTTTCTTCTTGAACAAACTGTTGCTGGTTACTTAAGAGCTGACTGAACTCACTTTACAACACAAAATGCATTACTTAGTGTAGTGTGAATGCACCCTGAGTGTACCACAATGACAAGACAAATTCACTGAATGATCTAAATTTCAGTTTAGATGTTGTATATGTGCTTAGAATTGTATCTATAAGCTGGAGTTCTTGCCTGGCTCACTAGGGCCTGAAGGACATAAGAACATAAGAGAAGCCAAGTTGGATCAGGCCAATGGCCCATCCAGTCCAACACTCTGTGTCACACAGTGGCCAATATATGTGTGTGTGTGTGTGTGTATACACAGACACACACACACATATATATACTGTGGCTAATAACCACTGATGGACCTCTGCTTCATATTTTTATCCAATACCCTCTTAAGGCTGGCTATGCTTGTAGCTGCCACCACCTCCTGTGGCAGTGAATTCCACATGTTAATTACCCTTTGGGTGAAGAAGTACTTCCTTTTATCCGTTTTAACCTGACTGCTCAGCAATTTCATTGAATGCCCACGATTTCTTGTATTGTGAGAAAGGAAGAAAAGTACGTCTTTCTCTACTTTCTCCATCCCATGCATCATCTTGTAAACCTCTATCATGTCACCCCGCAGTCGATGTTTCTCCAAGCTAAAGAGTCCCAAGCGTTTCAACCTTTCTTTATAGGAAAAGTGTTCCAGCCCTTTAATCATTCTAGTTGCCCTTTTCTGGACTTTCTCCAATATCCTTTCTGAGGTGCGGTGATCAGAATTGTACACAGTATTACAAATGAGACCGCACCATTGATTTATACAGGGGCATTATGATACTGGCTGATTTGTTTTCAATTCCCTTCCTAATAATTCCAAGCATGGCATTGGCCTTTTTTATGGCAATCGCACACTGTCTTGACATTTTCAGTGAGTTATCTACCACAACCCCAAGATCTCTCTCTTGGTCAGACTCTGCCAGTTCACACCCCATCAACTGGTATTTGTAGCTGGGATTCTTGGCCCCAATGTGCATTACTTTGCACTTGGCCACATTGAACCTCATCTGCCACGTTGATGTCCACTCACCCAACCTCAACTGATCCCTTTGGAGTTCCTCACAATCCTCTCTGGTTCTCACCACCCTGAACAATTTAGTGTCATCTGCAAACTTGGCCACTTCACTGCTTACTCTCAACTCCAAATCATTTATGAACAAGTTAAAGAGCATGGGACCCAGTACTGAGCCCTGCGGCACCCCACTGCTTACCGTCCTCCACTGTGAAGACTGCCCATTTATACTCACTCTCTGCTTCCTATTAATTAGCCAGTTTTTGATCCACATTAGGACCTGTCCTTTTACTCCATGACTCTCGAGCTTACTAAGGAGCCTTTGATAAGGAACTTTATCAAAAGCTTTCTGGAAGTCAAGGTAAACAACATCTATTGGGTCCCCTTTGTCCACATGTTTGTTCACCCCCTCAAAGAACTGTAACAGGTTAATGAGGCAAGATCTTCCCTTACAGAACCCATGCTGAGTATTCCTCAATAACTTGTGTTTGTCAATGTGCCTACTCATTCTGTCCTTGATAATGATTTCTACCAACTTTCCCGGTATTGAAGTCAGACTGACTGGCCTGTAATTTCCCAGATCTCCTCTGGAACCCTTTTTAAAGATGGGGGTCACATTTACTACCTTCCAGTCCTCAGGAATGGAGGCAGATTTCAATGAAAGATTACATATTTTTGTCAGGAGATCCACAAGTTTAACTTTGAGTTCTTTCAGAACTCTTGGATGTATGCCATCCGGACTTGGTGACTTATTAGTTTTTAATTCGTCAATCAGTTGTAGGACCTCCTCTCCTGTCACCTCAATTTGACTCAGGTCTTCCAACACCCTTCCAAAATTAGTGGTCTGGAACGGGCAAACACTTCTCATCTTCCACAGTGAAGACTGAGGCAAAAAATGCATTCAACTTCTCAGCCATTTCTCTATCCTCCTTCAGTAATCCTTTGACCCCTGGGTCATCCAAGGGCCCCACTGCCTCCCTGGCTGGTTTCCTGCTTCTAATATTTTTGAAGAAATTTTTATTGTTGTTCTTTATGTTTTTTGCAATATGCTCTTCATAGTCCCTTTTTGCCTGCCTGATCACAGTCTTGCATTTGATTTGCCATAGCCTGTGTTCCCTTTTATTAATCTCACTTGGACTAGCTTTCCACCGCTTAAAGGAGCCCTTCTTACCTTTTTACAGCTTCCATTACTTTGTTTGTTAACCATGCAGGCCTTTTCTTATACCTGTTTGTGCCTTTCCTAACTAGTGGTATATATTTTATCTGCGCTTCTAAGATTGTAGTTTTAAATAGCCTCCAAGCTTCCCCAAGGGTTTTGACTGTATTTACCTTTCCTTTCAGTTTCCTCTTCACATGCCTCCTCATCTCAGAGAATTTACCCCTTTTAAAGTTAAACGTGGTTGTGCTGGTCTTTTTGGGCAACTCCCTATTTATACAAATGGTGAAATCAATAACGTTATGGCCACTGCTCCCAAGCGGTGTGATCACTTTTACATCTCTCACCAAGTCTTGGGCATTACTTAGGACCAAATCCAGGATCGCCCCACCCCTGGTAGGTTCTGAGACCATCTGCTCCATAGCACAGTCATTGAGAGCATCTAGAAACTCAATCTCTTTCTCTCGACCTGAACACATATTGACCCAATCAATCTGCGGGTAGTTAAAATCACCTATTATGACACAGTTTTTACATTTAGCCGCTATCTTTAATCCTTCCATCATATTATAATCGTCCTCTATCTTTTGATTTGGTGGGCGATAACAAACTCCCATAGTTAAATTTTCTTTTGGGCCCTCTATTTCGACCCAAAGCATTTCTAGAAGGGAATATAATTCTTTGACCTCAGTCTTACTAGACTGTATACCCTCTCTGACATACAGAGCCACACCTCTAACCCTTCCCTCCCTATCGTTCCGATATAATTTATATCCAGGAATCACCGTGTTCCACTGATTCTCCTCATTCCACCAAGTTTCTGAAATTCCCACAATGTCTATGTTTCCCCCCCAACACTAAACATTCCAACTCCAACATTCCAATTTTACTTTGAACACTTCTAGCATTTGTATACAAACATCTATAATTTCCCAGGCTAGTTATGCCCACAACCTTCCTCCTGCTGCCTCGAGACTTTGGCAGACACTCCATACTGTTTGTCACCATCTCAGTGGACAATTCTGATCCATTACCCGGTAGAAAAAAAACAGCTAAACCTTCATCTCTTTGAGATGAGTCCTCCTGAACCAGAGACATTTCATCTCCTGTCAGCCTTCCCCCAAGATTTAATTTAAAAACTGCTCTGCCACCTTGTTGATTTTAAGCGCCAGCAGCTTGGTTCCATCTGGGGACAAGTAGAGACCGTCTCTTTTGTACAGCTCCCACTTGTTCCAGAAAGCATTCCAGTGCCTAACAAACTTAAACCCTTCCTCCCTACACCATCGTCTCATCCACACATTGAGACTTCTAATTTGTGCCTGTCTCTCCAGCCCTGCACATGGAACAGGTAGCACTTCTGAGAAGGCTACCTTGGAAGTCCTGGCCTTAAGTCTCCTGCCTAGCAGCCTAAATTTTTCCTCCAGGACCTCATGACTGCATTTCCCCACATCGTTGGTACCAACATGCACCATGACCACTGGCTCCTCCCCAGCACTGTCTACAACACGTGTAATGTCCGCTACCCCTCCCCAGCCTATCTACAATACGTGTAATGCCCGCTACCTTTGCACCAGGCAGGCAAGTCACCATACGGTCAGTACGCGGTTTTGCCACCCAGCTGTCTACTTGTCTAAGGATCGAATCACCAACTACCAAGACCCCCCCTCTCCCTGCCCAGGGATGGTTCCTTGGCGCAAAAGGATACCCACTCACCAACTGAAGAAGAGGTCCCTTCTGAGGGTGCATTCCCCTTATCCTCAGCACGGTGCCGTTCCCTCTCGACCCTCATGCTCCCTGGCAGCAACAGGGCTGCCACATTCAGAGTGCGGCTCATCTAATATGTCTCCGAGAGTCTTCTCCGAGTGCCTAACTGACCATCTCTGCTTCTCCAGGTCAGTCACCTCAGCCTCAAGGGTACGAACTCGTTCCCTGAGGACCAGAAGCTCCTTGCATCGATCAAACACCCAAGACTTCTGTCCTGTGGGCAGATAGTCATACATGTGACACTCAGTGCAAAACACTGGAAAGCCCCCACCCCCCGTTGGCATTATACCTTCATGATAACTTTTTCAAAATATCAACGCCGTCACCGCATCAGTCAGACAGGTATGAAACATGCCTATGCCGTCCCCAGATAAACTCAAAACAACAGTGTTTATTGAGGGCATCCCCTGTTGAATGAAGGTTGACTCAGGGGCCACACACACCATCATCTCCACCCAGACCCTAAAGAAACTTTGCCCCAAGAGGGGACCTAAGCTATACCCGTCCCCTGTGCTCGTACGAGACTTCCAGAAAAGGGCGATTGGCATCAAAGTGGCCAGGGTAGTCAAGGTGCTATATGGGAAATTTTTGAGAGACCTTCCCTTGCTGGTGGCGGAAGGGGACCTGAGTAGCCTGTTGGGTCGGGCTTGGTTTGCATCCTTGGGGATCTGAGTAGAGGGAATCCATCATGCCCCTGCCAGCATGGATTTCCAGGACATCTGTGGGGAGTTTCCGGCATTTTTTGATGGGACGCTAGGAACATACAGGGGTTCCCCCGTGTTGTTACAAATAAACCCCAACATGCCGCCCGTATGGCTAAAGGCCCGGCGGGTACACTTTGCCTTGAAACCCAAGATAGAGGAGGAGCTAGACTGCCTAGAGGCATAAGGGGTCCTGGAGCCAGTCGCCAACACACGATGGGAAACCCCAATCATCACCCCAGTCAAGCCAAACGGGAGCGTCCGCATCTGTGCAGACTACAATAAAGTGCTGCAGGACCACGCCTACTCGGTCCCGGTGGTCATGTGTTAGCATCCCTAGCAGGCGCCAAAATTTTGGGGAAGCTGGATCTGGCCCAAGCATACCAACAATTGCTTTGGGATGGCGCCACAGCCGAGACCCAAACCATAGTCACACATCGAGGCGCTTTCCGGGTAAAGCGCCTCCAGTTCGGGGTCAGCGTGGCCCTGGAGATTTTTCAGAGATTAATGGATTCTCTCTTAAAAGGGATTCCCGGAGTCCAGCCATTCTTTGACAATGTGCTGTTCGCCGCAGCAACAGAAGAGGAATTCACCAGTCGCCTCTGCACCGTATACAGTGTTTCAACGAGGCGGGGCTCAAGGTAAAGAGGGAAAAATGTCTGTCGGGGGTCCCTCCAATAGATTTTTTGGGGTACACGGTGGATGCAAATGGGATCCACTCATCCAAGGACAAAATCACAACCATTTATGACGCACCAGCCCCCACTAGCAAAGCTGAATTGCAATCATTCCTCGGCGTCCTCAACTTTTACAGCTTGCTGGCGCACTTTGATGAGAGGATGTCTGTTGTTTTGGTTTGAGACGCCTCCCCCTATGGGGTGGGCGCCATCCTGGCCCATGTGTTGCCAGATGGCAGGGAGGCCTCGGTGGCCTATTACTCCAGAACATTGCAGAAACCGGAGTGCAACTACATGTAAATAGACAAGGAGGGCCTGGCAATCGTGGCGGGAGTAAAAAATTTTTCCATGATTTCTTATATGGCTGGCCCTTCACCATCCATTCGGACCACAAGCCCTTACTCGGCCTCTTCGCCCCCGACAGACAAACGCCCCAGATGTTGTCACCCAGGGTCCTACGGTGGTCCATTTTCTTGGCAGGGCACCAGTATGGTCTTCAGTACAGGCCAGGGAAAGCCACGTGGACGCTCTCAGTCGCCTGCCGCTGCAGTTGGAAGATCCGGATCTGGCCCCAGCATACCAGATCCTGCTTCTAGAGTCCTTCCCGGACTGCCCAGTGCACGCAAAAGACATTGCCCGCTGCTCAGCCAAGGACAAAATACTCTCCTGAGTTCTGAACTGGGTATGGAGGGGATGGCCCACGAGCCGGGTGGGACTGGAGTTTGGGGCGTTCTCATCCTGCAGGGATGAGCTCTCTGTCCATAAGGGGTGTTTGCTATGGGGGAACAGGGTTGTTGTGCCCCAGGTTCTGAGACACCAAGTCCTCACGGCGCTGCACAAAACCCACCCAGGGATCATGTGCATGAAGGCACTCGCCTGCAGTTATGTATGGTGGCCCGGAATGGACGATGTGATCGAGTCTTGGTTCACTCGATGCCTACCCTGCCAGGAGACCCGGCCGGCATCTCCCCAGGCTCCGGTGCAGCACTGGGAATCCACACGAAACCCCTGGTCCCAGTTGCACCAGGACTTTGCAGGGCCCTTCCAGGGACAAATGTTTTTCTTAATTGTGGACTCATATTCGAAATGGCTGGAGGTGCTCCCAGTGGCATCCACCTCCTCCTGGGCCACCATCAGCGGCCTCCGTCGGGTGTGCACCACGCATTCCAGGACTTCTGCGCTTGCAACTTCATTAGGCACATCAGGTCAGCCCCATTCCACCCGACCAGCAACGGCCAGGTCAAAAGGATGGTGCGGACAACTAAAGAATCGCTCTGCCGCATCATCCAGGGGGCACAGCACAGTATTCCCTCCTCGGCTACGGGCCGCAGTCCTACCAACTCCTCATGAGCCGTTGGGTAGCCACCCTACTAGACCGATTGCACCCAGACAGAGCCCTTGACCTGCAGGAGATTCCAGAGTCAATCTGGGCACTTTGGGGGCTAGATATGGGGGACCAGGTTATGGCTAAGAACTTTGTGGGGGGGCCCGCTTGGATTCAGGCAAGGGTGCTGGGGTCCGTGATGTACGAGGTTACAACAGAGGGGGGTCCGCCATAGGAGGCACATCGACCAGCTGAGGTCCCACGAGAGCCCCGAGGTAGAAGTCGAGGATTACAGTCCCGACAACCAGGCCACCACTACCACTCCTTCCCCAACCGCTGCATCAGAAACAGGGGCTCAGAGCCCCGTCCTACAGGCAGAGCCAGCAGTTACAGAGGCCTGGGAACTGCCGGCTGAGAGCGATACAGCAGCAGCCCCCCCCCCCCACCTCAGGGACTCAGGCGGTCCACCAGAGAGCATCGCAAGCCAGCCTACCTCAATGACTACGTCAGCTAGGCTTGCGAACTAAGGGGGGAGGGATGTTGTATATGTGCTTAGAATTGTATCTATAAGCTGGAGTTCTTGCCTGGCTCACTGGGGCCTGAAGGACAGAGCTTGGGGGACTCGGGAACAATATGCAGCAGGATTTGCTCCAATCAGGAGCCCCCGACTGGTTTGAATGGTCCATTCACAGGCAGCGAGGAAACTTTGGGTGTGTATATATAGTGGGCCCTGCGGCCCTAGTTTTCAGTCTTTGTAGGCAGCGCTATACCATGCTGTATTCAATAAAAGAGCTATGTTCACTACCACCTCGCCTCGTTAATGTATAGAACCCACTATATTATATTATAACACCTTTTATATTCAATTGTTAATCTAATCTCCTCACAATACAACCCTATGCAGGGTTACTCTAGTCTAAGGCCACTGAAATGTACATCAGTTTGGTGTAGTGGTTAGTGTGCTGACTCTAATCTGGGAGAACAGGGTTTGATTCCCCACATCTCCACATGCACCTGCTGTGTGACCTTGGATCAATCAGTTCTTGAAAGAGCTCTCTCAGCCCCACCTACCTCACATGGTATCTGTTGTGGGGAGGGGAAAGGAAAGAAGATTTGTAAGCCACTCTGGAAAGGAAAGGTCACCTGTGCAAGCACCGGTCATTTCTGACTCTGGGGTGACGTTGCTCTCACATTTTCACGGCAGACTTTTTACACGGTGGTTTGCCATTGCCTTCCCCAGTCATCTACACTCCCCCCCCCCAAGCAAGCTGGGTACTCATTTTACCGACCTTGGAAAGATGGAAGGCTGAGTCAACCTCGAGCTGGCTACCTGAAAACCCAGCTTCTGCCAGGGATCGAACTCAGGTTGTGAGCAGAGCTTAGGACTGCAATACTGCAGCTTTAACACTCTGCGCTACGGAGCTCTGAGTGAAGGAAAGGAAAGGTCCCCTGTGCAAGCACCAGTCGTTTTTGACTCTGGGGTGACGTTGCTCTCATGTTTTCACGGCAGACTTTTTACACGGTGGTTTGCCATTGCCTTCCCCAGTCATCTACACTCCCCCCCCCACCCCACAAGCTGGGTGCTCATTTTACCGACCTCGGAAGGATGGAAGGCTGAGTCAACCTTGAGCCGGCTACCTGAAAACCCAGCTTCTGCTGGGGATCGAACTCAGGTTGTGAGCAGAGCTTAGGACTGCAATACTGCAGCTTTAACACTCTGCGCCACGGGGCTCTGAGTGAAGGAAAGAAAAGGTCCCCTGTGCAAGCACCAGTCATTTTCGACTCTGGGGTGACGTTGCTCTCACGTTTTCACGGCAGACTTTTTACAGGGTGGTTTGCCATTGCCTTCCCCAGTCATCTACACTCCCCCACCCCCGCAAGCTGGGTACTCATTTTACCGACCTCGGAAGAATGGAAGGCTGAGTCAACCTCGAGCCGGCTACCTGAACCAGCTTTCGTTGGGCTTGAACTCAGGTTGTGAGCAGAGCTTAGGACTGCAGTACTGCAGCTTTAACACTCTGTGCCACAGGGCTCTTCTGCGCCACGGGGCTCTACCTTGAGTGAAGAGTGGGGTATAAATCCAATCTCCTCCTCCTCTACACAAGAATGAATAGATCTCTGCAATCCTGCTGTATCTCATAAAAAGAAGGTGCAACCAGCACACAAAATGGGACTTCTTTTAGTAACTTGCAGTTTTCAAATACAGAGTAATCTACAACTGCTATTTCCAGAGCATGTGTAAAAGAAACATAAAGAAGCCACATAACATGCACAGGTGGCCCCCTCTTCTGGTAAAAAATGGTATACACAACAGTTATTGGTTAAGCAGGAACTCCGATAAACGCCAGTGAAAACTGCAATTATCCCATGCTCGCTCTTCCATTAGAAAAATAAGACTGAGAACTTTAGCTAAAGAATACTGCTGATCACACGGTGACCTTGGACAAGTCGGTCTTTATCTAACCCATTTCACAAGGCTGTTTTGAACTTAAAATTGACAGAGACAAATGGAAAAAGGTAAAAGTCGGATCTACACGGATCTTCATGAATTCATATGATTTTTACATTGAAATGAAATCAAACCACTTTAATCCTATAGATCCTGTCTTAGACTATAGGCAGGACCACAAAAATCATGCCTCCACGAATTCGTGGCACCTCAGCAATGCAAAAACTGGCTTCCAAAGCACGGATCCTCATGAATTCATATGATTTTTATGGAGAACTGAAATCAAACCACCATTATGTTGTAGATCCTGTCTTAGACTATAGGCAGCACCAGAAAAATCATGCCTCCACGAATTTGTGGCGCCACAGCACTGAAAAAACATGTTTCCAAACCACGGATCCCCATGGATCCTCATGATTTTTGCTTTGGGCCACCCCAAGATAACCAGCCAATCACATATCATGTCCATGGGCAGATGTTGCACCACAGAAATCGTGGATCCACGTGTTCGTGGCAGCGCCAGGGACCAAAAACTTACTTTTGGACCACGGATCCTCATGGATCCACATGATTTTTGCCTTGGATCCCCCCAAGCCATCCATCCAGTCATATATCATGTCCATGGGCACAGTTTACACCACAGAAATCATGGATCCACGGCTTCGTGGCAGCGCCAGGGACCAAAAACTTGCTTTTGGACCACGGATCCTCATGGATCCACATGATTTTTGCCTTGGATCCCCCCAAGCCGTCCATCCAGTCATATATTATGTCCATGGGCACAGCTTACACCACAGAAATCATGGATCCACGGCTTCGTGGCAGCGCCAGGGACCAAAAACTTGCTTTTGGACCACGGATCCTCGTGGATCCACATGATTTTTGCCTTGGATCCCCCCAAGCCGTCCATCCAGTCATATATTATGTCCATGGGCACAGTTTACACCACAGAAATCATGGATCCACGGCTTCGTGGCAGCGCCAGGGACCAAAAACTTGCTTTTGGACCACGGATCCTCGTGGATCCACATGATTTTTGCCATGGATCCCCCCAAGCCGTCCATCCAGTCATATATCATGTCCATGGGCACAGTTTACACCACAGAAATCATGGATCCACGGCTTCGTGGCAGCGCCAGGGACCAAAAACTTGCTTTTGGACCACGGATCCTCATGGATCCACATGATTTTTGCCTTGGATCCCCCCAAGCCATCCATCCAGTCATATATCATGTCCATGGGCACAGCTTACACCACAGAAATCATGGATCCACGGCTTCGTGGCAGCGCCAGGGACCAAAAACTTGCTTTTGGACCACGGATCCTCATGGATCCACATGATTTTTGCCTTGGATCCCCCCAAGCCGTCCATCCAGTCATATATTATGTCCATGGGCACAGTTTACACCACAGAAATCATGGATCCACGGCTTCGTGGCAGCGCCCGGGACCAAAAACTTGCTTTTGGACCACGGATCCTCATGGATCCATGTGATTTCTGCTTCGGATCCCCCCAAGCCCTCCATACAGCCACATATCATGTCCATGGGTACAGTTTACACTACAGAAATCATGGATCCACGGTTTCGTGGCAGCACCAGGGACCAAAAACTTGCTTTTGGACCATGGATCCTCATGGATCCATGTGATTTCTGCTTCGGATCCCCCCAAGCCCTCCACACAGCCACATATCATGTCCATGGGCAGAGTTTACACCACAGAAATCATGGCTCCATGGTTTCATGGCAGCGCCAGGGACCAAAAACGTGGTTTTGAATCACGGATCCTCATGGATCCACATGATTTCTGCTTCAGATCCTCCCAAGCCCTCAATCGAATCACATATCATGTCTATTAGCAGAGTCTAGAACACAGAAATCATAGATCCACGGCTTCGTGGCAGTTCCAGAAATAAAAAAACTTGGTTATAAACCACGGATCCTCATGGATCCACGTGATTTCTGCTTCAGACCCCCCAAGCCCTCCATAGAGCCACATATCATGTCCATGGGCACAGTTTACACCACAGAAATCATGGATCCACGTTTTCAAGACAGCGCCAGGGACCAAAAACTTGGTTTTGAATCACGGATCCTCGTGGATCCACATGATTTCTGCTTCGGATCCCCCAAGCCCTCAATCAAATCACATATCATGTCCATGAGCAGAGTCTGCACCACAGAAATCATGGATCCACGAATTCGTGGCAGCGCCAGTGACCAAAACTTGATTTTGGACCGCGGATCCTCATGGATCCACGTGATTTTTGCTTCGAATCCCCCCAAGCCCTCCATAGAGCCACATATCATGTCCATGGGCACAGTTTACACCACAGAAATCATGGATCCACGAATTCGTGGCAGCGCCAGTGACCAAAACTTCATTTTGGACCGCGGATCCTCATGGATCCACATGATTTTTGCCTTGGATCCCCCCAAGCCATCCATCCAGTCATATATCATGTCCATGGGCACAGTTTACACCACAGAAATCATGGATCCACGTCTTCGTGACAGCGCCAGGGACCAAAACATTGATTTTGGACCACGGATCCTTATGGATCCACATGATTTCTGCTTCGGATCCCCCCAAACCTTCCATCCAGCCACTTATCATGTCCATGGGCAGTGTTTGCACCACAGAAATCATAGATCCACAGCTTTGTGGCAGCGCCAGGGACCAAAAACTTGCTTTTGGACCACGGATCCTCATGGATCCACATGATTTTTGCTTTGGAGCCCCCCAAGCCCTCCATCCAGTCGCATATCATGCCCATGGACAGAGTTTGCAGCACAGAAATTGTGGATTCACAACTTCATGGCAGCGCCAGGGACCAAAAACTTGCTTTTGGAACACAGATCCTCATGAATCCTCATGATTTTTACTTTGGGCCACCCCAAGCTCACTATCCAATCACATATCATGTCCATGGGTAAAGCTTGCACCACAGAAATCATAGACACACAGCTTCGTGGCAGTGCCAGAGACCAAAAACTTGGTATTGGACCACGGATCCTCATGAATCCTCATGAATTTTGCCTTGGATTCCCCCAACCTCACCATCCAATCGCATATCATGTCTATGGGCGGAGCTTCCACCACAAAAATCATGGATCCACGGCTTCGTGGCAGCACCATGGAAGAAGAACTTGGTTTTGCACCATGGATCCTCATGAGTTTACACCCTGGAAATCATGGATCCTTGGCATTGTGGCAACATCATGGAGCGAAAACATGGCTTTGAAGCACATATCCTCATGGATCCTCATGATATCTGCATTGGCTCATCCCAAGCTCACCATCCAATCTCATGTTGTGTCCAAGGAAAGAGCTTGCTCCACAGATATAATGGATCCATGGCTTCGTGGCAGCACCATGGATCCAGAACATGATTTTGAGGCACGGATCCTCATGGGTCCTCTTATGAAAAGATAGGAGTCTTGGAAAACAATTTCACAGTAGACCTTTATTCCTGGTTTAGCAGTGTCCCCAAATTGACATTCTACACCAGGGGTGGCCAACGATAGCTCTCCAGAAGTTTTTTGCCTACAACTCCCTTCAGCCCCAGCCATCAGCCATGCTTGCTGGGCTGATGGGAGTTGTAGGCAAAAAACTTCTGGAGAGCTACTGTTGGCCACCCCTGTTCTACACTAAAATAATAGAATTGTATAGAATCATAGAGTTGGAAGGGACCTCCAGGGTCATCTAGTCCAACTCCCTGCACAATGCAGGAAACTCACAAACACCTTCCCCAACATTCACAGGATCTTCATTGCTGTCAGATGCCCATCTAGCCTCTGTTGAAAAACCTCCAGGGAAGGAGAGCCCACCACCTCCCGAGGAAGCCTGTTCCACTGAGGACCGCTCTAACGGTCAGGAAGTTCTTCCTCATGTTGAGCTGGAAACTCTTTTCATTTAATTTCAACCCATTGGTTCTGGTCCCACCTTCTGGGGCCACAGAAAACAATTCCACACCATCCACTATATGACAGCCCTTGAAGATGGTGATCATATCACCCCTCAGTTGTCTCCTCTCCAAGCTAAACAGACCGAGCTCCTTCAATCTTTCCTCATAGGACTTGGTCTCCATGTCCCTCATGTTAGCATCAGGCACTTTAAGATGAAAACTGCTGATGCAACAGTATGTAACTCCAACTATACTAGCTAATGAGAGGCATGTGAAGCTAGTTAAGTGGGGTGTAACATGATTGGCCAGCTGCACCATAAGAACAAGGAACCTAACTCTTAGTCTTTGTTGGGTTGATGAGGAGGAAGGACGTGTTGGAGAAGTGGAGAGCTATTGTTATCAGAGACTGTTACTCTGTCCGTTTGACTGATGATGGTAATGACCCTGGTATGTGTAGACTATTCTCTGGATTTGTGACTGTGTACTTCTGACCTGGATGAACTGAACTAACTGTGCTTTGACTATCTTGGACTGCCTTTAACTACTCTTTTGCTGAACCCCAATACAACTGTTTCAAATGGCTTACCGGAGTTGTGTCTTTGTAGACTTTTTACTAGAGGCTGCACTTATCAGCATACTCATACTGCAGAACTTCCACGCACTACTGAATCCTCATCATCTCCATTGCCCTCCTCTGGACATATTTCGTTATTAACCTGTGGTGCCCCAAAATGAACGCAGTAGTCTGGTAGGGTCCTAACCACAGCAGAGTAAAGTGACACAATCACTGAACATGATGTGGACACTTGGTTTTTGGTGATAAATTGTGTTTGCCTTGTGTGGAATTGTTTCCTGTGGCCCTGGAAGGTAGGACCAGAAGCGGTTGAGATCAAAAGTGGTTTCGGCTCAACATCAGGAAGAATTTCCTGATCGTTAGCAATTTCTCAGTTGAACAGGCTTCCTCCTCGGGACGTGGTGGGCTCTCCTTCCTTGGACGTGTTTAAACAGAGGCTAGATGGCCATCTGACAGCAATGAAGATCCTGTGAGTTTAGGGGGAGATGTTTGTGAGTTTCCTGCATTGTACAGGGGGTTGGACTAGATGACCCTGGAGGTCCCTTCCAACTCTATGATTCCATTATTCTAATTTGGTGGCCTCTATCTAGTGTGCAAGATGTTTTGAAGTCAAAGATAAGACCATTACAATATCTGCCTTGGATAGTTTGCAACTCAGTGGCATCAGAAAGTTCAGAATGCAGTTATTTACAGTGAAAGGTATGGACATGATTTTGATTTCTCATGTTACTGTGGTGTCCTTGATAAGGTAGAGACATTACAGATTTTTTTTGTTTGGTCATCCTGTAGACATTGGTGTGATGTCATAATGCACAAGCCTCAAAGTAGCTGAAGCAGTGTTTGGCATCTTGGCAGTGTTCTGAGGTTTTCGTGGGTTATTCTGTGGTCATGGACGTGCTGTGTGATGTGAAAGAAACCTCAGGGGGACCATGCATGATGAGCCCAACTATTCAACAATGAAAAGTCACAGAACTCATGAAGATTAAGTGTTTCAAAGTATGTAACCACACTGTGACATCATACAAGGTACTCGAAATCCAATTTGTATTTTGCAAACGCTGGACATAGACGTGACATCTGGATGGATAATGAGTGTGGTGAACAATAAAATTGTGAATGTGTGATAGTTGTTCAGCAAGCTATGACCATGGATGTTACATGTGGTATAATGTCGAGTTTTCCTTGATCCAACGCAAATAACTTTAAGATCAAGAAGGATCCGCACTTCAAAACCATATTTTGGCTCCTTGGTACCGGCAAAAAGCCATGGACCTGTCATTCCTGTGGTGCAAGGTCTGCCAAAAATCATGGTGGAATCCAACACAAAAATCATGTGGATCCATGAGGATCCATGGTCCAAAAGCAAGTTTTGGTCCCTGGCGCTGCCACGAAGCTGTGGATCGACCAATTCTGTGGTGAAAACTCTGCCCATGGACATGATATATGACTGTATGGAGGGCTTGGAGGGATCCAAGGCAAAAATCCATGAGGATCGGTGGTTCATAACCAAGTTTTTGATTTCTGGCACTGCCACGAAACTGTGGATCCATGATTTCTGTGGTGGAAACTCTGCCCATGGACATGATATGTGATTGCATGGAGGGCTTGGGGGTTCCGAAGCAGAAATCACGTGGATCCATGAGGATCCGTGGTCCAAAAGCAAGTATTTGGTCCCTGGCGCTGCCACGAAGCCACGGACCCACGATTTCTGTGG
Source organism: Heteronotia binoei (assembly GCF_032191835.1). Classification (NCBI taxonomy): domain Eukaryota; kingdom Metazoa; phylum Chordata; class Lepidosauria; order Squamata; family Gekkonidae; genus Heteronotia; species Heteronotia binoei. Next base: position 68,011,172 of record NC_083224.1, on the reverse strand, counting down.
TGCAAACTATGCCCATGGACATGACATGTGGCTGTATGGAAAGCTTGGGGGGGTCCAAAGCAAAAATCACGTGGATCCATGAGGATCCATGGTCCAAAAGCAAGTTTTTGGTCGCTGGCGCTGCCACGAAGACATGGACCCACGATTTCTGTGTTGCACACTCTGCTCATGGACATGATATGTGACTGGATGGAGGGTTTGGGGGGATCCAAAGCAGAAATCATGTGGATCCATGAGGATCCGTGGTCCAAAACCAAGTTTTTGGTCCCTGGCGCTGCCACGAAACCGTGGATCCATGATTTCTGTGGTGTAAACTGTGCCCATGGACATTATATGTGACTGGATGGAGGGCTTGGAGGGATCTGAAGTGAAAATCACGTGGATCCATGAGGATCCGTGGTCCAAAAGCAAGTTTTTGGTCCGTGGCGCTGCCACGAAGCCGTGGATCCACGATTTCTGTGGTGCAAACACTGCCCATGGACAAGATAAGTGACTGGATGGAGGGTTTGAGGGATCCAAAGCAGAAATCATGTGGATCCATGGTCCAAAATCATGTTTTTGGTCCCTGGCGCTGCCACGAAAATGTGGATCCACGATTTCTGTGGTGCAGACTCTGCTCATGGACATGCTATGTGACTGGATGGAGGGTTCGAGGGATCCGAAGCAGAAATCATGTGGATCCATGAGGATCCGTGGTCCAAAATCAAGTTTTTGGTCTCTGGCACTGCCACGAAGACGTGGATCCATGATTTCTGTAGTGCAGACTCTGCTCATGGACATGATATGTGATGGGTTTGAGGGCTTGGGGAATCCAAAGCAGAAATCATGTGGATCCATGAGGATCCGTGGTCCAAAAGCAAGTTTTTGGGCCCTAGCGCTGCCACGAAGCCGTGGATCCATGATTTCTGTGGTGCAAACTCTGCCCATGGACATGATATGTGACTGAATGGAGGGCTTGGAGGCATCCAAGGCAGAAATCATGTGGGTCAATGAGGATCCGTGGTCCAAAATCAAGTTTTTGGTCCCTGGCGCTGCCACAAAGCTTTGGATCCACATTTTCTGTGGTGCAAACACTGCCTATGGACATGATAAGTGCCTGGATGGAGGATTTGGGGGGATCCGAAGCAGAAATCACATGGAACCATGAGGATCCGTGGTCCAAAACCAAGTTTTTGGTCCCTGGCGCAGCCACGAAATCATGGATCCATGATTTCTGTGGTGTAAACTGTGCCCATGGACATCATATGTGACTGGATGGAGGGCTTGGAGGGATCCGAAGCAAAAGTCACGTGGATCCATGAGGATCCGTGGTCCAAAAGCAAGTTTTTAGTCCCTGGCGCTGCCACGAAGCCATGGATCCACGATTTCTGTGGTGCAAACACTGCCCATGGACATAAGTGACTGGATGGAGGTTTTGAGGGATCCGAAGCAGAAATCATATGGATCCATGAGGATCCGTGGTCCAAAATCATGTTTTTGGTCCCTGATGCTGCCACGAAGACGTGGAGCCATGATTTTTGTGGTGCAGACTCTGCTCATGGACATGATATGTGACTGGATGGAGGGCTTGGGGGGATCCGAAGCAGAAATCATGTGGATCCATGAGGATCCGTGGTCCAAAACCAAGTTTTTGGTCCCTGGCGCAGCCACGAAACCATGGATCCATGATTTCTGTGGTGTAAACTGTGCCCATGGACATCATATGTGACTGGATGGAGGGCTTGGAGGGATCCGAAGCAAAAATCACGTGGATCCATGAGGATCCGTGGTCCAAAAGCAAGTTTTTGGTCCCTGGCGCTGCCACGAAGCCATGGATCCACGATTTCTGTGGTGCAAACACTGCCCATGGACATGATAAGTGACTGGATGGAGGTTTTGAGGGATCCGAAGCAGAAATCATGTGGATCCATGAGGATCCGTGGTCCAAAATCATGTTTTTGGTCCCTGATGCTGCCACGAAGACGTGGATCCATGATTTTTGTGGTGCAGACTCTGCTCATGGACATGATATGTGACTGGATGGAGGGCTTGGGGGGATCCGAAGCAGAAATCACGTGGATCCATGAGGATCCGTGGTCCAAAACCAAGTTTTTGGTCCCTGGCGCAGCCACGAAACCATGGATCCATGATTTCTGTGGTGTAAACTGTGCCCATGGACATGATATATGACTGGATGGATGGCTTGGGGGGATGCAAGGCAGAAATCATGTGGATCCATGAGGATCCGTGGTCCAAAAGCAAGTTTTTGGTCCCTGGCGCTGCCACGAAGCCGTGGATCCATGATTTCTGTGGTGTAAACTGTGCCCATGGACATGATATATGACTGGATGGACGGCTTGGGGGGATCCAAGGCAAAAATCATGTGGATCCATGAGGATCCGTGGTCCAAAAGCAAGTTTTTGGTCCCTGGCGCTGCCACGAAGCCGTGGATCCATGATTTCTGTGGTGTAAACTGTGCCCATGGACATGATATATGACTGGATGGACGGCTTGGGGGGATCCAAGGCAAAAATCATGTGGATCCATGAGGATCCGTGGTCCAAAAGCAAGTTTTTGGTCTCTGGCGCTGCCCCGAAGCCGTGGATCCATGATTTCTGTGGTGTAAGTTGTGCCCATGGACATGATATATGACTGGATGGATGGCTTGGGGGGATCCAAGGCAGAAATCATGTGGATACATGAGGATCCGTGGTCCAAAAAGCAAGTTTTTGGTCCCTGGCGCTGCCACGAAGCCATGAATCCACGATTTCTGTGGTGCAAACACTGCCCATGGACATAAGTGACTGGATGGAGGTTTTGAGGGATCCAAAGCAGAAATCATATGGATCCATGAGGATCCGTGGTCCAAAATCATGTTTTTGGTCCCTGATGCTGCCACGAAGACGTGGAGCCATGATTTTTGTGGTGCAGACTCTGCTCATGGACATGATATGTGACTGGATGGAGGGCTTGGGGGGATCCGAAGCAGAAATCATGTGGATCCATGAGGATCCGTGGTCCAAAACCAAGTTTTTGGTCCCTGGCGCAGCCACGAAACCATGGATCCATGATTTCTGTGGTGTAAACTGTGCCCATGGACATCATATGTGACTGGATGGAGGGCTTGGAGGGATCCGAAGCAAAAATCACGTGGATCCATGAGGATCCGTGGTCCAAAAGCAAGTTTTTGGTCCCTGGCGCTGCCACGAAGCCATGGATCCACGATTTCTGTGGTGCAAACACTGCCCATGGACATGATAAGTGACTGGATGGAGGTTTTGAGGGATCCGAAGCAGAAATCATGTGGATCCATGAGGATCTGTGGTCCAAAATCATGTTTTTGGTCCCTGATGCTGCCACGAAGACGTGGATCCATGATTTTTGTGGTGCAGACTCTGCTCATGGACATGATATGTGACTGGATGGAGGGCTTGGGGGGATCCGAAGCAGAAATCACGTGGATCCATGAGGATCCGTGGTCCAAAACCAAGTTTTTGGTCCCTGGCGCAGCCACGAAACCATGGATCCATGATTTCTGTGGTGTAAACTGTGCCCATGGACATGATATATGACTGGATGGATGGCTTGGGGGGATGCAAGGCAGAAATCATGTGGATCCATGAGGATCCGTGGTCCAAAAGCAAGTTTTTGGTCCCTGGCGCTGCCACGAAGCCGTGGATCCATGATTTCTGTGGTGTAAACTGTGCCCATGGACATGATATATGACTGGATGGACGGCTTGGGGGGATCCAAGGCAAAAATCATGTGGATCCATGAGGATCCGTGGTCCAAAAGCAAGTTTTTGGTCCCTGGCGCTGCCACGAAGACGTGGATCCATGATTTCTGTGGTGTAAACTGTGCCCATGGACATGATATATGACTGGATGGATGGCTTGGGGGGATCCAAGGCAAAAATCATGTGAATCCATGAGGATCCGTGGTCCAAAAGCAAGTTTTTGGTCTCTGGCGCTGCCCCGAAGCCGTGGATCCATGATTTCTGTGGTGTAAGTTGTGCCCATGGACATGATATATGACTGGATGGATGGCTTGGGGGGATCCAAGGCAGAAATCATGTGGATACATGAGGATCCGTGGTCCAAAAAGCAAGTTTTTGGTCCCTGGCGCTGCCACGAAGCCGTGGATCCATGATTTCTGTGGTGTAAACTGTGCCCATGGACATAATATATGACTGGATGGACGGCTTGGGGGGATCCAAGGCAAAAATCATGTTGATCCATGAGGATCCGTGGTCCAAAAGCAAGTTTTTGGTCCCTGGCGCTGCCACGAAGCCGTGGATCCATGATTTCTGTGGTGTAAACTGTGCCCATGGACATGATATATGACTGGATGGATGGCTTGGGGGGATCCAAGGCAAAAATCACGTGGATCCATGAGGATCCGTGGTCCAAAAGCAAGTTTTTGGTCCCTGGCGCTGCCACCAAACGGTGGATCCATGATTTCTGTGGTGTAAACTGTGCCCATGGACATGATATGTGACTGGATGGAGGGCTTGGGGGGATCCAAAGCAAAAATCACATGGATCCATGAGGATCCGTGGTCCAAAAGCAAGTTTTTGGTCCCCGGTGCTGCCACGAAGCCGTGGATCCATGATTTCTGTGGTCCAACATCTGCCCATGGACATGATATGTGATTGGCTGGTTATCTTGTGGTGGCCCAAAGCAAAAATCATGAGGATCTATGAGGATCCGTGGTTTGGAAACATGTTTTTTCAGTGCTGTGGCGCCACCAATTCGTGGAGGCATGATTTTTCTGGTGCTGCCTATAGTCTAAGAGAGGATCTACAACATGATGGTGGTTTGATTTCATTTCACCATAAAAATCATATGAATTCATGAGGATCCGTGCTTTGGAAGCCAGTTTTTGCACTGCTGAGGCGCCACGAATTCGTGGAGGCATGATTTTTGTGGTCCTGCCTATAGTCTAAGACAGAATCTACAGGATTAAAGTGGTTTGATTTCATTTCAATGTAAAAATCATATGAATTCATGAAGATCCGTGTAGATCCGACTTTTACCCAGACCCGAGACAAATGAACCTTGTACATTGTCCCACTGTTCCTGGAGAAAAAGGTGGGCTAAAAATGCAACCAACCAACCAACCAACAATCTCTGCCGACAAATATATGCTGCAATATAAGGCAGACTATCTTAGTTTATTCCGTTTATTTTAAAATGAAGAATTTATTTTCTGATGATTCTCAGAGCAGAGCATAACAATAAAATAATTCCAATACATTTTAAAACTACATCTCCTGACCCTCTAAAACTATGAGAAAATCCTCTGATTTCAATGAGTGGAAGTTCAATATTTTATTATGATGATTGTGTAAAATACGATTTCCTGGCGTGCTAAAACCAGAGCACTTCAAATTGTGTTTGTTATGACAATCCTAAATGCACGGCCTTGGGAGTAAATTCCACTATGCTTTTGAGTAAACACACTCAGGTTTGGAAGGGCAGAGAACAATCCCTTCGCCATCCCTCGTCCACCTTCCCTACCCCTGTGAAAGCGACTTTTAATTTTTGATGAAACTCCCCTTGTTCTCGCCCGTTGCTCAAGATTCCGAAGCTCACCCCCGCAGCCGGCCTCAATGGTTCTGCCCTCCTCCAATCAACGCTCATTTTTTGCGCCATCTCTGTTCGCGCGTGCGCTCCCTCTCCCATGCGCTCGAATAGTTTCTCCTCGCTAGGCGGGGCGGAGTGTACATCGATCGTGGGCTTCCGTAGTATTTCTCGCGACGTTTCGCGCCAGTTCGTTTTCAAGATGGCTGCTCCTGTGGCGGCCACGGATGAGAGCTGGCTTCGCACCCGGGACGTGCTTGTGCCGGGGGGGCCCGAAGACTTCGGGTCACTTTTGCTGTCGGCTCCGGTGCTGGAAGGGCTGCGAGCTGCTGGGTTTCTAAGGCCATCTCCAGTGCAGCTCAAAGCCATACCGTTGGGACGGTGTGGCCTCGGTGAGGGGCGGGGTTTTGCCTCTTGGATCTGGGGTAGAGCGCATTGCCGCTCGGAGGAGGGTGGGTAAGGATTGGTGCTAGAAAGGAGGTAAAGATTCGAGTCTTGGTTGAGGGCAAAGATTCTCCTTTTGGTGATGAGTGGGAATAATAATAATCTAGATTTAATTGGCACATCTTTTTAGGGCTTATTGACAGAGCCATGCTTATTCTCTGGGTTTTAAGCCCTTTGATTTGTTAAGATTAATATTTTTTATCTCACTTGAGCAAAAACTGGTTGCATCAATTAAAAGGTACAGTCCTTGTGATAGATACACATATCCATGAGCTAGGAGATAAAATACACAATGAAATAGCTTTGTGACAGTTCCAGAATGAGTATTTACATCTTATCTCACTTTGCTTGTTTCCTTGCCGTGATGAGGTAGTGCAGTATAGTGTAGCCTTGAGTAATCTGTTGGAGACATATGGGTTAAAACTACGTAGTTGCAACTTGGCTGTAAGTAGACAGTAGAAGCAAGAATGGCTTTTGCTTCAATGCTGCAAACAAGTCATAAGGCAAATGGTAGTTGGAGCTAAGGTTCCTCCCCCCTCCCCCAGGAATGGAGGGAAACAAGATTAAACTGATTTATGCGTGAAGGAACCCGTTTGTTGTAAGGAATATTAGGGTTAATGTTTGTGTTGGACACTTACAAGCCCTCACTGCCATGCTGTGGCATCTTAGTGCATATCTAATCTGTTATGGCTGAACATCACAGAGAAAATTAGAAGTGGACGAGCTGACATCTGAAGGAAGCTTCTCTTCTGTTATTGATCATCTTATTTTTGAACTCCTGGAAACAATAATTTATGAAGCTCTGTTGTCCTGGCTGTTTTGAAGTGATCTCTTGGCTGCTTCCTGAACTGGATCCTTTCTGTCTCTTTCAGATCTTATTGTGCAAGCAAAATCCGGCACAGGTAAAACCTGTGTCTTCTCCACAATTGCACTCGACTCTCTTATCCTGGAAAGCCCAGTTACACAGGTAGGAAAGGATACATGTATAGGAAATACCAAATCATTTATTAGATCACGAAATCAACCTGCCTGCCCATGCAGATCTGTTGTTTATTTGTGAAACAGTGGTGTCCTAAAACAACAATTTTCACCTTTTCCAGTTTGTGAATGGTTCTCTGCCTCAGTTTGGTGTAGTGGTTAAGTGAGAACCGGGTTTGATTCCTCACGCCTCCATTTACAGTTGCTGGAATGGCCTTGGGTTAGCCATAGCTATTGCAGGAGTTGTCCTTGAAAGGTGCTGTGAGAGCCCTCTCAGCCCCTCCCACCTCACAGGGTGTCTGTTGTGAGGGGGAGAAGATATAGGAGATTGTAAGCCGCTCTGAGTCTGATTCAGAGAGAAGGGTGGAGTATAAATCTACAATCGTCTTCTCAAGGTAATTCTTACTCAGAACTCACGTTATCCTTTGTTTATTTGATTTCAACATTTATATAACAACTCTTCAGAGACCTTGAAGTGGCTAACAATATAAAAGATAACTATATACAATAATTGATACCATTTGGCAGTGATGAACTTTTGGAATTGAAGTCAAAACTGAGATTGTCTGTATTATTCTGCCATGTTCATGTAGAACTCTGAAGTTCTGTATTGTAGGGCCAGATCCATTTAATATCGGTGGTGAAATTTGTCATACTTTTCAGCAAAACAGTGCCAGTTTGTAACCTCTGTTTCAACAAGCCAATTAAGTGCAAACCATGTTACGTGAAAGCCATTTCTAAATTTATTGTACTTCTGGAAATTCTTCTGTAAAGTAACGATGCTGTTTATTGTTATTTAAAGCTAGGAATAAGGCCCGTTGTGAAGGAAATGACAATGGGTTCTAGATAGAGGCTCTCGGTGAGTGTCCCCCCCACCCTTGCTGTCTTCTCACCCTCCCAAGTGAAGTCATTCATTCCCCCCCACCTCCAGGGGAGCTGATGTCTGTCATCTGGAGAGCAGTTGTAATTCTGAGTGATATCCAGCCCTCACCTGGAGATTGAAAACAATGGTTCCCCAGGAGGAGATGGCTGGTGTGGAGGGTGGAATATATGGCATTGCACCTGTCTGAGGTGTTACCCCTCCTAAAACTCCACCTTCTCCAGGTGCTACCCCTCAAATCTCCAGGAATTTCCCAACGTGAAGTTGGCAACTGCTAAGTCACACTGGCTGCCATAGTGGGGTTGCTGCTGAACAAGAGCAAGTAGCCAGACCTAGTTAAGTCATGCCAGCCAGGTGGCATCAAGTCACCCAGAGGGTGCTGCCAGGCCTAGGGTAGCTAACCTCCAGGTGGAGCCTGAAGATCTCCTGGGATCACAACTGAACTCCAGACAATAGATCTCTCCCCCCATCCTGGAGAAAATAACTGCTTTGGAGGATGAACTGTATGCCATTCTATTCACCTGAGTAACAGTTCACTGTTGGTTGCCTAGCAACAGCCTCTAGCTAGGTGCAAGGCTGAGGGGAGAAGGAAGAGAGAGTGACAGGAAATGCAGCAGCCATGCTTCTGAGGAAACTCTCCCAGCAGGCCCAGGCCTTTCTGCCTAGTTGCATTACGGTGGCAGCAGCTCCCTGTCTATTTCTGTGGCCTTTGGAGGTTAAGTATGCTGGGAGGCCATCTGCGTGGGCCATTGATGGGGCAGCAGAGATCTGTTGCTGGCGGGGCCTTTCATGACAGAGAGGACACAGAGAAGAGTTGGAGATGTGATTGCCTCTGAAGTAAGACTGTTTTGATGACTTGTTCAACATTCCTGGGGCTATAGTAGACAGGGGAGTCAACCAGTGGGAGGCCAGAGACGCTGACAGAGCTGTGATTGGCCAGTGGTTTATAGAGTGCATGGAATGCACTGCTAAGCCAATGGAAGAGCTTTGTTTTGCCTTTCCATCCAATTGAGGGTCCCCAAGGTGGTGAACATGAAACCACTTCAGACATTAAAATGCAATTAAAATACAAATGTATATAGAATTATGTAAAACGGTTTTTAAAAACCTTTACTTTTCCTGTACTACATAGCCTTATTGCTCACTAACTCTGCATTTCATGGCCTTTTCACACATTATGCAGAGACAAGCCCAAATTTGCCATTGAACCTTTTGGAACGTTCTATGTTGTCTTGTTCCACCTCACAACCCAGCTATGAGAAAGGAACCACTTCAGTCTCCTGACCCACAGATTGAGAGCCACAGCCTTCAGGCTGTTCTTTAAAGAAACTTTGGTAAAAGTGATGTGTGCAAATTTGCAGTTATCGGAGTAATGCTTGTTCAAAGTTAACTAAGATTTTAGTATCTGTTGGCATTACTGCTGTTAATAGATCAGCTGTTGATGTTCTGAGCTTTTTTCAGAATGATGATTTAGGAGGAAGAGTCGAAGATTTGTTTTGTTGTCCCTCTCACCCTTTAACAGACTAACCTTAATTATTTCAGATTCTAGTTTTGGCTCCTACCCGTGAAATTGCTGTACAGATACATGCCGTTATTACAACTATTGGGATTAAAATGGAAGGTTTGGAATGTCATGTCTTCATCGGAGGGACCCCTTTAAACCAAGACAAGATCAGGCTGAAGAAGTGTCACATAGCTGTTGGCTCCCCTGGTAAGAGTATAAGTCATCTAAGGCATTTCAGCTGTATTTTTAGTGATGCAGCGTCCTGTGCTACAAAAACTGGGATGTATTTTGCATCCTGCAGCTGCAGAAAATAAATTGTGAGATATTTTTAGCAGAGTGCTATTTTTAAATGTTTTCCCCAAATTGATAAATGGGTGAGTAGAATGCTCAATTTTAGATTTACGTACTTATGGTTGTTTCCATAAATGCTTGAGATAGTAAAGTAATTGGTTTCTTTGGCAGGTCGCATAAAGCAGCTTATAGAGTTGGACTATTTGAATACAGCCAGCATTCGCCTTTTCATTCTTGATGAAGCAGACAAGCTTCTGGAAGAAGGAAGTTTTCAGGAACAAATAAAGTAAGAGTGTTCTAGTAGTTATGTATTTATTTCTAATATTATTTGAAATGTTTAATTTGAATCATGCAACTTCTCTTTTCTTCCTGTCTAGTTGGATTTATTCTTCTCTGCCAGTTAACAAGCAGATGTTGGCTGTTTCAGCCACCTATCCCGAATCTTTGGCTAATACTTTGACTAGATATATGAGAGATCCCACATTTGTGCGGTTGAATCCCACTGACCCAAGTCTCATTGGTATGTGTGTTTGTGTTCTTTGATCACTGATTTCCTTTTATCAATCAAATCATCACTTTCAGCTTCAAATTCAAAAGCTTGTACATTTATATAACCCCAGTGATACAGCATTACTGATTAATGTGTTTAAAATATATATACCTGAGTTTTCTTTTAAAAAATACAGTTGTTTGGTCAGCAAATCTTAAATAAGGCTCTCATTGATGTGTAATTGAATTGTTGACCTATTGTTATTTTTTTAAAATAAACATCCAAAATAATACCAATGATTCCAACCTCGGAAGCAGTACCTGTTTTCCCCATCTTGTTTAGATGTTATTCTGCTGTGCGCGTGATGTATTCTGTGGTTTGAATTGGTTTCTAACTGAGCTAGGAGTGTAGCTGCAACTCCTTCACCCTGATCAGAAATACACTGACTCAGTCTTATTGGTTTCAATGTGGAATTGCAGCCTTGTAAAAGGCTGGCAAGCATATTTACTCAGAAATAAACAATCTGTGTAACTATGCAGAGGACTGGAACCTTCGTTTCCTGACTCACTTTCTAATACATAGTACTAGTGGAATTGAAGGAATTAATGCATGGAATAGCTGTCATAGCAGCACACAATAAAATGTGTAGCAGAATGGTGGGGGGAGACTGAGGCTGCAATCCTAGGACTAAGAAGTACTTCCTGCCTTTTCGTAAGGTTCTAAGCTCCGACAATACTGAGCTCACAGTAGTGATCATTCTCCACATCTTTATACTACTAAGCATCTGTCTGAGATGGAATTTCAGTGAGAATTAAAAGGCCACAATGGGTGATACGTTTTCAGTCTGAAATTTTCTAAAAAAACCCATAGTATTTATAAAAGGCAAAAAAAATATTATATGCTTTCTTAAGTTTTGTTGCTATTTGATTTTTTTTAAATTTAAGTGCTTCTTCACAAAACCTCTAATTCTGAATTTTTGTGAATTGGATCCTGTGATTCTGTCCTGCTAAGAGCACATGGTCATTGTGTAAAAGTAGCTTCAGAAGGCGTTTTCTGTTGGAGGAAGAGTCTTTGACTTTAGCATAATGGAATAATAGGATCCAGACCTGTGTTTTTTGAAGAGCCGTGTTGTTTAATTTTGGTTAAACATAGCAACAAATAGATACTTAAGATGGGTGTACTGTGCCAGTACAATATAACTTTTATGATTTAGGCAGGTTTATTGGTGTGAACACTACTTAATTGGTAAGTTTCTATCCAGCCTTTTGATTATGTTCAAGAAATTTAATTCCATCTCATTTTTAATTTTTTGGGTAGGATTGAAGCAGTACTTCAAAGTTGTGAATTCTCATCCATTACCACATAAGACGTTTGAAGAAAAGGCACAGCATTTACAGGAACTCTTCAGCAAGATTCCCTTCAATCAGGCTTTGGTCTTTTCAAATCTACATAGTCGGTAATTTCCTTCCCCCCATGTTCAATAAGGAGGTGGAAAGTACTGTCAAATTGCACCTGATTTATGGTGACCCCATAGGGTTTTCATGGCAAGAGATGTTCAGAGGTGGTTTGCCATTGCCTGCCTCTGTGTAGCTATCCTGGTATTCCTTGGTGGTCTCCCATCCAAACACTTACCAGGGCCAACCCTGATTAGCTTCTGAAAAATAAAACATTAGAACACGTTTTGCTTTGAGAACGTGCAGGTCTGTTTTATTTTAATTGCTATGTACTTTAAAAATTCAGAGTTAATTATATACACTATAAATAAAGCAGAAGAATAAAAAAGATATCTTATTAGGGACAAGCTATGCATTTACATCTTGTTATGCAAGGAATAATATTAGAAAGTTTATACTTTCCTAAAACAAAAGAAGGAGACGGCAAAAGATGAGATGGCTGGACAGCATTACTGATGTAACTAACACAAGTTTGAGCAGACTTCGGAAGATGGTGGAAGACAGGAGGGCCTGGCGTGACTTGGTCCATGGGGTTGCAAAGAGTCGGACTCGACTGCGACTGAACAGCAACAACAAAACATTTGTATTCTTCTGTCTACTTTTGCCAGACAGTTTGGGAAGAATGGATCAAAGGAAAACTTGGAACTGTTATGTTCTCTCTGTCTCTCTTTAGAGCTCAGCACTTGGCAGATCTTCTGGCATCCAAAGGTTTTCCTGCAGAATGCATTTCAGGCAAGTCTGCATGCCAGTCATCCCCAATCTTATAGAGACTATGGGCATTTTTGGAATTTTGAGAACAGCTAGTGGGCACAAGTGCAAATGGCTGTAGCAGAGAGGCATAGCCAACAACAAAATGGCTGCCATGGGAGCTTGAGTGGATCACAGAATGTTGGGAAGTTCCAAGTCAAACATCTTTCAGTGATGAAGGTATTTGTTTCTGGACGAGAGTTTCTCTCAGTCACAGAGGAGATGCTACTTGGACTCTTCTGAAGCACATTCTGCAGTGAGGTATAAGACTGCAAGGATTCTTTACATTATTTATTTTGGGGAGAGAAGAAAGTATGCACCAGGAAACACAATAATTCACACTGTGGTGGGGATCATTACTGTAGACCTTGTTTTCCTTTGAAGTTGGATACAAACATATTGTTGATATGTAGATTTGGTGGTACTCAGAGCATGGGAGTGTACATGTGTAAGTCGAAAGGTTGCATTTCATTTTAACTGTATTTATGTTTCTTCAGAAGTAAGTCTCACTGAACGTAGTGAGACTTCCACATTAATGTCAGTAGACAGGACTGCAGTCTTAGGTTAGAATATTATGAATAGTAAAGTATTTCGTTGTGTTTAAAGGATGATTCTCTTATTTATTACTGAAGTGTTGCATTAAAAGTTTCCAAATTATGGTCAGTTCTCAGCATGTACACTAGATAAATGAGAAATGTACCTGAGGGGGTGGACAAATGTTGACTCCATTTTGGCTCTGATGAAGCATTGATTCTGCTCCAGTGGTTGAAAACAAAACATAGTAAATTACTCTAGTGACTTGGCTAGTGATTTTTCCCCCTTCGGTGCTTGATCATTCTGACTTTGTTTCTTTAGGCAGTATGAATCAGAACCAGAGACTTGATGCCATGGCTAAACTAAAGCAGTTCCATTGCAGAGTGTTGATTTCTACTGATTTGGTGAGGTTTTCCTTGCAGCTAGTAAAAATATGGATGCGTGTTCTGTGTAGCATGTATGTAAGGATGCATGTGGAGATGGTTCTTCCCTACAATCCCCACTAGTTCTAATCTTCAAAGTACTGGATGTTATACAGCTCACATGGAGTAAACGCTATGAAAGCTGCAGGGGGGTGCGGAGGGAGGGCAGCAGTGAGGAAGGAAACCAAGCTGGCATTCATGGAATGTTGTGCATCAGTGAAAGCATAAACTGATGGAAGAAGAAGTGGATAACAGTTTTTGTCTGCTTGTTCTCGCTGCAGTTGCATGGCTTTTGGCCCCTCTGAGCTCCACAGCCTTCCAACATCCATATTGTAGAGGTCTTGAGATATGTCTGGGGAAGGCAGGAAATAACTGTTGTCATAAGCATCATTTTGAACATGCTGTATGAAATCTGTGATTTATTTTTAACATGCGTCTAAATCTAGAGTGATGATGACTACTGCATTATTGTGTGTTCTAGGAAATCCGTTATATTTCTCTGTTAAAGATGATTTAATGTAGCAAAATGTTTGCTTTTCTTGTGCTCAAATATCTTTAAATCAAGAAGGAAATATATTGAGTACTTTTATTTGAAGGCAATGGATTGAAAGTACTAATTTTCTGCTTTCTTGATGCTTTATACATAGGAGGCATTTATATCTCACTTTTTCTACCAATAGCAGCACCCAAGGTAGCTTACAGAACTCATCTTCTGCAATCCATTATCTGTCATTTAATTAAATAAGAGCCAGTTTGGTGTAGTGGTTAAGTGTGTGAACTCTTACCTGGGTGAATGGGTTTGATTCTCCACTCCTCCACTTGCAGCTGCTGGAATGGCCTTGGGTCAGCCATAGCTCTCGTAGGAATTGTCCTTGAAAGGGCAGCTGCTGTAAGAGCTCTCTCAGCCCCACCTACCTCACAAGGTGTCTGTTGTAGGAGGGAAGGTAAAGGAGATTGTGACCACTCTGAGATTCAGAGTTTAGGGTGGGATATAAATCCAATATCTTCTAAATAGTTTTCCACTAAGACTTGTACAAAATTTCTTCCAAGCAGAAACTCAGGATACCCTGCCACCTGTAACGCTTGTTTTAAAAAGTCTTGTTGAAGGAGAACTAGCGAAAGCATGTCCTTTCAGCTGCATTAAAATTAATAAGATTTAAACCACAAATTATGGTCCTGAATGCCCCTGCTTTATGTCTTAAATATGTCTGGTTTCTAGGATAGAACCCACTGGTTTTAATGGAACAACACTGAAGTAAGCTTCTTGAGGAATGCCACCTTCCATTTTAGAGATCTTTCCTGAGCTATAGAACAAATGAGTTCTTTGTATCTTGATACATTTTTGTCTTTTTGTTTGTCCAGAACGAGGGAATCTACAGTTTTTATTTATAGTTGAAATAATTGGTCTGAACTGATCCCTTTTCTGATGTGCTGTACTTGACTGGTGTTTAACTTTTTAAAATTCCTTTGACTTTTTGCTTCCTCCCTTGCTTTCTCTTGGCTGTTAGACCTCACGTGGCATTGATGCTGAGAAGGTGAACCTAGTCATTAACTTAGATGTGCCTTTGGACTGGGAGACTTATATGCATCGGATTGGCAGAGCTGGACGCTTTGGTAAATACTGCCTTGAGCATGATGTGCAGTGGCAGGTGGTGGGTCTACAGCTCCCTGGTGACTTACTATTCTTTGGTTTGCTGCAGGAACTTTAGGACTAGCAGTGACTTATTGTTGCCGTGGGGAGGAAGAGAATGTGATGATGAACATTGCACAGAAATGTAACCTTCGACTTCTTCCTTTACCAGGTATAATGTCTCTTTATGTGGGAGCTTGTGGCTTGAATTTGAACCATGCAATTTATAAATAGCAACAGTGTAGGTGTCTTAGAGTTAATCAGGCCATTAATTAATCACTCAGGTATAGTCCTGTTATTCTGAATGATAGTGGCTTGTGAATCTTCTCCTGAGTGAAAGTGTGGAATTGATTTCTGGGGGACTGTACATTGATTCTTAATTGTTAAAAAGCCCTGCAATGTTACAACTGTTAACAACGTGATGAAGAGCATAATAATTAAGACACAAGATAAATGAATTAGAGTTACATGCAGTTCCATTAAATTTCCCCCTGAGCTGTGTCTTTCAGCAGATCTCAGCAGTTTCTAAGGGGTGGAATGGCATGGGAGATGTCTAATTATTTCCTTTCCTGACCTTTTCTTGCAGAAGTCACACATGAGCTATTTTGATAGTTGAAAACAGTCTCCTTTTTCCTTCTCACCTGTCCACCCCTTTAACTGCAGCCAGTGTAAATGTGGTTGGGGAGAGGTAACTCATGTAAAATAATCATGCCACTACATACAATATGTAATTTTGCCATTATCACCTTCACATTGGTAAGAGCTTTTTACTGCGAAGATCTTGTGGAGTATTAGAATGAAAGATAGTTTGAATAGGAGAGAGTTCAGTAGCCCCTTTCAAAGGTTACAGAAGTGAAGTAACAGCTCACTTTATCTACTCAAAAAGGGGTGAGAAGTTGTTTTTTAAATGACAGGACAGCAGGTTTAGGAAGTTCTTCTACCCAACTGTAAGGGCAGTATCGGAACTGAATAGCTTGTATAGATAGGTTGTAAGTTTTCTTTTGGAGGTTTTCAAAGTAAGGCATATGCCAAAAATATTTCCTTATTACATTTTTTTCTTGCCCTTTGTCCAAAGAGCTCAGGGCAGTGTGTTTTTCCCAATTCTATTTTTCTTTGCAATACACCTGTAAAGTGGGTTGGAATGAAAGAGTACCACTGATTCAAGGCTTCTTAGCTCCATGGGGGTTTGAAATTACATATTTTGGCTATATGGTATAATGTTTTGAAATAGAGTTTATGATCATTTTACGATACTGTGTAACACCACTTGGTCACATTTCCACTTGGGTCCTAAGTGCAAATTTAGGCATGCTAGAGGAAAACAGCCTCCTTACTTGCACTGCAGCCCTATTTGTTCTTCCACCCAATCAGGAATAAGGTGGAGGGCAGATTGGGAGTCTTATAGCATGAGTGGGGGGGGGGGGGGGAATCTGCCATGTCATCAGAGGAGCTGCTTTGTCAATCAAACAGTGCCAAAGGATTCAAGCCCTTGTGCTTATCTTCCTTCTTACTTTTTTACCTCAAACTGTGTAAGAGAAACATGAGGTGGGAGAAGAAATCAGATGTGCTAAAATTGAGAAACTGGGGTAATTTGATGGGTGTGCTGATATATCTTAAAATGAAACACAGCCTTGTGAGTCTGCTCTGCTGTGCACTGATGGTGTTTTTCTTTCTTGAAGAACCTGTGCCTCCTGAATTGATGGAACAGTTTGAAGGCTGGGATGTGGAAGTCACTGCTGTCCCATATCCCAATGCTTCATTGCATACTGCTCTGCCGGCTAAACAACCAGAGGGGACAGTGCAGCTCACAGCAGGAGGCAGCAGTGCAAAGGAGTCCTCTGTTGTTGCTTGTGAAAATTTTTCTGCACCTAAGCCAAGGCAGGCCCTCAAACAAAAACAGCTGCTCAAAAGTAGAACAGAACATAGCAACACAAAGAGAACTATCAAGGACCAGCAGTCTTCCCAGTGCACTGCAAAGCCAAAATGGCAACTAAAATCTGGTGTCCAAACTAGTGGGCAGCAGAACAAGCAAGAGGTGGACAAGGAAGCTTTAAGAAACAAGCTTCCCAAGATACCTTGCCTGTCTTCTTATAAGACCCATCAGTCAACCAATACATGGAGCATGGCTAAATTTGTTGAGGATTATGAATACTTCATTAAGGAAGGACTGGAGAAAGATGTGGAAATTATAAGAAGCTATACAGGTCCTGGAGAGCAGCATTCAGGAAACAGTGCCTTAGATTGGAAAGGGATGGAACCCAGCGCATGTGCAGCTGATGCATGGACTGGGGAATCTGATAGTGATAGCAGCACTTACAGTTCTGGCTCGTTAGCCTATAGCTCAGATGACCAGTCGCACATCAAAGCTTCTTCAGATACACAGAAAGGCAATGATGGTGAGCTCGCAGCAGATCAGACTTTTCAGAGGCACTTTCAGCAGTTCTCTGCTGTTCCAGAACCAAAGTTGATTCCAGAGTCGCCTCTGCTCCAGAAGATTAAACAGAACGTGAAACAGAGCAAACACAGTAGGCAGAACTGCCACCTTCCTACTGCCAAGCCCTCAAAGAGAAGGGGTATGGAAAATGCCCCCCAGAACTATCCTGATCCCCCTTTCTTCTGTGAGACTCAGAGTTACAAGGAATACTGGAAAAGATATTACCGGGCATACCAGGACTACTATTCTACAGCTTCCTATTCATATAATTGCATGTATAACTGGCTGACTGCTTATCGTGCCCAAGCAGTCTATATTGAAGAGTTGCTGAGAGGTCATCAGTGATAGTCAAGGCCTCCTAGATGTGTGTTTAGGGTGAGGTCACCTCTTTGCTTGAATTGAACCATTTTAATACATTTTTCATTCACTGTATGTAGTGTTTTGTATGCATTCCAGAAGCGAGAATATCACAGCAGATGTTTAACCAATTAAAAGTCATGACAAATGATGAAATTTCATTTCCTTTGTGAAGGTATTTGTAGATACTCTGAGGGTGTTTTTAGAGCATCACATTCAATGCATTAAGCCAATCTGTTTCATCAGAAACGTACCGAACATGGCCACCTTTTTTGGCCTTTTTTACTTGCCTTTGGAAAGACTGTTTCTTTGCTTCTCATTTATTGCATGCATGGTGCTTTCCAAGACTTAATAAGCTCAGTTTAGTTCTTCAGAACTGGGATAGTTTATGGAATTGTAGTGGATGAAATTCTGTGGATCTGATCCTCTAGTGCTGGTACTTACCTTTTAGCACAAGGTGCTTCCCCGCTGGTACAGGAGGCTCTGCCACTAACAGATGTCTATCGATGCTGGAGGAAAGTGCTGCCATTAGTGCAAGTTGTCTCTTGATATCCAACATGCAGCCATTTCTTTTCATCTTCTCTGAACCCATATGAGGTCAATGTGAGATTATTCCCTCAGGGTACCTACATTGCTGTCTCGATAAACTCAGTTCCTTGGAGTATTAATGGCAAGAACGTTGGTTTCTCCCTTCTCTCTTTGCAATGGAGGGCCTGAGCAGAAACCCTTGTAGCCCAGTTCTTTGCATTTCTATTTGGAAGTGAGTTCCAGTATGTTCAGTGATGCTTATTCTCAGGTAAGCAAGTTATAGATTTACTGCCTTAGTTAGCTGAAGTGGAGGACAGGTCAGACAGTTTGGGGGTTGTAACTCATTGTTTGAGAAATCCATCAAATTGCAGGAAAAATCTTTAGAAACCAGGTTCTTCATAATGAGGCACCATCTTCTAAAAATAAATTCTGAAGTACCGGTTCCATTGAGTTCTATCTCTAGTACTCCTTACGAATGAATGGTTTCTCGAATCCCTGTTATAATATTCTCTTGCTAGCGCTGCTTGTTATGTAAACATATGGGCCAAGGCAAGATCTATAGCAAAAAGTTGGCTACTTGAAATACCAGCTTTCCTTAACAAACAGATTTCTTTCTGTCAGGATGAATAATATTTTTAAAACTGCATGGTAGACATCTGCTAGAATTTGGAAGTCAAGGGGAATTTATAGAAGGGCTTCTCTATTGCTAGAAACTTAGCACTTATGCAGCTCCCAAATCCCTGTTTCCTGGCAATACACCCGCTTTCCATTAATTAACTTTTGGACACTGGAATACTTTTTTTGGTAAGAAACATTTTTTATCAGAAGATATTACAATGTATTTTTCTTTGTCACTAAAAGTTATGCAACCCTTGCTGAGAAACAGCCTTAGTGGCACCTTCTGTTAGAAGTGGTCTAAATAAAAGGCGCACCTCAATCAATGCATGTTGCTGATTTAAATAAAATTTAATTAAAACCGTATAAATAACACTTCCAGAACTAGATTGGGTTGGCCATATGATAGGAAAGATTTTAATTATATATATTTAAAAAAAAAGCTATCATAATTGGACCATCCTCCTGAGAGTTCCAATATCAGGCCTGTCATGCATAAGGGAAAACTTTAATTAGAAATGAAATTACCTATTAGCTCTGAAACTAATTGGCCTGTTTTGTTTCAGCTGCCCATCTAAAATCAAGACTAGGGAGCTGACTGAATGGGTAAATGCATGAGTAATGGCCTACAGAGAGACTTATCTTGCGGTCTTGTTCAAATCCTACATAGATTGATAGCAAGACTCTGTTGCAATTTGGCTTCTGTACTCTATGCATAATTTACCAATCCTCTCAGTGAACCTAATCCTTGGTAATGAGGAAGAGGGTATTTGTACTTCAGTTTATAGCCCCAGTATATGGCACCCTCACCACGCTGCGTTAAGTAAGGGCTGCCTGTTTCATCTAGCTCTCTTTAGATGTGCAACAGTCCCCATCTTTTCTTGCTTGTTTAGGGATATACGAGGACTCTTAATTCTTGAGAGAGAATCTGAATCCTAGGTATGTATATTCCGTACACCAACCATCTGCAAGCTGCATGATACATCCTAGTCAGATCCCTTGCTTGGTCACTCAGGCAACAATGTATTGTGTGCTTTGTGTGGCTGGCGCAATCAGTTTCCAGCGGGTTGTGCTCAGAATCCCTCTTGGTATTACAGTAGTAAAACATGAGAGTGGGAGACTTCTGGCTGTGCTGCTCAGTATCATATCTGACTTGAACAACTTAAAACTAATGAGGATGAAGATGAGGTGGGAGTGCTCAGGTGGAAAACAGAAGCTCTCTCTGGGAATCAGTGTGCCTTCTGAGTGCTAGAGGCTGGGGAAGAATGAGAAAGCTGATGTCTGCATGACCTGCTCCTGAAATTCCAGGGACACATGGCTGCAGTCTGCTGGATGAGATGGACCCTTGATGTGATCTGGCAAGGCCACAAAGAACTGCAATGCTAGTCAACGACTAAAATAGTTTCCAGCACAACAGTTTGTATCTTAGTTTCACTTGTAGAGAAAAATGAAGCCATCTAGTGCAATACTTGGATAATAACAGGAGTAATGAAGAAATGCTTCTTTGAAATCATAACTCTCTGGATTTTATTACATCATTTAGTAATAATGCTAGATGTGTCCACTGTTTAATTTTTCTTGTTTTTGTTTACCTTGTTGATCCTTAAAGGTGTTGTGCTTTTGCAATTTTTTAAACACCTCAGGCCAAGATTTCCTCATTTCCCTTTTGTTCATGGTTGGCTTTAGCTGGCTGGTTGTTTAGAGTTTTCTAGGATGCAGGTCAACCTGCAGTTCTGTGTTGCCTGATTTCATTTTTGACTCCTGAACTCCCTGAATGAATCATTTGAACAGAGTATCATGCATGCAAAATACCACCTCTTACAATAAAATCAATGTTGACCTTTGCTATTAATTCTGAAAAATGTTTGGCAATCCATTTTGTATTAAACAAGCAGGAGTCTGTGAGAAACTCACAGGAAGATTCCCTTTCTAATTCTATGTTTAAGTCTATGTCCCAGAGAAGTACAGTAAATGCTTGTCACATATTATACAGCTGCGACTTCCATTTCCCTCCTTGGCTTGTGACTGCATCTGTGTACACTCACCTTTGTCTCTTGCCTTAGTCACTGGCTCTTTGCCTTCTTGTCTGTTGCTGTATTGTAAGTGCCTTGCACTCTGAGATCTGCCTTTTTTCATTTTTACATGTACATACCGTATTACACAATTAAAAATTATTGGCATGTAATACAGGAGGTCATATGCCTCTGATATCCCCATGAATCTGGTTCCCTTTATGTACTGTGAACTTAAGAATTCTGAAGATGCTGCTATTTGGAAAGTGAGCTGCTGTGCCCACAGTGCTCACTTGGTTCTGGATTCCCCCCCCCCCCAAAAAAAAATCAGTGCTTCTGCTGTCAGCTTGCTGCTTACCTGTTCCCTCCCTCCCATCACCACTAAGGGAAGAGGAAGAAGCCCTCAAAGTCAAGGCAGGCTGAGCAGGGACCAATCTCCACAGTGGGTACAGCTGCTCTTCTGATGGCATAGCAGGCAATAATTCCTCTTTCCTGCCACACCGCCGTTTATCCTGCCCATAACACGGCTGCACCTGCATTGTCTGTGCTTGTGAGGTGGAGAGCTATGGTGGGCACATGGTTGCACTGGCAGGAAGAGGCAACATTTGAGGACTCCTATCCAGATGTGATGGCTACAGCTCTCCCTGGCACTCTGCCCTCCTGACTACACTTGCCAGCTGTCACCTGCAGTCCCTCCCCCATCCCACTACTCCAGCAGAGAAGTGTTGTCTGCTCATTTATGGGATTTATGCTCCTCCTCTGTTCCCTTCACTTTTCCATAGATTTTTCTGCAAACCTAAGGAGTTCCCAGAGTTTGTAAAAAAAAAAAAACTTGTGCAACTAGGCCTGATCTGTGGATTTAATGATTCCTGCGGTAGCCATTTTAAAAGGTATCAAAGGTATTGGGGAGGGGGGAGATTCAGCCATCCATAAGGGTATTTTAAAAAAAAACTTTGAGTTTTTCAGCAGACCCACAGAGTCCCCTGAGGCTGTTGGGGAGGGGGGAGTATGTCCTCTGTTTGCAGAAATAAGTATCTAGAGGCAGTGGGGACTGTTGAGAGTTCGATATATAGATGTAAGACTTTAACATTTGGAGGACTTGCTAGGCATTTTAATAGCAATCTCAATGTCTATCTCAATTCTGAATTTGAGACTGTTCAAGTGGTAAAGACAGAGCAAGCTGAATCCAAACCCAAACAAGATGTAAGAGATGCTGGTCAGGGAGGCTGATGTTCTGGAAGAAAGGGACGCAGCTTGTTTTTGATGGAGTAGAATTAGCTTCACAGGAGGTTAAGAATTACGGGTTACTTGCAATTTTAAAGAGGAGGTTTGTTCAGTAGCCGTAAGTGCCTTCTATCAGGTGCACTTGGTTTACTAACTTTCTTTTTAGGTTTGTTAACCAGACCACATTGAGGCATTCTTTTATAAACTTCCAGATTAACTACTATGGCCCACTGTATATGGGGCCGTCCCTTGAAGACAACTGCTTCAGAATGGAATAGTTTTATCGTTGGCAGAGGCTAACTCATGGGAATACAACTTGCTGATTTTAAAACAACTGCATTAACTGCTAGTTTGATTTAGAGTTCAGTTGAATGTGCTGCTCAGTTTAAAGCCTTTCATGTATTGGGACTCGAACATTTGAGGGAGCATATTCCTCTATTGGTCTTCATGTGCCAATTACATTGCGATATTTTCTTCTATATCCTGGGCTGCTTTTTCTGTTCAGTAGTGGCTCCTGCTTTGTGAAATAGGCTTCCTTAGGAGGTAAAGGGAGGTGCTTTGGAGGTGCTTACAAATCTTTTTTTTTTACACTTTTGGTATTAATGGAACAGATTGTTAGCTGCTTTGACTTACAAAGGGAAAAGCAAGATACAAATGTTCCAATAAATAAAATGGAATAGAATGCTTTCTCCTATCTGAAATTTGTGAGAGCTGATAGCTTGAGGAGATCATGTAGTCTCTTGAGAATTTGTAACACATGAAATATGCAGTAAGTTGCCTTATATGGAATTGGGCTGTTTGCTTCAGCAATGTCAGTATTGTCTACTTGGTCTGGTAGCAGCTCTCCAGAGTCTTCGAGGTCATCAAAAGCTGGTCCTTTTAACTGGAGATACCAGGAGTTGAATCTTGGACCTACTGCATAAAAGATTTTTCTGCAAACCTAGGGCCACTGAGCCACAGCCTCTCCCCCATGTAGGCAAAAATTACACCTGGAATTATGTTTCTTTGTGAACCCAATATAAATTACTATAGAATAAACCTAATACCTTAATTCTGTTATTAACCTGACACAGGGTTCTAAAAGCAATAAATGCTTGGACTGTAGTAATTCATGTCAAAGTTACAGCTCGGTGCATAGCACTGCTGCTTGGAGGGGTTCTCCTGGCTGATGAGAATGGTCCACCCCTTTAACCTCACTTTGCTACCATCACCCTGCCTTTGGAGGATAAAGACTGCTGCTGCTGCTCAGGCTTTGACTTTATTGGGAAGAGACATCTGGACTTCTTTCCCAGTTCTATTAATAAGGACCTTTGCCTCTGTCTCTCAACAGTAGTCAAGTAGAACAGCCACATATGAGATAATTCCACACTTCTTGAGTCCCCTCTTCTCAACACCAGCCTTTACACAGAAGTTGCGGGGGCAGGGTCTCTTTGATAGAAAATAAATGCTACTTTCCCATATGACTGAGTAAACACTGATGGGAGCTTCCTAGAAGTAATTCAAGAATGGCTTAGGACAGTCGATGTGGGTAGAGATCTGAGGTGGGATTTCATGACTGATTTGATGTAATCAAAGAGCCCCATTAAAGAAATTTACAAGAGTTCAGTGCTTTGTGGCACATATTCCATTTAATCCAGATTGGATACATCGGGTACAGCAGTGGCACAAGACGCAGTACTGTAAATGATATACAAGTTTCAACATATGCACTACAGATTCAAAAGAAGACAACAGGAAACTCAGGATTCTTTATAAAGTTTTCCTCAAATGAATCTACCTGCAGTTTTGTACAGTACATTTTGTCTCAGTCGGTTGTGATTTTTCATAAGCAAAGCCCATTGAGAGTATGAAAATAGAAAATAATGCAATTGAGATAAGGTATTGGTAACAACATAAAACTTCTAATGCAAACACCATTGCATTGGAATGTCTCACTGATTTATCAAAAATATACCATCATTACACATGTTCTGTAATATATATTTCATTGGTCCGTGGAGTCAGTTGCAACTCTGGTCATGGTCACAACAGAGAACTGAGAGATGCATATGAGGTGGATTGTAATCTCTTCTGCATGGCTATTTAAATTGCCATGCCTAGCAAAGGGATAAAAAACAGTACATATGTGCATGCACTCACAAAATAAAGAAACCTTTGACTGAACCAAGACTTGAAAGAATATTTGTTATTTGGCCCCATTGCCTGATTAATCTATAATTGCTATGATGAGGGGGGGGGGGATGAAATAACCATGGGGCTAACTTTATCATTAACAAACAATAAAATTCTTGGTCTTCAAACTGGATTTGGAAATAACCATACTGTGAACTGGGTATTCCTTCCTACATCACACCAATGTCATGGTGTATTGAGGATGCATTCACAAGACTTGTAGCTCCATATACCATCAAGCAATGACTAATTTACTCTGGTACTGTAGGTAGCTTTTAAGTTTAAGGTAATTGACCATCCTGATTAACAGCCATTGGTAGCCATTTTTCAAGAATGTGTACAGTCCCTTAAAACCACATTTCTACCATTAATATTGTTCTGTTTGACAGGATAACTCATTTGGTATCCAAAATGAAAATACGATTATTAACGTTCTCATGGATTAACTAAATAGTCATGAATTTAGCATTGTTGAACCAGGAGATTATTTTTGAAAGCACTTCCATTTTACAGGTGAATAAACTGAGACGTTAGAGAGAAAGTGGCTTTTTCCAGGAGACACAGTGAGTAATTAAAAGAACTCAAGAGTTCTGATCCAGAGATTTGCAAAACAATCCTAAACATGTTTAATTAGAAGCCTCACTGAATTCTATGGAATTGGATCACTTTGCATTTGTCTTAAAGAACCTTGAAGGAATTTCTCTTGGAGATGACATTTGTCTATGGCCATTTGCTATTGAAAACCTGAGTTACAAAGATACAGCTCAATTTATTGTGACTGATCAGTCTCTGCAAAGGATGAGAACAATATGCTAATTATCTCCTAGTTTAAAAATATTTAGATGACAAGTTATTTCACAACACATTCTAATTCCTGGGGTGGTGGTAGAAGAATGCAAACAAGCCCACCACTGCAAAAAGAACTACTTTTCTGTAGAAAAGTTCTGCACATCAAGCCATTTTAAAACAAAAAGTTATTGTATTGCTTTTTCTCTTTTTGGTCTTTTTTGATTTGTTGCTTTAATGGTTTTGAAAAGTCAAAAGGGGGGCAGGAATTGTTAATATTGAAACATAAACAGTAAGTATAATCTCACTCCTTTTAATAGTGACCAGGCCTCATTATAATCACAAAAGGAACAAAACATATGGAAAGGGCTTCTACATAGCTGAGACCCAGGTATGCAGAAAGGTATCACTTCGTAAATTAACACACTCACACACACACACACTGCCGTATGTGAGCTGAATATGCTCCAGGAATTTTGGAATGTTAAGTGTAGTTGAGAGTCCAATGAAAGGAAAGAGGAGGGAGATTAGGCTGCTCGGGTCCCTGAAAGCTCAAACATCTGAAAGGAGGAGATTTTGAGGACAGTGATTTCTGAACTGTTTTGCCTTCTTATGATTTCTTGCAGGACCCACAGGGAATCATGGGAAGGGAAAAAATACAGCCTAGCATGTGTGTATAGGCCTGTGTGTTTAATTCAATAAATGCATGTGTGGATTTAATTTTGTTTCTCTGTTCTTAGCAAAACAGCTATAAATGTTGAAACAGCTTTAAATCCTATTTAAGAACATCATAGCTATATCACATTCCCCTGGTTCTGAGACATTATGTGACAGATGGTCTTCAATAGGGAGAATGCTCAGTAATCACGCTGGCAACAATCCAGCCATTTTAGTACTTTAATGGGAAAGCAAGCTGAGCACGTGGTTATATTTACCTCATTGAAGTCAACAAGATATAAATTGCTGAGATCAGACTCATTATTTATAGCTCATAAATTCCAACATGGCCTTACCAGATAAACAGAGACATCCATGTTCTTTCCTAGAAACAGGGCAATACTGTGTATCTGAAGAACTGCCTATTCTTACGAATGTACACCATGCCCATCTTCCAAGGACCTGCTTCTGAGATTAGGTGAGTGGCAACATGGGAGAGGGCCTTCTCAGTCATGGCACCAAAATTCCGTCTCCTGTCCCCTTTGGTTCCATCAGTGGCTGAAGACTTTTTATTTCATTTGGTGTTCTCTCAGCGATCTCTCCTTCCTGCCCAATCTTCTAATTGTTTTCATATTAATTATATCTCTGGTTTTAATCATTTTAATGATACGTTTCTCATTGGTTTAAATGGTTTTAATGTGACTTTATTGTGTTGTGTTTTAATTTGTAAGCCACCTTGGTGGCCCTTATGACATCAGAAGGGTGGGATACAGATTTGGTAAATTAGAATAACTAAAATATATTTGCAACATAGCATTCTCACACATGCCTTTCTCTTTATGGAAGAGAACAGGAAGGCCAGAGATATGCAATGTGTTGCTTTATGTCCATTGACTCCAGAGAAATCATTTTTGAATAAACAAACAGCATTTGGCTCTAAGCGATATGGTAATAAGGTAGGATGCCACACATGCAAATAATGGTGCACAAGATCTTGGCCACTGTCATTCAATGAATTCTTGTTCATGCCTATTTATTTACGAATGGCAATAAAGCCATATGAAATGTGACATCAACTGCTAAGTGATGTGAAGAACTCAGTGTTTTGGAACTGGCTTGGGATGGAAAACGCACTGGGCCACTGGTTTTGTGAGACAGCTTGACAGCAACAAGGAAGCTCATTCGCCATAGCTAGATTGATATGCCTTTTTAGGGCACAAGTGGGGAGGCATGACTGGGAAACTGCATTTTCTTCCTCAACCACTGACTCTATTTTAGGTGTTTTTTCTTCTGTAACTCTGGGACTCCAGGAGTGGATGCAGCTATTAAAACGATGAAGGCTGAAAATCCTACACCTTAAATTTTATTGAAATAATGTGATTTAAGCAAGCTTAACTGTACAGAGGGTTGTAGTCTACAAGTCTTTTTTTTTGGGGGGGGGGGGGCGGAATCATGAGAATTGTCAGTACTCCATGTCATAGCCAAGGCTAATGATACCAGGGTTTGGTGTTGGATGCTATAAACAATATAGGAAAAGAAAAAGGATAGGTAACTATATATTTTGGACAGTTTGCAAAATGCATATCAGTAATGGAAGGAGAGCTTGTGCATTGCAAACGTCCTTTGGGATGGATATACTGTATCCTCCTATGATGCTGGTATTCAGTCTTTCCAGTCCTAGGAGTCACCTTTAATCCCAGGAAGCAGCAGGGCAGTAAGCTTGTGACATGACAGGAAGACAGTCACCAAACCTGCCCATGCTTAAAAGCAATCCTCTCCACTGCTATGTGACCTTACAGTTCTATAGTGGCTCATGACCTATGAGTTGAAGACCACTGCCCAGTGGCGTCAATACCAGTGAAGGTTGCACTACTCAGTTGCAGGGCTGCAAGGCAGGTTTTGCTGTAACCCCAGCTTCATTTACTGTCATCCACATAAGAGAGTGGTTGCTGTACCCTCCTATGGGGGAATATAGGGATACATCCAGGGTAGAGGCTAAACTTGAGCCTCTGCTGACTGCAGTGGCTCTAGTCATTGACAATCATCTGCTTCTAGTAAATTGCCCACCCCCCCACGCACCCCGGGATTCTGTTTTTGGTCACACTAGCATGTGAGAGAACCTTCAGAATAGGCTTTTATTCCATACATGGGTATTGTTGATTCTGTGTTTGCAGTCTCAGGAGGTTTTTTATAGGTATTTTATTTAACTTTAGGGTAGCTTTTTTAAAAAAAAGTAGATTAAATATGATTGTATTTTGAATGGTTCTAAATCAATAGTTCTAAATTTAGCCAGTGATAAACCTTAAAGTCCCAATGATTTCATTAATTAATTATGCTTTGGGGTTGGTCCTAAGACTCCTAGGATTTTCTTTTAATGTACAGAAGTATGTGCAATCCAGATTCAAATCCCTGCCAAATTCTGTCAACCTCTCAGTGACAGTATATCCTGCTCTCCCCAGTGCATTACTCTTATTTTATGACACACATACAAATTGAGACCACAGGAATGTGCTAGTGAATATTCTAAGTTAACAGTGTTTTAAATTTAAAATATGTGGTTTTGATTCACAGAAATTGCCTGGGAAGCTTAAAAAGAATACCAATACTGCAATAAGCAGTCTATTTATTTGGAAATGCAACAACCAAGTATACGAAACCAAAGTAGATTCTTACACTTTCTGGTATTCTGATTCACTCAGGCCATACAAAGAAACATGCAATTCTCCATATAAAGGCACGCTCAGAGTTAGGTTGGTCAGATTTAGAGCACGATAGGGTCCCTTTTAAGAGATGTGTAGAAGAAGGAATTCCCAGTGTGGCAGTTTTTCACACCTCCTGCATGTCAAGGCTCATTTTCCGAAACTCCTTCTTTTACAAAAGGCCCTGTTCTCTATTACATATTTTTACCCTTGTTAAGATCCATCCTGCTAATTCTGTATTGGCCTCCTTGAGATAGTGTTTCACTGGGGAATCATATCTGTGATGGACAGAACAGCCAGTGGCATGATACATTGGGCTGCTCTGTTAGTAAAGCAGCTCATTAATTTGGTGCTTAAAATTTCTTCACCTGCCACAACCCGTAATGTTGCTCAGTGTACCTAATGCCAGACAATCTAATGCAACATTCTTTGGCACTGATGTCCCGCTGTATTTGTTCCCCATTTCCAAGCAGTGGGGCTGCATAAAGATAACTTGTTCCAAAGAGCAAGAAACAAAGAAGGCTCTTTTCTGTTGCATGCTATGTACCACTGACACACCAGAGCCACATCTCAGCATTCACTTTAAGGGACCATAAGAGAATGGAGGATAATTATCCCCTGGAAGGCCAACAGAGATGGATGCAATGGGATTGGACTATGCCTCAGGACAGTCAGGCTCATCTGCCATTGTTTATAAATACTGGTATTGGGCTAGTTGTGGTTACTCAGCAATGGGTGCAAACTACCCTGCAAAGACTCAAAGGCACTTCCTACAGTAGTACTTCATTTGTTCCTTGGCAAAACCCTGATAACAACAATTAATTGGCCTCACACTGTGGTTTACTTAAGGCCTGCCTCATTACTAGAATAGTGGGTTCTTTAGGAATATATTAAGGTGTTGTCAAGTTGCTGGTTTTGGAAGCAAGTTCACAGCTTGTCCACCATCACCACATACCTTTTCTTTCAGCACAGCCCCAAATGAACATTATGCTTATTCAATAGCTATGCCCAACCAGCTAGGCTGGCACCCTACATAAATTCACCCAATGTGAATTCGTTAATTCAATGTGCAGTGATTTCATGGCAACCAACAAAAACAGAACTTTGAAAAAATAACAACTTATTTTCCCAGTGAAACCTCTTATATTCTGGATGTGTTTTAGGTTTTGCAAAAACTCCTGATATTCAGGGGGAAAAAAACCAATTGAAAACTTTCTGTGTTATATCTTGTGGCAGGTTTCCAAAATGAAAAGAAGGCTGAAAACGATATTGTGGCATGGATTACTTAAAATGTATTTGGAAGAAAGACATGAGATACATTGAAGGTTAAATAAATTTCAGAAGATTGATTAATTGGGTAAACTGCATGAAAAAATTAGGGTACAGTCAACAGAGCTCAGTATTAGTATAAGCCCTGTTCACATGGACAGAGGTCCCAGAGGATTGCGCTCACAAGAGACACATTATGACAACATCACTATAAAACCTCATAGATGGTTATAACCCACAGTCCTAAACTTCCTAAACAGTATAACAATATTTAACAACTGGTGAGCTATTCTGAAACATATATTCAGCCATCTATTAACTGTTTTCTAAATTGTTTAGAAATGATACTCTAATATAAAGTAGACCCAACAACCTAGGAGCGATCCTCCTTTTTTTGACAGGAAGTTATGCTTTGACAAGGGAAGTCAGATATTTGGTTCTTTTTTTAATCCATCAAGCCAATACAACCCAGAAGCTGTCACTAAGAGCCACAGGACTGTATTACAAAATGAGACTCAGTATCAGTCCATGCAAAATGGTTGGCTCCTGAAGTTATCGTACCAAGGACAGATCCACTGACTAGCTGGCTACTATATACAATGAGAGACACTTCCATTACTACCAAAGAAACACATACAAAAACGGGGGGAAAAGAAGGCATGGGCATAGATTATAGAGTCTTTATGAACATCTGGTGCAGTTGCTTTGAACGATTTGCCCTCTGTGAAACTGGTGTGTACAAGATTTAAAAATAAAATTCCCTCTATGCTCACTTTTTAAAAATACAGGACTGGTAATCTACTCTTTACAAGCCAGTGTTAACAGAAAAAAATACAAAAAGCAGAAATTTGTGGTGGACTACTAAAGCCTTTCTCACTCTCTTCAACAAACAAATATGATCTCCCCCCCCACCACAGACAATAGTTAGCAGACAAATACACTGTTTGCAACTGCGATTTGTGTTGAATTAAAAGGCAATTACAAAACTTGTCTTAAGAAAGGATGCCATCCACAATGAAAAGTTTTATTGGTGCTTGTGTGTGTGATTGCATGCAGGTGTCTGTTTGCTACTGTGCACTCGAGGCTAAAGCCTGCAAAGACACACTCATGCAGAACAGGATGCACAGTCAGTAGAACCGCTGATTCTATTTCAAGCATGTTGTGGCCCATGCAAACAGTAAGTCTTTGCAGGGTTGAGCCAGGATCAGGAACGTGTGCTCAGATCTCTTGTTGTTACAGTGTGCCAGTTTTGTGATTCTCTTTCTCACTTTCACACACGCACACATACACACACAAGAATGAAAATTAAAACTCCTGTAATAGGTGACTTCTTTGTCTAAACCTTCAGCTATAAAAGAAAGAAAATGTGTCATTTTGGTTGATTAAAGATTCTGCTGCATGAAGAAAAAAAAGTCACAAAATCCATTTTATCACCTTTTTTCAGTCATTTCCTCATGAATAAATATTATCCATTAAAAACCTTTACAAAGGTGCTGAGATACACAGTGTTATAATTCTGCTTCTTTATTGACTTCCTTGTAGCTATGACAGGACTTCTTTTTCCACTTTCTGGAAACTATTCTATGCTCCATATCCTGGAACAAGTTTTCTTCTTGTTTATCAACAAAGAGATCCTTCCACTCTCCTCCACACCCCCAGCTTTCTGCTTCTTCTGAGATCACTATACAGAATGAACGTGAGTTTGAAGGAAGCTGCCTCAACAGCCCCCCCACCCGCTATGAATTCTTAGATGTTGGGCGGGTTGGTCTAACTGTCCATCCATCCATTCATCTAGGCACAATTTGCAGCAAAGGAGGAACATGGAGGTGGGGAAGGGGAGAGAACCGTTGGCCGTCCAACCGCTTCCTCTGACTGGCAAAGCCTTACAAAGCTGAAACCTTGACAATGTTGCTGCTTGCGGCGGTAACGTTCGTGGAATGGCTGGGGCTGGATGGAGCAGGTCTGTTTTCGCCTTCTGGTGTGAGCGCCGGAGGGGTTGGGATGCTGATGATTGCTGTAGTTATTTGAGAAGCTTTGCAGTTCAGTCTCAGCCCATCATCTGATTTCATATTTAGACTGGAACGGCTGTAAGACAAAATACATTTAAAAAATAATCTTTAAAGGGAGTTGAAGATAAGAGCTGTACTTCATTCCATGCCACTTTGATCTATCTTTGGTTGAGGCTATAAAGTCTAGAGCAGGGGTGTCAAACTTGTGGCTCAGGAGCTGAATCAGGCCCCTGGAAGGCTCCTATCAGCCCTTCAAGCAACTGGCTGTCATCTGCTTCTTTCTTCCTCTTTCTTGCTTCCTTCTGCATCACAGCTTGCTTTGCACAGGCGCTACAGAGCAAAACCTCTGTTTTCTCCATTAGCTGAGTCTCCTCCCTTGGGGAGGAAGGCGGGGGGGGCGGGAGGCAGAGCTTGCTTTGTCAGGCTCTCTCAATTGCACAGCAGAGCTACTGAGCCAAGCCTCTCTTTCTTCTATTGGCTTAGACTCTGCTCCCTCCTAGTCCCCTGGGGAAGGAAGGAAAGAGCCAGAGCTTCCTTTGCCTAGTTCCCTGGAGAGATACAAAGAAAGCACCTTTAAGACCAACAAGTGCTAATGTTTTAAGAATGCTTTATTTTAAAGTTATTTTTTTAAAAAAAATAATAATAATTTGTGTGTCTATCTGTGTCCTTTATAAAGTTTATATCTCCGCTACCTGGTGTTACATTTTATGACCCAGAGGGCCCAGCCCAATAAGGTCTCATTTATGTCAGATCTGGCCTTCATAACAAATGAGTTTGACACCCCTGGTCTAGAGATTCCAATCTGCTTCCAAGCCCAATTCAAGGTGTTGGTTTTATCTTTTAAGGCCCTACATGGCTTGCAGTTAGGATACATGAAGGACTGTCTTTCCTATATGTACCTGCATGAGAATTAAGATCACAGGAAGAGTCTCCTGACTGCCCCATCAACCTAAGAAATATATCTGGGGGGTACTTAAGCAATGGCCTCTTCAGTGGCAGCCTCACAGTTATGCAGCAGCCTCCCCAAGGAGATGCACTGGACCCCCTCACTTTCAGTATCTAGGAGGAAGCTGAAGAAAGTTTTATTTAGGACTAATATAGTTTTTGCCTAATATAGTTTTTTATTTATTGGCAGTCCTAATTGTGCTTTTAAATTGTGGTCATTTATGTATTTTTATATTTTTTTATTTACAATGTAAGCCGTCGGTGAGTTCCACAAGGTAGAAAGACTAATAAATGTTTTAAACAAATGTTTTATAGCTATTAAATGTTTTTTTAAAAATGTATGTTCTGAGGATCCGATGCACCATGCTGCTGCAAGGGTGGGGGGATAGTATAAAATTCCCCAGGCCCACATTGTATTGAGATCCGGGCTGCCATTTCTTCCTTTTTTGTCAGGGCGTTGGTCTGCTCTAACTGCACCGTAAACATGGCAGAGAAGAGGGAGGAGGAGGAGGAGGAAGTCAAGGGAAAGGACGGTGGGAAAGGTGCTGAGGGGGGCAGGGAAGTATGCCTACTTCCTACCTCACTGTTTTTGCCTACCACAGGTTAGTTACGAGGGATGGATGGGTTAGTTGCTACCATGGGCCTGGCATGTGGTTTATTTATTTAAATATTTATACCCCATTTTTCTCTCCAATGGGCAGCTTACAACACTGCTCTCTCCTCTTCCATGTTATCCTCATGACAATAACTTTATGAGGTTGGTTAGGCTGAGAGAGATTAACTGGCCCAAGATCAGCCAAGAGCTTCTGTGTCATTTGCAGTTCTCACTAGTTTAGTGGTCAACAGGGGCTCAAGAAGCCAGGGATATAGATTGGCCTTCAGAAAGGGGGACAGGACTGATCCCTTGCTCTCTGAGACAGTAAGAGCATTGGGGTTCCCCCCTTATGGTGCAGTGCATAAGGGAATTTAAAAAAATAATGTGTGTGGGGCAAATTAGACAGGATGGTGTCCTCATGGCTAAGATGCTGCTGTCATATTTTAGACTGTTTTTAGATTGTTTTTAGATTATGTAAAAATTTAATAGTAAATTGTAATTTTATTGAATTGTATAACTGTTTTATTGTTCAATGGCTTTGCCATGCCTGTAAGCCGCCCTGAGCCTGCCTTGGCGGGGAGGGCGGGGTATAAATAAAAGTTTATTATTATATTATTATTATTATTATTAAAGAAATGTCAAAATGCTGTGAATGCCTGATCCTGTTTGGGCCCACAGCATGGTGCTCTTGTTCCTCCCCCACCTTACACAAGGTCAAACTAGACAAGATGCTGGAGAATCAATGATCAGAGCTCTTAGTCTCTTTAAAAAGTAAATTGTAGCTGCAGCCAATTCAGATTTCAGCTGCACAGGGAAAAGAGAGGGGTGTCTAATCCTCCTATCCCTAGACTGTTATGCCTACTATTTAGCCTTGGAAAGGAAGAAGAATGAGTTTCCATCTTTGCATATCTTTTTCCAGTCCATGAAGAAGCCTAATGATTAATCCATTACTATTTTTAATACAATGTTACACTTCTCTATTTAATTTACCAGGTTACCCTGTCTCTGCAGAAGTCTTAAGGACATGGAGGCTAGAAACATTTCTATTAGATCTGCATCAGTTGCATCCTATGATTAATTACAGAGTGGAAATGGAATTCAAATGATAGGGCTGCTCAACGCTCAATTGCCTAGCTGTTGGAGTCCAGCATTACAAGTCTGCTCTAAACACAGGGGGTGTCCTTTATGAAGACAAATAGCTCTCTGGGCTTTAAATTCCTCTTTGAGTGACTCACAAAGAGGATCCCCTCCAGAAACTTCAACCATCCCTAGGTATGTTAGTGGGAAACTCTACATCTTAAGCAACGAATGAACTCTTCCATTTTGAACTGTTCCATATCACAGATCTCTCTTTCAGGGTAAGAACCTAAGAACATAAGAGAAGCCATGTTGGATCAGGCCAATGGCCCATCCAGTCCAACACTCTGTGTCACACAGTGGCAAAAAAATTATATATATACTGTATATATATACACACACACACACTGTGGCTAATAGCCACTGATGGACCTCTGCTCCATATTTTTATCTAACCCCCTCTTGAAGCTGGCTATGCTTGTAGCTGCCACCACCTCCTGTGTCAGTGAATTCCACATGTTAATCACCCTTTGGGCGAAGAAGTACTTCCTTTTATCCGTTTTAACCCGACTGCTCAACAATTTCATCGAATGCCCACGAGTTCTTGTATTGCGAGAAAGGGAGAAAAGTACTTCTTTCTCTACTTTCTCCATCCCATGTATAATCTTGTAAACCTCTATCATGTCACCCCGCAGTCGATGTTTCTCCATGCTAAAGAGCCGCAAGCGTTTTAACCTTTCTTCATAGGGAAAGTGTTCCAACCTTTTAATCATTCTAGTTGCCGTTTCCTGGACTTTTTCCAATGCTATAATATCCTTTTTGAGGTGCAGTGACCAGAATTGTACACAGTATTCCAAATGAGACCGCACCATCAATTTATACAGGGGCATTATGATACTGGCTAATTTGTTTTCAATTCCCTTCTTAATAATTCCCAGCATGGCGTTGGCCTTTTTCATTGCAATCGCACACTGTCTTGACATTTTCACTGAGTTATCTACCACGACTCCAAGATCTCTCTCTTCGTCAGTCTCTGCCAGTTCACACCCCATCAACTTGTATTGGTGGCTGGGATTTTTGGCCCCAATGTGCATTACTTTGCATTTGGCCACATTGAACCTCATCTGCCACGTTGACACTCACTCACCCAGCCTCAAGAGATCCCTTCGGAGTGCCTGACAATCCTCTCTGGTTCTCACCACCCTGAACAATTTAGTGTCATCCGCAAACTTGGCCACTTCACTGCTTACTCTCAACTCCAAATCATTTATAAACAAGTTGAAGAGCATGGGACCCAGTACTGAGCCCTGCGGCACCCCACTGCTTACCGTCCTCCAGTGCGAAGACTGCCCATTTATACTCACTCTCTGCTTTCTATTAATTAGCCAGTTTTTGATCCACAAGAGGACCTGTCCTTTTACTCCATGACTCTCAAGCTTACTAAGGAGCCTTTGATGAGGAACTTTATCAAAAGTTTTCTGGAAGTCAAGGCAAGGGCCAAACCAGACATAATGCCAGGAGAAGGGTTGCTGAGTCCCTTTGGCCACAGGTGCAGGGTAGGGGGTTAGGTTTGGAAGCTCCTGGAGATTTCAGAGTGGAATCTGAGGAAGACAGGGACCTCAGTGGAACACAAAGCACCAAGTTTCTCCAGGGGAACTGATCTTTTTGTCTGGAGATGAGTGGTAATTCTGGGGGTTCCTGAGGTCCTACCAGGAGGCTGGCATCCCTAGCAGGGAGTTCCATGAATGAAGCTCCCAACTTTTTATTGTTTATAAATAGTGGGTATGAGGGGTGGCTGACAGTTTGGGAGCATCTGCTTGTCCTGATAGAGGTATTTCGCTGCCTGAACCTGATCCACAAATTCAGCTATACACACATCAACAAATCCAAGGACTACTGTATTTTTGTTTTTTCATTGCAGTTCAAATATTTCAGTCTCTATCAATTTCTTTCTGAAAACAATCATGTCATCTACAACTAAACCAGCATTTCTGCCCAAGTAAAATTACAACAGCCAAATCTCAATGTTTCACTATATTAGTCTGGAAAGAAAAGCTGTCTTGGGCTCTTCATGTTGTTACAACCATTATATTTTTGTCTCTCAGCATGATACTCTTGACAACTGTCCCCTAAAATGTCTGCATTAGGTCTTTGCTTTTGACATCAACTTTAAGTTCTTAGAGGTACTCCCATATGAGAA